>NC_133331.1:233682773-234882773 GCF_042186555.1 Aquarana catesbeiana | reverse complement strand
TGGGACTAACTGAACCCACACCTACAACCAAAAAATTTAAACTCAAATCACAACGCTTTCCAGAATTATCTACTAACCCCTACATCTGGGCGTTTCTAATGGCAACCATCAAGGATATTAAACAAATGGCCACCCCTGCGAGCCCAGGGAACCTTACCCATTCCCAAATACGGGCAATCCAAACCCTACGAGACCACCCAGACCTTGAGATTAAGGCCTCAGACAAGGGCGGAAATATAGTCCTCATGACAAAGACATACTACGAATCTATGGTCATGAGAATTCTACAAAATAAACATTGCTATTCCCGCCTATCTGAGACCCGTATTACTGAGTTCAAACAAGAATATCTGGACATTATCGGACTAGCATTCCAAAGGGGCCTAATTGACCAAGATACATATAATTACCTAAACGTAAAAAAAAACCCAGAGAGGCGACATTCTATGCCTTACCAAAAGTACACAAGCATTGTACAACACCCCCAGGCCGCCCTATCATATCAGGGATTGGGTCTTTAACAGAGAATGCCAGCCGTCTTGTGGACTTTGTCCTAATGCCACACGTACTAGGCCTTCCATCCTACACCCGTGACACATTAGATCTTCTTAAACAAATAGAGGGACTGCCTGTCCCTCCAGATGCCCTCCCCCTGACCTTAGATGTGGAGTCCCTTTACTTCAGCATCCCTCACGAGCAGGGCATCGGGATGGCACGCATGTTCCTATGGGAACAGGATCACTACAGCTGGGACTATTGCGAATTTGTCTTGGAGTTGTTAAAATTTGTGCTTACCGTAACTATTTTTGTTTTAAGGGTTCCCACTTCCTCCAGGTACAGGGCGTGGCCATGGGCACATGTTGTGCACCGGCCTACACCAACTTGTACCTGGGGGGGTGGGAACGTATCATTTTTGCAAACGAAGCCTTAAATCTTTATACTGACCACGACCTCACTTGGCGACGTTATATCGATGATATATTCTTGGTATGGACAGGTACTCAAGACTTACTTGACAAATTTATCCAGACCATTAACCATAACAGTTTGAACCTCAAATTCACGGTTTCTACTCACCCACAACAGATAACTTTCTTAGATCTGACCATTTTTAAAGACAAGGAGAATTGTCTAGCCTCCACATTATACAGGAAGGCAACAGGGGGAACACCCTACTACACGCCAAAAGCGCTCATCCCAGATCACTTATCAAAGGTATCCCATACGCACAGTATATAAGATTACGACGTAATTGTACTCACATAGAGGCGGATGCACTCCGAAATAGACTACTGGTGAGAGGATACACCAAAACAATACTACGCAGCGCCTACAATAAGGCTATACGTCAACCAAGGAACTCGTTATTATTCAAGAAAAAACCTACTACATCTAACCTAACGGTGAGATTTATCACAAAATTCTTGCAACAACACGAGCAACTCCGAAACATTTTAAGCAATCATTGGTCGATCCTCCAAGAGGACCCCATTATTAAGAAATACATTGGCCCCTGCCCCCAAATCACTTTCAGACGAACCAGCTCCCTGGGTGACCAATTAACTTCTAGCCATTATTTAACTGCACCAAATCAAAAATCTTCTAAACAAGGGATTTCCCATTGTGGCAAATGTCCTTTCTGCCCATGGGTCAAAGTAGGAAAAACATTTACATTACCAAATGGAGAAACTTTCACCCCTAAATTCCAAGCAAACTGTGATACTGATGGAGTAGTATATCTCATGTTGTGTCAATGTGGCGTTTTTTACGTGGGTAAAACCATCAGACACCTACGATGTAGGATCAAAGACCACGTATACTACTCAGGAGAAGGAAAAATGGTTGTGAGCTGTGACCTCTACCACAGATTTGATACCTCCCTGATCTCCTTCATTGTCTTGGCAGTAGTTCCTAAGGATCCAAGGGGTGAAGATTGGGACAAAAAAGTATGCCAAAGAGAAACTATGTGGATAGAACACCTCAATGCCACACACTTTCCTGGCATTAACGAGGCTCAAACCTACAAGCCCTTCTTATGATTTACACCAGAACTGCACTACTTATTGCGTGACTCTTGAGGCCTTTATTTCCCTCTTCCCCTCCCCCTCCCCCCCTTCCTCCCACACCAGTCCTCTCCCTTACCACAAACAGTATCGGATCCCTCAGCCCCTTTCCCCACTCCCCCCCTTCCAGTACACCTCCCGCTCCTCCCCTATCCCTCTTCTTCTTCCTCTCCCCTTTCAACTTCCTTCTCCCCTAGTTACCTCCCCCTTCTTCCCCCCTCCCCCCTCTCCCCCTCTTTCCAATCCCCCTCCCCCTCTGCTTTTTTTTTTTTCCCCTTCCCTTCTAATGCCCCTTCCCCTCTCCCCCCCCCTTTCCAATACCCCTCCCCCATTGCTCTTTTTCCCCCCTCCCCTTCTAATCCCTCTTTTCTCCCCCCCCCCCTTTATTTCCCTTCCCCCCTTTTTCCTCCTCTCCCTTCCCCCCTTCCCCCTCCCCCCTCCTTTCCCTCCTCTATAGTCACTAAATAACTATGTATTTGATTAATTGATATCCATTACCTAAGATGACCCTTACTGTTTGCCTATATGTACCCAACCATATCTTAGTTATTTTGCCAACAACCATATCCTGATTATTGTCATGTATAAATTAGTCGCTTTAAATACTAATACTATGTGTCCTATATTTCCCTATTTATCTATTTAGATATTACTTTCCATTCATGCACGGTCTGCATGATTATATCGCCTTTGTGACCATGGTAAGTGCAACCCGCTGTGTCCGAGTGTGTCATCGTTTCTATGCGGCCGCCCAGCACCATGCCCCCAGCTGGAACGATTGGCACAGTACGGTACCTCTGGTCTTCAGGATACCTAGATGCGACTGCTCCTTCCCCCTCCAATGCATCGGCGGTTGCCCTGCCGACGCCCTGGATCGGGACATGGACAGTGCGCATCAGCGGCCGGCTTGAATGACGTCACATCGGCTCCTCCGATTGGTGACTACAAGCGGGGTGTGCGCACAAGAGACGCCTGCGGCGTCTCTCATGTTACAATCCACACAACCAATCGCTCTGAACTGAGCGGCTGTGTGGAGTTACTTTGCTGACGCCCAGCTATCAATAGTTTGGTCTCCTAAAAGGTAAGCTAATACTAACTTTTATAATGAAAAAGGACTTCTACATACAAATACTCATTCTCATGCTGACTATACTATATCTTCCTCTCTTTTTGGGCTCACCCCTCTGGCGCTGCAGTCTGACTACCGATCTACAATAACCTCCTACACAGGCAAGATCTACTTAATCTTACCACATTTCCTGACTGATCTTTAAATGGAGATTGGACTTTCTTCAGATAAATTACCTTATGAGACTACCCTAACAAACTATTGGATGCTCTAAATACTAAGCTAAGAGGCTGTTGGCTTCATTTGTATTCCTACAGTCTATATACACAATTACAAACCAAATATCATGGTAAGTTAATTGTATTTGTCTCTGTAACAGATGCAGTAAATTTCTAGGGGGGACCCTTTTAGATTATACTCACTAATATCCATAGATAATTCCCCAGATATACACATCTTCTAAACCTAAAATTTTATGTATATAGTACCCTTGCTATTCACTTAGCACCATGTGACACTACCTACAAGCACTTTCTTATTAAATTACTAGTACTTTACTTCGTACGGGACTATATCATGAATATTATATATATATTTTTTATGGGTTCAAGATACATGGCTAGGGATTAGACCAGCTAAATACCAAATATACAGGACACCATAAAAGAGATGTGTTCATTGCTTAGACTATTAGCAGTACATTTCTAATAGTAGCCTTACCTAATATCTATACTATAGTATTTATTATTTTCTAATGGAGCCCCCCTCCCCCCCTCTCCCCCTCTTTCTCCTTCTTCACAGTGTATGTGAGGAGCAATCTTACCTCTAGAGACCTACATACCATATAATTGTATGGTAACTCATGTACATACCATGTTGCACACGTCCCCATAGTATACGAATTACATCCGGACCCTGTGGGACTAGCACCCTCTAGTGGACACTGCTGGCAATACTGTGTAATCTATGATATTTATTAATTATATCTATCTAGATAAATGCATGCATTACATACTATTTTATATTATCCTATTTCATTGAATGTTCTGTTTATTACAGTACTCAGGTTTGTGCTCCTGAAGAAGCGCCTGCGGCGTGCAACATGTTGAGCTAACCTCAGACACGGGCTGTTATCACCGCATAGCTTATTTGCCAATATACTAGAACCGTATGTTAAGAGGATTGGTACCCCCAATCAATACTCAATCAACTATTGCACCATTAAGCTATGTATGGAGTGTATAACCTGTAAATGTGTGACTTATACCTGAATTCTGTATTTATTCCCCCCTCTTTTACCTTCAGTCTTTTTAAATATATCCTTTAATAAATTCAATTTTAACCTATATCTACCTCAGTGATTTCTGTGCCAAAAAAGTCCAAAGCCCAATTTATTATTTCTCTTTCTACAATATCCGCAATCTTATCACTTCTGAAACAATTCAAAATTATTCACAGAGCCTACTTCCCATTTCGCTTCAACAAAGCGGACCCAACTCAAGCGCAATGTCCCTGGTGTGCCTTCCCTCACCCCACCCTACTCCACTGTCTCTGGGACTGTACTAAGATCACTACTTACTGGAACGCTGTGATAGCCTACATCAACAAAATCCATAAAACACAGTTAACTAAGGACTGTCTCTTATGCTTGTTCAGTATACCACCATCATCCTCCTCGTCAGCGATGGACTCACAAAATATTCCACAATGGGCTCATCTGTGTCTCCTAGTTGCCCGCAGAACTATTATGTCTCACTGGATCTCAGCAACACCACCTACTTTGTCGGCGGTTAAAAAAGCCTTGACCTCACTCTTCTATTTGGAGAGACTAGATACCATCACACTGAACTTTCGTTCTATCTCACGCTTTTTTAAGAGATGGAGAAGGTACATGGAAGCCACGTTCACTCAACAAATAATGCTAGATATAATGCACCCATTCCGGTTCACGGATTGGTACCTAAGGAGGGATCTCACCAATTCCCTTGGCAACCTCAAAATACCTCCCACTTCTGACCCATACGTCTTTAAGCCTCTGTAAGATGTCCAGAAGCCCATACTGCTCTTTAACTTCCACTACTTTCCTTTACTCATTCTCGGTTGTACTAGTTAGTTTTGCTGTTTTACCTAGACCAATGTATCTCATCTCTAGCTGGTTATGTCCAAACGCTGCCTTCACTCCTGAAGGTACTAAGGTGTAAAGTTTCAGTCTCTCAAGCACTGTTTTGCTCAATAACGATGATGGGATGGTAAATGTGAATTTCTGACCCCTCCTCCCCCCTTACCTGTATTTCAGTATAAGAATTTCTTACTGTTTAGAGATTCTACTTGTACCTGATGTATAACTGTCATGTACTCTGTTGTATACTACTGTATGCTATAAAACTCAATAAATATTAAAAAAAAAAAAAATAAAACAAATAAAGAGAATAGGGGACAGGGGACACCCCTGTCTCACCCCAGATTTAACCAAAAAAGCCCGCCCAAACTCCCATTAACCAGAACCCGACTACTGATCCCCCAATACAGCCCTTTTATTACATTAATGAGCAGCTGTGGTATACCCATTCGCTTCAAAACCTCCCACAAAAACCCATGATTTGCTTTATCGTATGCCTTCTCAAGGTCAAATGATGTCAGGATAATCAAACTATTCCTATCTTTACAAAAATTAATTATATCCCCAACTAAAATTAAATTCTCCGAGATCATTCGACCTGGCACTGCACAGGCCTGCATCTCGCTAACCATCCTACTAATGACCTTAGATAATCTCCTCGCCACCATTTTAGCAAAGACCTTGTAGTCTGAATTTAGTAAGGAGATAGGCCTCCAATTTCGAATATCCATCTTATCCCCCTTCTTATAAAATAATAACACTACCCCCCCTCTCATGGATTCGGATATAATGCCTTCCCTCATCATGTAACTAAATACCTCAACCACATCTCACTTAACCACTTCAGCCCCGGAAGGATTTACCCCCTTCCTGACCAGAGCACTTTTTACAATTCGGCACTGCGTCGCTTTAACTGCTAATTGCGCGGTCATGCAATGCTCTACCCAAACGAAATTTGCGTCCTTTTCTTCCCACAAATAGAGCTTTCTTTTGATGGTATTTGATCACCTCTGCCGTTTTTATTTTTTGCGCTATAAACGGAAAAAGACTGAAAATTTTGAAAAAAAATGATATTTTCTACTTTTTGTTATAAAAAAAATCCAATAAACTAAATTTTAGTCATACATTTAGGCCAAAATGTATTCGGCCACATGTCTTTGGTAAAAAAAATGTCAATAAGCGTATATTTATTGGTTTGCGCAAAAGTTATAGCGTCTACAAACTAGGGTACATTTTCTGGAATTTACACAGCTTTTAGTTTATGACTGCCTATGTCATTTCTTGAGGTGCTAAAATGGCAGGGCAGTACAAACCCCCCCCAAATGACCCCATTTTGGAAAGTAGACACCCCAAGGAAATTGCTGAGAGGCATGTTGAACCCATTGAATATTTATTTTTTTTGTCCCAAGTGATTGAATAATGACAAAAAAAAAAAAAAAAAAAAAAATTTACAAAAAGTTGTCACTAAATGATATATTGCTCACATAGGCCATGGGCATATGTGGAATTGCACCCCAAAATACATTCAGCTGCTTCTCCTGAGTACGGGGATACCACATGTGTGGCACTTTTTGGGAGCCTAGCCGCGTACGGGGCCCCGAAAACCCAGCACCACCTTCAGGATTTCTAAGGGCATACATTTTTGATTTCACTCCTCACTACCTATCACAGTTTTGAAGGCCATAAAATGCCAAGATGGCACAACCCCCCCCCAAATGACCCCATTTTGGAAAGTAGACACCCCAAGCTATTTGCTGAGAGGCATGGTGAGTATTTTGCAGCTCTCATTTGTTTTTGAAAATGAAGAAAGACCAGAAAAAATTTTTTTTTTTTTTCTTTTTTCAATTTTCAAAACCTTGTGACAAAAAGTGAGGTCTGCAAAATACTCACTATACCTCTCAGCAAATAGCTTGGGGTGTCTACTTTCCAAAATGGGGTCATTTGGGGGGGTTTTGTGCCACCTGGGCTTTCCATGGCCTCCGAAACTGTGATAGGCAGTGAAGAGTGAAATCAAAAATTTACGGCCTTAGAAAGCCTGAAGGCGGTGCTTGGTTTTCGGGGTCCCGTACGCGGCTAGGCTCCCAAAAAGTCTCACACATGTGGTATCCCCGTACTCAGGAGAAGCAACAGAATTTATTTTGGGGTGTAATTTCACAAATCCCCATGGCGTGTTTGAGCAATATAACATTTAGTGACAACTTTGTGCAAAAAAAAAAAAAAAAAAAAAAAAATTTGTCTCTTTCCCGCAACTTGTGTCACAATATAAAATATTCCATGGACTCGACATGCCTCTCAGCAAATAGCTTGGGGTGTCTACTTTCCAAAATGGGGTCATTTGGGGGGGTTTGAACTGTCCTGGCATTTTATGCACAACATTTAGAAGCTTACGTCACACATCACCCACTCTTCTAACCACTTGAAGACAAAGCCCTTTCTGACACTTTTTGATTACATGAAAAAATTATTTTTTTTTGCAAGAAAATTACTTTGAACCCCCAAACATTATATATTATTTTAAAGCAAATGCCCTACAGATTAAAATGGTGGGTGTTTCATTTTTTTTTTTCACACAGTAATTGCGCAGCGATTTTTCAAACGCATTTTTTGTGGAAAAAACACACTTTTTTAAATTTTAATGCACTAAAACACACTATATTGCCCAAATGTTTGATGAAATAAAAAAGATGATCTTAGGCCGAGTACATGGATACCAAACATGACATGCTTTACAATTGCGCACAAACGTGCAGTGGCAACAAAATTAATACATTTTTAAAAGCCTTTAAAAGCCTTTACAGGTTACCACTTTAGATTTACAGAGGAGGTCTACTGCTAAAATTACTGCCCTCGATCTGACCTTCGCGGTGATACCTCACATGCATGGTGCAATTGCTGTTTACATTTGACGCCAGACCGACGCTTGCGTTCGCCTTAGCGCGAGAGCAGGGGGGACAGGGGTGCTTTTTTTTTTTTTTTTTTTTTTCTTTATTATTTTTTTGCTTTTTTATCTTATTTTTAAACTGTTCCTTTCATATTTTTTTTTAAATCATTTTTATTGTTATCTCAGGGAATGTAAATATCCCCTATGATAGCAATAGGTAGTGACAGGTACTCTTTTTTGAAAAAATTGGGGTCTATTAGACCCTAGATTTCTCCTCTGCCCTCAAAGCATCTGACCACACCAAGATCGGTGTGATAAAATGCTTTCCCAATTTCCCAATGGCGCTGTTTACATCCGGCGAAATCTAAGTCCTAAAATGCTCGTAGCTTCCGGTTTCTTAGGCCATAGAGATGTTTGGAGCCACTCTGGTCTCTGATCAGCTCTATGGTCAGCTGGCTGAATCACCGGCTGCATTCTCAGGTTCCCTGTTGAGACAGGAGAGCCAGAGAAAAACACGGAAGACGGTGGGGGGGGGGGGGCATTCCCTCCCACTGCTTGTAAAAGCAGTCTAGAGGCTAATTAGCCACGAGGATTGCTTTTACATGAAAGCCGACCGCTGGCTGAAAAGAATGATACCAAGATGATACCTAAACCTGCAGGCATCATTCTGGTATAACCACTCAAAGTCGTGAATGGCGTACCTGAAGACAAAAAAATGGTTAACAATAAAGCACAGTAAACGGTAAAGTATAAAAAATTGCATACCTGAAAAGCAAACATGATAAAACATAATAACAATAAAACATTGCAGAATAGAATACAGTAAAAAAGAGCAGAACACCAGAGAGAGAATAGAGAGAGAGAGAACAATAAAACGACAACTATTTTTTTTTATTTTTGTTTGTGTTTTTTTTTTTTTTTTTACACTTTTTTTTTGTAACTGTAACTTTTATAACTGTAACCGGTTCCAGGTTCGGGTCTCTCAAAATGCGATGGCATCTTGGGAGACCCTGTGAAAGTGTGTCCTAGTCTGTGCAATGCTGTACCCTACGCTAATACTCAACTAGTGAATGGTAGCGTTCAAAACATTCACCAATGCAAAGACCAGGATTATCAGGACAGGAGGGACAATAATAGCGGGTGTCACGTCTATATACGCGCTTGCTGCAGACACATCTTTTTTGGGGGGGTTCATTGGGTAGGGGTACTCGGGAGGACATATAAATGCCTCTCATGCAGCCGACTGCATTTGGTTGGGGATGTGAATGGGGGAAATACGGGCGCTGCAGAAGTGGTGGGTTCCCAATTAGGATTGGCGAATGCAGCAGGAAGGGCATTATGGGCACGACGGGCCTGTGTTTGTCTTTTTGGTGGCAGCGGGACACTACTTGTGCTTGCCACCTCACCAGCTTGAACTGCACTTATGGGACTCGCCACGTCACCAAGTGTTACTGCAGTGCTGGTATGACTACGACTGGGGTGTACTAGACCGCTGGCGCTTGCCAGTTCACCAAAACGCTACAAAAAAAAGTGACAGTGATCGATCGATACTGCACTTGGGTGGGCTGGGCTGGGCCGGGCGGAGGGGCAAAACGCAGGTGCTAGCAGGTATCTGGGCTGATCCCACTAACACTGCGTTTTTGGGAACCCTAAACTGCTGGGGATGCTAGTATAGATCTGATCGGATCAGATATTGATCCGATCAGATACTATACCACTAAGGGAGGTGTACGGTGTGTGCGTGGGTGTTAGTGGTACTGGCGCTAATCTGACGCTGCTTGGGGCTGGTGCTTGCCAGTTCACCAAAATGCTACCAAAAAAACTGTTAGCGATCGCAGGGATCAGGCCTGACTCTGCGAACGCTGCAGTTATGCGTTTAGTGTTTTGTAAGTGACAGTGATCGATCGATACTGCACTTGGGTGGGCTGGGCGGAGGGGCAAAACGCAGGTGCTAGCAGGTATCTGGGCTGATCCCGCTAACACTGCGTTTTTGGGAACCCTAAACTGCTGGGGACGCTAGTATAGATCTGATCGGATCAGATATTGATGTGTTCAGATACTATACCACTAAGGGAGGTGTACGGTGCGTGTACGGTGCGTGCGTAGGTGTTCGAGGTACTGGCGCTAATCTGACGCTGCCTGGGGCGACGCATATCACCGCCGGGCGATCAGGGGGCTAAACCTTTATTCAGTAATAAACGGCGGGTGCCCTGACACTAAAAAAAATAAACAAACTAACCAGCGTCACCCGTAACAGTTATACGGTGATCAGTGGTGAAAGGGTTAACTAGGGGGCAATCAAGGGGTTAAAACATTTATTAGGTAGTATATGGGGGTCCCTGTCGCTATAAAACGCTGACAGCGAACCTAAATATTTACGTTCCTAACTAGCGTCACCAGCGACACTAATACAGCGATCAGAAAAATGATCGCTTAGCGACACTGGTGACAGGGGGTGATCAAGGGGTTAAAACTTTATTAGGGGGGGTTAAGGGGGTACCCTAGACCTACAGGGGGCTAATACTAACTGTCCTACCACTGCTAACTGTCACAAACTGACACCATGCAGTAATCAGGAAAAAAACAAAACAAAACAAAAAAACCTGCTTGCTGTCAGTTTGTGACAGGGGGGGGGGGGGTGATTGGGGGGGGATCGGGGGGCGATCGGGGGGGGATCGGGGGTGTTTAGTGTGCCTGGCATGTTCTACTGTGTTGTGTGTGTGTTGGTGCACTTACATGTCTTCTCTCCTCGGTGCTGGAACGGAAACTGGCCAGCCGAGGAGAGATGACATCACATCCTCTGCCTCTGTGTACTATACAGAGGCAGGGGATGTTTCTCATTGGCTGGGAGCGATCGCGAGGGGGGGGCCACGATCGGATGGTCTCCCCCTCGTCTCTCAACTCTCCCAGCCAAACGCCGACCGCCGATGGCACCGGGGGGGGTCCGATCGGACCCCCCGCCCGCGGGAAGGCAATCACGTACCAGGTACGTGATTTTGCCTGCCCGTGCCGCTCTGCTCACGTATATATGCGTGAGGCGGTCGGCAAGTGGTTAATAATATCCCAAAACAATTTAAAAAACTCACTTGGTAAGCCATCCCCTCCTGGGTTTTATTAGCCCCCATGCTTGCCACAGCTTCCCACACCTCCTCCTCATTCACTGCTTTCTGCAAAAAAACTTTTCATCCTCATCTAAATTATCCTCTACCATATCAAACATTCTAGTAGCTGACTCATCAACACATACTCCCTCATACAATCGTTCATAAAATTTAGTCACGCATTCCAGCACATTCTCTCCCTTACATTCCCTACCTTCTTCATCATACACACCCTCAAACACTCCTTTTTCCTTACAAACCTTCTTGAAAAAAAATCTAGAACATTTTTCATCCTGCTCCAGGTGTTTAACTCTCGCTTGAAAAATAATTTGTTTTCCTCTTTCAGTTAATACCTCTTTAATCCTCTTCCTAACATGGTCTATTTCATCAGCCATGTCATAGCCCATATTTCTAAATGAATATAATGTAGCCAACCTGACTTGTAACAGAGAATATCTCCTTTTCTCACTGCTACTTTTATCCCTACTCTTTTTTTGAAAAAAGAATTTAATTTTCCTTTTGACCCAATCCCACCACCCCAAAATATTATTAAAATCTTTTTTCCTATTAACCCATCTACTATATACCTTACTAAAATGGGCTTTGACATGCTCGTCCTGCAACAATAAACTATTTAACCTCCATACCTCTAAACCAAACTTAATACTATCTCCCATACTCAAACACCCTGGTGCCCACTTCTTCCTCTTCCACCACCACCTCCTCCTCTTCCTTCTCCTCCTCTTCCTGTCTTTCAGGAGAGTCAGACAGCTCCTGTGTGGACAATGTTCATCCACTCTCAGCGGTGCGCCTGACAGCTTCAGCATAAGAGACATAGGCCCTTCTTACTTTTGGACAATTCTTCACTGTATGATCATGCTGTCCACATATATCACAGGCCCGCTTAATCAAGCAAGCCCAAGCCTCATGTCCCTCCTCCCCACAGTTCCGGCAGTGCATCTCCACATTACATTCATCTCTGGTATGCCCAAAGTTATGACATCTTCTGCAGTATGTCGGTTGACCAGGGTAGTAGAGAAACCCTCTATTTCCTGCTATTGAAAAATTAGCTGGTGGATGCCGCACTCCACCAATCCCTTCATTCAGAATCCACCTTCAGCTTGACAAAAAACTTTAATTTGCCATTAAAGATCCCCAGACGATTAGTCAGCCTGAAGCCTCCCTTCACTGCAGAGCAGTATTTCTTCAAAAAGGCCACTACCAAGGCAATGTCCGTGATGGGGTTAAACAGGTGAACAACCAATGGTTTCTCCTCCATAGCATACAAGGGTTCCACTATGAAAGGCCTTATAGACTCATGGTTAGATTTCTCCAATTCCTTACACTTCTCAATAACTCCCATGCAAAAATTGCTATACACAAAAGAAACATCATAGTACCTTGGTGCTGCATGGTCCTGGATACAATAGATGTGACGTGGTTCCACTGCAACTGATTTCTCCAACAAATCCTGAACAAGGAACTCCAAAATCACTTTATGCAGATGACCAGGCATAACCTGAAACCGCAGAGTGTTCTGAATCCCCTTTCGCTCCATTGAGCTTAGCAAAGAAAAATTCAGACCATCACACAATCTTGGCTCTTTTCAGGGCAAAGTAAAGAATGCTATATGCAAGCTTTATATAACATAGGTTTGTGTGCTAATGTGGCAATTGCAAACACATGGACAGTCCATGAAACACACAAAATGCAAGTTCACCCAATGTAGAGAGAAATTCAAAGTGGGTACACCTGTTAAGGATGTCCTTAAATTACTAACCCAAAAAAACACACTCTGAGCATGCCCAGAAACATCCAAGTGCTGTTCACACACAAAAAGCACCACCAAAAAAAGCCAAAGTCCCTGAGCATGCCCAGACCAACCCAAATGCATTTCACACACCAAAAGGCACAGGAAAAAAACAAAATCCCTGAGCATGCCCAGAACAACCCAAATGCAGCTAGCACAAAATAAGCCACCCCCCTGTCCAAAATTAAGCACATCATCCAGCATGCACCAAAATTACAGATGGGACAAAACACCCCCCAGTCCAGGGGGGCAACTAAAGAGCCTAACATGTGCAAAAGTTATACAACAAATACCATTGCAGTTTAAGGGAACTGACTTGACAATTTTACTAGTCCCCACTTGGCTGGCTTATCTTCTAGTTATTGGCCTTAAAATGGGTATGGGGCCCAGGTCCCACCCTAAGGGACATATATCAATGTCACCAATTGGACAACCCCAAAAACGAAACAAGGAGAAATGCCTTTAAATATGCCAAATTGCTTAAGGGCCAGTTCACACCAATGCAGTCCAGTGCATATTTTATGCATCAAAAATGCATGGAAATTCAGTTATATGGTTTTCAATGGCATAGTTCACACCAGTGCTTGCAGTTCCAGTGCGTTGCAGTTCCAGAAAAAAAAATAGAAAATGCTGCATTTTTTCTGCACTGGACTGTACTGGAAAGCTGTAAATGCATCAAAAATGCACTGGAACGCACTTGTCCTTATTTAAGGTTAAGAAAAAAGAAGGGGGAAAAAAAGCACTGGACTGCATCAAAAATGCACCAAAAATGCACTGGAACGCATCAAAAACACGCATGCAGAAAAGCACCTGGAACGCATCCGGACTGCGTTTCTATTGTGTGAACTGGCCCTAAAGGCCAGATCACACCATAAAACCTTCCTTCATCCTTCGGTTTCTTCCTCCATCTTCTTCCTCTGCTTCTTCCTCCGATCCTCGGCTTCTTGCTCCGGTGTTCTCTTCCTGCATCTTCTTCCGCGGCGTCTTCTTCCCCGCTTCGTTCTTGGGCCACTGCGCATCCATGATGGGAGGCTCCCGCTGTGTGACGCTTCTCGTCTTCTGACACTTATATAACGGAACCGTGCTTCAGAGGGGGTGGGGTCACTGGGTGGCCCCGCCCCCCATTATTTAAGAAGTGTCGGAAGATGAGAAGCGTCACACAGCGGGAGCCTCCCATCATGGATGCGGAGCAGCCCGCGAACGAAGTGGGGAAGAAGACGCCGCGGGGGAAGATGCCAGATGAGAACACCGGAGCAAGAAGCCGAGGATCGGAGGAAGAAGCAGAGGAAGAAGATGGAGGAAGAAACCAAAGGATGAAGGAAGGAAGAAGGAAGAAGACCCAAAGAAGATGGAAAGAAGAAGGATTTAAATAAAGGAATTGTCAAAAACTGTCTCTTGTCATTTTTAACATTTTTGACACTTTTTTGTGAAATGGTAGGGGTAAAAGTACCCCCTTACCATTTCACATGGGGGGCAGGATCTGGGGTCCCCTTGTTAAAGGGGGTTTCCAGATTCTGATAAGCCCCCCACCCGCAGACCCCCACAACCACTGGGCAAGGGTTGTGGGGATGAGGCCCTTGTCCTCATCAACATGGGGACAAGGTGCTTTGGGGGGCTACCCCAAAGCACCCTCCCAATGTTGAGGGCATGTGGCCTGGTACGGTTCAGGAGGGGGGGCGCTCTTTCGTCCCCCCCCTCTTTTCCTGTGGCCTGCCAGGTTGCGTGCTCGGATAAGGGTCTGGTATGGATTTTTAGGGGGACCCCACCCCATTTTTTAAAAAATTTTGATGCAGGGTTCCCCTTAAGATCCATACCAGACCTGAAGGGCCTGGAATGGATTTTGAGGGGCAACCCCACGCCATTTTTTTTTTTGGCGTGGGGTTCCCCTTAATATCTATACCAGACCTGAAGTGCCTGGTATTGAATTTCGGGGGAACCCCACGCATTTTTTTTTCTTAATTTTGTTTTTTTTTCTTAATGCTGTTTTTATCAATGAACTTTTATGTGTATTGCCGAACCGACATTTCATTATAGCCGCGAGGTGAACCAGCGTTAAAAAAAAAGTTTAGAGGTGCGCCCGTTCAACCTATGCAAATGCATTTACATTGCTTGACATTTACTAAGATTTTGCCGGCGCACTGAACCAACGCATCTGAACAAGCGCAAATGCCGTTTGAGCATGTGCATTGCATAAATTCACCTCCCGCAGTTCTAAATGTATTTGCCGGCGCAGCCGGCTTGTTCAGAAAAAGTTACTTTCTCATTCTATTTTGGCCATATTTGTGACTTGGGCAGTTAGTACTATACTTCCTCACATCACCCCACATCACCCCCATAATATTGGCACTTCCAGCTTGTTTAAATTTTAAGTTAAATATGCCATGCGCCATGTCTATAGTGGTATACCCGTGCGACGGGAAGAGAATAGTAAATGGGGGATTGCGCTGTGCTACTGGCGCAAATGTTTTGTAAATACGAAAATGTCAATTGCGCATCAGTGCGCATCAGTGTGTGCCGCAACTCATGGCGCAAATACTTCGTAAATCAGCCCAATTGTTTTTGTTGTTAATGTATGTAATGCATTAATGATAAAAAATCATCCTTTTTAGCACCATGAATTCATTGTTTTGAGTCCCGAAAATGGCCTGATTGGGGCAAATTTTACAGCAGTGTGGGGGTTATTTACTAAAGGAAAATCAACTTGGCACTACAAGTGGATTTGCCTTTAGTAAATAACCCCCGTCGTCACTGTAAACACCAACTTAATCCAAAAATTGTATTGAGCATTGAAAGAAGAAGCCACACATTGCTGAGTATAAAACATTTTACTCTGTGCACACATTCACATGTGTGTTAGAAAAGAGTTTTTGAACAAACCAACATCTTTGGTGTATAACTTTTTTTTAGGTTTGACAGAAATATCCTTTTTTTGGTTAAACAGATATCTTTCAAACCATAACATACACAACTCAAGAACTTACAAAGTTCAACTTTGATAAAGTGAAGGCAATATCAGACATTAGTATATCTGAACTGTGTTGATCTTGCCTTCATCAGATGGGGTGATCTCACCCCTGTAAAAGCCAAATTTTGAAGATGCACACAAATTGGGAGTCAAAATAGGGATTTCCCTCCTGATTCCATGCTTAATTTCAACATGTGCTAGCTCCCATCATGGGGGAGTACCTACACGCGAGAATTTTTCCAGCGCGATGGGATCGCGCTGGTTCTCGGTGAGGTACATCTCGTGCTCGCTGCAATAGGAAAAACACATCTTCCTATTAAAGCAGCACGAGAAAAACCGGGTTCCCCCTCCGGGTGCATGCCAGGCCCTTCAGTCTGGTATGGATTCTAAGGGGAACCCCCTATGCCGAAAAAACAGTGTGGGGGGTCCCCCAAAATCCATACCAGACCCTTATCCGAGCAAGCAGCCCGGCCGGTCAGGAAATGATGAGTGAGCCCCTCCCTCCTGAACCGTACCAGGCCACATGCCCTCAACATGGGGGATGGGTACTTTGGGGAAGGGGGGCACGCTGTGGACCCCCCCCACCCCAAAGCACCTTGTCCCCATGTTGATGAAGACAAGGGCCTCTTCGCGACAACCCTGGCCGTTGGTTGTCGGGGTCTGCGGGCGGGGGGCTTATCAGAATCCGGGAGCCCCCTTTAAAAAGGGGGCCCCCAGATCCCTGCCCCCCACCCTAAGTGAATGAGTATGGGGTACATGGTACCCCTACCCATTCACCTGGGGGAGAAAAGTGTCAAGAAAAAAACACACTACACAGGTTTTTAAAGTAATTTATTAGGCAAAATCAGAAGAAGAGGATAGGGGGGATTTTTGCGGTGTCCGATATAGAGATATACAATTGACTTGCTATGGATAAAACATAATTTTTATTATCAAAATATGCTTAAAAGAGGAGACAGACAAAGCATACTGTAACTGGAAAGTATGGGATTACAAACATTTGGTGGTCAGCATCATATACAGAAGAATATTAAATCACAGCAGAGGATATTGCACACTAGCCCGACATGTTTCGCTACTCAAGCTTCCTCAGGGGATGTATGTGCAAGAGATTTGTTATACTGAGACCACTAAATAAACGAAAAAACAGAATTATAACAACAATCCACAAAATATACAATGAAATTGTACATACAGAGTATTAATTGGAATATGAACCCAGTTGCATGAGAAAAACTAGACACTTACCCCATGCGGTAATTGTACCCATGAGCCACCTGGCCGAGCCCCTGATTTGGTCCCAAAAGATCGGATCCAAGGGGGTCAATTTGGCAAGGTCATAGAGGGCTGATAAGGAGACACTGGGGGACAATAGAATTACCAAATAATTAAATTCTAGATTGAATATATAGAAGGTAATTTGGTGTGGAGGAGTGGGGGGGGAGCGGGGAGGGGGGAGGGGGAAGGATTAGGGGGGGAAGAGGGATGGGGGGGCAGGGGAAGGGGAAAGGGGCATCTCCTACTAAAAGGATTTGTATGTGTATATATATACTTATACTTAATTTTATATTCGTTTGGTTGTTTAATAGTCCATAGAACACAATGATATTTGGAGGGTTTTGGTCAGATCCTGTGTGGAGTTAGCTGCTGAGGCAGACTGAAAAATGATGATAGGGGATTTTTAATATATGATTGTAATATTTATAATATTAAAGATGAGAAAATGAAGAGATAGAGTTATGTAATGACTGCAAGTGAGTTATTAGATATGCCTGTAAAGAGAATGAAAGCACTGTAAAGTTTGTCTGACTATCCCAGAGTGGTAGCTGAGCATCAGCAGAGAAATGAATAAATGCAGTAATGAATAAAGTAGGTTACGGGAGACAAGCTCTCCACACTTAAATGGCTTGATGCAAGCAGGGTAATTGTGTTATGGGTCAGCTCAACAAAAGTGGTACCAAACAACTAAATGGGGATAGAGACACCGATCGTGATAGAAAATAATATAGACCAGCAGCCTCCAAGTAAAGAAAGCATATTTTGATAATAAAAATTATGTTTTATCCATAGCAAGTCAATTGTATATCTCTATATCTGACACCGCAAAAATCCCCCTATCCTCTTCTTCTGATTTAGTTTTTATTAGGATGTGTCTTTAGAAAGGGTGTTGTTTTCACCAACCGGACGAACAATTAAAATTAATTTATTAGGCAGCTCTGGGGGTCTTCTTCCGACTTCGGGGGTCTTCTTCCGCGCTCTCCGCATCTTCTCCCGGTGTCTGGTTCTTCTCCGCGCTGTACGGCCTCTTCTCCCGGTGTCCGGTATCTTCTGCCGGCCGCCCCCACTATCTTCTTCCAGCTATTTTGCTAGCAGGGGCCCGGTCTTCTGCCGCTGTCTGGATCTTCTGCCGCTGTCCGGTTCTTCTCTGGTATCTTCTGCCGGCCTCCCCTGCTATCTTCTTCCAGCTCTTTTGCTGGCGGGGGCCCAGTCTTCTGCCGCTGTCCGGATCTTCTGTTGCTGTCCGGTTCTTCTCCGGTATCCTCTGCCGGATCCCCCGCTATCTTCTTCCAGCTCTTTTGCTAGCGGGGGCCCGGTCTTCTTCTACGTCGTCGTCTTCTCCCCTCTTCTTTTCTTCTGCTGTTGACATGATGCTCTCTCCAGCTGTAATGCCGTCTGCAAGGTGTGCGGTGACTTATATAGGCATGGGGCGTGGTCACCGCGTGATGTCACCGGGTGACCCCGCCTCTTATGATGGCATAGTCCCGGGGCATGAGTGTGCAGAGACAGACCTGTCATCTGCCTGCTCAGTGGGGATCCACGGAGCGATCACATGCCCTCAACATGGGGGATGGGTACTTTTGGGGAAGGGGGGCACGCTGTGGACCCCCCCACCCCAAAGCACCTTGTCCCCATGTTGATGAGGACAAGGGCCTCTTCCCGACAACCCTGGCCGTTGGTTGTCAGGGTCTGCGGGCGGGGGGCTTATCAGAATCCGGGAGCCCCCTTTAATAAGGGGGCCCCCAGATCCCTGCTCCCCACCCTATGTGAATGAGTATGGGGTACATGGTACCCCTACCCATTCACCTGGGGGAGAAAAGTGTCAAGAAAAAAACACACTACACAGGTTTTTAAAGTAATTTATTAGGCAGCTCTTGGGGTCTTCTTCCGACTTCGAGGGTCTTCTTCCGCGCTCTCCACATCTTCTCCCGGTGTCCGGTTCTTCTCGGCGCTGTCCAGCCTCTTCTCCCGGTGTCCGGTATCTTCTGATGGCCTCCCCCACTATCTTCTTCCAGCTATTTTGCTAGAAGGGGCCCGGTCTTCTGCCACTGTCTGGATCTTCTGCCTCTGTCCGGTTCTTCTCCGGTATCTTCTGCCGGCCTCCCCCGCTATCTTCTTCCAGCTCTTTTGCTAGCGGGGGCCCGGTCTTCTGCCGCTGTCCAGATCTTCTGTCATTGTCCGGTTCTTCTCCGGTATCCTCTGCCGGATCCCCCGCTATCTTCTTCCAGCCCTTTTGCTAGCGGGGGCCCGGTCTTCTTCTTCTACGTCGTTGTCTTCTCCCCTCTTCTCTTCTTCCGCTGTTGACATGACGCTCTCTCCAGCTGTAATGCCGTCTGCGAGGTGTGCGGCGACTTATATAGGCATGGGGCGTGGTCACCATGTGATGTCACCGGGTGACCCCGCCTCTTATGACGGCATAGTCCCGGGGCATGAGTGTGCAGAGACAGACCTGTCATCTGCCTGCTCAGTGGGGATCCACGGAGCGATCCCCCGCTGAGCAGAGCGGGCTCCATACACGGACACGTTCGTGTGAAAGAACCCTAAGGCCAACGCCCTTTGTACAAAAATCCATCGTGTGTATGAGGCTTAAACACTAGAAATTCAACTTTTCATATCTTTAACCACTTCAATGCCAGGCACTTAGACACCTTCCCGCCCAGGCCAATTTTCAGCTTTCAGCGCTGTCGCTATTTGAATGACAATTGCGTGGTCTTGCTACACTGTACCCAAACAATATTTTATCATTTTGTTCCCACAAATAGAGCTTTCTTTTGGTGGTATTTGATCACCTCTGTGGTTTTTATTTTTTGCGCAACAAATAAAAAAAGACCGAAAATTTTGAGAAAAAACAAGTTTTTCTTTGTTTCTGTTAAAAATTTTAGTAAATACTGTATTTATTGGCGTATAACACTCACTTTTTCACCATGAAAATCGGGTGCAAATAGCGTGTGCGTGTTATACGCCAATACTTCAATTTTAGCTGCCTCAAAGGGGAGGGGGTGGGATGAGCGCCTTCAGGTTACATACAGTGAGAATCCTCTGTTTACTTGGTGGCCTTTGTAAAAAGAAGTCCCATCTCCTGGGCCGCCATTGGACTACTGTTCTGTCTATCATAGGAGATTCTCACTGTATGTAATCTGCCGGCGCTTGTCCCGCCCCACTCCCTGTCCCCTCTAGGCTGCAGATGGGCATCTATCAGTCTGCACTGATGGCATTGGCGAGGCTGCTGCATTGAAGGTAATGGGGAGGCTGCTGCATTGATGGCAATGGTGAGGCTGCTGCATTGATGGCAATGGTGAGGCTGCTACATTGATGGCAATGGTGAGGTTGCTGCATTGATGGCACTTGTGAGGCTACAGATGGGCATTGATCAGGCTCCATTGATGGCAATGGTGAGGCTGCAGATGGGCACTGACCCTTATTTTGCTTATTTAAAATTTAAGTTTTTTTCCTGAAACTTCCCTCTTATACGCCTGTGCGTGTTATACGCCGATAAATATGGTAAGTGCGTTTTCTTCTTCAATGACGGGCACTGATATGGCTGCACTGATGGGCACCGATGAGGTGGCACCAATGAGGTGGCACTGATGAGGTGGCACTGACGGGCACTGATGATGGGCACTGATAGGCGGCACTGATGGGCACTGATAGGTGGCACTGATAGGTGGCACTGGTATGCGGCACTGATGGGCACTCATAGGCGGCACCAATGGGCACTCATAGGTGGAATTGATGGGCACTCGTAGGTGGCATTGATGGGTACTTATGGGTGGCACTGATAGGTGGCACGGATGGGCACTGATGGGCATGATGGGTGGCACTGATGACACTGATTGGTGGCACCGATGCTCCTAAGGGTGGCATTGCTGGGCATCTAGGCAATATTATGGTGCCAATCAGTGCCCATTTGTGGGCACTGATTGGCACAGATTGGGCACATTGGGCACATGTGGATGGCCATGGGGTACATACCTGGCCATCCACATGTTGCCCCTTCCCTGGTGGTCCTAGTGGCGATCCCTGGTGGTCCAGTGTGGTGATCTGAGGGGGGCTGCACTGATAAACAATCAGCGCAGACCCCCCCTGTCAGGAGAGCCGACGATCGGCTCTCCTCTACTCACGTCTGTCAGACGCGAGTGAGGAAAAGCCGATCAACGGCTCTTCCTATTGACATTGTGATCAGTCGTAATTGGACACGACTGATCACGTGGTAAAGAGCCTCCGCCGGAGGCTCTTTACCAAGATCGGTGTAACGGTGTGTCAGACTGACACACCGCTCCACTGTTTGCCGTGATGCGCGCCCCCACGGGCGCGTGGCGGCATGTTATCCTGCTGGACGTCATATGATGCCCAGTCAGGATAACGGAACCACTTCCCAGACGTCAATCCGCTATAGGCCGGGCGGGAAGTAGTTAAAGGTCAACATACACTGGCCAATCAGTTAGATCTTCCAAAAATTAGATTCAGTGCAAGAACCTGTTTGGTTTTCTACAATTAGAAGTAATTCTTACAGTGCATCTTCCTATTACCGCTTTAGCCTAATGCTCTCTTTCCACTATTTCAACCCCAAAGTTGCGTGATTTACAATGTGCTTTTTCGGCTTGTTTTCCACTATTGCAACTTGTCATGAAACTAGGGACTGAAAAGTTGCATCACAAGTTCTACCCCATGATTTACAGTGAGTACCGTTCATATGTCTGTGACTTCAAGTTGCAGCAACTTTAAAGTAGTCCCTGCACTACTTTGGTCCCACTTTGATGCGACTTGAGGTCCATAGACCTCAAAAATACACAGGCATTGCTTCAAGTTTCGGCAAAAAGTTGCGGGAAACTCGCGGCAAAAAACACGCAACTTTGGGCTTGCAATAGTGGAAACCGAGCCTTAATGCCATGTCATACGACTAGTTCAAAACATCGGAGGAAAAGTCGCACTGAAGTTGGAACAAAGTAGTGCAAGAACTTTTTTTGGAGTTGCACCAATTAGAATGGGGGAACATTGAAATACATGTGTTTTGACTTGTCCTGCGACTTCACATGTGTCAAGTCGCACAACAACTCGCAGTAGTGGAAAGTGAGCCTAAGGCCACCTGGGACTAAAAAGTTGCATCATAAGTTCTACCCCATGATTTACAATGGGTACCATCATATGTGTGCGGCTTGCTTATGCCCATGCCGTATACACAGCGGGCACACCTCTTTATTACAGAAATCCATATTTGGCATGGAAATTAACCACTTGCTTACTGGGCACTTAAACCCCCCTGCTGTCCAGACCAATTTTCAGCGCTGATGCACTTTGAATGACAATTGCGTGTTGCGTGGTCATACTTAGCCAAATGTTTTTTTTTTAAAGTTCCCACAAATAGAGCATTCTTTTGGCGGTATTTGATTACCTCTGTGGTTTTTTTCTTTTTTTCAAAAAAAAAAAGAAAAGACAGATTTTTAAAAATAATTTTGGATATTTTTGGATATTTTGATATTAAATTTTGCAAACAGGTAATTTGTCTCCTTCATCGATGTACGCTGATGAGGCGGCACTGATGGACACTGATTGGTTACACTGATAGGCAGCACTGCTTGGGACCACTGGTGGGCATTGATAGGTGGCACTGGCAGGTGGTACTGGTGGGCACAGATGAGGCAGAATTGCCTCTTCGGGACCAATGTCCCTTGCACCTAAGCCGGTGATCAGCTTTTATTTTTATCCTCATGCTGTCAGCGTGAGGAGAAAAAATAAACAATTACCGAGCTTTAGTTTACATCATGTGATCAGCGAATCGCGTGGTAAAGGGCCGGGATTGGCCCCTTACTCCAATCTGTGATCACCCGAGTCTCAGTGACTCAGTAGGCGCCCTGCAGGGAGCACACGGGGAGCCCGTCCTATGACAGCCTTCCAGAAATTCAGGTCCACGATGTGGCCATCGTTTGGCTATAGCACAGGCACCAAGTGGTTAATAGAAAAACAGATGCAGATTTCTAGAACTGGCCAAAAAATAATGTTTAGAGTCAAAGGCAACTGATGACTTTCTATTATTGGTCTAAATGGGCCATTAACATGCATCACAATTGAACTTAGGAATGTGTCTTTGCAAAGTTAAACTAATTAAAATCCTTTCTTATTTTTGCTTGGGGATAGACTGCAGAGGGATTAGAAGTTTTGTCAGATGTCTACACCCCTGATAGGGTGAAGACACTTCCCAAATTTTGCCAATTTCTCATTCAAAATTATTCACTTCCTGTCACATAGCCAAACAGGAAGTGAGGGTAAAACCCTACCAATGTATGTCCTTGGGGACACACAGGTCAATCCAAATAGTTTCCCCATTCGGGAAATTGCACTCTAGCATTTTGCCATGTACATCCCAAATTATTATGTATCTTGGGGTTTATTTACTAAAAGGTAAATCCACTTTGCACTACAAGTGCACTTAGAAGTGCAGTTGCTGGAGATCCGAGGGGGACAAGCAAGGAAAAGCAAAAAAAGAGTATCTTTGCTTCTACATGATTGGATGATAAAATCACCAGTGCTACCCCTCTGATTTTCATCATCTACACTTGTATTGCGAAAGGATTTGCCTTTAATAAACCCAAAAATACCTAATAATTTGGGGTGTACACAACAAAGTGCTAGAGTGCAATTTGCATGATGGGGCACTAGTTAGATTGACCTGCGTGTCCCCAAGGAAAAATATTTTTAGGGTTTTACTCTCACACCCTGTTTGGCTATGTGACAGGAAGCGAAGCCAATTTTAAGAAAAGGGACACAAAGCCCAACCTTAAAATAAATAAATAAATAAAAATAAAAAATAAAAATCTTGATTTCCCTCAAATGTCCACAATTAGAATAGGATTGTCTTCAGCTTGATTTTAGTTCAGTGCTCTAAATCAGTGCTTCTGAACCCTGTCCTCAAGTACCCCCCAACAGGCCATGTTTGCAGGTTTTCCTTCATCTTGCACAGGTGCTTTAAATCAAAGTCAATGGCTTTGTATTTTAGACAGCTATTTTACGTAAGATAAAATTTCCTAAACATGTCCTGTTGGGGGTACTTGAGGACTGAGGCTGAAAACCACTGCTCAAAAAGAAAATTGAATACTTACCACTCTGAAATGTTACTTTTCTGGTCACTATCCGTGGTAGCATATGCACAATCCATGCATGTGCTACCATGAAGGCACCAGGAAAGTAAATTAAAACTAAAAAAAAATAAAAAGGGATTTGTCTAAGACATGCCAATCAGCCTAGTTAAGCTGCAGCTGGGAAATCCGTTGCATGAAAAGAACACACATAAAACATAAAAAATTTGAAACAATTTTATTGGTCCAAAAAAAACAGGACTTGGAAAAGAAGCAAGGAAAGCCAAATACACACATGTATGTTAATTTGAGACACTAACAGAATATATTTGAGGTTTGACCCTTTTGCAGTGTAAATTAAAAGGCGTGCACCCACAACTTGACATCTATTAAGGATTAAAACAACATTAGGCACAACATCTTGAGAAAGAATTTTAAAAATAAGGCAGCACCGACAGTTAAATCAAAGTGAACAACATAAAAACAACAAAAATTACCAACGTAAAAACGATTCCCTAACGCCTTCATGGCAGCACACACTGGGTTGTGACTCCGCCTCCACAACCTGACAGGATTGGTCTAGTTATAAAAGTTGAAGAGAGATGCCCCCCACCATTCTCTTTTTTATCCTCACCTGACGGGATTGGATGGACATCGCAAAGCCTCTTACCTCATCGCCCCAGCAGGTTCAAGCCTCTCCTGTTTGGAAGTCCCTCCTGTACAGTCTCTAAAGGAGCTTCTACGGAGGGAACCCCACTCTGGTGGAGGGGCATCAGCAACAGAACATCTGGCACAGAAGTAAGCTTTAAAAAAGCTTCAAATATTGCAGTGGTCTCCACTTTTGCCTTCAATTATTTTTCTTCCCTTGCTGCCTTTTAAAATTGTTATTTTTTCCCCTTTCTTTCCTTCTGGGACCTGTAGTCCCACAGCACTCAGGCCGGTCTGTCATGGCTGCCACGTCTCTCCCCCTGCATTGCACACGTGCGGGAGAATGAGATTGGGCCGTTCTGAACCTTTTTCCAGTTTCCAAGATGTCGCCGGCATGATTGATTCACACTAGCACGTTTTTTGATGCATTTTGCATTTTGCAGAAATGCATGGGAATTTTTTAACATGGGTTCCTATGGAACATGTTCACATCAATGCCTTTTTGTTCCTCTGCATTTTTGGAAAGGGTCAGGGACTTTTTTCATGCAAAATGCAGCATTTTGCATGTAATAGAATTCAATGGACCAGCATCAAAACCGCAAGTGCAGCATTTTTGCAGCATTTTTGCAGCATTTTTGCAGCGTTTTTGATGCGTTTTTGGCGTTTTTTTTTTAAAATTTTTTAGACTGTATACAGTCTAAAAAAACTGTAAAAAAAAAAAAAAAAAACGCAAAACGCGACAAAAACGCTGCTCAAAAACGTGGCAAGCATCACAAAAAAAACTCCAAAAACGCTGAAAAGCAACATGCATAGATGTGAATCGAGCCTTAGGCTGGATTCACACCTATGCAGTTTAAGGCTCCATTCACACTAGCGCGTTTTTTGATGCATTTTGCATTTTGCAGAAATGCATGGGAATTTTTTAACATGGGTTCCTATGGAACATGTTCACATCAATGCTTTTTTGTATCTCTGCGTTTTTGGAAAGGGTCGGGGACTTTTTTTCATGCAAAAAGCAGCGTTTTGCATGTAATGGATTTCAATGGACAAGCATCAAAAACGCAAGTGCACCGTTTTTGCACCGTTTTTGCACCGTTTTTGCACCGTTTTTGGTGCGTTTTTGCCGTTTTTTTTTTTTTTTATTTTTTTTTTTTTTGTAATTTTTTTTTAAGACTGTAAAAAAAAAAAGGAAAAAAAAAAAACGCAAAACGCAAATCGCGGCAAAAACGCGGCAAAAACGCTACAAAAATGCTGCTCAAAAACGTGCCAAGCATGAAAAAAAAACCTCCAAAAACGCTCAAAAGCAACATGCATAGGTGTGAATCGAGCCTTAGTGCTTTTTGCATGTTGCAGATTTGCACTGCGGTCCATTTGACATGGTTTCCTATGGAACACGTTCTGTAGTGCAAATCTGCAAAATGCAAAAAGCACTAAAACTGCATACGTGTGAATCCAGCCTTAGGCTTTTTCCTTCCCTATATTCTGTTTTTTTTTTAATGTTTTACTTCTTTTTTTTTTTTTTTAATCTTTCTGTATCCCTTCCAGACTTCTTGTTTCCTGCCTGCACTCGTCCTGCACTGCTCATGAGGAGACCACTGCCCAAGCAGACCACCCGCATCCTATAAGTTAAGAGGCTGTCCGCCTTCAGTGGTAAGTATTGAAGAGAGAAAAAAGAGAGCACATCTTCTTTTTTTTTTTTTTTTTTTTTTTTTTATTCTTTATTTATATTTTATAAGTACAAAAGCGAAAGCCATACTTTATTTAAAAGTATGTTTACAAAACATTGTCATTAAAAAATACAAAAATCCCCTTCTATAATTATTACACACCCACCTCCCAATCCCTCCCACCCCTCCCCCTTCCTGCAGGTAGTTACAGTCGCGCTAGCAAACCTCTGTATGTCCTCCATACTTTCCCACAACCCGAACTAGTAGGTTTAACTTGTAATCTCCACTAGGTAATTCCATGTACTCTTGAAGCTACGCCACCCTGCCCATTTATCCTTTCCATCAACCCCCTCATCTGACTCGACTCCCGAATAATCCATGTATTCTATATTGTAAATTTCATTTATATAAAGGAGCCAGCCTCGGGGGTTTGGACTCTCCGACAGCAACCATTTCCTTGATATCTGTTTTTTAGCTGCATCTAGTAGTATGGGGACGATGAATGATTGATAATGTTTAATAGGCTTCTCAGTTCCATGGAATAAGCATATCCATGGATCTTCTACTAAAGATTCCTTAGTTATTTCCTTAATTAATTGTATAATTTTCTTCCAATATACTTTGATAACCGGACACTCCCACCATATGTGAGCCATCGTACCTAAATTTGTACACCCCCTCCAGCATCTGTCCATTTTATCTGGGTAGAGTTTGCTGAGTCTGTCCGACGTGGCATACCATCTTGCAAGACATTTAAAGTTGGTCTTCGACCGCATAATATCGGTTGAAGATCCATGTAACATTTTCAAAATCCTCTCTACTGTGAAAGTACTACAATGTGACCCCCAACTCCCTTTCCCATTTCTTGAAATATGGAGGTACATCCAGTTCTTCCTTCGAAGACAAGATTTTGTAAAGAAGGGAGAAAGTATTACCCGGTTTATCTCTCTTGCATAACTGCTCTAACGGCCTATACTCATCCTCTCCTCTAATTGGTTTCAGAAGTTTCTCAATAAAGAGCGATAACTGCGTGTACCTCCAAGCATTAACCACCATAAGGTCTGTCTCTGCTTTCAAATCCGGATAGGGGCGCAATTTCCCCTCTTTAGTTATGTCTTTTAATCGCGTGCTACTATTTTTTATCCAATTCCCTCCCACATCCCTCATCTCTGGCTCAAAGAGTTTGTTGTCCTTGATATATATCAAATACCATAATTTAAGCGTGTTAAGCGTGAATGACACTGTCTGTGTGCTAAGTGTTCTATATTTTGGCAGGTTCCAAATTATGTGACCTAAATCGGTGCTACTTAAGCTGTGCTCAATATTAACCCACCTCCCATCTGATGCCTCCTTTGACCATTCTACAACACGTGAAAGAACTACAGAAGTGTAATATTTGTTGAGGTCTGGAAGAGCCAGTCCTCTTTTTTTTTTCCTCTAGTCAAAACTGAGTGAGCAATTCGTGGCTTTTTGCCACACCAGACAAACCTTGCCATTAAGCCTTGTAAGGCTCTCAAAAAGTAGTGTGGAAGGGGGATTGGAAGCATCTGAAATTTATACAATATTTTAGGAACTAACTTCATTTTAGCTGCGTTAATGCGGCCGAACCAAGAAAGGGGCCGCAGTGACAAACTTCTTGTTTCCTGCCTAATTTCATCTAACAAGGGAATATAATTAATCAGGTACTATTTTTTCAGTGTATTAGCCAATTTAATACCTAGATAATTGATTTCATTCCTCCAAGGGAAAGGGAGGGCCTTCGACAGACTCTCTTCTTCTTGTTTGCCCACATTTATATTAAGGACCTCCGATTTGCTCAGGTTTATTTTGAAGTTTGATATATCTCCAAACGTCCTTAGAACCTTGAGCAAGTTCGGGATTGTAATCCTAGGGTTCGTTATGTAGAACATAACATCATCGGCGAATGCCGCTAGTTTGTGTTCTTCTTGCCCTATCATCACCCCTCTGCAATCTGAGTTGTTACGTATGGTCGCCAATAAAGGCTCTAAGGACAAAATAAATAATAGGGGGGACAGGGGACACCCCTGCCTCGTGCCGTTCTCCATCCTAAACGTCCTGGATAAGACCCCATTTACCTTAATAGAGGCCGAGGGATGATTATATAATATTTTCACCCAGGCAATGAACCTAGGGCCGATCCCCATGGCTTCCAAAGTTTTAACCATGAACCCCCAGTCTAACCTGTCAAGCGCTTTTTCGGCGTCCATTGACAGGAATAGAGCTGGGGCCCCCTGGATTTGATGGCCTCTAGCAGGAGCAATGTTCGTACTCCGTTGTCCCTGCCCTGTCTGCCCGGGACAAATCCTACCTGGTCTGGGTGCACCAAGATATTCATTTTATCCTTCAGTCTGTTGGCCAGCAACTTTGCATAAAGTTTAACATCTGCATTTAGCAATGCAATAGGTCTATAGCTGGAACAAAGCATGCTGTTTTTTCCTTCTTTTGCAATCAACGATATGGTTGCTAACAGGGCCCCCCCCCCCCATAATGCAGTTGGGGCCCAACTCATTCCAATAGTGGCAGAGCTTAGGTACCAAGATGTGTTTGTATTTTTTCAAATAGAGCTACTTGAATTTCGTCTTCGGTTATAGGACTATACAGAGCTGATTTGTCCTCTTCTGACAGCCCGACCACCCCGGCCCCTTTCAGGAATTCTTCCACCTTCCTATTATCTATTTGTCTAATGGAATACAGGGCTTCATAAAACTTCCTGAACTCTTCCGCTATCCCATTGGTTGTAGCTACTACTTCACCTTTTTTTTTGTATTTTCTCAATATAATTCCGGTCTCTCTTCTTTTTCAATAACCTCGCCACGTGTTTACTTGATTTATTACCATAATAGTATCTCTCTCTTGTTATTTTAGTAAACGCCCTCCTTGCGTCCTGCTCCATACTATCCTTTAACTCCTCCCCTTTCGACACTAGCAGGCGGTAACTATCCTGATTTTGTCCCTTGAGCTTTTTATGGTTCTGTTCTAATGAGGCAATTTCCTCAAGAAGTTTTTCCCTTTTTTTCTTTTTTTTTTTTTCTCCCCTGCCCCAATGGAGATAAGGACCCCCCTAATATACACTTTATGCGCTTCCCAGAGGATAGGTGGAGAAATATCACCCGTGTCATTAACTTTAAAGAAGAAATCAATTTCTTCCTGCACCTTCTCTGAGACTTGGGGGACTTTAAGTAGATTTTCATTCAGCTTCCACGAAAATGGTTGTCTTTGCAACTCGGGGAACCTGACCCTCATTGTGACAGGGGAGTGATCTGATAGCGATGTAATCTCTATTCTGGTATCCACTACATAGTCCAGTAAACTGTGGTCTATCATAATGTAGTCCAGTCTTGAGTACGTCCCGTGCACAGGGGAGAAGAAGGTGAAATCTTTTACTTTTGCATGCTGCAACCGCCACACATCCATCATGTGGCATTGGTGCAACCATCTGCTGATCCTTCCTAATTGAACCTTGCTTGTCCCCTGTGCCTGGGACGTACTATCAACAAACGGTTCCAGACAGAAATTAAAGTCTCCCGCCAGAACCACCTCCCCCTCTTTAAACACCGTCAATTTAACCAGAGCCTGTTTTAAAAAAGCGATCGGATTTCTATTCGGGCAATACACATTCGCTAAAGTGAGCGTTTTACTCCCCACACTGCCCTTGAGGAAGAGATAGCGACCTTCTGGGTCTGACAACCTGTTTAACAAAGAAAATTTTGACGCTTTAGAAAATCCAATTGCTACTCCCTTAGCTCTCCTGATGTTAGTGTCACTATAGAACCAAAAGGGCAATTTTGGAGAGTACAGCTTGATATTTGAATCCAGGGTCAGATGGGTCTCCTGGAGAAATATTATATCTGCTTGGTGGCATTGGAGTTCCTTTAAAATTTTGTGTCTTTTACTCGGCGAGTTCAGGCCCTTCACATTGTAGGATAAAAACTTTAACTCAGACGTTTTAATACAAAAACATCTATCCAAGCTCGTCAGTCATCCACTGCGCAGCTGTAACCTCTCCTGCAGGTTTAAGTCCCCCCCTCCCCTCCCCCTCGGCCAAACATCGGCCTTAAGCCAGCTAGTACGGGACATACTTAATCTCCCACTGCGAGCTTCTTTTTTATTTTTTTTTAGGGGTGAGACTCCGATGACAGTCACTGATGTCCCGCCTACCACCTAAAACGGCGGCAGGGGGGACAAGAGCGATGGAGACAGACCGCCCGGCCCTATATTACGACCTCCCCAGCTCCCCAGAACATCTTCCCTCAAGTTAGGGGGTTGTCTGATCCTATGCACCCTGTCAATCCTTAACGCCTCATCATCCTGTCGTCCCAAGATCGGGTTAAAACATTTTTTCATCTTGATCACTAAGTCCTCATTTTGTTGTTCGGGAAGAGATCTAATACGCAGATTTTGACGGCTGCTTTGTTTTTCCTGTTCTTCCAGCATATATGACAGTATGTGATAGTCGCTCTGCATTTTACTCATCTGCAGTTTAAGCTCTGATATCTCTTAGCCTGGTTACCTGACGTCTCTTCCACCTCCTCAACTCTGCACAACAGGTGACTCATGTCCGTCCGCAAGTTTAGTATTTCTGATTTTATGGCGGTTTCAAGATTGGAAACCATTTCCAGCATTTCAGCCTTAGTGGGGATTAAGGCGATATTTCTTTGGCCCTCCATCTCACTAGTGGCAGTGCCTCCTTTAAGCTCAAGATCTTCTCTGGGCCTCTCCCCTGACCTCCCTTTTGTTTTGGTTGATCTTTCTTTTTGTCTTTTGTTCCAACTTGTTTCGTATCCGTACCCGGACTCTTTGAGCTCGCCTCCTTGAGGTATTTTTGAATTGAACTCGAACTCGAGTTTAGACTCTCCCTAGGGGTCTTGGGTTCAGCTGATTTTTGGGCACAACCTCTCATACTCCTCCTAGATTACACTCCTCTTATTGTTTAAAATTATGGCAGAGCCTACCAGAACAGTCCCTCGGGTTCGCAGTGCATCCAGCTCCTGCGACCTGCAAAAAACCACAGCCCAAAACAGCTTGACTCTGGGCTTGTAGACTTTATACTTATGAGTGTGGTAGTTGACTTGCAGCCCAATCCTCGTATGTCCCACCTACAGGGTTTCAATAGCCGGATGTGGCTATCCTGTTTCTGGGGCCACTAAACTTGGCTTGGCAAATGGGGAATGAGGCCCTCGTACAACAAACTGACGGGGCTAACACATAAACTCCCCTGAGCACTCAATAACCCGTTTTTTTTTTTTATAGGCAAGCCTCTAGAACGTCCTTTATGGAGCTCCCGTCCCCACAGTTTTTCAAAATGAAAAGAAGATTTAGTTCATACCTGGTGGGGGAGTCTTTATGCGACTAGATCAGTCAAGAGGCTTGTCTGATGTCCTGCCGGTCCTAGGCTGTTGCAGCCTTATCGCTTCCACCACCGGTCTGCCCTGGTGTATCCTGCTGGATTATGTGATGGACCGCTCGAAGGGGGGTCAGCCAGTGGGGGTGGACACTCCGCCCAGTGTCTAGAGGAGGACAGGGTATCACTCCGAGCCCAGTGCAGGACAGCCTGATGCTGGTATGATGTGAGAAGCCACATGCTTCTTGTGCAGGCAGACCTCGTCCGCGCTTGCCCTCGCTCGCCTCTGACTCCAAACGGCCACCAATCCACCGCCAGCGTCGGCTACTCACGGGGGGTACTCTTCCCTTTCGTATCGGTGCTGCCGCAGGGGGGACCCAGGGCGTCTTTTCCAGGATCCTATCCATGAAGCGGGATCGGGCTCTCACCCCGCACCGCGCTTAAGCTGCCTGGGCCGTCCAGCCTGCCTCCAATCCCTCACTCCAGCGCTGCCATCAGGCCCCTCCCCCCACGCAGACGTCGGCATGTTATCCTGCTGGACGTCATATGATACCCAGTCAGGATAACGGAACCACTTCCCAGACGTCAATCCGCTATAGGCCGGGCGGGAAGTGGTTAAAGGTCAACATACACTGGCTAATCAGTTAGATCTTCCATAAATTAGATTCAGTGCAAGAGCCTGTTTAGAAGTAATTCTTACAGTGCATCTTCCTATTACCGCTTGAGCCTAATGCTCTCTTTCCACTATTTCAACCCCAAAGTTGTGTGATTTACAATGTGCTTTTTTGGCTTGTTTTCCACTATTGCAACTTGTCATGAAACTAGGGATTGAAAAGTTGCATCACAAGTTCTACCCCATGATTTATAATGAGTACCGTTCATATGTCTGCGACTTCAAGTCGCAGCAACTTCAAAGTAGTCCCTGCACTACTTTGGTCCCACTTTGATGCGACTTGAGGTCCATAGACCTCAAAAATACACAGGCATTGCTTCAAGTTTCGGCAAAAAGTTGCGGGAAACTCGCGGCAAAAAACATGCAACTTTGGGCTTGCAATAGTGGAAATCGAGCCTTAATGCCATGTCATGCGATTAGTTCAAAACATCGGAGGAAAAGTCGCACTGAAGTTGGAACAAAGTAGTGCAAGAACTTTTTTTGGAGTGGGGGAACATTGAAATACATGTGTTTTGACTTGTCCTGCGACTTCACATGTGTCAAGTCGCACAACAACTCGCAGTAGTGGAAAGTGAGCCTACGGCCACCTGGGACTGAAAAGTTGCATCACAAGTTCTACCCCATGATTTACAATGGGTACCATTCATATGTGTGCGGTTTGCTTACGCCCATGCCGTATACACAGCGGGCACACATCTTTATTACAGAAATCCATATTTGGCATGGAAATTAACCACTTGCTTACTGGGCACTTAAACCCCCCTGCTGTGCAGACCAATTTTCAGCGCTGATGCACTTTGAATGACAATTGCGTGGTCATACTTAGCCAAATGTTTTTTTTTTTTAAAGTTCCCACAAATAGAGCATTCTTTTGGCGGTATTTGATCACCTCTGTGGTTTTTTTTCTTTTGTTCAAAAAAAAAAAAGAAAAGACAGATTTTTAAAAATAATTTTGGATATATTTTGATATTAAATTTTGCAAACAGGTCATTTGTCTCCTTCATCGATGTACGCTGATGAGGCAGCACTGATTGGTTACATTGATAGGCAGCACTGCTTGGGACCACTGGTGGGTATTGATAGGTGGCACTGGCAGGTGGTACTGGTGGGCACAGATGAGGCAGAATTGCCTCTTCGGGACCAATGTCCCTTGCACCTAAGCCGATGATCAGCTTTTATTTTTATCCTCATGCTGTCAGCGTGAGGAGAAAAAATAAACAATTACCGAGCTTTAGTTTACATCATGTGATCAGCCGTCACTGGCTGACAGCGAATCGCGTGGTAAAGGGCCGGGATCGGACCCTTACTCCAATCTGTGATCACCCGAGTCTCAGTGACTCAGTGGGCGCTCCGCAGGGAGCACACGGGGAGCCCGTCCTATGACAGCCTTCCAGAAATTCAGGTCCACGCTTTGGCTATAGCACAGACACCAAGTGGTTAATAGAAAAACAGATGCAGATTTCTAGGACTGGCCAAAAATAATGTTTAGAGTCAAAGGCAACTGATGACTTTCTATTAAAGGTCTAAATGAGCCATTAACATGCATCACAATTGAACTTAGGAATGTGTCTTTGCAAAGTTAAACTAATTAAAATCCTTTCTTATTTTTGCTTGGGGATAGACTGCAGAGGGATTGGAAGTTTTGTCAGATGTCTACACCCCTAATAGGGTGAAGACACCTCCCAAATTTTGCCAACTTCTCATTCAAAATTATTCACTTCCTGTCACATAGCCAAACAGGAAGTGAGGGTAAAACCCTACCAATGTATGTCCTTGGGGACACACAGGTCAATCCAAATAGTTTCCCCATTCGGGAAATTCCACTCTGGCATTTTGCCATGTACATCCCAAATTATTATGTATCTTGGGGTTTATTTACTAAAAGGTAAATCCACTTTGCACTACAAGTGCACTTAGAAGTGCAGTTGCTGGAGATCCGAGGGGGACAAGCAAGGAAAAGCAAAAAAAGAGCATCTTTGCCTCTACATGATTGGATGATAAAATCACCAATGCTACCGCTCTGATTTTCATCAACTACACTTGCATTGCAGAAAGGATTTGCCTTTAATAAACCCAAAAATACCTAATAATTTGGGGTGTACACAACAAAGTGCTAGAGTGCAATTTGCATGATGGAGCACTAGTTAGATTGACCTGCGTGTCCCCAAGGAAAAATATTGTTAGGGTTTTACTCTCACTTCCTGTTTGGCTATGTGACAGGAAGCGAAGCCAATTTTAAGAAAAGGGACACAAAGCCCAACCTTAAAATAAATAAATAAATAAAAATAAAAAATAAAAATCTTGATTTCCCTCAAATGTCCACAATTAGAATAGGATTGTCTTCAGTTTGATTTTAGTTCAGTGCTCTAAATCAGTGCTTCTCAACCCTGTCCTCGAGTACCCCCCAACAAGCCATGTTTGCAGGTTTTCCTTCATCTTGCACAGGTGCTTTAAATCAAAGTCAATGGCTTTGTATTTTGGACAGCTATTTTACGTAAGATAACATTTCCTAAACATGTCCTGTCGGGGGCACTTGAGGACTGAGGCTGAAAACCACTGCTCAAAAAGAAAATTGAATACTTACCACTCTGAAATGTTACTTTCCTGGTCACTATCCATGGTAGCATATGCACAATCCATGCATGTGCTACCATGAAGGCACCAGGAAAGTAAATTAAAACTAAAAAAAATAAAAAAGGGATTTGTCTAAGACATGCCAATCAGCCTAGTTAAGCTGCAGCTGGGAAATCCGTTGCATGAAAAGAACACACATAAAACATAAAAAATTTGAAACAATTTTATTGGTCCAAAAAAACAGGACTTGGAAAAGAAGCAAAGAAAGCAAAATACACACGCGTATGTTAATTTGAGACACTAACAGAATATATTTGAGGTTTGACCCTTTTGCAGTGTAAATTAAAAGGCGTGCACCCACAACTGGACATCTATTAAGGATTAAAACAACATTAGGCACAACATCTTGAGAAAGAATTTTAAAAATAAGGCAGCACCGACAGTTAAATCAAAGTGAACAACATAAAAACAACAAAAATTGCCAACATAAAAACGATTTCCTGACACCTTCATGGCAGAACACACTGGGTTGTGACTCCGCCTCCACAACCTGGCTGGATTGGTCTAGCTATAAAAGTTGAAGAGAGATGCCCCCCACCATTCTCTTTTTTATCCTCACCTGATGGGATTGGATGGACATCGCAAAGCCTCTTACCGCATCGCCCCAGCAGGTTCAAGCCTCTCCTGTTTGGAAGTCCCTCCTGTACAGTCTCTAAAGGAGCTTCTACGGAGGGAACCCCACTCTGGTGGTCTCAGGGGCATCAGCAACAGAACATCTGGCACAGAAGTAAGCTTTAAAAAAGCTTCAAATATTGCAGTGGTCTCCACTTTTGCCTTCAATTATTTTTCTTCCCTTGCTGCCTTTAAAATTATGTTTTTTTTTCCCCTTTCTTTCCTTCTGGGACCTGTAGTCCCACAGCACTCAGGCTGGTCTGTCATGGCTGCCGCGTCTCTCCCCCAGCATTGCGCACGCGTGGGAGGATGAGATTGGGCCGTTCTGAACCTTTTTCCAGTTTCCAAGATGGCGCCAGCACGATCGCGGCGCTTCTGCGCATGCGCGAAAGCGGCAGGATTTTTAAAAAAGGGCTCTGAATCTAGAAAATCGTGCCTGAATGCCTGACAGTGAGTCCAGGTTTAGTGCTTTTTGCATTTTGCAGATTTGCACTGCGGTCCATTTGACATGGTTTCCTATGGAACAGGTTCTGTAGTGCAAATCTGCAAAATGCAAAAAGCACTAAAACTGCATACGTGTGAATCCAGCCTTAGGCTTTTTCCTTCCCTATATTCTGGGGTTTTTTTTATGTTTTACTTCTTTTTCTTTTTTTTTTTTTTTAAATCTTTCTGTATCCCTTCCAGACTTCTTCTTGTTTCCTGCCTGCACTCGTCCTGCACTGCTCATGGAGACCACTGCCCAAGCAGACCACCCGCATCCTATAAGGTAAGAGGCTGTCCGCCTTCAGTGGTAAGTATTGAAAAGAGAAAAAAGAGAGCACATCTTCTAACATGGCACCTTCTGACAGCCCTTCCAGGTCAAAATCAAGATGCAAAGACCAGTCAAGCCATACCTCAAGCATAAGATCCCGCAGAAGCCGGTCACGCTCCTCATCTCGTCATAGGCACTCACGCCGTAGTCATTCTCGCCATGGTCACTCACGCCACAGCCGCTCGCGACATAGTCGATCACGTCCTAGAAGATCACCTTCATCATGTCACGGGCGAAGCCAGCACACCTTTCCTGAGGCTAATGCCTGCTGGGTATGTGGCGCCATCGCTTTGCCAGATAAATTAGTATGTCGCACATGCTTTAATGAAGCCACGAAAGAAAGAGAATCAGATGTCAGAGAAGTGACCGAACTAATCTGAGAATCTGTGCGAGAATCCATAATGGAGTCAGCAACACCCCTGCTGGCCAGACCAGCTCCAAGCACTTTTTCTGCGGCTCCTTCTCGCTCAACAATCGATGTGGTGGTGGAACCAGTATCCCCTTCAGAGAGCGAGGATCCAGAAGTACCAGCGGGTTTTGACTTCGCTCTGGTTGAACCCTTTGCGAAATCAGTCAAGGCAGTCAAAAAGCATACTCCACGGCAGGAGGCGCTTGTAGACCAGCAGTCACCACGGCAGCAGTTGGGCTGGGCTTTCAATATCGAAAAATCTCTTCAGGAAGGAGCAGACTTAGATAAAGTAATTACCTCTCTGCAAGAACTCAGATTGGCAGGCGATTTCGTCGCAGAAGCCTCCGTGACGAGATGCTCGGCCCGGGCAATGTTGGCCTCAGTGATGGCAAGGAGAGCTTTGTGGCTAAAACCTTGGATAACGAACGCAGCATCAAAAACAAATTGGTGCAAAATTCCCTATGACGGCTCTAATCTCTTCTGCTTCAAATTGGATGCAGCCATTTCCAAGGTGACGGGGGGCAAGTCGGGCCTCATTCCCTCTGACAGGAGACCCAAAAGACAAAGAGGTCCTGCCTACAAGGGCAACCTTCCCAAAAGATATAGGGAAGCCAAGACCTATAGACCAGGTAAAGAGTTTAAGCGAAACTGGAGGAACACACAGTCATCCTTCTGAAAATGCAGAAAACCAAGGCCACCCCCTCTGGCGAACAGCAGAAGTCCTTTTGAAAATTCGCCCACCCATCCTCTAAGGGTGGGCGCCAGACTCAAGAGATTTGCACAAATATGGTCAGAGAACATCAAAGATCCTTGGACCATTTCCACAATCAAGTTCGGTCACAAGTGGAGATTTCTAAACAGGATTCCCAGAAACCACTTTTTTCCAACCAAACTCCAGTCTTCTCTAGGCAAGAGAAAGATCCTTCTAAAGTATATAGCAGAATTAAAACAAAAGGAGGCCATCCTGGAGGTCCCGCTATGTCAAAGAGGCAGAGGATTCTACTCCCCACTTTTTCTTGTAAAAAAGAAAACAGGGGATTTATGGCCAGTACTGGACTTAAAGAAACTCAACAAGAACATCAAATTAGAATCCTTCAAAATGGAAAGCCTCCAGTCCATACTATTAGCTGTGAATCTAGAAGATGCTGTCTGTAGATTTATCAGACGCCTATCTTCACATCCCAATACATCCTGCCTTTCAAAGGTTTCTCCGCTTTTCAATCAACCAACATAACTTCCAGTTCCAGTGCCTACCCTTCGGCATCTCGTCAGCTCCCAGGACATTTACCAAGGTCCTTCTACTCGTCATTGCATATCTCAGAGAGAGAGGTCTGAGAATACACCATTATCTGGATGACATACTACTTCTAGCAGAAAGTCGCCAGGTCCTGATGCAGCACCGGGAGATCTTACTATCAACCCTGCAAGTTTTCGGTTGGCTAGTCAACTGGCAGAAGAGCAAGCTCCAGCCCACACAGAATATGATATTTCTGGGGACAGAACTGGACACCATCCAGAACAGAGTACAGCTTCCTCAGGAGAAGATCATGCCTCTGATTCAAAAAATTCAGAGGCTAATCTCAGCGACACTCTTACCAGCCAGAGTGTGTATGAGTGTCCTGGGTTACATGTCTGCAACTCTACCCATGATCCAGTGGTCCCAATGGCACATAAAAATGTTGCAGAATTCCTTTCTGAAGCAGTGGAATGGAGTATCAATGCTTTACAACACCAATGATAAAATTGCGCTTGCTCTGAAGTGTGAGCCGCTAACACAGCAAATAGAATAATTGCTCAATGAACCAATAAAAAACAAGAACGCTCTTCCCTGCCAGGTATGGAGCAAAGGCCAGAAGCGCCTGAAAGGCTGCTCTGAGCTCCAGTATATTTGATACTATACCGTGAGCTCGAAACTGCCACTGCCCTTCCCCATCCCTTCTGGCTTGCATCTGAAGTAACCACTTCTGGCTGTGGAGGGACTATAGATTTGTACCTCTTGAGATTGCTGGGACACGTCCACCACCACATCGATTGCTTCACATATCTGTGGATGTAGATTGTCTAAAGCATTGATACAATAAAAAACAAAAAGTGTAGCGCTAAATGAGAATAAACCTTAAATATACAATTTATGATGAATAGGTATCAGGTGCCTTGAGTAACAATTAAATGTCCATCAAAAACAAATTAAATGTCCATCAGTGAACTAATGATTGAAATCCATAAATGATGAGGACCTAAATGGTCACCACCTGTGAAGATGTGCAGAATGCCGTCACCAACATATAACTCTGTATAAACTAATATGAGAGACAATACGCAGCTGGATACTATTTAGTCCACCATATGTATATAATGGATCTGGTTGGTTGTCTTCACGAAAACGTGTGATTCCCACAGCCAGTGAAGGTGGAAGCTTACCGGAGGGTTTGGACCCAAATCAGCATATACTGTAAGGGTCAAACCAGCTTGTATTGCACACCGGCAATGGGGGGAAGACCTTGGCAACCTAGAGGTGAAGGGATCCCAGGGTACTTCATGGAAGTGTCTTCTCCACATATAACGTAAAGTATCCCATCAAATGGCCCATAAGGAAAAAAAGGGGCCACATAGTGTGATTCCGTAAACAAAGTATTTTTAATAAAAAAGAAATACACTTACATTTGTGAAGATAAAAAAGCGCTTGTACATAAAATGAAGGCGGCAGTGGAGTCCTCCCGATGCGTTTCGTCTAACAAGACTTCGTCTAGGGGTATCCATCCACTGCAGCCTAACTCCCTAATATAGGTACTGTAATCCATATGATGTGACTCCAGCCCATTCAATTCAGTAAATTGGCACTTCCGGGATGCCCAAAATGGCGGACCCGCGTGCGTTCCAAGCCTCGATATCGCGGGTGTATCTTGCGTTCCACCCCCATGTAAAACGGCCCAATAATCCCAATGCAACAAAATCCCACTTCTCCACATTCTAGTGTATCGGGGAGAGGATAGTATTATGTCTGATATCAATGTTTTAATGTGGTTAGAGCTAGAAATATTTCCCTATATGTGCGAAGATGTTTCCCCGCATTGGGATGTCCTTAAGCAAGATAACATTCTAGGTCCACTTATCCCAGGAGAAGCCAAGGTCATCTTTAAAGGTGTACCATCAATACAAGGTCGGATAGCTCCTAACACCATTAACGCCCCTACCCGTCCCTCTTTTTTTCATGACAGGACGGGCTTTTTTCCTTGCAGGAAGTGTATTGTAGGTCAACACAACTCCGTGAGGACTCGTAAAGTGACAGAGTTCTCTTCTATGGTGACGGGCAGGAGATACACTATAAAACCATTTTGCACATGTAGTACTAAGTATATAGTGTATCTTATTACCTGTCCCTGTCACAAACAGTATATAGGCCGTACCACCAGGACATTCTCCATAAGAGTGGGGGAGCACATTGCCCTGATTAAAAGTAGAGATCCAAAACATACTGTCCCGAGGCACTATAAAGAATTCCATGATGGAAATCCTGATGGATCACAGTTTGTCATTATTGACAAATACACACCACCCTGGAGAGGGGGTGCCAAAACTAGAGGGGTATCCCGTCTGGAAATGTTTTGGATACATGAGATACAGACATTTGCCCCACTAGGGTTGAATGTGGAGGTAGATGTCAATGCTTTTATGGATCAATCATAATATATAGGGCTTTTAGGGATTTATGGATGAATATGCATGATCTAAACTAATTGCATACATAATTCTTATAGACATTTGCCCTACTAGGGTTGAATGTGGAGATAGATGTCTAAGCCTTTATGGATCAATCATAATTCATAAAGCCTTTGGTGATTTATAGATGAATATGTATGATCTAAATTATTGGAATTATGTTTTGAGCTAATAGCACTGTCATTGGCATCTAGTTCATCGAAAGGGATGCGGAAATGTATAGGGCAGCATACACTCAGCTAGATAAATGCTTACATGAGTGAACTTTTTTCCCGCAGACAGAAAGTTGAGTGGTTTTTGACTGCTCAATTTTATATTTCCATTATTAAAACTGGTAAATAAAAGATTTTCTATGAGAAATCATGTAAGTATATCTGATGTTTGCGACGCCGTGCGTTCTGTGGATGCAATGCACGGTGGAATGCAAGCTTCCTATGAATTAAGCATAGTTGAAACGCAAGCCGTCTCAGAACGAGGCTTGCTTAAGCGCATTTCCGTTCCCGCGTCATGACGTCACAACGTCATATCGCGAGATGTGCGGGAAAACATCTCCGCACATACAGGGAAATATTTCTAGCTCTAACCACATTAAAACATTGATATCAGACATAATACTATCCTCTCCCCGATACACTAGAATGTGGAGAAGTGGGATTTTGTTGCATTGGGATTATTGGGCCGTTTTACATGGGGGTGGAACGCAAGATACACCCGCGATATCGAGGCTTGGAACGCACGCGGGTCCGCCATTTTGGGCATCCCGGAAGTGCCAATTTACTGAATTGAATGGGCTGGAGTCACATCATATGGATTACAGTACCTATATTAGGGAGTTAGGCTGCAGTGGATGGATACCCCTAGACGAAGTCTTGTTAGACGAAACGCATCGGGAGGACTCCACTGCCGCCTTCATTTTATGTACAAGCGCTTTTTTATCTTCACAAATGTAAGTGTATTTCTTTTTTATTAAAAATACTTTGTTTACGGAATCACACTATGTGGCCCCTTTTTTTCCTTATGGGCCATTTGATGGGATACTTTACGTTATATGTGGAGAAGACACTTCCATGAAGTACCCTGGGATCCCTTCACCTCTAGGTTGCCAAGGTCTTCCCCCCATTGCCGGTGTGCAATACAAGCTGGTTTGACCCTTACAGTATATGCTGATTTGGGTCCAAACCCTCCGGTAAGCTTCCACCTTCACTGGCTGTGGGAATCACACGTTTTCGTGAAGACACTATGGTGTGGTGTATCGAATTTGTCCTGTATTTGCCAACCAACCAGATCCATTATATACATATGGTGGACTAAATAGTATCCAGCTGCGTATTGTCTCTCATATTAGTTTATACAGAGATATGTTGGTGACGGCATTCTGCACATCTTCACAGGTGGTGACCATTTAGGTCCTCATCATTTATGGATTTCAATCATTAGTTCACTGATGGACATTTAATTTGTTTTTGATGGACATTTAATTGTTACTCAAGGCACCTGATACCTATTCATCATAAATTGTATATTTAAGGTGTATTCTCATTTAGCGCTACACTTTTTGTTTTTTATTGTATCAATGCTTTAGACAATCTACATCCACAGATATGTGAAGCAATCGATGTGGTGGTGGACGTGTCCCAGCAATCTCAAGAGGTACAAATCTATAGTCCCTCCACAGCCAGAAGTGGTTACTTCAGATGCAAGCCAGAAGGGATGGGGAAGGGCAGTGGCAGTTTCGAGCTCACGGTATAGTATCAAATATACTGGAGCTCAGAGCAGCCTTTCAGGCGCTTCTGGCCTTTGCTTCATACCTGGCAGGGAAGAGCGTTCTGATTCAAATGGACAACAGAGTTGCTGTAGCATATATTCAGAGGCAAGGGGGTACGAGGAGTCGCACACTAATGGAAGAAGTTCGCCCTATCTTGGATTGGGCACAAGTGCATCTGATGGACCCGAGGGCAGTGTATGTCCCAGCAGCACAGAACATGCTGGCCGACTATCTAAGCAGGGAACTTCTCTCAAACAACGAGTGGTCGTTGAGCCAGCAGGCCTTTTCTCTCCTTTCAGAAACTTGGGGAATACCGGAGATCGACTTAGCAGCTACCCCTGTGAACACCAAATGTCAGAGATTTCTGTCAAGAGCAGCTTTCCCATCGGCCAAGGGAATAGATTGTCTGATCCACCCGTGGAATTTCAAGCTGGGATACATTTTTCCACCAATTCCCTTAATCGCAAGATTCCTATCCAGGCTTCGGAGATCATCAGCCACAGTGATTCCTTTTTGGCCGAGGAGGCCTTGGTTCACAACCCTACTACAGCTCAGCCTGCAACAACCACTGCCTCTTCTGGTAACATCAGACCTCCTATCTCAGGGTCACTTCCTGCACCCAGCGCTGGAGAAGTTACACTTGACAGCATGGAAATTGAAAGGACTCGGCTGCTAGAGCAGGGATGCTCGCAGGAAGTAATTTCAACTCTTCTACAGGCAAGATAAAACACCACCAATAAAACATACTCACAAGTCTGGAGTAGGTTTTGTTCACTGACCCAACAAAAAAACTGGAACCCAATATCACCAGAGCCACCACAAGTTCTAGAGTTCCTTCAATTGGGTATTAATAAAGAACTGAGTTCAAGTACCTTAAAGTCCACGTTTCTGCCCTATCGGCTAAAACAGGCATTAGATGGGCCTTACACCCTCTGGTGATCCAGTTCATGAAGGCCTGCCTAAAAATCAGACCTCCAAAAAAACCCACATTTCCGGCATGGGATCTCTCTACAGTACTTGATGCATTATCAAAACCTCCTTTTCCCGGGTGAGTCAATTTCACTTTGGAACCCGACTTTGAAGTTAACCTTCCTTATCGCCATTACATCTGCGAGAAGAGTTTCAGAACTTAAAGCATTATTGATAACGGAACCATATCTAGTCCTCTATCCCGATAGAGTGGTATTGAGACCCTCGGAACATTTCATTCCCAAAGTATCATCCTCCTTTCATTATAATCAGGATATCATCCTTCCATCCTTCACTAATGACCAAGGTGAACCCCATGCATTAGATGTCAAAACTGTCATTACCGACACTCTGGAAACCACAGCCTCCTTCAGGAAGTCAGATACTCTTCTCATAATTCCACATGGGCCTAGGAAGGGTCATCCAGCAACTTCTTGAACAATCGCATCCTGGCTGGTTAATACCATCAAAAAGGCATACTCTACTCATCAACTAACTATCCCGGAAGGCATCAGGGCACACTCAACCAAGGCAGCAGAAACTTCATGGGCAGCATACTGTAGAGTTTCACCTGAAACAATCTGTAAAGCAGCGACCTGGTCATCTAGACATACATTCACCTCTCACTATGAGATAGACTCTGCTCAACTGACAATGGCAGACTTTGGCAAATCCATTATTGGAGCCAATTCCACAGCTCTTTAAATAAATAAAACCTTAATTTTTTGCACCCTCCTGACTGGCGAGTTATTTCCCAGTGTGTGCTGCCATGAAGGCATCAGGAAAACGGAAAATTGTATACTCACTTCCGTAATTTTCCTTTCCTGACGCATCTTCATGGCAGCACACAAAATCCCACCCTGTTCTTAGATGATATGTACAGAGAATGGTGGGGGGCATCTCTCTTCAACTTTTATAGCTAGACCAATCCTGTCAGGTTGTGGAGGCGGAGTCACAACCCAGTGTGTGCTGCCATGAAGATGCGTCAGGAAAGGAAAATTACAGAAAGGTGAGTATACAATTTTCCGTTTTCATGGTAAAATAACCACCACCCAAAAAAAAACAACAAACCAAAGTAACAAATAAATTGCATAAAAACACATCTCTTTTGCAACAACATAATAAACAAAATACAAATAGAAAATACATCTGTTAGAAACTCGATAAGGACACCCAAATGTACTCTCTTGCCGGCCCCCCACACACACACACAATCTTTGCTCTTTTCAGGGCAAAGTAAAGAATGCTATCTGCAAGCTTTATATAACATAGGTTTGATTGCTAATGAGGTAATTGCAAACACATGGACAGTCCATGAAACGCACAAAATGCAAGTTCACCCAATGTAGAGAGAACTTAAAACTGAGTACACCTGTTAAGGATGTCCTTAAATTACTAACCCCAAAAACACACTCTGAGCATGCCCAGAAACATCCAAGTAATGTTCACACACAAAAAGCACCACCAAAAAAACCCAAAGTCCCTGAGCATGCCCAGACCAACCCAAATGCATTTCACACACCAAAAGGCACAGGAAAAAAACAAAGTCCCCGAGCATGCCCAGAACAACCCAAATGCAGCTAGCACAAAATAAGCCACCCCCCTGTCCAAAATTAAGCACATCATCCAGCATGCACCAAAATTACAGATGGGACAAAACACCCTCCAGTTCAGGGGGGCAACTAAAGAGCCTAACATGTGCAATAGTTATACAACAAATACCATTGCAGTCTAAGGGAACTGACTTGGCAATTTTACTAGTCCCCATTTGGCTGGCTTATCTTCTAGTTATTGGCCTTAAAGTGGGTATGGGGCCCAGGTCCCACCCTAAGGGACATATATCAATGTCACAAATTGGACAACCCCAAAAACAAAACAAGGAGAAATGCCTTTAAATATGCCAAATTGCTTAAGGGCCAGTTCACACCAGTGCAGACCAGTGCATATTTTATGCATCAAAAATGCATGGAAATTCAGTTATATGGTTTTCAATGGCATAGTTCACACCAGTGCTTGCAGTTCCAGTGCGTTCCAGTTCCAGAAAAAAAAGTAGAACATGCTGCATTTTTTCTGCACTGGACCATACTGGAAAGCTGTAAAACGCCTCAAAAATGCACTGGAACGCACTTGTCCTTGTTTAAGGTTAAGAAAAAAGAGGGGGGGGGAGCACTGGACTGCATCAAAAATGCACCAAAAACGCACGGGAACGCATCAAAAACGTGCATGCAGAAAAGCACCTGGAACACATCCGGACTGCGTTTCTATGGTGTGAACTATCCCTAAGGGCCAGATCACACTATAGAAATTCAGTCCGGATGCTTTTCAGGTGCTTTTCTGCATGCACGTTTTTGATGCGTTCCAGTGCATTTTTGGTGCATTTTTGATGCAGTCCAGTGCTTGTTTCCCCCTCTTTTTTCTTAAGCTTAAATAAGGACAAGTGTGTTGCAGTGCGTTTATGGTGCATTTAGGTGCATCCAGTACAATCCAGTGCATAAAAAATGCAGCATGTTCTACTTTTTTTTCTGGAACTGCAAGCACTGGTGTGAACTATGCCATTGAAAACCATATAACCTACTTTCTGTGTGTTTTTGATGCAGAAAAAAAACGCACTGGACTGCATGTGGTGTTAACTGTCCCTTAAGGAATAAAAGTTATTTAAAACTACTCGCGGCTATAATGAAATGTCGGTCCAGCAATACACATAAAAGTTCATTGATAAAAACAGCATTAAGAAAAAAAACAAAATTAAGAAAAAAAATGGCGTGGGGGTCCCCCTAAATTCCATACCAGGCCCTGCAGGTCTGGTATGGATATTAAGGGGAACCCCGCGCCAAATTTTTTTTTAAAAATGGCGTGGGGTCCCCCTAAAAATCCATACCAGACCCTTTACCTGAGCACGCAACCTAGCAGGCCGCAGGAAAAGAGGGGGGGACGAGAGAGCGCCCCCCTCCTGAACCGTACCAGGCCACATGCCCTCAACATTGGGAGAGTGCTTTGGGGTCCCCCCAAAGCACCTTGTCCCCATGTTGATGAGGACAAGGGCCTCATCCCCACAACCCTTGCCCGGTGGTTGTGGGGGTCTGCGGGCGGGGGGGCTTATCAGAATCTGGAAGCCCCCTTTAACAAGGGGACCCCCAGATCCCGTCCCCCCTGTGTGAAATGGTAAGGGTACCATTTCACAAAAAAGTGTCAAAAATGTTAAAAATGACAAGAGACAGTTTTTGACAATTCCTTTATTTAAATGCTTCTTCTTTCCATCTTCTTTCTGCTATCTTCTTTCTTCCTTCGGTTTCTTCCGCCATCTTCTTCTTCTGGTTCTTCCTCTGGTGTTCTCGCCCGGCATCTTCCTCCACGGCGTCTTCTTCCCTCCTTCGTGCTCGGGCTGCTCTGCATCCATGATGGGAGGCTCCCGCTGTGTGATGCTTCTTGTCTTCTGAAGGTTCTTGAATACCCTTTTGTACCCCTTTACCATTTCACACGGGGGGGTGGGATCTGGGGGTCCCCTTGTTAAAGGGGGCTTCCAGATTCCAATAAGCCCCCGCCCACAGACCCCCACAACCACCGGGCAAGGGTTGTGGGGATGAGGCCTTTGTCTTCATCAACATTGGGACAAGGTGCTTTGGGTGGGACCCCAAAGCACCCTCCCAATGTTGAGGGAATGTGGCCTGGTATGGTTCAGGAGGGGAGGGCCGCTTTCTCATCCCCCCTCTTTTCCTGCGGCCTGCCAGGCTGCGTGCTTGGATAAGGGTCTGGTATGGATTTTTAGGGGGGCCCCACGCCATTTTTTGAAAAATTTTGTTGCGGGGTTCCCCTTAAAATGCATACCAGACCTGAAGGGCCTGATATGGATTTTGAGGGGCACCCCCACGCCATTTTTTTTTTTTTTTTGGCGTGGGGTTCCCCTTAATATCCATACCAGACCTGAAGGGCCTGGTATTGAATTTCGGGGGAACCCCACACATTTTTTTTTCTGAATTTTGTTTTTATTCTTAATGCTGTTTTTATCAATGAACTTTTATGTGTATTGCCGGACCGACATGTCATTATAGCCGCGAAGTGAACCAGCGTAAAAAAAAAAGTCTAGATGTGCGCCCGTTCACCCTATGCAAATGCATTTACGTTGCTTGACATTTACTAAGATTTTGCCGGTGCACTGAACCAAAGCATTTGAACAAGCGCAAATGCCGTTTGAGCATGCGCAGTGTATAAATTCACCTCCCGCAGCTCTAAATGTATTTTATTTTAAACAAGCGCTCCTAGCTTGTTCAGAGAAAGTCACTTTCTCATTCTATTTTGCCCATATTTGTTACTTGAACAGTTAGTACTACACTTCCCCACATCACCCCACATCACCCCTATAATATTGGCACTTCCAGCTTGTTTCAATTTTAAGTGAAAGATGTCGTGTGCCATGTCTATAGTGGCGTACCGATCGCCTCTTACCATGCGCCGGGAAGAGAATAGTAAATGGGGGATCGCGCTGTGTTACCGGCGCAAATGCTTTGTAAATACGAAAATGTCATTTGTGCATCGGCGTGCACCGCAAATCATGGCGCAAATGCTTCGTAAATCAGCCCCACTGTGTGCATCTTCAAAATTTGGCTTTTAAAATACTTTAAAACTTGATTTAAAAGAAAAAATTCCACAACAAAACGGTACAATTTTGCGTGTTTTTAAAATCTGCTTAAAACATCAATGATGTTCTTCATTTTTGTTGAACATCATTGATGTTTTCCTTTATCATCTCTAAATCCTGATTGCACACCATTATCTCCCCAATGAGGACTTGTGCGCTTGTACTGGTGAAATGAGTTTCCACAACATCCACATCACCTAAAATTAAAAAACACACCATGTATTATAAATATGCAGGCATACATCTATTACCTGAACCTGTGGTCTTAGACACTGACCTGTTGTGGTCACTATTTTGCCCACTTCATAAACCTCTCCCTCCACATCCTCAGGTTCTGCATCCACAGGTTGTGGTGTGGTGACTTCCCCTTCTTTATGAGGTGTGGGGTTCCTGGTGTCCTCAGATGTCCTGAGTCTTTTTTCCCGTATGTGAATTAAACAAAAGGTATAATGAGCACACAGATATTTGAGGCCAGAAATAGGAATATGAAACATTGCTTGGAAGTGTCGTACAATTGTCTGTTTTGGTTACAAGCTGAAGACATGATTTTTTCCCTTACCAAAGCTGGAATACTTACCTTTTTTGGAAAAGTTTCACACAATGAGACACCCCTAGTATCCACTGGAGCACCTGTGTGGGACACCCCAAAAAGAGTGTTCTGGTGTCCCACACTAGTGCTCCTGCATCCAGATGTGTAAACAGTTGCTGAGTGTCCTCTCCTTACACTGAATCAAGTTTGCATTTCATTCTAGTTACAAACCCATCTAGACAACACTGTAATAAACTTCTTTTAATACAAATAGTCCTGAACAAATGTAGTTAACCTGCATCTGCCAAAAAAACGATTACTGTGCCCACAAACCTGAAACTTGCCATTTTAAACTGTACAACAGTAAAGAAAAGCACATGGAGCCGCATGCAAGTAATAATAATAATAATAGGAACACAGGACAACTACTTACTTTTTAGAAGCAGTTTCCTGATCTTTCTGTACTGATCGTGCTCCCTCAGTTTAAGGTCTGACCAGTGTTTCCTCCATTGATCCTTGGATCATTGTACCCCAAAATTACTGTGCAGACTTTTCACAACTTTAGTCATGATCTTGGCCTTTCTCACATTTTGGTTTGGGTACGGTCCATACTTCCCATCATAGTCGGCCCTCTTCAAGATGTCCACCATCTCCACCATCTCTACAAAGGACATATTTGAGGCCTTATATCTCCTCCTGGATCAGGACGTTTCTGGCTCTGGGCTTTCGTTGTTGCTGCTGCTGTCTGCATACACTTGCTCTTTCTCCGCCATGTGCTCTCCCACTGCGCTGAAAGAGAAGGGGTGGGGAATATACTAGAAAGAAGGTCAGGGGTGGGCAGAGTTTCACGCATGTGCAGTGTATATAAAGCGTAATGCGTGTGCGTCGTATGTACGATCTGTGAGCTGAGGAAGGAGTAGCAGAAGCACTGATCGTAATAACGAAGGTACAATTTTAACTTGGGGCATCAGTGACCTATACTGCTTATAGATTGAGGCCTATATTGGGATAAGATTAGGAGAGTTTAGCCTGACATTAGGGTTTGTCTTGTGTTGTGTCTTGCAGATAAAATGGATCGATTTAATAATCATGACTTCCTCCCCCTATTTATTGATCTGTACAGGGAGCTGCCCTGTCTGTGGCAGGTAAAACACCCCTTTTATAATCATAAAATAAAGAGGAAGGCAGAGCTGGATCAATTGCTGGAATTGGTGAAGCTGCAGATCCCCACGGCAACCATCCCCTATTTGAAGGCCAAAATTGGTGGCTTGAGGAGCACTTATAATAGGGAGCGCAAGAAGGTCCAGGATTCCAAGAGATCAGGAGCTGCAGCAGATGATGTTTATGTACCCAGGCTGTGGTACTACGAAAGACTGCGTTTTCTGTCAGACCAGACTGAAATCAGGCAATCACTCTCAAGTCTTCCTTCCACGCTTCCTTCCACCTCAGTTGCTGTGCGTCAGCGTGGCACTCAGGCGCCGCGCTGGTTCGTGGCATGTGTGTGTGCGCGGGCGCTTACGTGCGCACAGGCGCGCACGCGTTCGCATTAGCGCCGTTTTGGTGCCAACAGGTGCATAAAAGTTCTCCTGTTGCAGGAATGCGCTGCTGTTTCGTCTCAGCTCTGTGGATCTGCTTAACCTGTACCTGATTGATTGATTACCTATTGACCCGGCTTGTCTGACCATTCCTCCTTCTCCAATCCGACCCGGCCTGCCTGATTCTGCTACTGCATCCACCAATACCATTGCCGACCTCTGCCTGCCTACCGACTCTGCCTCTGCCTACTGTATTAACCATAAAAACTTAAATCGTGCGCTGGCATAAATAAAGTTGCAATAAAACAAGGCTTCCTAAAAAGCCACCCAAAGCTGTAGTATATACTTCTAAATTAAACCACAGTGTTGAAAAAATGACAAATTACAAATTATAATACATCTCCATGACAGAAAATATATCAAAACCAGAAAAAAGTGAAAAGTTCAAAAAACGTGATTGAAAACAAAAAATGCTATGAAAAGCGCCACATTCAGTTCGTGAGAAACGAAGTTTACAGGACAAAACGTGGATGAAGAGGATGAACCGTTCTTTTAGTGTGTCACATCAAGGTTGGAAAAGGTGAGAGGTATAAGGACACTTCCAAGCCACCAATAGTTGCGGGAGAGTAGTAATGGATGTACTCTTACCAAACTTGTTGGACCTCCTGTATAGCAAGGTCGTACGAGCTGGCAGATATAGCCCTCTGCAGGGACAAGTGGAAGACGATGTCCTAGTCCTGCTCACAAGCGCCACCCGCTACAGCATCAGGGGGGGACTCCTTACACAGATGATCCATGGATAGGAGACAGAGAAGGGGGGAAGGAAAACTCCGATAGTGTAATACTGGTAATCATAGGAGTTTATTGCCTTAATTGACCATAGGTCTTGTGCAAATTACAACATATAAAAAGTAGAAATTTGTTAAAAAGCCGGCATAAAACAAAGGCTGAACGCCCGTGCAAAGATAGGATGCGTGATGGTAGGCAATGCGAGGCCACGCCCTACATGTTTCGTCATACGTGACGTCTTCTACGGGGCACGTGACGTCTTTCTACTTTTTATATGTTGTAATTTGCACAAGACCTACATACAGGAGGTCCAACAAGTTTGGTAAGAGTACATCCATTACTACTCTCCCGCAACTATTGGTGGCTTGGAAGTGTCCTTATACCTCTCACCTTTTCCAACCTTGATGTGACACACTAAAAGAACGGTTCATCCTCTTCATCCACGTTTTGTCCTCTAAACTTCGTTTCTCACGAACTGAATGTGGCGCTTTTCATAGCGTTTTTTGTTTTCAATCACGTTTTTTGAACTTTTCACTTTTTTCTGGTTTTGATATATTTTCTGTCACGGAGATGTATTATAATTTGTAATTTGTCATTTTTTCAACACTGTGGTTTAATTTAGAAGTATATACTACAGCTTTGGGTGGCTTTTTAGGAAGCCTTGTTTTATTGCAACTTTATTTATGCCAGCGCACAATTTAAGTTTTTATGTTTTATACACTTTATTGATATTTGAAGTATTTTTGTTGCAGCTGCACCATGCATCTTTAAACTTTAATCTTTAATATTCAACTTTCAGGTTTTTCTCTCATGAGCGCAGGTTTTTTACATAATTGCTACTGTATTAACCGCCTTACTGCCTGCTGACCTGGACTGTTTGACCTTGCCTGTGCCTGCCGTTTGCTGCTGTGCTGTTGCACCCTCAGCTCCAGCTCCAGTGACTTCTGCATCTGCATCTTCAGTGCTGCAGCCTGCTGCTTCCTGTTATCACCTTACCTGCAGTCCAGCCATTCCTGGAGGGATCTCTACTCTGCTCCAGCATCAGAGCCTTCATCTCAGCAGGCACTCCTACCCCACTGTGCTCATGAGACCACTGTCCCCACTCCAGTGGCTCTTGAACCAGTGTTGTATGAGAGGTCTTCTCCTACAAGTCAGGCTCACTACCAGGTACCTAACACAGGAGGTGGCGGGGGTAAGTGGCAGCCAGGAGGTGGCCGGGCCAGTAGCCTGACCGAATCCCAGGTCCCTCCCCTCCGCCTTCCACCAAAAAGGCCCAGGAAGGGGAGGAACGTGGAGGAGTCAGCACTTGGTTTAATTCGGCAGGCTTCTGCGGGCCTCAAAACCCCCCAAATCTTCAAGAGGCCTATGCCTGCATGTCAGCCTGCAAAATGCAGGAAATGGAGGTGGGCCAATGCCTCATTTGTGAGGAAGTGATCTTCCAAGCCCTAAATAAGGGATTGAGGGGCAAACTCACCAGCAAAAGCCATGTTTGTGAGTTCGACCATCCTCCTCCTCCTCCACCTCCTCCACTTCCTGCCACAACTCCAACCCCAGAGCCACAGCCTGGAAGCAAGCGTGGAAGAAAGAAAAGAGTGTGATGGCCTGGGTTCAGTCTGGTCTGACAAAAGAAGCAGGCTGTTGTATGACCACCGCCTGGGGACATATATGTCATCTGCTGCTGTTCCTGATCTCTTGGAGTCCTGGACCGGATTGTGCTCTCTATTAAATAGACTCCTCAGGCTACCAATTTTGCCTGTCAAATAGTTGATGTGTGCCCTGGGGTACAAAGGCTTTGCCTATTTCAACAGTTTATCCAGTGTTGCCTTCCTGTTTATTTTGTTATGACCCCTAATAAATGTCTATTTTTTTCACAAATACTTGCCTATGTGTTTTACTTCAAAAAGGACAGTTTGTTTGTGAGTAGGCGGGTACATTTCAACAATACAATGTCAAATTAACAAGGGACATCAACACCAACCAACCTCCTTGAGGTTAAAAAATACAAGATAATAATGGTGTTGTGGTAACCTGACACACAAAACAACAAAAAAATATTATGGAGATCACTAAAAAAGAAAAAAAGAAAAAATCAGGAGATCTTGATAAAAAAAAAAAATAAGTAGATCACTATAAAAAAAATTCTAAGCATTATTCTGGAGATCTAGCGAAAAAATAAATAAAGATTATTCAGGAGATCATGAGAAATAATAAAGAAATCAGTTTGTTAGAGCTCTGTGTGAATATCAGCAGCAAAACAACTTCATTATTCTACCATTATAAAGAAGAAGAGAATGTGCTGCATTAAAAGCTTAAAAAATTTGCAGTGTAACGAATGTGCTGTGCTATGAATGCTAGTTTTACCAGACCGAGCGCTTCCGTCTCGTACTTGATTCAAAGCGTGGAATTTTGTGCATCGGAATTGTCTACACACGCTCGGAATTTCCGACAACAAATTTTGTTGTCGGAAAATTTGAGATCCAGCTCTCAAACATTTGTTGTCGGAAATTCCGACAGCAATGTCCGATGGAGCCTACACACTGTCGGAATTTCCGACAACAAGCTACATAGTTACATAGTTACATAGTTACATAGTAGGTGAGGTTGAAAAAAGACACAAGTCCATCAAGTCCAACCTATGTGTGTGATTATGTGTCAGTATTACATTATATATCCCTGTATGTTGCGGTCATTCAGGTGATTATCTAATAGTTTCTTGAAGCTATCAATGCTCCCCGCTGAGACCACCGCCTGTGGAAGGGAATTCCACATCCTTACCGCTCTTACAGTAAAGAACCCTCTACGTAGTTTAAGGTTAAACCTTTTTTCTTCTAATTGTAATGAGTGGCCCCGAGTCTTATTAAACTCTCTTCTGCAAAAAAGTTTTATCCCTATTGTGGCTATGTCGCTTCATTGTATAGTTTATTTGATGTCAATGTTTAGTAATTAGGGTTTACATCCATAAGTCTTTTAAATGCCATTGAACAAGGACTATAAACTGAAAGACCTATGAATAAATGGTTGTGGAACGAATCACCTGAGTTTCCATTATTTTATATGGGGAAATTCACTTTGATATACAAGTGCTTTGGATTACAAGCATGTTTCCGGAACAAATTATGCTCGCAATCCAAGGTTTTACTGTATATATTTTTTATTTCATTCCCATTCTTCAGTCTATAGCGCTATATATTTTTTTTTATTGCGCCCATTATCAGTATGTGTAGTAGACACTTTTATCCCTTTTTTCTATTAGATCAAGTTATTAGTAGCAATTTTTCATAGATTTTGCACTATTTAACTCATTTATTATTGTACTTTACACATCCTATGTCGCTTCATTGTATAGTTTGTTTGATGTCTATGTTTAGTAATTAGGGTTTACATCCATAAGTCTTTTAAATGCCATTGAACAAGATCTTGCAATTTTTTATACTCATCAATGGGGGATGCTATCTGATGGGAGTGGGTGAGTTAAGTGGGGAATAACGATCCCACCAATCACATTTCACTCCCATTGTTATTTAGCATCTTCCACTTAGTGACCGGTACGCTTAATGATGTTAAGACTTAAGACTAAATACGAAATGTACATCGAGGTGCCTTCCGGTCATGTCACTTCCGCTTCCCTGGCTTCCGGTTTTGTGTTTACATGGGAGTGGAACGCACACCGACCCTTGAGCACGAACCAGGTGGCGACGGTTCCCACCAGCGTTCATGCGGGCTATCCCTAATGCCGGGACAAGGCACCAACACATGCAATCAGGCATTTGCATTGTTTTTACAGTATTTTTAAATAAAACAGTATTACTCTATTGGTCCTCTCCCCCTTCTCACATTTTCAATGGGCTACTATGGTGGAGAGGAGGATAGGAAGAAAAATCTCCTGACCTATTCATAGGAACAACAAAGCAAGTTCCAAGACCTAACCACTTAAGTGCAATTTGACCTTCTTTTTAGCTAAAGAGGTCATAGCCCTCTGGTGAGTAGGACATCCTACTGAGCACATCAGGTGTGTGTTTGTCTGGATACATTACAAGTTGGTGATGGTTTCCCACAGTCTTCTCATTGAAGACACATCATTGAAGATTTCATGAACTGTTCAAAGGACGTTTATTCTTTTCACTTTGGTTTACAAGTTGCACTATTGTTTAGCACTTTGTACTTTAATGTTTCATATGGTTATAGAGGTTGCACTAGCTTATATTGTGTATGTTATTGATGATTTCCTATTTCAGTTGGTAACACAACAGGTACAGGTTCCACTAGCGCACCCAAATTTCTCCTTTTCTCAATTCAAAGTATAGTTATTCTACACTTATAGGGGAGCAGCTTTTTTAGTTTCACAATTTCTGAATTTTTTGTTTCACTTATTGGTGCAAGGTACATTTAGTCTAAGGTGATTTCAATATGCCTAACATGAACTGGAATTCTCAAACTGCAATTACAAGCATAGCTGATCACTAGTGTCTTTGGTTTGATATTGAACAATCATATACAACTAATGTTTTTGGATTTCAAAATTACACATTTTGCTAAAATGGGTGAATTTCTAAAAATTTTATTAAAAGGCTGAAGTAAAATAACAGGAGTCAGCAATCAATAAATAGGCACTGTTAACATCTGCCATCCTGGATACAGCTAGATTATACTGTACAGAAGCGGCGCTAGACTTTGTGAGGCCTTAGGCAAAACTTAGACATTAGGCCCCACTCACGCCACAAAGATGCAGGAGACGGTCAGAGACTGTGCGGACAATGATACAGGAGATGGTCAGAGACTGTGCAGACAATGATACAGGAGATGGTCAGAGACTGTGCAGACAATGATACAGGAGATGGTCAGAGACTGTGCGGACAATGATACAGGAGATGGTCAGAGACTGTGCGGACAAAGATACAGGAGACGGTCAGAGACTGTGCAGACAATGATACAGGAGACGGTCAGAGACTGTGCAGACAATGATACAGGAGACGGTCAGAGACTGTGCAGACAGTGATACAGGAGACGGTCAGAGACTGTGCAGAAAGTGATACAGGAGACGGTCAGAGACTGTGCAGACAGTGATACAGGAGACGGTCAGAGACTGTGCAGACAATGATACAGGAGACGGTCAGAGACTGTACAGAGGATGATACAGGAGACGGTCAGAGACTGTGCAGACAATGATACAGGAGATGGTCAGAGACTATGCAGACAATGATACAGGAGATGGTCAGAGACTATGCAGACAATGATACAGGAGACGCACAGAGACTATGCAGAAAATGATACAAGAGACGGTCAGAGACTATGCAGACAATGATACAGGAGACGGTCAGAGACTGTACAGAGAATAATACAGGAGACAGTCAGAGACTGTGTGCGGACAATGATACAGGAGACGGTCAGAGACTGTGCAGACAATGATACAGGAGACGGTCAGAGACTGTGTGTGGACAATGATACAGGCGATGGTCAGAGACTGTGCAGACAATGATACAGGAGACGGTCAGAGACTGTGTGTGGACAATGATACAGGAGACGGCCAGAGACTGTGTGCAGACAATGATACAGGAGATGGTCAGAGACTGTGTGGGGACAATGATACAGGAGATGGATAGAGACTGTGCAGACAATGATACAGGAGACGGTCAGAGACTGTGTGGGGACAATGATACAGGAGACGGTCAGAGACTGTACAGAGACTGATACAGAAGACGGTCAGAGACTGCGCAACCACGATAACAACAGAATGAGCATCATGGATAACTTATCAGTGTAATGCTTCTTCATTATCAGCAGGTTTAGGGAGAAGGTAAATAACACTGCCGTATTACTTAACTGTAATAGAGAAGGTGGCGCACCATTCTGGCTGTACTGTCTGGCAGAGGAATATGAATCACAAAAATCGCAGCACAGAATTATAAATCTTTTGGTAGATGAAACATTTCACATATGTGTGTGAATAGCTGTTTGCCTGGCATTCATTTTGAAAGCAAAACTGCAGCAAGATGAATAAAAAAAGCCCATTAAATAAAATAAGCCCTCCAGTTTGAACGACAGGCAGCCTCATTCAACGGCCTTCCTCGAAGCCCACACTGGAATGTACATGCCCTTAGCCTGTCATTCAACAAGTAAGGAGAAGCAGCACAATGATGATCCCATCCATTGGCGGCTGGTGCTCAAAATTTTTGGGGAGGTGCAAACAAACTGAAAAATTCAGGAAAAAAACATCAATTGCAGCCTCAGTGTGCCCATCAACCTCAGCCACTGTGCCCATCAAACTCAGCCACTGTGCCCAATCAAATGCAGCCACTGTGCCCCATCAAATGCAGCCTCACTGTGCCCAATCAAATGCAGCCTCACTGTGCCCAATCAAATGCAGCCTCACTGTGCCCAATCAAATGCAGCCTCACTGTGCCCCATCAAATGCAGCCTCACTGTGCCCATCAAATGCAGCCTCACTGTACCCAATCAAATACAGCCACTGTGCCCAATCAAATGCAGCCTCACTGTGCCCAATCAAATGCAGCCTCACTGTGCCTATCAAATGCAGCCTCACTGTGCCTATCAAATGCAGCCTCACTGTGCCCATCAAATGCAGCCTCAATGTGCCCATCAAATGCCGCCACTGTGCCCCATCAAATGCCGCCACTGTGCCCATCAAATTCTGCCACTGTGCCCATCAAATTCTGCCACTGTGCCCCATCAAACGCAGCCACTGTGCCCCATCAAAAGCAGCCACTGTGCCCCATAAAATTCTGCCACTGTGCCCCATCAAACGCAGCCACTGTACCCCATCAAATGCTGCCACTGTACCCCATCAAATGCTGCCACTGTACCCCATCAAATGCAGCCACTTTGCCCCATCAAACGCAGCCACTGTGCCCCATCAAACGCAGCCACTGTGCCCCATCAAATGCAGCCACTGTGCCCCATCAAACACAGCCACTGTGCTCCATCAAATGCAGCCACTGTGCCCCATCAAAAGCAGCCACTGTGCCCCATCAAATTCTGCCACTGTGCCCCATCAAACGCAGCCACTGTACCCCATCAAATGCTGCCACTGTACCCCATCAAATTCTGCCACTGTGCCCCATCAAACACAGCCACTTTGCCCCATCAAACGCAGCCACTGTGCCCCATCAAACGTAGCCACTGTGCCCCATCAAACTCTGCCACTGTGCCCCATCAAATTCTGCCACTGTGGTAGCACAATCCAGATATTCCTCTACAGATAGCGAAACAGGATCCTCTGAAAAGACAGTGGCTTTTTTAGACATAGAGGGGGATCCACCAAACAGCTTAAATCCCAGAAAGAGTCAAGTGAAAACAGGCAAATTTCCCCCCCAGGGCAAAAACGGAAGTCAAGGAAGAGAAAGAGACACAAAGGGAAGTCAGAGGGAACTAAGATCGGGCTCACGGAGAACTTAATGAATGAAGGGAATATGAAAGACAGACACAACATACACGAAATGGCTATGCAGGATAGGAAAGTAGTTAATTTATCAGACTTTCCCCTCAACCAACACCACATATCACTATTACAAAAAGGATTGTCTTTTTCACCTACAAGCTCAATGAGTGAATTTGAGGTGTTTAACGATATAAACCTATTTCTACGTAAGGTTATTTTTAGATACTGGCATTCCGATCATCGGGATGGGAATCCCATTGATGAAAAAAACCAAGGAAGAAAGGGAAGCTTTAGAGACACTAGTATCCCTGCTGGAAGAGAGTGAGAATTCAAACCTTGACGAAGAAATAAAGAGTCCTTCGCCTGAACCACTGCGCCCCTCAAATTTAACCATCAGGTCACTCAAAATGCCCCCCCTCTCGAAACACAAGCAGATTCAATCATTTTTGGATCAAGTCCAAAGGGATTTGTCCACGCTTGATTGGAACTACCGTGGAATAGATAATCTAAGACCGGAGGAGAGAAAAGCCCTTAAAGAGCTTAAGGAGGCCAAGGAGGTCATTATAAAAAGCAGTGACTGCACAGTGCATGGGCCAGCTGCAGTGCAGACCACTGCGCCGGGTTATCATATTTGGGAACTTTTAGAAGTTAGTGAACTTTCAATGGTGGTGTGGCTTAGGGCGCCACACTGATTTAGAAGTGTTAATTGCACTTCATAGACCACTCCAAAATAGAGGCAACAATTGAGGCATGCTAAAAGTGTCACAGCAAGCTAAAATATGAACAAAGGGAGAGAATAAGAGATAGAAGTGTAGCCATGCCCCCGTAGGGGTTGCTGAATGTAGTAGTTCACCTGTCCCCAGCCAGACAGACATCTCTCAGTCACTCAGACATAGAACAGGCCATAAGCTTTGTTTTTTTTTTATTCGAGGGGATTAAACTTGGATGGTAAATGGGGAATTATGGCATGCCACAGAATATTCAGTGAAAACTTGCTTGGGACTTCTACAGTGCCTTGAAAAAGTATTCAAACCCCTTGACATTTTTCACATTTTGTCATGTTACAACCAAAAACATAAATGTATTTTATTGTGATTTTATGTGATAGACCAACACAAAGTGGCACATAATTGTGAAGTGGAGGGAAAATGATAAATGGTTTTCAAAACTTTTTACAAATAAATATGTGAAAAGTGTGGCGTGTATTCAGCCCCCCTGAGTCAATACTTTGTAGAACCACCTTTCACTGCAATTACAGCTGCAAGTCTTTTGGGGTATGTCTGCTCCAGCTTTGCATATCTAGAGAGTGACATTTTGCCCATTCTTCTTTGCAAAATAGCTCAAGCTCTGTCAGATTGAATGGAGAGTGTCTGTGAACAGCAATTTTCAAGTCTTGCAACTGATTCTCAATTGGTTTTAGGTCTGGACTTTGACTTGGCCATTCTAACACATGAATATGCTTTGATCTAAACCATTCCATTGTAGCTCTGGCTGTATGTTTAGAAACATGGTCCTGCTGGAAGGTGAACCTCCACCCCAGTCTCAAGTCTTTTGCAAACTCTAATGCCCCGTACACACGATCAGAAATTCCGCCAGCAAAAGTCCGCTGTGAGCTTTTGGTCGGAAATTCCGACCGTGTGTATGCCCAATCGGACTTTTGCTGGTGGAATTTCCGCCAGCAATAGATTGAGAGCAGGTTCTCTATTTTTCAGATGGAAAAAGTTCCTATTGAAAATTCCGATCGTCTGTAGCAATTCCGACACGCAAAATTCCTACGCATGCTCGGAAACAATTTGACGCATGCTCGGAAGCATTGAACTTCATTTTCTGGGCTCGTCGTAGTGTTGTACGTCACCGCGTTCTTGGCGGTCGAAAGTTCAGAGAACTTTTGTGTGACCGTGTGTATGCAAGGCAAGCTTGAGCGGAATTCCGTCGGAAAAACCATCCAAGGTTTTTCCAACGGAAGTTCCGATTGTGTCTATGGGGCATATCAGGTTTTCTTCTAAGATTGCCCTGTATTTGGCTCCATCCATCTTCCCATCAACTCTAACCAGCTTCCCTGTCCCTGCTGAAGAAAAGCATCCCCACAACATGATACTGCATGTTTCACAATGGTGATGGTGTGTTCAGGGTGATGTGCAGTTTTAGTTTTCCGCCACACATAGCATTTTGCTTTTAGGCCAAAAAGTTAAATTTTGGTCTCATCTGACCAGAGCACCTTCTTCCACATGTTTGCTGTGTCCCCCACATGGCTTCTCGCAAACTCCAAACAGGACTTCTTATGGCTTTCTTTCAACAACGGCTTTCTTCTTGCTACTCTTCCATAAAGGCCAGATTTGTGGAGTGCATGACTAGTTGTCCTGTGGACAGATTCTCCCACCTGAGCTGTGGATCTCTGCAACTCCTCCAGAGTTACCATGGGCCTCTTGGCTGCTTCTCTGATTAATGCTCTCCTTGCCTGGCCTGTTAGTTTAGGTGGACGGACATGTCTTGGTAGGTTTGCAGTTATGCCATACTCTTTCCATTTTCGGATGAAGGATTGAACAGTGCTCCATGAGATGTTCAAGGCTTGGGATATTTTTTTATAACCTAACTGTCACGGAACGTCCCACACTCTGCTTGAGTGCTTCCGTCAGTATACCACTTCCTCCCAGTCTGGATATAGATATCAGATATTCCAACCGCTCATAAGCACAAAACAAGGCGAGACTTGCTTAGATGCTAACATGGACTGTTTTTTTTTTTTAGAACCAGAATACAAGACTTTTTATACAGAAGAAGAGGAGGTTCCCCCCTCCTGCTCATTTTACTCTAATCATTTACCCAGACTAGGTGACTCAGAGATATGACCTTTAGGACACAGAAATGTGGTCATACACAATAGCAGAGCTAATTACAATTAACAATACAAACAACAATGAGTTGAATACTCTTAGAAGCTGTGGTAAGCCAGACTAGACTTATTTACAATAAACACATTATAGCAGACAACAAGACAGGTAGTTGGAGTTGATGATATTAGCATCTCCTCACAGTATGTGTCCCAATAGTATGAATCAGTCACTATTGCTAATATGGCAAATACAGGGTCCCCAGAGTCTGTGTGTCCTGGGGGACAAGGACCCGAATCCAAAGTAACAACACCTCAAAGGTACCCCAAATGCCAGGGCCCATAATCTGTAGGCAAGAGGCTCACATTCAGTCCCCTCCAAAAGCCTCTGTCCCGGGTGAGTCTGCCACATTTCTCCCCCATCAAAAGTTGACTAACAAGGTCCCAGACCTCCACCTGGTCTGGACATGCATTAGTCAGGCAGAGTGAACTCACAAAGTCTGTCCGCATGATCTCCTTTCTTGGCTGCAAGGAATAGTTGACCTCAGTAGGTGTGGGGCAGAGGTCATTGATTCTCTGTCCGGCTGTCAGCGCTTCAGCTGGGTGGTGTTTACCATTCCATGGCTTGGCCTGTTGCTGGGCAGAGGGGCCCACTGTCCCAGTTCCCTGAAGCTGAGAAGAAACTGTGGGTTCTTGGCAGAGGCCAGTAGCGCTCTGCCCTGTTGCCAGTGATTCAGCTGGGAGTAGCAGCTCCACTACATCAGCTTGTCACCGGAGAGAGGGGCAGACTGCCCCGGCTCTCTGGATCTCCACAGTTGTTTCCGGTGCTGGGCAGAGGTTGGTAGCACTCTGCCCTGTTGCCAGCACTTCTGCTGGGGACTTCACACCCTCTGCTCCGGCTAACCGTTGGGGCAGGAGGCTGGATTCCTCCACTCCCAAACTGTGTAGCTCCCATTGAGGAGGTGAGCTGGCTGCTTCCTGTTCCATTCCCTCATCTGGCTGCTGGGACGACATGTCTGTGGTACTGTTTCCCAGGTGCACGGATCTTTGCTGGGGAGGAAAGACCGCTTCCTCCACCCTGGCCGACTGTTGGGGAGGGACGAAGAACACCTCCTCTTCCTTCTCCCCCTGTATCTGCTGCTGGGAAGTGATTGCCACCTTCTCACCCTGAGCCTCCAAAACTGCCACAGGTGTGGGGCAGAGGTCTTGGACCCTCTGTCTGGTGACCAGCACTTCAGCTGGGGAAGTTCCTTGTAACTCCACAGATACTGCTGTTGGGGCTGGGCAGAGCACAGTGAAGTTTGGCCCTAATACCAGCTCTTCTGCTGGAGGCTCATCAGGTTGTTCTTCCTCAGCAGAAAAGTCTATTAAATCCCCTGTCTTTATAACTGGTGTCTGGGGATAGAGGTTCACCATCTCCTGTCCATGAAACCCAGAAGATGCTATCAGTGCTGGGCAGAGGTTAGCAGAGCTCTGCCCTGTTGTCAGCACTTCAGCTTTGGGGATGGCAATCTCCAGATTTTCCACTGCTGATTCTCTGGCATGCTGCTGGACAGGCACATTCCTCCATCCAAGATCATCCCATGCAGAAACAGGATCATCAAGGTCAGTCAGCACTTGCTGCATCCACCATAAGACCTCTGGCTCCATAGCTGCGGGGGCAGGTTGGCAAAGCACATCATTACTCTGCCACATTGCTGACTCTTCAGCCAGGATTTCAGGGTTGTCAACTGGTATTTCCTGATAGTCCCCGTCACAGGGAGCCCAGCCCTGGCACTGAGCAATGTCTAGCAGCCGTCTGTAGGCGATCTCCAGCTCCCATTCCTGAATGGCCAGAAACTCTATATCTTCAAGTGCCCAATGCACTTCCAAGATGTTCAGTAGCCCACAACATTCCCACCTTGAAGTAGCTGGACTATCTCGGTACTGATAGACAACAATACATAAATTATATAAAAGAAGTTTTATTACAAAACAGAAAATACATAGTATACTTATTAAAATTGAAAACAGAAGCTCGGGATTTCCCCAAGAGATATCTGTTGTTATAACATATAGAATGGTCTGGGTCTCGACTAGTTTCGCGGGATATAGCTAGGTGATCATGTGCGGCACCAGGCCGCCCCACTAAATTCCCCCACCGGCGAACAAGGGGGATTGTGCGGAATTCCTCTAAATAGATAGAAAACATGAACAATTATAAAAGGGTGGAAGGCCTAATGAGTAGGCTGGTTTGCAGATACATGATAGTTGTCAGTTAACATAATAAGGGTGGGGAAGGGGAAACAAGGGGGACAGGAAAAGGGGGGGGAGGGCACAGAAAAGGGGGGGAAGGGAAGAGGGAAGGAAGGAGTGGGTAAGGAAGGACAGGGGAGGAAAAACCGGGGGGGGAGGGAGGAAGGACATATAGGAAAGAGGGGGGAAGGGGGGAAAGGGGGGGAAGAATGGGTGAGGTGGGAAGGGGGAAAGAGGCCAAGGGAGGAGGGGGAAAAAAGGAAGGGGAGGAGACGGGAGCTAGGGGAAAGGGGGGGCAAGGGGAGAAACCAAGAGGGGGTGAAGAAAGGAAAAAGGGGGGGAAGGGAACAGGGAGGAAAAACGAAAAGGGGGGAGAGGGGAGAGGAGGGGAAAGAGGCAGGGGATGGGAAGGGTGGGGAAAGGGTTAGTGAACACCCTAATAATTAGTGTTGGGTAAGGTATCGGCACAAGGTGTAACTCACCGTTGTAGGTGTATCAAAAGTAGTAGAGGTACCAGACCACAAGAGGGCTCCTAATAACGCGGAAGCTGGATGGCCAGTAAGGAACAAGGACGCCAACTGTGTCCACCAGATAGGCATCATGGAGGGTACCAACATATGGGAGCCCAACAATGTGGGTGGATATCCCGTAGGTAGCAAGGGGGTCTATAAAAAGGAGGTATCCAAAAGGTATAACATGACATACCAGGTGGTATCCATGGGGGGGTACCCAGTATAAAACAGGATAGCATCCGAACTTAACAAGGTGAAAACGTACCCATAGGTGTCCCTGGTGGGTCAATGACAGCGTCCCTTCCATCTAGCCCGCGTATATGGACCTCCAGTGGAGAGATCCGCAATGCTCACTCAGAGGCCGAAGGGCCCGTTAAGTGAGCTCCCCAACCAGGAGACGCCCACAACGCCGCCGGCAGGTGGCGTCTGACGTCACCAGGTCAGTTTCTCCGCACTGCGCAGGTGCGCGACCCCTCTACTGCACAAGCGCGTTTACGAAGAGCCCGTGGGCGGGGAGCCACGGGCTCGGTGAGAACAAGAAGGGGATGAACTAATGCAGTCAACTCTACCAGGAGAAACACAAGTCCGCCGCTTGTAGGAAGAATACAGGCAGCCAGGAACCGCACAGAGTGCCCAGGGAAGGCTAGAACACTGTAAAAAAGAACATAACACATCATGTAATGAGAAGGAAAACAAAACAATGAAATAATAAAGGGTATTGGTGGCAGTGTACATGCCACAAAAACGATTACTGTGTTGGTAAACACAAGCAGAGATTGACACCCATGGATGGCTCAGGAACAGAAGGACTGTCATTACTGAAAAGGGCCCATATTGTAGAATGAGTCACAGAATCAAGGCAGTTGCAACAGACGTGTGGTAATCTGATTGGGCCTCCCATTGGTGGGTGGTGGGAGTGCAGGTGAGAAGATAGGTAAGGGGTGAGGGAAAAAGAACAGTGAAGAATGCGAAAGAATTAAAGTCAGGCACCAAAAGGGGCCCGCAAAAGTAAATGACAGGTGGAATCCGCCACCGAGACAGAAAGTGCAAGGTGCCAGTGTGAATCCCAAGAAGCGAACAATGTACTCCGGATACATTGAGGTGATAAGGTGAAGGTAATGTGAGGAGAGTGAAGTAAAGTGAAAAAGTGAGGGATGTGAACAGTGGACTTAATAAAAAGGCACTGTTGCTTAGTAGATTATGTAGAATTACTATGGGTGAATGAGGTAAAAGGGTAACAGCCCACGAATAAGAGGCCATGGCAGATAAGAAAAGTTGGTTAAAGGTATCCATAAGGTAGTAGTTTTGGGATCCATTTTTAATAATTAACAAGTATCTCCCTGCAGTGTCATATTGGTATAACGTACGTAGAAAAGTCGCAGTTAGCGGTAATATGACATATACAGTGATGTTCAACAAGGGAGAGAGGTAACCAGGTGGGTGCACATCAGCTAAGAATTCTAAGTGTGGGTAACACAAAGAATCCCAATGGAGCCGGACGGGTTTTTATTATATTATCTGTTTCATAGATTGGTCCTCCTGAAGAAGCGGTAATCCCGCGAAACTAGTCGAGACCCAGACCATTCTATATATTATAACAACAGATATCTCTTGGGGAAATCCCGAGCTTCTGTTTTCAACATCAGCCACTGTCCCCTGTTCCCACTCCATTTTGTTTTTTCATATTAATTTGGATGATGGTACGCATTTAAAGGGGTTGTAAAGGTAAAATTTTTTTTTTTTTTTAAATAACAAACATGTTATACTTACCTTCACTGTGCAGCTCGTTCTGCACAGAGTGGCCCCGAACCTGGTCTTCTGGGGTCTTTCGGTGGCTGTTTCAGCTCCTCCCCGCAAGCATTAACCACCTTAATGCGAGCTCCCTCGCATGGTGGTTAGTGCTTGCGGGCGCGCTCCCGTGATACAGCCGGCGGCTATAGCCGCTCACTGTATCACTCGGCCAATGGCTGCGCTGCTTCCAATCCATCCACTGTAGCCAATCAGCGGCCAGGGTGAGCGGAGGAATAGATGTCGGGAACGAGAAGCTGACTTTCGAGGCGTCAGGTAAGTAAAACGGGGGGCTGGGGGCAGCGGTATTGTCAGAAGTTTTTTCACCTTAATGCATAGAATGCATTAAGGTGAAAAAATGTTTACCTTTACAACCCCTTTAAGACCCTTCACCTTTTATTACATGAGGCTATACTCCAATCTTTGCATATTCATTGGGTGGATAACACACCCCTTTTCCCTTCTCTGAGTGCCTCTAACTCTTAACTTCTATCACCCACCTCTTACCAATTATCGATTACACTGTATATTGCCCCCTACATGGTTCAGATATGTGGACATTCTCAGCACTGATTAGGCAGGCTCTATGATTCTTATATAGCTAATATAGGCTCTTAATTATCAATGCAACCTATTATAATTCACTAGCTGGGTCAAGTCAGCTTAATTCACCAATTCTTACCAGAATTTGTGTAATAATGGACCGGAACCCGTCCGGCTCCATTGGGATTCCTTGTGTTACCCACACTTAGAATTCTTAGCTGATGTGCACCCACCTGGTTACCTCTCTCCCTTGTTGAACATCACTGTATATGTCATATTACCGCTAACTGCGACTTTTCTACGTACGTTATACCAATATGACACTGCAGGGAGATACTTGTTAATTATTAAAAATGGATCCCAAAACTACTACCTTATGGATACCTTTAACCAACTTTTCTTATCTGGCATGGCCTCTTATTCGTGGGCTGTTACCCTTTTACCTCATTCACCCATAGTAATTCTACATACTCTACTAAGCAACAGTGCCTTTTTATTAAGTCCACTGTTCACATCCCTCACTTTTTCACTTTACTTCACTCTCCTCACATTACCTTCACCTTATCACCTCAATGTATCCGGAGTACATTGTTCGCTTCTTGGGATTCACACTGGCACCTTGCACTTTCTGTCTCGGTGGCGGAGTCAACCTGTCATTTACTTTTGCGGGCCCCTTTTGGTGCCCGACTTTAATTCTTTTGCATTCTTCACTGTTCTTTTTCCCTCACCCCTTACCTATCTTCTCACCTGCACTCCCACCACCCACCAATGGGAGGCCCAATCAGATTACCACACGCCTGTTGCAACTGCCTGGATTCTATGACTCATTCTACAATATGGGCCCTTTTCAGTAATGACAGTCCTTCTGTTCCTGAGCCATCCATGGGTGTCAATCTCTGCTTGTGTTTACCAACACAGTAATCGTTTTTGTGGCATGTACACTGCCACCAATACCCTTTATTATTTTATTGTTTTGTTTTCCTTCTCATTACATGATGTGTTATGTTCTTTTTTACAGTGTTCTAGCCTTCCCTGGGCACTCTGTGCGGTTCCTGGCTGCCTGTATTCTTCCCACTAGCGGCGGACTTGTGTTTCTCCTGGTAGGGGTGACTGCATTAGTTCATCCTCTTCTTGTTCTCACTGAGCCCGGGGCTCCCTGCCCACGGGCTCTTCGTGAACTCACTTGCGCAGTAGCCGGGGTCGCGCACCTGCGCAGTGCGGAGAAACTGACCTGGTGACGTCAGACGCCACCCGCCGGTGGCGTCGTGGGCGTCTCCTGGTTGGGGAGCTCACTTAACGAGCCCTTCGGCCTCTGAGTGAGCATTGCGGATCTCTCCACTGGAGGTCCATATACGCGGGCTAGATGGAAGGGACGCTGTCATTGAACCACCAGGGACACCTATGGGTACGTTTTCACCTTGTTAAGTTCGGATGCTATCTTCTGTATGAACATGTTTTATACTGGGTACCCCCCCATGGATACCACCTGGTATCTCATGTTAAACCTTTTGGATACCTCCTTTTTATAGACCCCCTTGCTACCTACGGGATATCCACCCACATTGTTGGGCTCCCATACGTTTGTACCCTCCATGATGCCTATCTGGTGGACACAGTTGGCGTCCTTGTTCCCTACCGGCCATCCAGCTTCCGCGTTATTAGGAGCCCTCTTGTGGTCTGGTACCTCTACTACTTTTGATACACCTACAATGGTGAGTTACACCTTGTGGCGATACCTTGCCCAACACTAATTATTAGGGTGTTCACTAACCCTTTCCCCCCTTCCCGTCCCCTGCCTCTTTCCCCTCCTCTCCCCTCTCCCCCCTTTTCGTTTTTCCTCCCTGTTCCCTTTCCCCCCCTTTTTCCTTTCTTCACCCCTTTTTGGTTTCTCCCCTTGCCCCCCCCCCTTTCCCCTAGCTCCCCTCTCCTCCCCTTCCTTTTTTTCCCCCTCCTCCCTTGGCCTCTTTCCCCCTTCCCACCTTACCCATTCTCCCCCCCCTCCCCCCCCCTTCCCCCTTCTTTCCTATACTTCCTTCCTCCCTCCCCCCCCCTCGGTTTTTCCTCCCCTGTCCTTCCTTACCCACTCCTTCCTTCCCTCTTCCCTTCCCCCCCTTTTCTGTGCCCTCTCCCCCCCCCCTTTTCCTGTCCCCCTTGTTTCCCCTTCCCCACCCTTATTATGTTAACTGACAACTATCATGTATCTGCAAACCAGCCTACTCATTAGGCCTTCCACCCTTTTATAATTGTTCATGTTTTCTATCTATTTAGAGGAATTCCACACAATCCGCCTTGTTCGCCGGGGGGGGGGGGGGGGGATTTAGTGGGGCGGCCTGGTGCCGCACATGATCACCTAGCTATAGGGTAAGCTAGTTCTCTACATTATAATTTGGTTATTCTTTCCTTTTTTTGCTGTATTACGATTATTGTACTTTTTTATGCTTGTGTTTTTATTATATTATCTGTTTCATAGATTGGTCCTCCTGAAGAAGCGGTAATCTCACAAAACTAGTCGAGACCCAGACCATTCTATATGTTATAACAACAGATATCTCTTGAGGAAATCCTGAGCTTCTGTTTTCAATTTTAATAAGTATACTATGTATTTTTTGTTTTGTAATAAAACTTCTTTTATATAATTTATGTATTGTTGTCTATCAGTACCGAGATAGTCCAGCTACTTCAGGGTGGGAATGTTGTGGGGTCAACATCAGCCACTGTCCCCTGTTCCCACTCCATTTTGTTTTTTCATATTAATTTGGATGATGGTACGCATTTAAGACCCTTCACCTTTTATTACATGAGGCTATACTCCAATCTTTGCATATTCATTGGGTGGATAACACACCCCTTTTCCCTTCTCTGAGTGCCTCTAACTCTTAACTCCTATCACCCATCTCTTACCAATTATCGATTACACTGTATATTGCCCCCTACATGGTTCAGATATGTGGACATTCTCAGCACTGATTAGGCAGGCTCTATGATTCTTATATAGCTAATATAGGCTCTTAATTATCAATGCAACCTATTATACTTCACTAGCTGGGTCAAGTCAGCTTAATTCACCAATTCTTACCAGAATTTGTGTAATAATGGACCGGAACCCGTCTGGCTCCATTGGGATTCTTTGTGTTACCCACACTTAGAATTCTTATCTGATGTGCACCCACCTGGTTACCTCGCTCCCTTGTTGAACATCACTGTATATGTCATATTACCGCTAACTGCGACTTTTCTACGTACGTTATACCAATATGACACTGCAGGGAGATACTTGTTAATTATTAAAAATGGATCCCAAAACTACTACCTTATGGATACCTTTAACCAACTTTTCTTATCTGGCATGGCCTCTTATTCATGGGCTGTTACCCTTTTACCTCATTCACCCATAGTAATTCTACATACTCTACTAAGCAACAGTGCCTTTTTATTAAGTCCACTGTTCACATCTCTCACTTTTTCACTTTACTTCACTCTCCTCACATTACCTTCACCTTATCACCTCAATGTATCCGGAGTACATTGTTCGCTTCTTGGGATTCACACTGGCACCTTGCACTTTCTGTCTCGGTGGCGGAGTCAACCTGTCATTTACTTTTGCGGGCCCCTTTTGGTGCCCGACTTTAATTCTTTTGCATTCTTCACTGTTCTTTTTCCCTCACCCCTTATCTATCTTCTCACCTGCACTCCCACCACCCACCAATGGGAGGCCCAATCAGATTACCACACGTCTGTTGCAACTGCCTGGATTCTATGACTCATTCTACAATATGGGCCCTTTTCAGTAATGACAGTCCTTCTGTTCCTGAGCCATCCATGGGTGTCAATCTCTGCTTGTGTTTACCAACACAGTAATCGTTTTTGTGGCATGTACACTGCCACCAATACCCTTTATTATTTTATTGTTTTGTTTTCCTTCTCATTACATGATGTGTTATGTTCTTTTTTACAGTGTTCTAGCCTTCCCTGGGCGCTCTGTGTGGTTCCTGGCTGCCTGTATTCTTCCCACTAGCGGCGGACTTGTGTTTCTCCTGGTAGGGGTGACTGCATTAGTTCATCCCCTTCTTGTTCTCACTGAGCCCGGGGCTCCCTGTCCACGGGCTCTTCGTGAACTCGCTTGCGCAGTAGCCGGGGTCGCGCACCTGCGCAGTGCGGAGAAACTGACCTGGTGACGTCAGACGCCACCCGCCGGTGGCGTCGTGGGCGTCTCCTGGTTGGGGAGCTCACTTAACGAGCCCTTCGGCCTCTGAGTGAGCATTGCGGATCTCTCCACTGGAGGTCCATATACGCGGGCTAGATGGAAGGGACGCTGTCATTGACCCACCAGGGACACCTATGGGTACGTTTTCACCTTGTTAAGTTCGGATGCTATCCTCTGTATGAACATGTTTTATACTGGGTACCCCCCCATGGATACCACCTGGTATCTCATGTTAAACCTTTTGGATACCTCCTTTTTATAGACCCCCTTGCTACCTACGGGATATCCACCCACATTGTTGGGCTCCCATACGTTTGTACCCTCCATGATGCCTATCTGGTGGACACAGTTGGCGTCCTTGTTCCCTACCGGCCATCCAGCTTCCGCGTTATTAGGAGCCCTCTTGTGGTCTGGTACCTCTACTACTTTTGATACACCTACAACGGTGAGTTACACCTTGTGGCGATACCTTGCCCAACACTAATTATTAGGGTGTTCACTAACCCTTTCCCCCCTTCCCGTCCCCTGCCTCTTTCCCCTCCTCTCCCCTCTCCCCCCTTTTCGTTTTTCCTCCCTGTTCCCTTTCCCCCCCTTTTTTCCTTTCTTCACCCCTTTTTGGTTTCTCCCCTTGCCCCCCCCTTTCCCCTAGCTCCCCTCTCCTCCCCTTCCTTTTTTTCCCCCTCCTCCCTTGGCCTCTTTCCCCCTTCCCACCTTACCCATTCTCCCCCCCCTCCCCCCCCTTCCCCCTTCTTTCCTATACTTCCTTCCTCCCTCCCCCCCCCTCGGTTTTTCCTCCCCTGTCCTTCCTTACCCACTCCTTCCTTCCCTCTTCCCTCCCCCCCCTTTTCTGTGCCCTCTCCCCCCCCCTTTTCCTGTCCCCCTTGTTTCCCCTTCCCCACCCTTATTATGTTAACTGACAACTATCATGTATCTGCAAACCAGCCTACTCATTAGGCCTTCCACCCTTTTATAATTGTTCATGTTTTCTATCTATTTAGAGGAATTCCGCACAATCCGCCTTGTTTGCCGGTGGGGGGGGGGGGGATTTAGTGGGGCAGCCTGGTGCCGCACATGATCACCTAGCTATAGGGTAAGCTAGTTCTCTACATTATAATTTGGTTATTCTTTCCTTTTTTCGCTGTATTACGATTATTGTACTTTTTTATGCTTGTGTTTTTATTATATTATCTGTTTCATAGATTGGTCCTCCTGAAGAAGCGGTAATCCCACAAAACTAGTCGAGACCCAGACCATTCTATATGTTATAACAACAGATATCTCTTGAGGAAATCCTGAGCTTCTGTTTTCAATTTTAATAAGTATACTATGTATTTTTTGTTTTGTAATAAAACTTCTTTTATATAATTTATGTATTGTTGTCTATCAGTACCGAGATAGTCCAGCTACTTCAGGGTGGGAATGTTGTGGGGTCAACATCAGCCACTGTCCCCTGTTCCCACTCCATTTTGTTTTTTCATATTAATTTGGATGATGGTACGCATTTAAGACCCTTCACCTTTTATTACATGAGGCTATACTCCAATCTTTGCATATTCATTGGGTGGATAACACACCCCTTTTCCCTTCTCTGAGTGCCTCTAACTCTTAACTCCTATCACCTTCCACTTTCTGTCTCGGTGGCGGAGTCCACCTGTCATTTACTTTTGCGGGCCCCTTTTGGTGCCTGACTTTAATTCTTTTGCATTCTTCACTGTTCTTTTTCCCTCACCCTTTACCTACCTTCTCACCTGCACTCCCACCTCCCACCAATGGGAGGCCCAATCAGATTACCACACGTCTGTTGCAACTGCCTGGATTCTATGACTCATTCTACAATATGGGCCCTTTTCAGTAATGACAGTCCTTCTGTTCCTGAGCCATCCATGGGTGTCAATCTCTGCTTGTGTTTACCAACACAGTAATCGTTTTTGTGGCATGTACACTGCCACCAATACCCTTTATTATTTCATTGTTTTGTTTTCCTTCTCATTACATGATGTGTTATGTTCTTTTTTAGTGTTCTAGCCTTCCCTGGGCACTCTGTGCGGTTCCTGGCTGCCTGTATTCTTCCCACAAGCGGCGGACTTGTGTTTCTCCTGGTAGGGGTGACTGCATTAGTTCATCCCCTTCTTGTTCTCACCGAGCCCGGGCTCCCCGCCCACAGGCTCTTCGTGAACTCGCTTGCGCAGTAGCCGGGGTCGCGCACCTGCGCAGTGCGGAGAAACTGACCTGGTGACGTCAGACGCCACCCGCCGGTGGCGTCGTGGGCGTCTCCTGGTTGGGGAGCTCACTTAACGAGCCCTTCGGCCTCTGAGTGAGCATTGCGGATCTCTCCACTGGAGGTCCATATACGCGGGCTAGATGGAAGGGACGCTGTCATTGACCCACCAGGGACACCTATGGGTACGTTTTCACCTTGTTAAGTTTGGATGCTATCCTCTGTATGAACATGTTTTATACTGGGTACCCCCCCATGGATACCACCTGGTATCTCATGTTAAACCTTTTGGATACCTCCTTTTTATAGACCCCCTTGCTACCTACGGAATATCCACCCACATTATTGGGCTCCCATACGTTTGTACCCTCCATGATGCCTATCTGGTGGACACAGTTGGCGTCCTTGTTCCCTACCGGCCATCCAGCTTCCGCGTTATTAGGAGCCCTCTTGTGGTCTGGTACCTCTACTACTTTTGATACACCTACAACGGTGAGTTACACCTTGTGGCGATACCTTGCCCAACACTAATTATTAGGGTGTTCACTAACCCTTTCCCCCCCCTTCCCGTCCCCTGCCTCTTTCCCCTCCTCTCCCCTCTCCCCCCTTTTCGTTTTTCCTCCCTGTTCCCTTTCCCCCCCTTTTTCCTTTCTTCACCCCCTCTTGGTTTCTCCCCTTGCCCCCCCCTTTCCCCTAGCTCCCCTCTCCTCCCCTTCCTTTTTTCCCCCCTCTTCCCTTGGCCTCTTTCCCCCTTCCCACCTTACCCATTCCCCCCCCTTTCCCCCCCTTCCCCCCTCTTTCCTATACTTCCTTCCTCCCTCCCCCCCCCCCCCTCGGCTTTTCCTCCCCTGTCCTTCCTTACCCACTCCTTCCTTCCCTCTTCCCTTCCCCCCCTCTTCTGTGCCCTCTCCTTTCCCCCCCCCCTTTTCCCTGTCCCCCTTGTTTCCCCTTCCCCACCCTTATTATGTTAACTGACAACTATCATGTATCTGCAAGCCAGCCTACTCATTAGGCCTTCCACCCTTTTATAATTGTTCATGTTTTCTATCTATTTAGAGGAATTCCGCACAATCCCCCTTGTTCGCCGGGGGGGCGGAATTTAGTGGGGCGGCCTGGTGCCGCACATGATCACCTAGCTATAGGGTAAGCTAGTTCTCTACATTATAATTTGGTTATTCTTTCCTTTTTTCGCTGTATTACGATTATTGTACTTTTTTATGCTTGTGTTTTTATTATATTATCTGTTTCATAGATTGGTCCTCCTGAAGAAGCATAATCCTGCAAAACTAGTCGAGACCCAGACCATTCTATATGTTATAACAACAGATATCTCTTGGGGAAATCCTGAGCTTCTGTTTTCAATTTTAATAAGTATACTATGTATTTTCTGTTTTGTAATAAAACTTCTTTTATATAATTTATGTATTGTTGTCTATCAGTACCAAGATAGTCCAGCTACTTCAGGGTGGGAATGTTGTGAGGTCAACATCAGCCACTGTCCCCTGTTCCCACTCCATTTTGTTTTTTCATATTAATTTGGATGATGGTACGCATTTAAGACCCTTCACCTTTTATTACATGAGGCTATACTCCAATCTTTGCATGTTCAGTAGCCCTTCTCTGAAATCCATGATTTCCTCCAACCGCCACTCCAAATCACTCCCAAAGTTAGGGTCCCCTGTCAGCTTCGCATACAACAGTCTAAAGCCACTGTAGCTTAAGCCTTCCGTTGGGCTGTCATCCGCTATCCAGGGACATGCTTTAGATACATGCCACCAGAGGGCTCTGTAGCTCTCATCCAGCTTCATCTCTGCCCACACCAGCCTGCTTAATTCAGCTGTCTGCTCCTTGTGCGGTTTTTCTCCCAAAAACCGCACCCGCAATCCGTACTGCGACCAGTACCTTTCCTGGATAGAGGGGAGAACTTTTCCCTGGTGTCGCTGCTTACGGGCTAGTGCTTCTTTCCAGAGTTTGCAGCGAATAGAATCACACCATCCCAGCAGGACCTGCTCTGATACTTGTCCTCTGTGCTGTATATGCATCTCTCGCAACCTCCTTCTGAATTCCTCCTCCATGGTGGCTGGTATCTGTACCTCTCCTCTCCTGCTATGCGGACCTTGGATCCAGGTGGAAGTTTGGATGTCCCAGACTGCAGGAAGAATCCCGCTGCTTGCCACCAATTTCATGCAATGTCCCACACTCCGCTTCAGTGCTTCCGTCAGTATACCACTTCCTCCCAGTCTGGATATAGATATCAGATATTCCAACCGCTCATAAGCACAAAACAAGGCGAGACTTGCTTAGATGCTAAAATGGACTGTTTTTTTTTTAGAACCAGAATACAAGACTTTTTATACAGTAGAAGAGGAGGTTCCCCCCTCCTGCTCATTTTACTCTAACAATACAACTGTAACCTAATTAACATGAGCCATTTTACTAAATCATTTACCCAGACTAGGTGAGTCAGAGATATGACCTTTAGGACACAGACTTGTGGTCACCGAGCTTCATACAGTAGAATAAACACAATAGCAGAGCTAATTACAATTAACAATACAAACAACAATGAGTTGAATACTCTTAGAAGCTGTGGTAAGCCAGACTAGACTTATTTACAATAAACACATTATAGCAGACAACAAGACAGGTAGTTGGAGTTGATGATATTAGCATCTCCTCACAGTATGTGTCCCAACAGTATGAATCAGTCACTATTGCTAATATGGCAAATATAGGGTCCCCAGAGTCTGTGTGTCCTGGGGGACAAGGACCCGAATCCAAAGTAACAACACCTCAAAGGTACCCCAAATGCTAGGGCCCATAATCTGTAGGCAAGAGGCTGACATTCAGTCCCCTCCAAAAGCCTCTGTCCCGGGTGAGTCTGTCACACTAACCTCGCTTTAAACTTCTCCACAACTTTATACCTGACCTGTCTATTGTTTTTCTTGGCCTTCATGATGCTGTTCGTTCAGTAAGGTTCTCTAAAAAACCTCTGAGGCCTTCACAGGACAGCTCTATTCATACTAAGATTAATTTACACACAGATGGACTCTATTTATTAATTAGGTGACTTCTGAAGGCAATTGGTTCCACTAGATTTTAGTTAGGGATATCAGAGTAAAGGGGGCTGAATACAAATGCACGCCACACTTTTCACATATTTATTTGCAAACAAAAATTGAAAACCATTTATCATTTTCCTTCCACTTCACAATTATGTGCCACTTTGTGTTGGTCTAGCACATAAAATCCCATTAAAATACATTTATGTTTTTGGTTGTAACATGACAAAATGTGGAAAATTTCAAGGGGTATGAATGATTTTTTAAGGCACTTCATATACTCTTCAGTCTATACACTTCAACCTTCTCTCCAGCACAAACACTTGCTGCAGATTGTTCCTCCTCCAGCACTTCCCTTGCTGCAGACTGTTACTCCTCCAGACTAGCTAGCACCGCATGGTAGGCCTGAAACTGCTTCAGCCAGGCCTCAATGAACTGCCTTTTGTGGGCAGGGACCTCAGGCCCCTGTGGTGTAGAAATAGTTCAGGTGCTAGCTATCCTCCATTCAGCTACCACTCCCAGATAGCTCTCTTCAGGTCCTGCCAACCAGCCTGACTGCAATGACCTCTTTCCACTGCTCTTCCCACAGTCCTCACTCCTGGTTCTGCACCCATCTCAAAATGAAATCTCCCAGTTCTCTCAGGCATGCCTGCCTAGTCCCCCCCCCCCCCCCCGATGGAGCTTACTCACCAGCTCTCCTGGCTGTGACCAGTAGTCCTCCCTGGAGACTCCTAAGCCCCATACACACTATCAGATTTTCTGCTGAGTTTTTCCTTCAGATTTACCAAAACCATATAATATGAGGTCAAACCTTAGGAGTTTTAATGTTTATGCAATCAGGCAGGCCCTTGCACTACATGGTTTTGGTAAATCTGAAGGAAAAACTCAGCAGAAAATCTGATAGTGTGTATGGTGCTTTAGAATTGTTCTCTCCCGCTGTCCTTTACTTGCTGTCTCATGTGCCTCTCCTTCCAGGATCTCATTACTCCTCCTGGATGCACCTGAGCCCCAGCCCAGGGTCACCCCCCTCAGAGTGGTGAGCTCCCCCTTGGGCCATGACAGCCTCCACACTCTCTCACTCCAGCTCCTCCACCTGACAACTCCTCCCCAGCTGAGCTGACTCCAGGTATTTAAGGAGGCTTACCCCCTGCCAATCCAAGTTGGGGATTGGTCAAGGCTCCTTAGGATACTCCAGGCAGCCCCACCTCTCTTCACCTCCTCTCCTTCTAGCACGTTCTAGAAGCAAGAGGGAGGTGACAGTGAAGTTATGCAGCCTGTGAGTCACCAGCTGCTACCCTGAGCCACTACCAGCCCAGAATGAAAACAAACAGGCCTAGCTGCCTAAATTTACCTACTCTGCCAACAAAAATCCTCACTCTAGCACCTACTTAGCTAGCGGGTTCTACAGATGAAACAGGGAATCTCGCTTCTGCTGCTGCATTTTCATAATAAAAAAAAAGGTTCAGTGTGATTTAACCACTTGGCGATCGCCTTCCGCATATATACTGTGGCAAGGTGACTCGGCTGAGCAAACCAACGTGCCTGTACATCAGTCCATGCATGTGATATTGTGGGCACACACACGCCGCTGGCAGAGTGTGCCGCAGGAGTCGATGTCCACCGGCCACTTGCGATCGCGGTACAGAGAGGCAGCACAGGATCTGCCTATGTTAACATATGTTTCTGTCAGGAGACAACTTATGCTGCGTACACACGGGCGGATTTTCCAACCGGACTGGTCCGACAGACCAAATTCGGCGGACAATCCGACCGTGTGTGGGCTGCATCGGACTTCCGATGGACTGTTTCGGTCGGAAATCCGACGGACTTTAGATTTGAAACTTGCTTCAAATCTTTCAGTCGTAACTCCGCCGGACTCAGTTCCTGACGGAAAGCCCGTTTGTCTGTATGCTGGTCCGATGGACCAGATGCGATGCAAGGACAGGGTACTACATCTCGCACTCGCTGCAATAGGAAAAACAAATTTTCCTATTGCGGCAAGTGCGGGACATACCAGGCCCTTAGGTCTGGTATGAATTTTAAGGGGAACCCCCTACGCCGAAAAAACGGTGTGGGGTCCCCCCAAAATCCATACCAGACCCCGATCTGAGCACACTGCCTGGCCAGTCAGAAAAGGGGGTGGGGATGAGCGAGCCCCCCCTCCTGAACCGTACCAGGCCACATGCCCTCAACATGGGGGGGGTGGGTGCTTTGGGGGAGGGAGCGCCCTGCAGCCCCCCCCCACCCCAAAGCACCTTGTCCCCATGTTGATGAGGACAAGGGCCTCTTCCCAACAACCCTGGCTGTTGGTTGTCGGGGTCTGCAGGCGGGGGGCTTATCGAAATCGGGGAGCCCCCTTTAATAAGTGGACCCCAGATCCCGGCCCCCCCACCCTATGTGAATTAGTATGGGGTACATGGTACCCCTATCCATTCACCTAGGGAAAAAGTGTCAATAAAAAAACACACTACACAGTTTTTTAAAGTAATTTATTAGACAGCTCCAGGGGTCTTCTTCCGGCTCCGGGGGTCTTCTTCCGACTTCGGGGGTCTCTCCAGCATTACAGCCGGAGAGAGCGTCGTGTCAACATTGGAAGAAGAGAAGAGGGAAGAAGGCTATGCAGAAGTCCAAGCCACCGCTAGCAAAAGAGCGGTAGAAGATAGCGGAGGAGCCGGCAGAAGAACCGGACACCGGGAGAAGAGGTTGAACATCGGGAGAAGAGGCCAGAGAGAGCGGAGAAGAATCGGACACCGGGAGAAGAGGCCGGAGAGACCCCCAAAGTCTGAAGAAGACCCCCGGAGCCGGAAGAAGACCCCAGGAGCTGTCTAATAAATTATTTTAAAAAACTGTGTAGTGTGTTTTTTTATTGACACTTTTTCCCTAGGTGAATGGGTAGGGGTACGATGTACCCCATACTCATTCACATAGGGTGCGGGGCTGGGATCTGGTGGCCCCCTTATTAAAGGGGGCTCCCGGATTCTGATAAGCCCCCTGCCTGCAGACCCCGATAACCAACGGCCATTGTTGTCGGGAAGAGGCCCTTGTCCTCATCAACATGGGGACAAGGTGCTTTGGGGTGGGGGGGCCGCAGGGCTCCCCCTCCCCCAAAGCACCAACCCCCCCATGTTGAGGGCATGCGGCCTGGTACGGTTCAGGAGGGGGAATGCTCGCTCATCCCCACCCCCTTTCCTGACCGGCTGGGCTGTGTGCTCATGTCGGGGTCTGGTATGGATTTTGGGGGGACCCAACGCCGTGTTTTCAGCGTAGGGAGTTCCCCTTAAAATCCATACCAGACCTAAGGGCCTGGTATGCCCCGCGATGGGGCTCACAAGGTGCCAATCTCGCCGATAAAAGCGGCGAGATTGACTTTCTTTTCTAGTCCCGTTTTACCCGAGTCACGTTCAAAATGAACGGACTTGTCCGTGTGTGGGCAAGTCCGTTCATTCGGAAAGTCCGCCGTAACTCTGTCAAAAGTCAGTCGGGAAGACCGGCGGACCTAGTCTGCCGACAAGTCCGGTCGTGTGTAGGCAAGCCGTCTGTTCAGAAAGTCTGTCGGAAGTCCGCCGGAAGTCCATCGGGAAGACCGTCGGACCTAGTCTGCCGGAAAGTCCGGTCGTGTGTACGCTGCATTAGAGATCTGCTGTTCCTAGTGATCAGGAACAGTGATCTCTGTGTTGTCCCAGCAAGCTCACCCCCCACACAGTAAGAACACACCTAGGGAACACAGTTAACCCCTTGATCGCCCTAGTGTTAACCCCTTCCCTGTCAGTGTAATTTATACATTGATCAGTGCATTATTTTAGCACTAATCACTGTATAATGTCACTGATCCCCAAAAAGTGCCACTTGGGGTCAGATTTGTTGTCGCAATGTCGCAGTCCCGCTAATAATCGCAGATCGCCACCATTACTAGTAAAAACAATAAAAAAAAACTAAAATACGCTATATTATTGGCCTAAATTGATGAATAAATTAGTTTTGTTAGATTTTTTGGGGGATATGTATTATAGCATAAAGTAAAAAATATTGTTTTTTTTTTCAAAATTGTTATTTTTTTTGTTTATAGCGCAAAAAATAAAAACCGCAGAGGTGATCAAATACTACAAATAGAAAGCTCTAGTTGTGGGAAAAAAGGACATCAATTTTGTTTGGGTACAGTGTCGCATAACCACGCACTTGTCAGTTAAAGAGATGCAGTGCCGTATCGCAAAAAATGGCCTGGTCATTAAGGGGGTAAATCCTTCTGTGGCTGAAGTGGTTAAAATATATTGTAGGCCAGTAGATAAATGATTCTCTGATTACAATTCAGTTCTGTCAACAATCCACCCAAAACTGATATATCAGTTGTGGCTGAAATGGCTCTATAAAATTCCTTAGGGCTTTACATTTTTACAATGCATTAACCTGTATTGTGTTATGTGTTAAAGCACCTCATTAAAACAAATTGGCTGCCAAAGCACTAAAACATCCTGAAAATCAGACATAACTTTTTTTTTTAGGCTGGGTTCACACTGGTCCGACAAACGCTCCGACATTGGGAGCTCATGTCGCATGACGTGTGAAATTTAATGTTTCCCTATGGGAGCCGTCCTAACTGGTCCGACACAAGTCGTTCCGACTTTAGAAATGCTCCCTGTACTACTTTGGTCCGACTTTGATCCTACTTCAGCCTATTGACTATCATTGAAGTCGGATCAAAGTCGGATTGCCGTCTCGCATGATCCGACTTCGGCACGCGACTTGTGCTCAGATCATCTTGAGGGGGAACTCCGCGCCAAATTTTAGATAAAAATCCGGCATGGGTTCCCCCTCCAAGAGCATACCAGGCCCTTGGGTCTGGTATGGAACTTGAGGGGAACCCCCTACGCCGAAAAAGCGGCGTGGGGGGTCCCCCCAATCCATACCAGACCCTTATCCGAGCACGCAGCCCGGCCGGACAGGAATGGGGGTGGGGACGAGCGAGCGCCCCTCCCCCTCCTGAACCGTACCAGGCCGCATGCCCTCAACATGGGGGGTTGTTGCCTTGGGGGAGGGGGGCGCGCTGCGGCCCCCCCACCCCAAAGCACCTTGTCCCCATGTTGATGAGGACAAGGGCCTCTTCCCGACAACCCTGGCCGTTGGTTGTCGGGGTCTGCGGGCGGGGGGCTTATCGGAATCCGGGAGCCCCCTTTAATAAGGGAGCCCCCAGATCCCGGCCCCCCACCCTATGTGAATGAGTATGGGGTACAGCGTACCCCTACCCATTCACCTAGGAAAAAAGTGTCAATTTAAAAAAAAACACTACACAGATTTTTAAAGCATTTTATTAGACAGCTCCGGGGGTCTTCTTTCGACTTCGGGGGTCTCTCCGGTTCTTCTCCACGCTCTCCGGATCTTCTGCCGGGCTCCTCCGCTCTCTTCTGCTCTTTTGCCGCTCTTTTGCTAAAGCGGAGGAGCCTGGTCTTCAATCTTCTGCCTTCTGCCTTCTACCCTCTTCTCCTGATGTTGACACGACGCTCTCTGGGGCTAGAATGCTCTCTGTGCGCTCTGCTCTGACTTATATAGGCGGTGACCCCGCCCCCTTATGCCGTCACAGTCCCTGGGCATGCTGGGACTGTGACGTTTTAGGGGGCGTGGTCATCACCCGATGACCACGCCCCCTTATGCCGTCATAGTCCCAGCATGCCCAGGGACTGTGACGGCATAAGGGGGCGGGGTCACCGCCTATATAAGTCAGAGCAGAGCGCACAGAGAGCATTCTAGCCCCAGAGAGCGTCGTGTCAACATCAGGAGAAGAGGGCAGAAGGCAGAAGGCAGAAGATTGAAGACCAGGCTCCTCCGCTTTAGCAAAAGAGCGGCAAAAGAGCAGAAGAGAGCGGAGGAGCCCGGCAGAAGATCCGGAGAGCGTGGAGAAGAACCGGAGAGACCCCCGAAGTCGGAAGAAGACCCCCGGAGCTGTCTAATAAAATGCTTTAAAAATCTGTGTAGTGTTTTTTTTTAAATTGACACTTTTTTCCTAGGTGAATGGGTAGCGGTACACTGTACCCCATACTCATTCACATAGGGTGGGGGGCCGGGATCTGGGGGCTCCCTTATTAAAGGGGGCTCCCGGATTCCGATAAGCCCCCCGCCCGCAGACCCCGACAACCAACGGCCAGGGTTGTCGGGAAGAGGCCCTTGTCCTCATCAACATGGGGACAAGGTGCTTTGGGGTGGGGGGGCCGCAGCGCGCCCCCTCCCCCAAGGCACCACCCCCCATGTTGAGGGCATGCGGCCTGGTACGGTTCAGGAGGGTGGGGGGGCGCTCGCTCGTCCCCACCCCCATTCCTGTCCGGCCGGGCTGCGTGCTCGGATAAGGGTCTGGTATGGATTGGGGGCGACCCCCCACGCTGTTTTTTCGGCGTAGGGGGTTCCCCTCAAGGTCCATACCAGACCCAAGGGCCTGGTATGCTTCTGGAGGGGGAACCCATGCCGTTTTTTTATTTAAAATTTGGCGCGGAGTTCCCCCCTAAAGATTCATACCAAACACAGTGCCGGCATTGGCGGGGATCCAAGTCGGATCCCCGTTCATTGAAAGTCGGACACATGCCGGCTTCATGTCGCAGGGCAAAGTCGGATCCAAAGTAGGACGGCTGTCGTGTCGCACCAGTGTGAACCCAGCCTAAATGTTGAACTCTAGCTTTCTGTCAGTTTAAATTAGTTGGTTTGCATTAAGTTGGTCCAAATGAGCTATGCCCTTCAACAACAGATGTGCCTGATGACAGCACTATAAAAACTGTATCAGCTACCAGTGGCGGCTGGTACTATATTGTTTTGTTTTTTTTTTGGGGGGGGGACAGCAAACAATCCACCCGTTGCCACCACCCCTTTTTTTTTGCACTTTCTCCAGTTCCCTGATATCCTTTTTGAGAACTGGTGCCCAAAGCTGAACTGCATATTGCAGATGAGGTCTTACTAATGATTTATACAGGGGCAAAATGTATCCCTCTCTCTCTGGAGTCCATACCTCTCTTAATGCAAGAAAGAACTTTGCTCGCTTTGGAAACTGCAGCTTGGCATTGCATGCTATTATTAAGCTTATGATCTACCAAAAACCCCAGATCCTTTTTCACTATGGATTCCTCCAGTTGTACTCCCCCTAGTATGTATGATCAATGCATATTTTTAGCCCCCAAGTGCATAACTTTACATTTATCAACATTAAACCTCATTTGCCACATAGTTCCCCAATTAGTCAGTGCATTGAGGTTGGCTTGTAAGTTGGAGACTTCCTGTAAGGGCGTTATTTCACCGCATAGCTTGGTGTCCTCAGCAAAGACTGAAATGGTACTTTTAATCCCTGACCCTATATTATTTATAAAGATATTAAAAAGTAAGTGTCCCAATAGTGCATCTTGGGGTACATCAATGATAACCTTAGACCATTCAGAGTAAGGATCATTAACCTCTACTCTCTGAATTCTATCTTTTAGCCAGTTTTCTATCCATTTACAAACTGATCTTTCCAAGCATGTATAGATTTTACCTTACACATTAGTCGTGTGTAGAGAACTGTGTCAAACACTTTTGCAAAATCCAAGTATACCATGTCCACAGCTACCCCTCTGTCCAAGGTTACTTATCTCTTCATAAAAAGAATTCCGGTTTGTTTGACAACTTCTGTCTTTCATGAATCCATGCTGTCTGTTATAATAACCACAAAGTGTTGACTGCGCTAACCCCTGTTTTATATCTCTAAATACACCACTTAAATTATACCATTGAGTGAATATTGATTAAATTATCTTGTGTGCGATATACTGATGCCTATGTCGCATATGTGCAATCATTAAATAATATAAAAAAATATAAAAAAATGTTACAGGTGACCCAATCAAAACAATAAATAAAATGCAATAATTGATAAATAATAAATCGATAAGTGTCCAATGTTGTTGCTGGTTTAACTGTGCCAGCTAATTAATCAATCTCAGTATAATTTCTCCTCTTTGATTAAACTAGGCCTGTGCACTTTTGTCCCACATCTGTGATTCCGGGTGACTAATCCACCAATTAAGTGACAAAACCACCACCATATGGATTGGCCACTCACCAGATAATGATAAAAACACCCCTTTGGTTCATTAACAGGGATAACCACTCCACTCAAGATGTTGGTCTAGACTACTCCCAATGAAATAGGTACAAGAGGTATCCGTCCTCCTAAAAAATAAACAGTAATCATTGCACAGTATGTAAGTACCGTTTATTCTTAAAAGATTATAAAAAGAGACAGTAAACTCACATTTGCCTGTGCCCATAAGTTGGCACTAAACTTTTCCAGCGTTTGTGATGGGTAAAGGTATCGCCATATGTCCCCGTGTGTCTCCTATGCCGGAGTGCGTCTCAAGCCTTGCTATCGCCCGGCAAGAAGTGATGTAGTATCCTTCCCAGCAGCCTCTACGCATTTTGCAAATACAATGGCTTCATCAGGAAGCTTCCTGATGATGCCATTGTATTAGCGAAACGCATAGAGGCTACTGGGAGAAATACTACATAACTTCCTGCCTGGCGATAGCGAGGCTTGAGATGCACGCCAGCATAGGAGACACACGGGGACATATGGTGATACCTTTACCCATCAAAAATGCTGGAAAAGTTTGGTTCCGACTTATGGGCACAGGGGAATGTGAGTTTACAGTCTCTTTTATAACCTTTTAAGAATAAACGGTACTTACATACTGCGCAATGATTACTGCTTATTTTTTATGAGGATGGATACCTCTTGTATCTATTTCATTGGGAGCAGTCTAGACCAACATCTTGAGCGGAGTGGCTATCCCTGTTAATGAACCAAAGGCGTATTTTTATCGTTATCTGGTGAGTGGCCAATCCATATGGTGGTGGTGTTGTCACTGAATTGGTGGATTAGTCACATGGAATCATGGATGTAGGACAGAAGTGCACAGGAATAGTTTAATCACAGAGGATAAATTATACTGAGATTGATTAATTAGCTGGCACAGTTAAACCAGCAACAATACAGGACACTAATCGATTTATTATTTATCAATTATTGCATTTTATTTATTGTTTTGATTAAGTCACCTGTAACATTTTTTTAATATTTTTTTATATTATTTAAAGATTTGATGATTGCACATATGCCACAAAGGCATCAGTATATCACACACAAGATAATTTAATCAATATTCACTCAATGGTATAATTTAGGTAGTGTATTTAGAGGTATAAAACAGGGGTTAGCACAGTCAACACTTTGTGGTTATTATTTTTTCCACCAAAAGGTGGAACTTTTTTTGACTGCAGCAAACGAAATAAGGTTTCACAATAGTTACTGTAGGTAAAATTTATTCAAATTATCATATATAATTTCATTTTTATTTTTTATAAACTTTGTTGAGCTGGTAGCACATATACTTGATTCAACATGCTGTCTGTTGCTTAAAATATTTTTTTCTCAGCAAGTACTCATCTATGTGGTCTTTTATTACACTCTCCAGTATCTTCCCGACTATAGAAGTTAAACTGACAGTTTTATAGTTACTTGATAAACACTTTGATCCATTTTTAAATATAGGCCCTACGCCAATGCAGTGGTACTATTCCAGTCATTAACGAGTCCCTAAAAATTAGAAACAATGGCTTTAAAATGATAGAGCACAATACTTTTAGGATCCGTGGGTGGATGCATCTGGTCCAGGTGCTTTATCCACTTTTATTCTGTCTAAATATTTCTGGACCACTTTTGAGCCATTGGGGATCATTTTGGACTGTGTCACTACCACTCCCATTATGGACTTGAGCTCCCCCATACTCCTTGGTATACACAGAGCTGAAGAAAGTATTTAATAAGTTTGCCTTCTCTTTGTCCCCAGTCACCCACTCCAGATTATTTTGTAAAGGGCCTACATGCTCAGACCTGACCTTTTTACTATTAATATATTTGAACAATTTTTTGGGGTTTGTCCTACTATCTTTTGCAATCTGTCGTTCATTTTGAATTTTTGCGACCCTGATTTCCTTTTTACATATTCTGTTATATTCTTTGTAACATTTAAACGATGATGGTGTTCCTTCATTTTTATATTTTTTTTAAAAGATTTTCTTCTTATTTATAGCTTTTTTAACTTTGGCCGTGAGCCACATAGTTTTTTTTTTTAGCCTTTTAAACTTATTGCCCATGAGAAAATACTTTGCAGTGAGTTCATATATAGTCTTTTTGAAGAATTCCCATCTCTGTTCTGCGTTCATCAATGCTAATATTCCCTCCCAGTGTAAGTTTTGGAGAGCACCCCTTATCCTTGTAAAATTTGCTCTCTTAAAGTTAAGTGTTTTTATATTTTCCGTATGTGTTTGTTACTTACAGCTAACATTAAATTAAATCATGTTATGGTCACTGCTATCCAGATGTTCTTTTATATGAATATTGGTAATAAGCTCTGCATGGTTTGAGATTACCAGGTCCAGCAGAGCATCATTCCTAGTCAGGGTCTCAATAAACTGTACCATAAAATTGTCTTGTAATAGGTCTATACATTTTACAATGGGAAAATGACACATATGGAAGAGACAAAGAGAGCTACACACCCCGAAAATATAAATTATGTTTTGGAAGGATTTTCCCCAGTAGGGCTTTAAAACAGCAATATGCAAAAATCGAAAAAAGTGGTCTATTAAATATAAAAAAATTTTTTATTGGAAAACAAAGTCCAATGACATGGCTTAATTAATCTGATCCAATAGCACAATTCATATTCCACAGTACAATAAAAAAACACAAGTACACATCATTACATTTATCAACATTCCACAATAAAAAACACATGGTACACATCATTACATTCCATCATGTTGTAAAATATATGAGCCCCAACACTTTTCGACCTAGACACGGTCTCTTCAGGGGAACAAATAGATCTAAAAAATATATATTGCATATGTTCAGAATTGAAAAAATATATCATCCTACATCACATTAAATGAACTATGATGGCATGTTTTTACCATTTAAGAGTGGAATAGATGTTGTGTAGTCCAAGATGGGAGGAACCGTTAAAAGAACCAGAGGGCCGCCACCACCCCCCACCCCCCTGGAAGAGGAGCCGACCCCAAGGGGCTTGCAAAGAGCAAGTATTCCAAAATGTATATATTGGGACTGGCAAAGGATAAGTTATCTTTATATAAATATATCACGGTAATGCGTCCTATGAAAATGACTAACCAAATTTAAATAATAATGTAATAAAGCATTATGGTGGTATATAAAAGGAAAAATGTGTTGATGGTTCGTTAATCGTGAAGAAAAAAAAGGTCTATACATTTTTGCCTTTTAACTGTTCCAGCAGTGCCATTACTCCAGTCAATTTCCAGGTAGTTAAAATTACCCTATTATTATCCCTGTCACAGCCCTTTCTATCTGTGCAAGGAGCTGAGTCTCCATCTCCTCAATAACACTGAGAGGTCTATAACAAACTCCAATGATAACCTTTGTAGTACGCACATCCATATACATTTCCACCTGTAATGCTTCAGACTCATCACACTCTGCATCAACTAGGTCCTCTTTCACACTCGTTTTGAGATCACTTCTCGAATAGAGACAGACACCATCACCCCTCCGTTTAACCCTGTCTTTACGAAAGAGAGCATAGCCAGGAATATTAATATCCCAGTCATGTGAAGAATGAAGCTATGATTCAGCAATACCAATTAAATCATAGTTCTGCTCGTGCACCAGAGCTTCCAACTCACCTATTTTGCTTGGCAGACTTCTGGCATTGGTAAACAAACACTTTAATTCATTGTCACATTTTGCACACTTATTTTGCATGTTTTTTTTTTATTTTAGTACAAATACTCAGTTGTTTGTAACATGGGAACTTTCATATCACCTGTCATAGCCCTCCCCCCATCTTTCCCCATTCCACCCACCAATAGGGGCTGTCTGACCTGTCTGTCCCATTATAATCTAATTCTCCCTCTCCCCTCAATCCTGGTTTAAATACTCCCCCAGCACAGCAGACCCCCTTCCATTTAGGTGCAAACCATCCTTAGCATGTAGATTGTACCCTAATGAAAAGTCAGTCCAGTGCTCTAAAAACCCAAATCTCTCCTTCTTACACCAGGTATTTAGTCATGCATTCAGTTCTCGAATACCTCCGTCTTTCCTGTGTTGAGCACGGCACAGGCAATATTTCAGAGAATATCACCTTGAAGGTCCTTCCCTTTAACTTGCAGCCTAGTTGTTTAAATTGGTCCTTAAGGAGCCTCCACCTTCCATATATTCTATCATTGGTTCCAACGTGGACCAAGACAGCTGGGTCATGTCCAGCCCCAGCCCCTAGTAATTTATCAACCCGGTCCACCACATGCCGAACCCTGGCAGCAGGGAGACAGCAAACCATTAAGTTGAGACAATCCTGGCGACAAATTATTCTATCAGTCCTTCTGATTATAGAATCCCTTGTTACCTCAAACTGTCTAGTCCTACCTGCACTACCCTTACCACCTTTACTAGACGGGCTGCTTTTCCGGCTGTTAGGGGTAGCAGTGACTAGACATGTGCAATTGGTTTTGTTACAAATTTGTTTTCAGATGAAATTCAGCATATTCCGAACGAATGAAAGACTCTTTGACAAATGTGTATGAAAACGAATTGTCAGAAAGAACAAAAATACGAAAGAACGAAAATCTGAAAGAACGATTCAACCTACGAGTTTTACAATTGGATTACACTCAGATAATTTAATTTTTTTTTTTTTTTTTTTTTAAATTGTTTATTTATTAAGTATATTCAAGTATACATAAACAGAGTATTCATTCTCTTAGAAAAGACATTGATAGCAGCATATTTTCAATGAGGTAAAACATTTTTTGGTAGCTTATTATATATCAAGAAGAAATAACACTAGGTGTCAAATGATTTTCAGACAATACATACACATCATGGTAGAAATAAGAAGGTCAGTTAGTGAAATAAAGCAATGGCATGGTTTGTGGTCCTGCTACAGTCAATCAATATAGGAAACTGTCTTTATATCTCATTGACTCTGGACTACCTGGGGGTTCTCTATGTTGTATTCAGAGGAATCCCAGTGTCCCCATATAGCCTCGAATTTGGGAAGGGAGTCGTCAATTATAGCTGTGATACGTTCCATCCTGCGAATGTCTGTAATTACTGACAAAAATTGTGCAAAGGTAGGGGGGGTGTTAACTAACCAACATTGGGGTATAACCCGTTTGGCCGCTAATAAAATGAAGGCCATCAGTTTCCTAAGTGTTTTTGGCATCTTGGGGAGGGGCAAGCCTAGCAAGAGATGTATAGGTTGATAGGGTATAGGGAAGTTTAGAATTTTCCCCAGCAGGGCATGGATCTGTGACCAGTATGGCATTATCAAGGGACATTCCCAAAATATATGGAAGTGGGTGCCCAGAGATGAGCCACATCTCCAGTATTGACCAGATGTAGTCAGTTTCTGTCTTAAAAGAAACTCCGGGGTCCTATACCAGAACATCAGTATTTTATAGGATGTTTCTTTCTGAGTCACACATCTGGATGTCTTAGATGCATTTTCCCATATATTCTTCCAATCGCTTATTTGAATAGATCTGTTTAAAATATGGGACCATTTGCGCATATATGTGTGAGTCTGTTCTGTGATAGGAGAGGCAGCATGCAGAATTTTGTAAATGGTGGATATTAGATGAGGCTCATGAGGGCCTCTGGAGCACACCACTTCAAATTCAGTAGGGATAGTTAGGGTCAGTTGTGGTATTCTGGTGGAGAGAAAATGTTGGATTTGTAGAAAGGAGTAAAAGAGGTTTTTTGGGATTTTATATTTAGATTGTAGATCAGTAAAAGTGAGGAGTTTACGGGTGACTGGGTTAACCAGGTGGCGTAGTTGGAAAATACCAGCTTTCGTCCATGGCAACATGGCATCATAAGAGAGACTATCAGGGATTTCCGGATTAAAGGTAATATTTGTTAAAGGAGAGCATGGGGATGAAAGTTTATATTTACCAGAGCAACTTTTCCATATTGAGAGGGTAAACAGCATCGGATTTAAGCTGATTTTACGTAACTGAGAGATGAATTTATCCGAAGATGGCCATAGCATATAGCATGGATGTGCGGGAACCGTGATGCCCATTTCTATCTCAGACCATCTGTTAGGGGCGTATCTGGATGTCCAAGAGGTTATTGTTCTTAGATGGGAGGCATAATAATATTTGATTATGTCGGGTGCCCCCAAACCTCCACCGGCTCGGGATGCAAAGAGTACCGAGCTAGCTATCCTATGAGATTTATGATTCCAAATAAAATTTAGGAAATTTCGTTGGATTAGCTTTAATTGGGACATTGGAACCTTGACTGGGAGGGTCTCAAAGAGATAGAGGAGCCTAGGGAGCACCGACATTTTGAGGACATTTATCCTTCCAAGAAGGGATAAGGGGAGGTTCGTCCATGACTTTAATAATTTGTTGATTTCTGTAAACATAGGAGGAAAATTGGCCTGAAAAAGAGTGGAGTAGGAGGAGGTCAGATAAACCCCAAGATATTTCAAGGAGTGGGTGCACCAACGATATTTGAAATTTTCCTGTAAAGTTGAGAGCATATCTGTGGAAAGGTTAATAGGGAGGGCTTCAGTTTTGGTCGGGTTTATTTTAAAACCTGAAATGCTGCCAAATTGATGTAGAATTGCATGAAGAGAGGGGAGTGATATATGGGGGTGGGTCAAGGTTAATAGAATGTCGTCAGCAAATAGGGACAGTTTGTATTCCTGATGTTTCAGCGCCACTCCCCCTATGTCAGGGTGGGAACGAATAGCTTCGGCCAGAGGTTCCAGGCTTAAAATAAAAAGTAAGGGGGATAGAGGGCATCCCTGACGAGTGCCATTACTTAGGGAGAATAGCGGAGAGACATGGGAAGACAACTGTACCTGGGATGTGGGCGTGGAGTAAAGCGCTTTTAAAGCGTGTATAAAGGGACCTGAAACTCCGTATCTAGTCAAAATGGCGAACATAAAAGACCAGTTTAGGCGATCAAACGCCTTCTGAGCATCTAAACTGAGGACTATCGCAGGTTTCTTAGTTTTAGTCAGTAGATCAATAAGATCGATAGTTCTTCTAGTGTTGTCTCCTGCGTGTCTAGTGGGAACAAAACCGACCTGGTCCCTATGTATAAGTGAGGGAAGAAGTAGGGACAGTCTGTTAGCTAAAATTTTTGTGAAAATCTTATAATCAGAGTTCAGGAGGGCAATGGGGCGATAGTTGTCTGGTAGTGATAGGTCCTTATCCGGTTTCGGAATAACTGTAATAAAGGCATGAAGGAATTGGGAGTGCGGAACTTTCCACGACATCAGGGAGGTAAATAAACTTATCATATGGGGTATTAAAACTGGTAGGAAGCCTTTAAAATATGAATAAGGAAGCCCGTCGGGCCCTGGGGACTTGTGGGTCGGAAGCTGTTTAATAACCGCTGTAATTTCTTCAGCAGAGATGGGAGCATTGAGCCCTGAGCGTTTCTCAGGAGAGAGTGTAGGAAGATTTAGAGTTTTGATGAAGTCATCAAACTTTTCTTGAGTGAATGTAAAATTTTGGTCTGATGCTAGGCAGTTATAAAGTTTTTGGTAATAATCACCAAAGACTTTGGACATGTGTTGGGGGCAATATGTAGGTTCACCGTTGGGTTGTAATAGGAAATCAGGGATTGAGGCTGCGGGTCTAGGTTTTAATTTGTTGACTAGCATTCTATGGGGTCTATTAGCGAATTCGTAAAACTTTTGTTTGGACCATAACAAAGATTTAGCAAGTGAATTCAGAGCAAGAGATTTAATGCGGTTACGTAACGATACCACTGATCTAAGGCGTTCCACCGTAGGGGAGCTGACAAGGGATTCCTCTGCTTTGGATAAGTCATGTAAGAGCGATGATCTTTGGAGAGCTCGGTCTTTCTTAAGACGGGAGCTTGAGGAGATGCACTCTCCCCTGAAAAAGGCCTTATGAGCCTCCCATAGGGTGGATGCCTCAGAAACCGAACCCTCGTTAAGTTCAAAAAATTCTGTCAGTTTTCTCTGGAGATGAATATGAATATCAGGTATTTTAAGAAGGGTCTCGTTAAGACGCCAGTGGCACGACCTAGATGTAGGTTTGGTTAGGAGGAGATCAAGAGTTATGGGGGCATGATCTGACCATGTGATTGTATTTATTTCCGAATGGACTACATATGACAGTAAGGGTGCTGAGACAAAGAAGTGATCTAGTCTTGTATATAGCTTGTGTGGGGGAGAATAGAATGTAAATTGTTTGGCTGTAGGATGTTTTATCCTCCAAGTATCGAAGAGGTTGTGAGCTCTGATAAGTTTTCTAAAGGCTGTAGCCATCTTTTGAACTTGGGGAGGTGGAGTGTGTGTAAAAAGGGCAAGTCTATCTTTAGTCGGAGACATGCATAAATTGAAATCCCCCCCAATGACCATGAATGGTTGAGAGAAGGATTGCAATTTTTCAAAAAACATCTCAAGAAAACCAATCTGTCCTGTGTTAGGAGCATAAACATTGGCAAGGGTAAATGAAACATTTTCATGATCACAGCTCAGGAGAACAAAACGGCCTTGAGGGTCTAAGTATGTCGACCTGACACGGATATTAGAGTTACGTTTCAATAATATGGCTACTCCAGCCCTTCCAGAAGGGTCTGATGCTATATAAGCGGTAGGAAAATGCTTGGAGGCAAATTTAAAAGATCCCCCTGCTTTAAAATGTGTCTCCTGAACCATGATCACTTCTGCTCTGGATGCCTTAAACTCTTTCAACGCCAACCAACGTTTGCGGATGGAACCTAGACCTTTGACATTACATGACAGTATACTTACAGCCATAGCTCAGGTATATGAGTAAAGCAAATATTAAATTTAGAAGAAAGGGAAAGAACGTGTACCATGATGTATAGAACATAATAATAGATGTATCATAGGAAATCATATGACAGTATTGTATAATTTTTAAAACATAACTGTATTTTGAACGTGGGTTTGAAAAAAAAACCCATATGTATGAGAAAATCAATCGAAACAAGGGGTTGGGAAGTGGGAAACAAAAACATAAAGAACAATAATAATTAAAAAAAAGGAGATCCAGGGTAGGACCAAAAAGGGTCTCTAGTGAAAAAAAAAGAAAAAAAAATACATACCAGTTAGGTATTAGGCCTGAGGCATGTAGAAGCCTCAGGAAATCACGGTCTCGAGTCAAGACCATGTTAACAGGGGGTGTGTCAGCCTACAAAATTAGACTTGTGGGCCTCCGCCCGATCCGAACATTAAAGAAGAAAAAGAAAAAACATGGAACCCCCAACATGGAGGTTATGTGCTGGGTTGTAACAAACAAGTGAGCAAATAAACATGTAAGGCACTTCGGATATGAAGGTTCGACTCTGAACACAGAGTCTCAGAACACATAGGTCAAAAAACAAAAACAAAAACAAAAACAGAAAAAAAAAGATATGACCCATGTGTAAAGAGAGATCAAAGGGGTGTGTCACATCACGTTTTCAAGTAGGTCCTTTAAATGGAGCCGCTCTTTGAGGTGTAATTGGTGTCTTCTTTGACTTCTGGCGTACCGGGGTCCATATTTTCCCAGGTGTGGACATCTGCCGGGAAGGCTGGATTTGTATCTGCAGGTCTTCATCTGGTATAGGAGGGAGACCTAGGTTTTTGATAAAAGTTTCGCATTCTTGTAGGTCTCGCATGGAGTGTTGTGAACCATCTTTCATGACTGACAATCGGAACGGGAAACCCCAACGATAAGGGACTTGGTATTGTTGCAGATGAGAGGTAACTGGGCGTAGAGCGCGGCGTTTAGCCAAGGTGATGGGCGATAGATCGTTGAAAATTTGTAGTTTTGCGCCTTTGAATTCGACCCTCGATCTATTTCGGGTAGCAATGGTCAGGGCCTCCTTGCTCTCATAAAAGTGGAAACGAGCGATTATGTCCCTGGGATTAGCACCCTGAGGAGGTTTAGGAGCCAGTGATCTGTGTGCTCTATCCAGGCGCCATTCTATGTCAGGAATGTGAGGTACCAACTTGACAAACAGAGCAAGGAGATATGGTCGAATTTCTTTATCTGAAATGGATTCCGGGACTCCACGGAAGCGTAAGTTCTGACGGCGTTCTCGATTTTCGAGGTCCTCTTGTTGTGTTTGTAGTAGCGAGACTGCATTTTTCAGGCCTGCGTTTTCCTCTTCTAGGACATGGACATATTGAACCATGTCGTCGAATTTGGTTTCCAGATGATCCGTACGTTCACCAAGTTGATCTATTTCACCCCTAAGTTCATGGGCTAACTTATTTACTTCTTTGGTGATATTTTGGGTGATGTTGTGAAGCAGAGCCTGTAACTTGGTATCTAAAACGTCCACTGTTACGGGTAGTAATGTTGCGGGGGAGACAGGTGGCTGTGGATGTTGTGAAGAGTCCCCCATAAAGAAAGAGGGATCAACTAATGGGAAATTGTCCGTTTGGTTCATAGCTGTCTCCGGGGTATTTGAGGCCGGGGAGTGGGGTCTCCGTAGGTATTTCTCCATTGAGTGGGTTCGCCGAAGTGCGGCCTGTGAGACTTGTTTTGAGTATACGGTGCGTTGATCTCCAATTTTACCCATGCACTAGTTGAGAGGTAACTATGGGGTTCCTTGAAAAGTTAGTGTGTCTCCCGGGTCTTGAAAATAATAGCGTTGCGGGACGGGAGGTTCGGATCTGTAGGCGGAGGTTAAGGCTTAGAATTCAGACGTCTTCCATTTTTGCAAGCTACGTGTGCGTTTTACATGGAACAGTTGTAAGGATGATTTCTTAGGTAACTGTTACAGGGCATAATGTTCCCAGTAGTGAGTATTGATAAGGGTTTATAAAGAGATTAATTATGATGAGTGGGTACAGCTTAGAGGAACAGAAGCAGCTGGGTGTATTTGGGAGTCCCAAGATGGCCGCCGGCCTCCGTGTGTAGGCCAAAGCCGTGGTCTTTCCTGTGGAGACAATTAGTGCTTAATGTCCGGGGTGTTTGGCTGTGGGATGGTAAGTGTGGGTGATTCTACTGCTCACTGTGTCTCTGGGTTATGATGATTAAGCACAGTTTGGATGAATAGAAGCAGCTGGGTGCACCCTGGAGTTCCAAGATGGCCGCCGACCTCCGTGTGTAGGCCGAAGCCGCGGTCTTTCCTATGGGCCGGCCGGCCGGCTGTGTGATTGCCGCTCCGTCTGGGCCTCGTCTGGGCTAAAGGGCTTCTGGGGAGGTATACAGCTAATGGCACAGTTGGCGGTTGATGTCAGGGGCGCTTGGTTTTGGGATGGGAGGTGTGGATGCTCCCACTACTCACTGTGTCCTCCAGGGAGCTGGTGTGGTCTGATCAGTAGGCCGCAGGCTGTAGATGGACGTCAGGCCGCGGCACTCCAGGGCTCACGGTCGGGGATCTCCAGGCAGTACCGCTCCGCCCCAGGTCCATCCAGCAGCCGCCGAAGATGTCCCGCTGGCCGGTGGAGGTAAGATGATTGCTGTGTAGAAGCGTGGGGGCCGAGAGGCCTCAAGATGGCGTCGGGCCTCGAGCCCAGGAAGCAGAGAGCCAGGCCGGGATGTACACAGTCGGATAGATTCCGAAATGGAGGATAATTTTTAGCTGTGCTTGCAGCAGGGATTGTAGTGAGCAGTATGCCGTGCTTCTGGAAGTTCTCCGGGGTGAGAGAAAGGTAGGATGGCAGTAGATTGCTTGCCGGCTGAGCAGAGCTCAATACAAGCACGTCTTCCTTGCTCAGTGTCCGGACACGCCCCCCTTTAATTTTTTTTTATTTTCATTCTTTTAAACTATTCGTTATCGCTCAATATAAAGAAATAATGAATGCATTTTTGTTCTTTAAATACATGTGCTAGTAGTTGTCTGAGGCCTACTAAATTAATCCCAGCAGTGCATGCCGATTTAGAAATATGAATGAATGGTTAGAGTCTGGAACAAAATGATTACAAATGCATCCGATGGTACGAATGATCAGAAGAAACGAATGCCGATCATAACAAATGATCTGATAAATGAAAAAAAAAACAAATTAAATGAAAACTGAAAGATACTCATTTTCCGGCAGTGCATATGTCTAGCAATGACATCTAGGGCTGCCACCTCTGAGCTTGCCACCCCCACATCTTTCTTCACCCAACTTGGCAAATCTCACCATGGTTCACACCACATGTGTCAAACACAAAGCCATTTCATGTGGCCCTCGCACCTTTCATACAGCTACTGCACCTCTCTTATTTTGTCTTCATAGTCAACAGTAGGGATGAGCCGAACACCCTCCTGTTCTGTTTGCACCAGAACATGCGAACAGGCAAAAAATTAGTTCGAACACGTGAACACCATTAAAGTCTATGGGACTCAAACATGAATAATCAAAAGTGCTAATTTTAAAGGCTTATATGCAAATCATTGTCATAAAAAGTGTTTGGAGACCTGGGTCCTGCCCCAGGGGACATGGATCAATGCAAAAAAAAGTTTTAAAAACTGCCATTTTTACGGGAGCAGTGATTTTAATAATGCTTAAAGTGAAACAATAAAAGTGTAATTTACGGTTACGTAACAGGTGACCCCGCCCTCCATTATTTAAGAAGTGTCAGAAGACGAGAAGCGTCACACAGCCGGAGCCTCCCATCATGGATGCGGAGCTGCCCGAGAACAAAGAAGGGAAGAAGATGCTGTGGAGGAAGATGCCGGACGAGAACACCGGTGCAAGAAGCAGAGGATCAGAGGAAGAACCAGAGGAAGAAGAAGATGGTGGAAGAAACCGAAGGAAGATAGAAGAAAGAAGATAGAAGAAAGAAGATGGAAAGAAGAAGACTTTAAATAAAGGAATTGTCAAAAACTGTCTCATCATTTTTAACATTTTTGATACTTTTTTTGTGAAATGGTAGGGGTACCATTTCACACAGGAGTGGGCCGGGATCTGGGAGTCCCCTTGTTAAAGGGGGCTTCCAGATTCCAATAAGCCCCCACCCGCAGACCCCCACAAGCACCTGGCAAGGGTTGTGGGGATGAGGCCCTTGTCCCCATCAACATTGGGGGGAACCCAAAGCATCCTCCCAATGTTGAGGGCATGTGGCCTGGTACGGTTCAGGAGGGGGGGCGCTCTCTCGTCCCCCTCTCTTTTCCTGCGGCCTGCCAGGTTGCGTGCTCGGATAAGGGTCTGGTATGGATTTTTGGGGGGACCCCACGCCATTTTTTTTTATTTTGGTGCGGGGTTCCCCTTAAAATCCATACCAGACCTGAAGGGTCTGGTATGGATTTTGAGGGGGACCCCCACGCCATTTTTTAAAAAATTTTGGCGCGGGGTTCCCCTTTATATCCATACCAGACCTGCAGGGCCTGGTATGGAATTTAGGGGGACCCCCACGCCATTTTTTTTTATTTTGGTTTGGGGTTCCCCTGTGGGGAAATCCCATGCCGTTTTTATTAATGAACTTTTATGTGTATTGTCACACTGTTCTAAACACAGGAAACATGTGCCCCTTTACAGGCATACTATAGACACCCCCCAGGTATGAAATTTAAAGGAATATTACACTTTTATTGTTTCACTTTAAGCATTATTAAAATCACTGCTCCTGAAAAAACGGCCGTTTTTAAAACTTTTTTTGCATTGATCCATGTCCCCTGGGGCAGGACCCAGGTCCCCAAACACTTTATATGACAATACCATGCATATAAGCCTTTAAAATTAGCACTTTTGATTTCTCCCATAGACTTTTAAAGGGTGTTCCACGGCTTTCGAATTTGCCGCGAACACCCCAAATTGTTCGCCGTTCGGCGAACTGGTGAACAGCCGATGTTCGAGTCAAACATGAGTTCGACTCAAACTCGAAACTCATTCCTAGTCAACAGCAGAGAGGACAACAGAACTCCTCTGGCAGATACTGTGCTTCTCTGCACAGCTGCAGAGAGGCTTGTCTCTGCCACCCCCTATCAGCAGTCGGTAGCAGAGAGGAGGACACAACTCCTGCTACAGATCCTGCACCTCTTTGTGCAGATACAGCAACCCCTCATTTCCGCCTCCACTGGTCTTAGCATTCAGCAGGTTCCGGCAGCTGACTCCAGCCCCCCTCTGGTCCTCCTCCAGGCCCTGCGCTTTTTGCTTGCCCTCTCTGCCCTCAGCTTCTTCCCAGCAGCACAAGGTAAGGGGATGCACTTTGATGTAAGGGAGGTTGGGAGACTCTTGACTTTTGATGGTAGAGAGCTACAGATAGAACCTCCCTTTGACGGCTACCATAATGCTTATGCAGCCCACAACAAAATTGGGTTTGACACCCCTGGTTCACACATGCGATACAGGTGTGGTGCAATTTCAGCCCATCCGTTTGAATGAGGTAAAATTGTGCCAGAATGTACCAAAAGTAGTGCATGCACTACTTTAAAAAATGCACAGCAACTGGATCACATGGTATTACTGTACCATGTGATCTGGTACAGACAAACACATTTGCCTTTGGGGTGTTAGGTTAACAGGTTTTTGTGCTGGGTGGATTTGGAGAGGGGGAATTGGGTGGGAGAGTATTTGTACTAGAATGGGGGGTTGTGCTGGAACAAAGGATTTGGGAGGAGGAAGAGGATTTTTTCTGAATGGGGTACTGGGGGGGGGGGGGGATTTGTGCTGTTAGGTAAAACTTTAAGTTAGGAGGGGGTATTTGCGTGTGAGGATTTTTTCTGGGGGGCGATGAGCATGAAAATTAGTCTTGGATTTTTTTTTTGAGGGAGGGAGTGTGATTTTTTCCTGAAAGGGTAATGTGTGGGAGAGTTTTGACCTCTCTTTACCCCATACACTGTGTGTTACATGCCCCTGACTCCTGCACTTTGTTTTGTACGCCTGACTCCTGTCCCCTGCATTCTGTGCATTGTATACTCTTGGACCTTGCTCTTTGTGTGTCATATACCCCTAAACCCAGCACTGACTACAGCCCTGCATTACATTCCTGATCCTTAAACACACCCTGGACCCCTGCAGTCTACATTATGTATCCTAAACCAGACACTGACTGCAGCACTCCCCAATCCCCGTGCTCTGCCTTACACACTCCTGTACTATATACACAATACTGGCTCAGAAATCAAAGCACATTTTATAGGTACAAGAAAGTCAAGGTGTCGCTTAACCATGCCACTTAAGCTCCTCCCACTGATAAGAGGCTGACTACACCCACATTTTGCAGCGGCACACTGCGCGTGCTGCAAGTCACTTCCTTCCTCAAGTGTCCCTCATTCCAAGTTCAAAAGTTGAGAGGTATGCACATGCACCAGCATGTCAAAGCGGGAGTGGCATCTGTGTCAGTGCAGCCTGCATCCCAATTGACATGAATAGGATTGCCTGCACAGGGATAGACGGAAAACAACTGTGCACCTCCATGCCGGGAAACATGGCCCTCACACGGGTGTACGCTGTAGTTCGCCTGTAAAAGCAAGACCTAAAATTTTGCTCAATGCTTTTTCTGCTACTTCATCACTGACTGTTGTGATGATTCACTTTCTGATGACGAGTCCATACAGCGAGCTGAAGCTCTCCAAAGGTAGCATGTTATGACAGTACAATATCAGCCATACCATACCATTCTAGTCAAACCCGTGAATGAAATGTATAATGATTATGAGATAAGACCCATAATTTTTTGAAAAATAGAGATACATCTATCACAAAAAAGTAAAAAGATTTTTTTTCTTCAGAACACATTCTTTCTTTTTCAAAGCAGAGCCCACAGGAACAAGAGATGAGGAGAGAGCATCTCTTGTGGTGAACCTGTTGCACAATCAGGGAAAGTACGTTTTGAGCTGATTTTTGGACATCATTTGGGACTTTGCATCCAATCTATCATATTTTTTACCAGTGTATCTATCACTCATCCACAATATTTTATATTCTAATCTGTTGATGTCTGAATAACTCATAGCTAGCTGTGTGATTTTGCTTTCATGCAGACCTAATGTATATGAAAGACAACTTAAATCAGTTTATGAATTATTTGATGATAATATATGGATTTTGTCACACCAGCTTAGCAAGGTCCTATTCAACCAGTTCAACTTCATCAAAATGTGCATGCAGATAATCTGATTGGCTAGTTAAATAGCTTCAAAAGCCACAGGCACCTTGTTCCCACCAACAAGGTGAATTTTGTAATTTGACTGACCCTTGTAGGGATATTTTAGCTTGCTGTCCACCATTTTAGCTATAAATGTGTATCCCTTTTAGAATAATATGTATATGTGACGTTTATCAAAAGTTAGTTTCAAATTCTTATAAATGGTTTGATTTCTCCAAAATGATGCACAAAGCTTTTTCCTGTTGACAGTTTCTGTATGAAGAAATCATGTTCTATTTTTGCCCGTTTTAAATATCCTGTATGTCTGTATGTCTGTAGCTTTAGCATATATTAATGAAGGGGTTGGACTTTTGTTGTGATGTCATTTTGGTTATATAAGTGAAATACGGAAGTAAAAGATTAGATCATTCTGAACAGCATGCCTTGTATGTGAGTCATTATTTTCTTATCGGAATGATCTCCAGATCTGAATGGGTTTGAAGGAACACTCTAAGCAGGATATCATACGAGGGTTCACTTGCTTTTAGAACATACTTACACCCCAACAACCCTGAGTTTGTTTTCTGTCAAAATTTGCACTCTCTTTCCTCAAGGAGATAACTAGACATGTGCAGAAAGAAAACATTTGTTTAGTTTAGTTTAGTTTTGTTATTTACATCAATTTGTTTAGTTAAATTTGTTTAATTAGTTCAATTCATTTTCTGAATTTGTTTTGTTTATTTGAATTCAAATTGATTAAAAATTTTATAAATTTGGTCGAATTTAACTCAATTCAACTGAATTCGGAAAATTTTAATCAATTCAAATTGCATTCAAATCAGATTCTATTTGAATTGCATTCAAATTGAAATCCATTCAAAATCAAATTCATTTCTATTCAAAATTCAAATTTTGGAAGATGGTTATATTCTTTTTATTCCATTATTATTATTATTATTATTATACGAGATTTATATAGCGCCAACAGTTTATGCAGCGCTTTACAATGTATAAGGGGGACAGCACAATTACAGTACAGTTCAATACAAAAGGTACAGGAGGGCCCTGCTCGTAGAGCTTACATTCTAAAGGGAGGGGGTGGTGGTACAAAAGGTAATAGCTGCAAAGAATGATTTGATGGGGGTGGCTCAGGGACAGTTATGTGGGTGTGTGTGGGATAGGCTTCCCTGAATAAATGAGTTTTCAGGGATCTCCTAAAGGGGGACAGGGTAGGGGCTGATCGGACATACTGGGGCAGGGAATTCGAGAGGATGGGAGAGGCTCTGGAGAAGTCCTGAAGGCGAGCATGGGAGGAGGTAACAAGGGAGCTAGAGAGCAGGAGGTCCTGGGAGGAGCGGAGGGGGCGATTTGGGTGATATCTGCAGATGAGGTTGGTGATGTAGATGGGGGCGATGTTGTGAATGGCCTTGTATGTTATGGTTAGCATTTTGAATTTTACACGGTGGGGTAGAGGAAGCCAGTGAAGGGATTGGCAGAGAGGAGCAGCAGTCACGGATTGATTAGTGAGGTGTATTAGTCTAGCAGCAGCATTCATAATAGACTGAAGGGGGGATAGCCTGCTTAAGGGTAGGCCATTAAGGAGAGAGTTGCAGTAGTCGAGGCGGGAAATAATCAAGGAGTGAATAAGTTGCTTTGTGGTGTCATTAGTCAGGAAGGGTCGAATTCTGGAGATGTTGCTGAGGTTAAGGCGGCAGGATTTAGCCAGTGATTGGATATGGGGGCTAAAGGAGAGGTCAGGGATTACACCCAGGACCCTGGCATGTGTGGAGGGACCAATGGTTGTGTTGTTGATATTAATGGTGAAGTCACAGGAGGGGGACCGTGAAGGAGGAAATATAACAAGCTCAGTTTTAGAAAGATTACGTTTTATTCCATTCTATTCTATTGTTTTTTTCTATTCTAGTTTCTGTTCTATTCTTTTCTTTTCTATTATATTCTATTCTTTTCTATTATATTCTATTCAAATGTGAATGTTTTCTAGTCGAAATTTGAATTTTGGAAAACAGTTATATTGTTCTATTCTATTCTATTCTATTCTTTTATATTGTTTATTCTATTATTTTCTATTATATTCTATTTTCTATTCTATTATTTTTCTATTCTATTCTATTCTATTCTATTCTTTTTTATTCAAATTTATTATATTCAAAATTTAAATTATGGAAGATGGTTATATTCTTTCTATTCTATTGTTTTTTTTTCTATTCTTTTCTATTCTAGTCAATTCTATTCTATTCTTTTCTATTCTATTTGAATTTGAATTGATTCTATTCAAATTCTGGGAAATGGTTATATTTTTTCTATTATATTCTATTAAATTCAAATTTTTTTAAATATTCTATTCTATTCTTTTATGTTCTTTTCTATTTGTTTCTATTCTATTTGAATTTGAATTTATTCTATTGGAAATTTGAATTTTGGAAGAAGGTTATATACTATTTTATTCTATTCTTTTTTTCTATTCTTTTTTATTGTATTCAAATTGATTAGATATGTGCACTGCCAAAAAATGTGTTCGTTTTTGTTTCATACATTTTTTTTTTGTTTTTCGGGTCACTTGTTATGATCACAATTAGTAAATTCGTACATTCGTAATTTCAAACATTCGTACATTCGCACATTCATAAATTCGTAAATCCGTAAGTTTGTAAATTCGTAAATTTGTACATTTGTAGATTCGTAAATTAGAAAATTTGTATATTCATAAATTCGTACATTCGTAAATTAGAAAATTTGGAAATTTGGAGATTCGAAAATCCGAAAACCCGAAAATAAGAAAATCTGAAATAGTAACTAACTATTAAATTATAGGTATTGTAATTTCCTTTCAAATTTGGATGTTAGTGAACGTAATGAATACAAATTTATCCGAAGTTACAAATTATCCAAAATAATGAATGTCACATCTAAACAAATAGAACAGAACAAATTAATAATAAATAATAATAATAAAAAGTTTTTATTATTATTATTGTTATTTATTATTATTAATTCATTATGTTCCATTCGCTTGGATACGGCATTCGTTATTTCGAATAAATTTGTATTTGTTGCGTTTACTAACAGCCAAATTTGAAAGGAAGTTACAATACCTATAATTTAATAGTTAGTAATAGTTAAGTTATTATTAGTTAATTATTATTTCAGATTTCCGAATTTCCAAATTTCCGAATTTCCAAATTTACTAATTACTAATTTACGAATGGAAAGTGTTTCACCGCTCAGGTGGATCCAAACCCAGGTGTAAAGTTAATGTGAAGCCTTCGGAGCTGAAGAGTCCCAGGTGCTGGCTAAATGCTGAATAGAGCAAGGTATTGGATAGAAAAATCTGGATGCCGCACACCGGATGAAGTAGAAAACTTGTCTTTATTGTAGAAATGGGACCATCAAAAGTACAAGACAATCATGCAAGATGTACAGGATCCACTGACGTGTTTCACACTCGAAACTGAGTGCTTACTCATAGAGCTATGAGTAAGCACTCAGTTTTGAGTGTGAAACGCGTCACTGGATCCTGTACATCTTGCATGATTGTCTTGTACTTTTGATGGTCCCATTTCTACAATAAAGACAAGTTTTCTACTTCATCCGGTGTGCGGCATCCAGATTTTTCTATCCAATACTAATTTACGAATGTATGAATTTACGAATGTACGAATGTGTGAATGTACGGATTTACGAATGTACGAATTTACGAATGTGCAAATGTACGAATTTACGAATGTACGAATTTACAAATTTTCGAATATTCAAATTTACAAATATTCTGAAAAATTTGTTAAATGGGTTTTTAATTCAGATATTTCCGAATTAACGAATTTGTTGAAATTTGTCGAAAAAAACTAATTCAAAACGAATTGCACATGTCTAAAATTGATTCTATTTGAAATTCGAATTTCAGAACATGTTTATATTCTTTCTATTTTATCTTATTACATTCTATTTTTATATTCTATTTTATTCCTTTATTTCTATTCTATTCTATTCTGTTCTTTTATTTTCTGTTCAATTTTTTTCCATTCAGTTCTTTTCTATTTTTTTATTTCGGATTCTGTTCTGTTTTACTCTTATATTTTATTCTTTTATTTTCTATGCTATTCTTTTCTATTCTATTATTTTCTATTCTATTCTTTTCTATTCTATTCCTTCATTTTCTATTCTATTTTGTTTCTCTTTGAAAAATGTTATAACTATTCGAATTAGATTCAAAAACTAGTCACATTTTGTCCCAAATTTTGTTTTGTTATTTTGGATTTGTTTAAATTCATTACTATTGTCTTTTTTTTTTATTGTAAATTAGTAAGAATTTCAATTCGGAACTAAATTAACCACACATGTCTAGAGATAACTGGTAATAAGCGTGTACAGCGAAGAGGACTTGTATGCCTATACATGTACAGTATATGGTATCTGCTTCTCCAAAGGGACTACACTATCTCCGCTTCCAGCTTTGGGTTCCTGATTTTGCCATACCAAGTAGTACTGGATCCATCCCAAAATGTGATTCCATTCATTACACTCCCTCCCTTTCCCCTCCAATAGCTTCACAAATACCTGCCCATCTTATATATTTCAAAACAGACCGTCTGTCCAAAAGCAAGGTTTAATGGTCTATTTCCAAACTCCATCAACTATTAACTGCTCACAGCAATCCTCACAAAATCCCTTCTACCCACTGTCTTGTCCCACTTATGAAAATCTGTAATAAAAAATATGTTAGCAGACAAAGGGTTAGTTAGTCTTTTTAGAAAAAATATAAAGGTGAACTAACACCTTATACTGTCCCCACTCCCCCAGTCCCCACCGTACTTACCTCCACAGGTGATGAGCTGTCAGTGCCTATGCAGCTGATGTAGCAGTCCAGGGATTGGAAATCTCCACTCTTCATCCTGTCTTTCTGTATAGCTAATGAGACAGGTCAGAGTGATTCAGATTGGTCAAATCAGTTACGTGCTGACACTGACCAATCAGAATCGTTCTGGTCTATTCTGGAAGCCCCATAGAGAGAAGAGGATGAAGAGCAGGGATTTCAAATGCCCAGAATGCTACATCAGCTGCATGGGTAGTGAAAGCTCATCATCCACAGAGGTAAGTACAGAAGGAAAGGGGGATGGGGAGGGTGCACATAGTTAAAGAAGAAATTAAAACATGAAACAACAATGACTTTAATATTTATTTATTATATTCTGTAACAGAGGAGGGTAAACAAGGGTGCAAAGGAGCTACATAATGCAGTGATACTTTATCAAAATAGTAATCATAAAAACAGACAGTAAGTATTGCACTCACAGGTAAGAAAGCTCAACCTCGGAGTCCTGTAATGTGTTCAGTGAAAAGCCAGTGCAGCTACCGATATAAGCAGGAATATTGATCACACTGCAGACACTCTGGAAACAAAGTGTAGGTATCAGATACCACAGCTAAGGGGTAATAGCAGGCCACGTTCACTTCTCTCAACTTGTAATTCACCCTGGGAAGCATTTTCAGAGAAACTTCCCTTTGGTCAGCCTAACGGTTAACAGCCCCTCTGGAGTTTTTTAAAGATCCTGAAACATTAACTCTTTCCTGACCTTACAGCCTTAATGTAATAGCATGTTGATAAAAGTCTAATGTATACATTGCGTAAGAAATAAATAAATTATAACCAATTTTAGTACCATTCCCTAATAAGAAGATATTTATTGTGAGTAAAAGTACTGTGAGCCGAACAATTATAAAAACTGATGTGTTGAAGCCCATACACCATAAGATATGGCAAAGTTGCATAGAGGATAATTTGATCATAACTCAGAGGGGTTGATTTACTAAAGGCAAATCCACTTTGCGCTACTTGGAAGTGCACTCGCTGTAGATCTGAGGGGAAGATCTGAAATGAGGGGAAGCTCTGCTGATTTCTATATTTCTAAATATGCTGCTTTTTTATTTTCCTTGCATGCCCCCCTCAGATCTACAGATACTGCACTTCCAAGTGCACTTGTGGTGCAAAATGGATTTGCCTTTAGTAAATAATCCCCAGAGTCTATTAAAACTTATCTCACAATTAAGGAAAACACCTCAAAATTATTGATAAATATCTCAAAATGTATGATAATTCCACAATATATCAAACAAACACTTTATTACAGAAAAAATCATTGTTATGTTATTACTCTCCTCTTTGTGCCTCTCTAGTGAGCTACTGTAATTGTTAGAATTTGTGTTGCCTTGCTTTCTGAGCACTCCCTAACCCTTTGTTACCCTTTGTTAAGCCTTTTTGCCTGATGTACTGGCCTCTGGGGGTCCTAGTTTGTAATTCCTGTAAATTCAATAAAAATATATTATGAAAAAAAATACAGAAAAATCATGTAAATGTCATCTTTAAAAATGAAAAAAACAATCAAATGTTAAATCTGATGTAAATTCATAACAAGTCACAAACCACATCCTACATTTATTTCTTACATATAACATTGAAACTTTGGTGAATTGTTTATTTGAAATGTATTTTCTGTAACCCTTCTATATATCAATTACAAAATTGATCTTTACATTCTCAGATATGATGGAAAGTATCACCTAATGTTTTTAAGGCTCTCAGGAACAAGAGATTACAGAGTGGCTCTCATGAACACTCTGACCAGCAGGACTCACTTTTCAGGGCTTCAGCTGACCATAGACACGAGCTTGATTTTACTCTTGTGAGTCCACATTTGCAAGCGTACACACCCCATCCCACCCCACAACAGCAAAGTTTAGATGTTTAAAAATGTGTTTACTAGTAAACTTTTCCTTCTGAAGATAAAAAGTAATCTGCAAATCTATCACAGATCTCTAGAGCATAAGCATTAAGTTGCAAATTACTGAACTGAATACTGCTAGCATTGCCAAGTTCTTTTGAGTAATCATGTGAAATATTCTTTTTTTTCTTTAAATCTCTTTTATTAAATGTATACAACACATGTACAACAAAACCAACATACTGAACAAAACAAGGAAAATTTGTGTGTTGCCCATGCAGGGGCCAGACTATGAAGACACATAAAATTAATGCGTTAGCTAGAGCAATACCAAGTGGAAAGTGATGTGACTGAGTAACCTTTGCTATTCAGTATCAATACTTGACATGAGAAGGATAAAGATTGGCCCGTTTTCCTGTACTTAGCGCAAAGCTAACCTTATTCTAGTTAGGTGTCCCTATACCCTTCTTTTTCTGAAAGTTATGAAGCAGTTTCAGGGCCAGCCAACCATCTCGCCCACACCTTGCCATATTTAGCCAGACAACCCCTATTCGCGTAAGTATCCTCGTATAATGGGAGGTTGTTGGTAATCAATTGCTTCCAAAAGGAAACTGAAGGTGGAGTCTTCTTCTTCCAATATAAGGTGATGGCCTTTCTTGCATAGAAAAAGAGGAGGCTGACAAGGGGTTTATTCTGCCCTGGTATGGAGAAGATTGTCTACAAGGCCTAACAGGCAGTTGTGATGGCTTGAGGGACTGGCATCGATGTATAGGTATTAACAATAGCAGGGCATTCACATCTACCATCTAACAAAAATTTTGTGAGAGCAGGGCATGACCAAAAGATCTGGGAATAATCTCCTTGGGGATGCCCACCTCTCCAGGAGTGGGAGGGATTTATTATGTGAAGCCTAGAGGGGGTAAAGTAGGCTCTGTACACTATTTTTAACTGTATCAATCTATCACGTAAAGAATGAGAGATCCCATAAGTCATCCCAGTCATCATTGTCTAAATGCGATGCATCTCACAGCCGCTTATTTCTAAGGCTACTTTCACACTGGGGCGGGCGTCGGCACAATACAATTACGGAAGTGGGTTTTTTCCCAAAATTGTATGGAAATCTCTTCCCAAATTTGTGCAGTTGGCTCAAGCATTACCTTATCCTTGAATTCTTCCCACAAAGCACTTTATGTGTTATGCACCATTTCAGATATAGTAGACACTCCAAGCAGGAACAAATGATGCAGAGATGCAAAAGAAGTTCTAGTACTAAGATATCTGAATAATAAGGAACACATTTTTGGTATCCTGGAAACCAGGTCCAAATCCAAAAACAAATAACATATATTTTACTTACACTACCTCAATGTCAGCAGTAGCCTTTCTTTAGGTGATACACATATGCTCATGTTGGTATTGATTCTCTCCAGACGTGGTCTAACAGTGAGTAAGCTGTCAAAAGTGGCCATTAACAATCTGGTAAAGATAAAAACGTTTTCAGGATAGATTCTAATTTCCTCATACATGAGGACAAAATAATCCCCTAGTTAGACATTGGAATGTTAGGGTAGGCACCCATCTTCTCCTTGCATCTTGATCCATCTGCTTCTCTCTCTGACTCTTTATCTACATCAATCTCCTTCTCCTCTCAAGCAGGTGCACAATTGTAAGCACCAGCTTTGCTTGACACTGCATCTCAATTGCATAGTTCAATCTCCACACTCAGAAAGCTACCTACAAAGAGGAACTGCCTGAGGTTTATAGAGTAGTATAGCATTCCAAAAAAAAAATGAATTTGGTACAGAAAAAAAAATGCAGGAAAATGCTTCTGCAGGCTAAACACATATAATTGCATTTGCACAAATGAACTATTCACAGGAAATAATTCAACTTTTAAAGAGTACAGAATGCTGGCATTTATTTGCTGTCAGATACAAACTCTTGAGTGAATGACTGAATGTAGCCTTATTCAATAGTCAGTTATCACACAAACAAATATAGATGGCTTTGACTATATTTCCTTGTAAACCTCTTGATTATGTGGATTTCCTAAGTATACTCAGATGTATTTCTGGCAGTTAATTTGGCTATAATTGTGAGACTTTTTTTTATTTAGAACCACTCAGGAGTGCTTTTTATTTGTAATGAAGAATAGTTATGACTGCAGATCATTTTTACACATGAGATGTAGTTAACGTATGCAAAGATAATAGTGTAGAGCATTTGCTGATGAGTGTTCTCCACCTTTCTTAATATGCCAAATCATTACAGTTACTGAATTAAAGCTGATACCAAGAAAAGGAGCAGGAATGTTTTGAAATTATTCCATAGTGTGTTGCAATTTAAGGCTCAAATTTCCCCTTTTAGATGAGGAATCATAGCCAACATTTAAAAACTTGGGGAGAATCCCACTCACTCCCCACACTTATTACCAGGAAATTACAGATAGACAAGGAATATGATTTATAATAGGCTTCGAGTAAGGTTAAAGGCACAGAGTGTTGCAAGAAAAAATGAATGCTAAATTGAGCAATTCAGTATGGAATAAGATTTGGATCATTAAAAACTTTAAACAGCAACTTTTTAGATGTTGATGTCAATGTTAGCATTGTGTGTCATAGTTTTGTCTTATTCCACCACTATAAAATGGCCTTAGTCATTAGGCTGAAAGGTTGTAGTGTGTATTGCAATATAGAGGTACTAGCCAAATGATGAGGCAGCAGTGGGCTACTTAAAGTTTAATGAATGAAAGCAGGGTAAATTGACATTGCAAACAAAATGGTAAAGGGTTATGCAATAGAACAGAACAAGGAACAAAAGGCAATGCAACTATTGTAGTAACAGGGGCTGCCTCGGAACAAATTTCCACTAAGAGCACAAGGTGGCAGCACATTTGAGAATAAAAGGTTCCTATACCATGAAGAAAAAGAGAGAATTACTGTGGATTAAACAGTACAGTGCAGTTCAGTACAAATGCAGTTACTTACAGTTCTCTGGGGGTAACACCTCTCCCACAAGGAGGTTGGCTGCAGCAGGTAGTCCACATGGTTATCTGCAGAGATCTCTGAACACAATACACAAGGAAAAGCAGAAAGAATCTCTGATCTTAAAAGAGGGGCAGCTGATAAGGTAGGGCCACCTCACTGAAGAGGCTTTACTCTGGAGTCAGAAAGCACAGTACCCACCAAAGTGACTGGGTCTTAAAGAGGATCTAAACTCTCTAAATCAACACCATTTTAATCCTTATGCTACTAAATTATGTCATATATCCCAGGAGTCTTCATGGGCATTTTTTTCCTTCATCTGGAGGAAAGAAGGATGGGCTTCCTCAGCTAAGCACACCCTCCTGCCTGCATGCCTGAGCTAATGGCAGATGGACTCCAGGAAATAAATGCCACATGAATCATCTGCCCTTAAACAAGATGGTCACAGCTAGAAATGTGTTTTTCAAAGTGATTTCTCAACAAAATAAATCATGGAGACATGAAAGGATGGGTGCGTTTGATCTGAATATAAAAAATGAATTAAACAACGTTTTTAGTTTGTTGTGCTCAGATACAGTTAATTTCTTCTTTGAGTCAAAGCTTTGTGCTCTTGCACTCTCATATGGTGACTCTCACATTGGGAACAATGAAGGAGGATCCAACAATGAAGGTGACAGCTGACATGCCCAGTCACTGCTATCCCATCAGGCACATTGTTTCTAAGCCCCTGAGCTTGGGAAGAAGTGGAAGTTATTTCCCCTGGGCATAACCAGGAGTCTATGGGATGATGGAAGCTCAGGAAATTGCAGAGAACAGAGTTAAATGAACTAGGACCCATCACTGAGCTAGCTGGATAAGCAGGCACTCTGCTACAGTACTGGATACACTGTTTCATTTTAAGATAAGAGAGCTCTGAAATATAGAAGAAAACAACCCTGCAAAATGTTTTTCTATTTAATTGAAGAGTGCTTGTTCCTTGTTGCATCTTATAGAGCACCCCACCCCTACCCTCCTCCCACCTTCCATGCCTTATCATAATAGTAAGGTATAGGAAGCTCACAAGAGCTGGTTATAATTTGCATAATAGTGATATGGGCAGATACTTCTACAGGGAGATTTGTTTTTATGTGTTCCCAAGCCATTTTCGATGACTTTTCTGCATTCTTATGAACAACGGCCTTTGGGGCATCGTCACTGCTTTACGCGATCTCTAAAGGTAGCCATAGATCACAGATGAGAAATATGTAAAGTGTGTTGTTTTTAAAGCTAAATAGATCTTATTATTTAGTGATTTATGGGGCTCTGTTTTTGGGCCATGGTATGGTTACCTTAGGTCTAGACTGCTAACCAGCGCTGTGTCTTGGCCTAGGTTGACAAGGCTTAGGGAGGCACTTTGCAGGGGGGTGACAAAAAAGCCACCCCCGCACGAAAAAAAGGTCCCCCCCTTCTCCCGAGTCCTGGCTCTCGCCAACCACACAAAAACAGTCCCCAGTGACCAGCGGCTTGCTATAGTGCCAGTGTTGTTATGGGGGGACTGGGCAGAGACTGGCACCAGTTATGGGGCATATTTGGTCAGGGGGGCAGGGACCGGCGCCCCTCATAAAACAGCCGGTGACTGGCCTGACTGGCTGCACTTAATGTGACTGGCTGAGGCCTATCCTAATGCTCCGCCTATCCTCCTCTGCATCATCCTTACATATGGCAACTTCCCTCCAACCCGGACTTTGTGTCAATAGGAGAGAGGAAAACAGGGGGAAACCCCAGGCCAGCCGGGTATGATTAAAATACAATTGGAGACCCTTATTGGGGTGTTTTTTTTAAGCACGTGATTAGAGCCAGAGGCTCTAATAGGTTTCAAAAAAGGGTGGTCTTGGGGCACAGAGCACTGAGCTCTGAGCCCATTCAGTTCATGCTATTGTAACACTGAATCTCCTCCAATCAGGAAGCGGGTCATGAGATGCGTTACCAGATTGGTCGAAAGAAGATCCGATTGGACTGTCCAGCTAGTGGAAGAAACGCACAGAGGAGAGGAGGGAGAAGACGGGAACTGAGCCAACAAGAAGCCCGCAGCCCAGAGAGAAGTTGACACTGCCCACAAGATGGGGTAAGTGCGGGGCCCGGAATGGGGGGTGCCACCTGTGAACTCCGTGACCCCCCATGACCTGGGGGATAGCGGTGGCGGCATAGGTTAGTTTGCCACCCTCCCCCCAAAAAAACACCAGTTTGCCACTGTGTGTTAGTAACAGGGGCAGTAATTTTAGTTTATTTATTATTTTAGTCTTACCACCTATATATTTTTTCTGATTTAAAGACATCCAGTACATTTTCAGAAATGTAAATGCACATAAACTAAGTTTTCTTCTATATAGCACAAGGTACTATTACTTTTGTAAGTCATGTGCCAATCAAATATAAAATGCTCAATTAGAGATCCGAGCAACCAGCTATCATGCGGCTTTTCTCAGCTATTCATAACAGTAAACTGGAAGCAATGATATGACATCACTTCCAGCTTAAAAAAAAAGTAAAGTGCCCCTGTCCTCCCATACTTGCACACAAAGGCGAAAGCGATTGTCCCACACATGTGAGGTATCACCGTGAACATCAGATCATGGGCAGTAATTCTAGCACCAGACGTCCTCTGTAAATGGTGGTAACCTGTAAAGCTTTGTCTATGGATAGTAAAATTCACGTTGTTTGACGCCTTTGCACGGGTTAGCGCAATTTTAAAGCGGCTGAGGTGGGCAAATTTACATGGGGGAAGTGCCCATTTATAGTCTTGACTAGTGCAGCACAAAACCAAAATACACCACTGCTGCTAACAAGTCATCTAATTCATCATAGATGGCTATCCTTTGGATTTTTTGTCAAAATGGGGAGTGTGGGATTTCAGGTTACAGTCAGGCCCAATCTGGCTGCCATAATAAAATTTTCTGGTTGGTTTATTGTATAATATATAATGTTTAATGTTATGCCCCATACACATGATCGGAATTTCCGACAACAAAACCATAGATTTTTTTCCAAAGGATGCTGGCTCAAACTTGTCTTGCACACACCCGGTCACACAAATGTTGTTGGAAATTACGAACGTCAAGAACGCGGTGATGTGCAACACGTACGACAAGCCGAGAAAAATGAAGTTCAATAGCCAGTGCGGCTCTTCTGCTTGATTCGGAATTTCCGACAACAAGTTTTGTTGTTGGAAAATTTGAGAACCTGCTCTCAAACATTTGTTGGCAGAAAGTTCGACAGCAAATATTCTATGGAGCATAAACAAGCTCACAACCAACATTTGTTGTTGGAAAGTCCGATCGTGTGTATGCGGCATAACAGGTACCTTGTGGCATCACAGGTACCTTGTGGCATCACAAATTGCTCCAGGTTTCGGGGGGCTCCTGGGTTTAAGGTACATGTGACTTCTAGATGTCTGCTTTCAATACTTCTTGCCTATCGAGAATATTTAAATGATCCTGGGGTCAATTTTTCAGAAATAAATAACTCAGAAACTCTCATTGCAACTAACAGGTTTTGCCTGCACATCCAACCTCTATTAAATTTGTCGGCCACCTTTTTAGAGATCACTTAAAACAGACATTAGGGGAGTTGCTAGGATTGTAAAAGACCTGGGGCTCTTTGGGCACCCTAAGCAAAGTAGTAACGCAGTGTGCGTAGTGTGCACTGGCAAACAGTGGGTGTGGTCAAATTGTATTAACAGAGGGAAGGTCTTAAAGGCATGTTTAAAACAAAAGTTCTCTTGTACCCCAAAAAAAGCTTTGACTGCTGTGCCACTAGCAAGAATCTTACAGATATGTACGAACCCTCACACACTCAAAATGAAACTCTTCTAGTATATATGATTTTGTGTACATGAAAATAGACAGAAAGCTAACACTTTGAGATAACTTTAAAGAAGAACCTCGACTGCTAAGCAACCACCAACTGCTGAGACAATAAACATTTTGGTCAGAGTGCAAGGGTCAGGAGTGTATAACACACAGAATGCCAGTGGCGGGAGTATGTAATGCAGAAAATGCTTGGATCAGGTGTGTGTAATGGGCAGAATGCAGAATAGAATTCCAAAATAAAGAGAGTGCAGATGTCTGGGTTGTGTAACTTCATAGCACAGTTCATTTTCCTCTGATTTTCCACCTTCTAGCACAATTCCTTTCCCCTCAAAAATTCAACTCTCCTCTTTAAATAACCCCTCCCTTGCGCAAATCCTTTGCTACCTCTCAGCACACATCATTTCCCCCCAAATCCCTTCTCCCTAACACAACCCCCCCACCCATCAATGATCTTCTACCCCACCAAATTCCACCTCTTCAGCACAAATCCTCTTGCCCAAAACACCTGTGCTAAGCCTCTCCCCTTACCTAGCACTCCCCAATGCTAATCCTCTCCTTCCCAAAATCCTCAGTCCTCTCACCCCCCAAACACAAATCCCAGATCTTCCCCCAGCACAATTCCTCTCCTCCCCCCAAACCCTAGCACTAATCCTCTCTACCTATCCCCTCCCTACCCAGCATAGATAATCAAATAATCCCTCCACCCCCCCAGACCAAATTCTTTGTACTCTTCCCCCAATTCACCCTCATAGAACTCTCCTCCCCAGATCCCATCATGCACTAGTGCTTCCCCTCTAAAAACAAGTCCTTTTCTAGCACAAATCATTCCTCCTCTTAAATTCTACCCCCCAGCAAACATCCTCTCCCCCTCCCAGAACTGGTTCTCTCCCACCCCCTACCCTCAGCACAACCCCCTAACACAAATCCTCTTAAGTCCCCCCCCCCCAGCACAAATCCCAAATCTTCTCCTCAGCACTGCCCCTTTCCCTTTTCTAGCCAAATCCACCCCTATTTCACCTCCCTAGCACAAATCCTCTCAGTCCCTGCACCAGTCTTGGTTATCCTCCCCCCCACCAGGTCATCCTGTCCCTCAATATAGCCCCCCCACCTCCATTCATAACTTACAGATCACAGATACAACACAGAATGGGAAATTTCCTCCCTCCTAGGCTACTCTTTGTGTGTGTCGTGTGACACATCAGACCCAAGGAGTAATCTAGGGAAAGCTTCCTTTGGTTCTGAAGTCTGTGACAGGCAGCTATCTGCTCAAAGGAAGATGCATAATTGTGTCATGTATGCATCATGCTGCTTTTAGCTACAGGAACAGAGAAAAAAAATGTCCTGTATGCACACATAATGGAAATAGGAAGAACAAGGGACTTTAAAGCAGAGTGTGCGTGTGCCGAGCTCTAGCTATGCACCTGGCAGACATGGTGCTGTTCTTCAAGTAAATAAAATATTTACAAAAGACAATGAATATAGCTGTGGAACAGGTAATATGCATATGTTACCTAAGCAAAGTCTGCCACAACCCCCAACCCTCTGAAGGTAAGTTGAAGTGGATTATTTTAAAGTGCAAAAGCAACCTTGTTACTAGAATGAAAATGTCTTCAACTTACATGCCAACCTCAATGCACTATTTTATTGGGCAACTATGTGGCAAATGATGTTTATAATTTTTAAATGTAAAGTTATGCTAAAAACATTCATGCATCATACATACTAGGGGGTGTACAACCAGGGGAATCAATGGTGGAGAAGGATCTGGGTGTTATGGTAGCAGCTTCTAGCTTTAGAAACTGCAGCTTGGCATTGCATGCTATTATTAAGTCTATACTTAATAATAGCATGCAATTCCAAGCTGCAGTTTCTAAAGCTAGCAAAATACTTTCTTGTATTAAAGATGTTTAGACTCCAGAGAGAGATATCATTTTGCCCCTGTACACATCATTAGTAAGACCTCATCTGGAATATGCAGTTCAGTTTTAGGCACCAGTTCATAAAAAGAATAGGGTAGAGTAGAGACATGGGGGAGCTTGGCTATGGGGAAAGATTGCTGAACTGAATTTATTCTCTCTGGAGGAGATTAAGGGGGATATGACCAACATTAATAAATACATAAGTGGTCCATATAGTGAACATGGTGTAGAAGCATTCACTTTCAGATCATTACAGAGGACGAGGGGGCATTCTTTACACCTAAGCAGATTTAAGAGGATGATTTCTCTGCGTCGGATCAGTGTTCAGCAATGCAGCATGCAGTAGAGGTAAGTATCCTTGTAGGACAGCAAACCTTTGCCTAATATTTAAAAAGAAAAAGTCTTGCTTGAGATTTTCTGATATTTTAATGCAAATTTGTAATTAAATTTTTTGAGAAAAAAAGGACTAAATGAATCGGGTACTTATATATACTATTTTTAAATATTACTCAAAGAATGAATCCTTTAAAGATCCTAAACTTTTCTGATTCCTCCTGTATTAAATTGTATTGTAACTGTACTATCTGCCCTCATGTTTAACCACTTGCCACCCGCCCACCGTCAAATGACAGCTGGGCGGTGCGGCTCTCGTTCTGGGTGGTCGCCATATGATGGCTTCCCATAACGACCGCTCTCGCGTGCCCCCGGGGGCATGCAGCGCGGTGATCGCACCTGCACCATGTTGCTAGGACATGGCGCAACTCCGATCTGTGTAAAGAGCCGCGACTGTGGCTCTTTAATCATGTGATTGGCTGTGTCCAATCACAGCCGGTCACATGTAAACACAGAGATGCCAGTAATCGTCGCTCCTCGCCTCACACGGACAATGATGAAATACATTTTTTAGATGTACTCCTTAAGGGAATGAACATGAGAGTTAGCACAACCCTATATAGAGAGCCTCTGTCAGGTAATTCTCTTTTGTTAGCCCAATCAGGACATCCCAGACATATGATTAAAGGTATACCTGTGGGACATTTCATATGAGTGAGAAGAATCTGTAGAGATGACTTGGATTTCGAACGTGAGGCAGCATCCCTGTTCTAACGTTTTTGTAGAGAGGATATCCAAGGTGGATGATTGATAGGGCTCTTACTATTGCCAGATATAAGAACTGGGGAGATCTTATCAGGAGAAAGATGTAGGGTAGGGATTGTCATCTGGATAGAAAGACTCTATCTACTCCGTATAGTAATGAATTTAAAGAAATTAGGGATATAATCACTAAACATCTTCCTGTTCTATATGCAGTTGAAGCTTGTGCCAACATTCTATGGGGGAATCAACATAGTGTTCCGCAGAGCCCCTACTCCGAGTTGTACCTTGTCCCCTAGTTACTTCAACAAAAAGACTACTAAGTCTGGCCACATGGCTGCATTTTAAGGGAAACTTTAGATGCGGTATAATGGGATGTCCTTGTTGCTGCCATATTACTGGTGGCAAGCAGTTTTGCTCGTCAATGACACATAAGAAATATAAAATATTGAGTTTTTACAATTGTAACACTAGTTATGTTGTCTATTTACTGACTTGCGAATTATTCAGTATGTTGGTAGAACAACTAGACATCTTCGTGATCATTTTTATGAGCACCTGTATAGTGTAACAACAAGTCTATCAACAAATGTGGCCAAACACTTTAATATATGACATAATGGCAACACTACAGCCATGCATATAAAAGTCATTGAGAAGGTCAGGGTTCCACCTAGGGGGGGGGGTGATATATGTCATAGAGAGGTGTTCTGGATATTCCAGCTCCAGACCCGCATCCCACATGGGTTAAATTCTGAGTGGGATGTGACATATGACTATGGTATTAACCATGGCTTGTATAAAACTGCTATTATTGTGTTATGTGCTGATATCACAAAAAAGTAAATACCGGTATATACAAAGTTAATAAAGTGCTACCATCAACCTTAATATAACACAGTGATCCAATAAATAATGTGATCCAATAAAGGATATGATCCTATGGAAAATAAGCAAAGTAATATATATATATATATATATATATATCTAGATATATATATAGATATATATCTATATATCTAGATATATATCTAGATATATAGATATATATCTATATATATATATATAGATAGATAGATATATAGATAGATAGATAGATAGATAGATAGATAGATAGATAGATAGATAGATAGATAGATAGATAGATAGATAGATAGAGATATTTTTAAATTTATGGAAAATCGCACGGTGGATTTGAATGATGTTTTTACCAGTAACCCAACTATTGATACAGGGGACTCTGGACAAAGGATTGAAATATGCACCAAAAAGGAATTTGAATAAGTTTTCTCTGTATGTTTATATCCAAAAATATACAAGAAAACTTAATATAAAAAAGTATATGCTAAATACAACACCTTTTCCCTGGCCTTGTTGATGCTCTCCACTGACCTAGCCCCACCTCCACTGTGTACGGGCCACAATATTAGACCATACTAACAGTAAGTCCGCATGCTGTATTCTGATCAAACCTGAAGAAAATCAAATTTGACGTTCCTCATTATCTCCCTCATGGACTGTAGCCCTAAATCATACCCCCAGCATTTACCACCAAAACATCAGGGGCTCTATCCAGTCAAACATGACGCTCGAACTCAGGAACTATTCTGCTCCACAATAGACCAGGCATCCTGACCCCAACAAACCCTGCCTCCTCCCTAGGGATGCCCAATTGAAGTCCGGCAGGCCAAACATCAGCTCTCCTCGCACCCCAATGGACAAATGAGTGGCCCATTGTCCAGATCAGGCAGGAGCCCTTCCCTGTAAAGAAAAACACAAACACCACATACATAGAATAAATAAAGAACATAGAACCATCCCCCCCCACCAGCAGAGGGGACAAACAGAACATTCAGGCCCAAACCCAACCTAAACAACCTAACTCCTAGCAAATGAGGAGGCACGTACAGGCGGTATCGTTGAGATTCTCACCTGCCAATGCGCCGCAAAAACCCCCATCGCTTAACCTCCATCGCACCACCTCCATTGCGGCCTGATGCGAAAGAAGCAGAAGCAAATCGTACGGACAAAGCCCCAGTCTGCCAAGCACTTCCTAAACACAGAAAACTGATACCTGGATAGGGCTGAACTGTCCGCATCCGGCTCGGCCCAGGCGTAACTCCAAGAAACGGGAAACCACCTGTACCGGACAAACCAGTGACCCTGCAACACCGAACAACTCTACTGATCGGTCTTTGATCTTCTGATCCAAAAAACGTGGATCCGTTACTACCTTGCATGTCATTCAACTGTAAACCGTCAGACCGTCTTTTTGGAAGAGCAAACCAATTCCCCAATGCACAATGCCCCACAAAATTGCCAAAGAAAAAGGCCGTCCGCAATAAAAGGGGGGCTTAGCATCCAACAAACACACATCTGAGGTACATGAAACAACGAACCTAACAACTCAACAGACACGAGTCGTCGACCATCAACTGGCCTACGCCCCCTGTGATTACCCTTTATAACCTATGAAATACAACCAAGAACCCATCACCACTCTCGCCTATGCACCACTCAAATCCCTGTAGCAAACCCCCAGTTACGCCACTCCCGGAGCCCTTGAGTGAAACTTGTCCCACAGAAAATCGAGAAAGGCATCAGCCAAGGAGTTATTACATGAACGGCATACACAAAAGCATTATAACTGAAACAAGCCAACACAAAATGTCACAGCAAACGCACCACCGGAGGTGATGAAGCTTCCGCCCTATTAATTGCCTGTACAACTGCCATGTTATCACAATTAAAACGTATCTTCTTGTTGCAAAACTGAGAACCCCCCAGCTAAACTGCCAGCATAACCATAAACAGTTCCCACAGTGCCAAATTCCTGGTAAACCCAGCCTCCCACCACTGTAGAGGCACAGGCCCAACTCCACTGCTCCCAAAGTATACCCCATATCCTGCCGATCCTAGGGGGTAAGTGAGTAGCTCCAATTAAAAAACTTGACATAGCTTCGGACACCCACGCTGACCTTCCACTATAAGAGTCCAAAAAGGACTCCTTGCTAGCAGATCGGCCCTATGTTCATGGGTTAGGTGAATGCTATGCCCGGGCGCCCAAGCCCCTTGTGGTGGCTGCTGCCACGGGTGATTACAAAACCCTGCCCATCGGCATGATCCGACACGCAAAGTGGAGCTTCCCCCATAAGCAACTGAAGTTGATGCAGGGGAAACTTGCCCACCCCCCGCGCTGGAACTACCGCCGCCCGCAAGTCCATCAGTTTTTCTTCCGTGAGACAGCATTCCATGGCCACCGTGTCAATCAAAATACCCAATAAAACTCAGAGCCGAAGCTGGACCTTCCATTTTTTCTGCCGCCAGTAGAATGCCAAAGCGATTCGCCCTCTGCTGACCATGGCCAACAAAAAACCCTACACTGATAGGGAATGACCAGCCCAATACACAAAATTAACCAAATAATGGATGACTGGCGGAAGTCCAGACACCTCCCTGACCACCCATTCAAAGAACGAACTAAAGTTTCGAACAATGAACTATAAATGGTGCACCCCATAGGCAAACACTGATCAATAAAATAGAACCCCAGCCCTTGCCACCCAGCAAGTGTAAATTATCCGGGTGCACCGGCGACAAGCGAAAGGCAGAATATCAGTTTTTGCCAGTAAAGCCCCCCCGGCCATAAACACGAACCCACTGCACAGCCACGTCAAAAGATGTGTATGAAACAGAACACCCCCCGGATCTATGAAATCATTCACCCCTCGAACCCCCTCGGGGATACGACAAATGCTCTATCCACCTAAACCTGTTGGTCTCTCTGTAGGGACTACTCATTGTAGAAACCCCCAGATTATCCAGCGGCAGAGAGGTAAACGGCCTGCCATGCGACTCAGCTCGACCTCTCTCACCAATTTTGCAGACACCACCTCTGGACGAGCCAACGCCGACCTCAGGTTGTCCGCAGGTTGTGTGGGACGGGGGAGCCTACCAGAATACGAAACCCCACATCGAATCCAGAAGCCAGCAGGTCCGCTGCCTCCCGGTGCTGATACCTACCTAGAAATGGACGCATCCTTGCTGTGCTCACTGGAGTTCTCCTTTTTTCAACCGAGCTCCCCAGTTCTGCCCTTACCTCTTTGCATGCATCTATTAAGGGAGTGGGAGCCCATGCTGCCAGAACACTCATATATAAATTTGCACGACGGTCCACACTTGAAAGTCCCTTCGTTGAATGCCCAGCAACACCCCTTTCCCTTGGTTACTGGCTGTTCAGAGGAAGAATATCCCCCGACTGAAAAATATCTCCCGGCCCGCACCGAGGTCATAAGCTGCATCCAAGGACTAATGCCTTTGTAGCCAGAAGTGCTCATCATACCTAAGCCATGCCAGACCCCTGTATACTCGATAAGCTTTCCTGATCACATCCAAATAATAGAAGAGAGTGGAGCAATTCTCCAGCGCCCTTTTCCCTATACCGCTGCCCAAATTTCAAATGCCTGAAGCCAATTGGTGAATGACCAGGGAATGCGCCTGTAATGCCTTTTCTCTCCCCCCTCCTACTTGCTATCATCCACTTACCTCCATCCAGATTAAATTTCTCCAGTGGAAGGAAGGAAAAAAATTACAACATACCTACCCATCCAAATTTTTGTCCCGTACCTCCTGCTTGAGGTGTGCTCCCATGGCCCTGCAAAACAATCATACACCTCACATTTTGCCGAGTCCGCTAAATGGACTCGGTCCACCTCTTTATCCACCGCCTTACCTCCACTATCCACCGCCTTACGTCCACTGTCAGCTGCGCTGTTGCCCCTCGCTGGGGGTATCTGTCCTGCCATCGGTCCCAAGGAAGTCGCTCCCCCTTTGGCTGTCTGCGTCAGACTAGGCAATGTCCCCCTTCCCGTTGACCACTGCCCCTCCACCAGCTCCGGGAACCCCAGGAGGAATCCAGGCCGCCGTGGGCAACCCAGCACCTGATCAAGGATCCAGCCAACTGGAACATCCCTCAAACACGCCACAGCTGCCCCAGCTCCTGCATGCCAGGCCCTGCCCGCCCAGCCACCCCAGTCCCTAATGACACATACCCCGACTACATTCAACACCCCCCAGTCCCCAGGCACACACACAGAAGACACAGATTGTAGGCCCGAAGGCCGCTTACCAGGTTGCCATGGAATTGGTCCTCCACCAGTCGTCATCGGTTCCACTGCTGCTGGCACCGCCTCTGGCTCTCCGTCACTCTCTTCTTCTAGCTCCCCCTCGACAGTGAAGCGTCCTTGCGATCCGCTGTACTGCCCCGGTCCGTTGCTCCTGGCACCTGCTGAGTACCATCTTGGCTGCCTGTGATGGCCTCGGCCGCCATTTTCCACAAGGGCCCAGGCTGTTCCCCATTGCTGACACGCCTGGCACTCGCCCCCGCTGAGTGGGAAGCGGCCGCTCTCCCGCTGCTCTCACTTTCTGACCGCTCAAGCCGCCCTCATCCATGCCATCATCCGGTCTCCCCCTCTTCGCCATCACCCCTGGACTGAGACCCTGGCCGCTCCTGGTGACAAGCCGGTTCCCGTTTTTCTAATGCTCCCCTGCCGACCTGCCCAGGTGGCCCACGAGCCATCCCTGGGCGCCGCACTAGTAGCCTGAGCTGCATAAATGCGGGCCGCAGTATCGACTCCACCTTAAACATGGAGTGATCTTCAGCTGCCGAGAGGTTTAATTATATGTGGAACATATAAAGCACGACAAATGGACTGACACCTTTGATGCACTCTTGTATATTGCCCCTCTGGCTGCTGGAAATCGATTGTGAAAAAAGGGGGGGGGATAAGAGGAATGATGCAAAAACCCCTGGTCGGACTTTAGAGGCACAGCAAATCATGGAGATCATATACAAAATAACAATATAATAGATTTTATTACAAATATATAAATGACAAAGACATTGACAAAAAATATAAAAAGCATCTGTGTGAGAGATATATGTGATGTGAGCCCCGGTGCGTCTACGCGTTTCATTCTAAAGACTTCCTCAGGACACATCCAGGTTTAAAATAATACAGAAAAAAGGCCTCACTATCTAAAATAAGAAACAAAAAAGACATAAGCATATAATACCATATAAAACCAGATGAGGCGCAATGACCATTATACAAGGGGCGACTACTGTTTAAATTCACATTACCTTAGGAAAGCTTCCATAGACTCAAATGATTAAATAATTAGAGATAGGACTCTATAATTCATATTTTCATTGCCGATGCAGGATTTCAAGTCATAAGAGTAACCGTCAGCTAAAGAAGAAAAAAAAAAAGAAAAAACATTGCTGAAAAAATGCATGAAAGCCATTATACGAATGAGGTGATATATACCTGTTGCCATATATCTCAAAACTCTGGGTTCAATTCTATCAGGGGAAAAGCTCAAAAAGTTGCCGATAGGCCATCAGGGTGAATTGTTCACAACGCCATAGTTCCACCAACCATCACAGGGCATAAAAGAAACCCATATGGAATATCTATTTAGAAGTCCATGTGGATTTATAAAGCAACATTGGAGAACCCTACAAAGGTATTAGAGGAAAATTCCAGAGTGAGCATTCTAGGTCCATCCATCTTGCAGCAATAACAACCAAAATAAACTTGCAAAGAAGACAAAGTACTTACTATCAATTAGGTTTGATGTACCTCCCCTGGAGGGCACAGAGACGCTCATGAGCTGAAGGTCACAAAGCAAATGCTGAAATAGTTTGCTTTGGCGCCAAAAAGAGGGGTGGAGACCTAAACAGGAATCGAAATTGGCGCCAAAAATAACATCCCAGAAGCCCCGGGTAAAGCCCACAATCCCGCGGGTGGGAAGGGAGGGGCGGAGTCAACTGCATCACGCAGCGCACATATGCAGCCCAAGAGGAAGGCGGAGCAACCTCCCCGCCCATTTCGGCACCAAAGCTGGCCAAGCATGGCAAACATATCCCGTCCCCCATCCATACACAAAAAGGAGGAGGCGGGGCAGTAAGCCAGGTGAACATCAGCATCAGCTGACCGGACACCACCAGAAATCCAGCACGACATAACCTGCACACCAATATAGCAGGGCACATCCAAGGTACCAAGCAATAAACAACACAGGAAGCCAGACCAAGCTCCAAACAGGAACCGGAATGGCGCACAAGCCCAAATACCGGAAAACCACCACAGTATAGAAAAAAAAAGAGCAAGTTGATCGGTCACTCATGGCAGAAAATAATGAAGCCTAATTAAGTGGATACAATAGGCCCAACTTGTTACAGGTCATGGATCAACACACTGGAATATGGTATCAGATAAAATCGGAAATAGATTAAAAACAGTACAATGTGCTTTGCATAAATTTAGTGCAAATAATCTTTTCGGTTATTGTAATAGATTTGCTTGAAGGTACAGCAGAATATTCTCATATAGCATACAGTGATGCCAACAACTATTAAATATAAATAAGTGGTGTTATGCCCTGTACACATGATCGGACATTGATCGGACATTCCGACAACAAAACCCATGGATTTTTCCTGACGGATGTTGGCTCAAACTTGTTTTGCATACACATGGTCTCACAAAGTTGTCGGAATTTCCAATCGCCAAGAACGCGGTCACGTACACCATGTACGACGAGACTATAAAAGGGCAGTTCAGAATCAAGGGCGGCACCCTTTGGGCTCCTTTTGCTAATCTCGTGTTAATAAAAGTTTGGTGAGAGACGATTCGCGCTTTTTCAGACACTTGGTTTTCAGATCGTTTTCTGCTGTTCAGTTTGTGCTTGTGGGTTTGTATCTGGTCTTCAGTGCGTGCAGTGAGTTCGTATTTGACTATTCAGTGCGTTCTTGTCCGCTCCTTGCTGTTTTTCAGGTCGCTCTTCACAGGCCTTGCTGTTCTTCAGTGCGTTCTGTTACTTCGTTCTGAGCAGCCGACCGTTTTCTAGCCATGTTGCGTATACGTACTCCTCGTAGAGTTCGTGCTGTGCTGGGGCTTGGTGTTGGGGTCCTTACTTTGACACAAGGCAAGTTCATGAACAGGGTGGGGAGGAATTCATGGACCAAGAATTGGTTGCTCCAGCGTGACCAGTTCTGTCATATGCATTTGCTCCGTGTGATCCGTCAGAATAATCCTGACGATTTCAGGAACTTTCTCCGGATGACGGACCCCATATTTCACCATTTGTTGGCTTTGCTGATCCCCTATATCAGCAGGCAGGATATCTGCATGAGGCATGCCATCACTCCGGAGCAGAGGCTAGTCGCTACCCTGCGGTACTTGGCCATGGGGAGAAGCCTGCAGGACTTGAAGTTCTCGACAGGCATCTCCCCCCAGGCTCTGGGGATCATTATCCCAGAGACCTGTTCTGCCATCATCCAGGTCCTGCAGAAGGAGTATATTAAGGTAAGATTTATCCTTTAATATCAAATTTTATTGTATACAATGTTTGATAATATATTGTATTGCTTTCCTCATTCCCTAATTACCATGATTGTAATATGCTGTGAATGTCCCCTTTGTCCTCATACATGCCCGGAATTGTAGGTTTTATTTTTTGTCCTTCATGCATATTTGCCTTCACTTACCTCCCCAGCATGCTATCCTGGGCCTATATTCACCTCGTCTACTCAATTAACAATGTATTTTGTCAGCTCCATAGTAGTGCTTTACCCTAAAAACCCCCTAAAATTTAGAAAATTGTGATGTGTGTTTGAAATTCGGGCAGAGTGCCAGAGGCTTTTTTTTGGTGTCCCAAAATCATTTGGAACCCTCCCTCCCCCCAACTGCTAACTCAGCTGATAACAATCCTCTATCTGCTGACTTTGCCAAACCCATACACACTATACCCACCTCTTTAGTGGTCAGATTTATGGATGAATTCCCCAAAGCATGTAGTGCAAGGGCCTGCCTGAATACTTTCAAATGGTACTGTTTAAAGTTTTGGTATCCTATTATTATCTTGATAGGTATAGCAGAATGTAAAAATGTGCTAAAATGTGTACAGTGTGTATTTATCTCTTTGTATTATGACACTTCTTACCTGTCCAGTGGGCTGCCAATAGTGTAAAGTAAGGAGGGGCTGGCCAAAGTAATACACATTATTTCGCCATTCATCTCTCAATGAAGTGGAGAGGGTTACCTGTCCCAAACATATCCCCCCCATAAAATTTTACAAATGGCCCATGAGAGAGGGGGGAGGAGGAATCTGATAGGTGGACCTTATACCTTGGTCTTTAAATACTCCCTAAAATAAATGTTATACTGATGTTGGCCAAGAATGTTTGTGTCTAAACTGCTTTCCATGTTTATGTGCAAAATGATTAATTTATTTTTCTTGTTTGACTCCATAGTTTCCTTCCACGCCACAGGAATGGCAGACTGTGGCCTCCCACTTTGCCCAGCGGTGGGACTTTCCTAACTGCGGAGGGGCAATTGATGGGAAACACGTCCACATCGTCCCACCACCCAACTCGGGGTCATACTATTACAACTACAAGGGGTTCAATAGTATTGTGATGTTGGCGGTGGTGTCGGCTACTTATGAGTTCCTGTATGTGGACGTGGGGAAGAGTGGGGTGGAGTCATCGCCCAGACAGAGTTCTACAGGCATCTCCAAGATGGCAGCTTGGACTTGCCACCTCCAGAAGACAATGTGGAAGGACTCCCATTTATCTTTGTTGCGGATGAAGCGTTTGCGCTGGGGAACCCTCTTATGTGGCCATTCCCTATGAGGACCCTCACCTTGGACCAGAGGGTTTTTAATCACCAGCTGGCCAGAGCCAGAAGAGTGGTGGAGAACACGTTTGGAATCATGGCCAGCTGGTTCTGCCTATTTCTTACACCCATACACATGGCGGAGTACAAACTGAATCATCATCCTGGCGTGCTGTGTTCTCCACAACTTTTTAAGCCGAAATTCTGCCAAGTATGCTGCCTCAGTTGGGCCTGAGGCCGGAATTCAAGTAAATGAACCAACCCTGATGGCGCTTGAGGCTGGCCGTCCTGGCTTGCCCCCCCGCAAGGTCCGTCTTAGATACCTTGATTACTTTGCGGGTAGGGGGGCCATCGATATGCCAGACAATGTCTGATACATTTTTCAAATAAACAAAAAATTTTAACTACTAAAATCTTTGGTGACATTTACTGCTTGTGTTTCTTTTAGCTGACCCTGACAGAAATGTGGGGAGTCCTGAAAATGTCGTGATTGTGTAACCTTAAAAAGCACTGTTGGGTGTTATTTACTAATGGAAAATACACTTTGCACTACAAGTGCACTTGAACCTGCACTGAAACTGCACTTGTAGTGCAAAGTGGATTTGCCCTTAGGAAATAACCCCCATTGTCACTGAAAACACCAATTTTACTACAACAAAATTTTAGGAGCATTGAAACAATAATCCACACATTCTTGTATCAATCTTTTTAATACCAGCACAATCACAGGTGCATTTATAAAAGGTTTTTAAAACAAACCAACATGTTTGTTGTATAACAATTTTTTGGGTCACATTAATAAAAGTAGAAATGTTCATTTAAGGTAAAACAGGCATGATTCAAACAAACAAGAAATACACAAATCTGGAACTTACAAAGTTCAACTTTTGTAGAAATTGAAGGCAATATCAGACATGAGTATTTATAAACTGTGTTTGATATTGCGTTCAGATGGGTTGAAGTCACCCCTGGAAAAGGCAAATTTTGAAGATGCACACAAATTGCTGAATGTCAACATGTGCTAGCTGCCATCACGGGGGATCAAGGGACGTGTCTTGGGGGTGCAACCCCTTCCTCATAGCTACTTTATTATTGAGGAAGGTGTTGCACCCCCAAAATGCCTACATTGATCTCCCGTGATGGCAGATAGCACATGTTGACACACTGTGTGCATCTTAAAAATTTGGCTTTTCTCGAATATGTCCAAAATTCTGAAAAATTTTTCTATTCAAAAAAACCAAAAAAAAGGAAGGGATTTGGAGGTGTTTTAAACTCTCCCTAAAACATCAATGATGTTCTTCATTTTGTTTTTAACATCATTGATGTTTTTCTGGATGTTTTCCAAGTCCCTATTACACCCCATGATCTCCCCGATCAGGATCTGGGCACTCTCACTGGTGAAATGTCCTTCATCCACAACATCACGATCACCTAAAAATATAAAAACAAAAACACACCATGTATTATAAATATTCCGGCATCCATCTATTACCTGAGCGTGTGGTCGCAGACACTCACCTGTTGTGGTGACTATTTCCACCACGTCTCCTTCCTCCTCCTCCTCCTGTTGACTTTGTTGGATTTCCACTTCCTCATGAGGTGGGGGGTCTGTGGTCTCCTCGGGTGAAGGGTGTCCTTCGAGTCTTTTCTCCCCTATGTAAAAAAAAAATAGGTATACTTAGCACACAGAATTTGGTGACAGAAATAGGAACATGAAACATTGCTTGGAAGTGGGGTACAATTGTCTGTTATGGCAGAGTTCCAAGATGAAAAATTATTTGGGTCACTTTGTGAAGCTTAAATACTTACCTGTTTTGTACAAGCTTCACAGATGGAGACACCCCTATAGTATACACTGGAGCACCTGTGTGGGACCCCCTAATAAAAAGGGTGTTCTGGTGTCCCACACTAGTGCTCCTGTGTCCAGATGTGTAAACAGCTGCTGAGTGTCCTCTCCTTACACAGAATCTAGTTTGCATTTCATTCTAGTTACCAACCCATCTAGATACCAAAATTATTTAACGAGAAGTAGGCTAGCAAAAATGTATTCAAATGCATATGTCCAAAACATGGTGTTTTCTATGCCGAACGAACAATGTTTCATATGAACGAATAATGTGGCCATGAAAGTTGTCATTTTAAACTGTACAACAGTAAAGAAAAGCACATGGAGCAGCACGAACATTACAAAAATAAAGAATAGGAACACAGGACAACTACTTACTCTTTTGCAGCACTCTCCTGATCCTTCTGTAATGCTCATGCTCCCTTAATTTGAGGTCCGACCACCGCTTCCTGAGCTGATCCTTGGATCATCGTACCCCGAAATTCTTCTGCAGACTTTGGGGTAAGGTCCATACTTCCCGTCATAGTCGGCCCTTTTAATTATGTCGACCATCTCCAACATCTCCCCAAAGGACATATTTGAGGCCTTAAATCGTCTCTTCCGGGATTGGGACGTTTCAGGCTCTGGGCTTTCCTCCTCCTCCTCCTCCTCGTTGGTGTAATTATCAGACATCTGCTCTGTCTCCGCCATGTGCTCTTCCCCACTGCGCCAAACGAGAAGGGGCAGGGAATAGACTAGAAAGAATGTCAGGGGCGGGCGGAGTTTCACGCATGCGCAGTGTATATAAAGCGTAACACACGTGCGTAGTACGTACGATCTGTGAGTGGAGGAAGGAGTATCGGAGGCGCCAATCATGATAACGAAGGTAAGATTTAAATTTTGGCCTATACTGCTTCTAGCTTGAGGCCTGTATTTAGACAAGTTTATAAGACTTTAGGCTGACATTAGGGTTTGTCTGGTGTTGTGTCTTGCAGTGAAAATGGATCTAGGCAATGATCAGGACTTTATGCCAATCTTCATTGATATGTTCAGGGAGCTGCCCTGTCTGTGGCAGATAAACCACCCCGAATATAAGAACCAAACAAAGAGGAAGGCAGCGCTGGATAATTTGCTGCAATTTGTGAAGCCAGTGATCCCCACGGCAGACATCACCTATTTGAAGATCCTAATTGGTGGCATGAGGAGCACTTATCTAAGGGAGCACAAGAAGGTCCAGGATTCCCAGAGATCAGGAGCTGCAGATGACATTTATGTCCCCAGGCTGTGGTACGATGACAGGCTGCATTTTCTGTCAGGTCAGACTGAACCCAGGCCAGCACTCTCCAGTCTTCCTTCCACGCTTCCTTCCCCCCCGGCTGAGGCTTCTGATGTCCAACCTGGGCCTTCCAGGCAGCAACATGTGGAGGAGCCAAGCTTGAGCCAGGTATAGCATTCTTCTAAATATTTCTGGTTGTCCAATCAATGGTGTTAAATAGATGTTAGTTTGGAGTACTAATTTATGATTGTGATTGATGAACCAAAAACTAAAACCATGTCCCTTTTTCATACACAGGAAAGTCTCAGCCAGGAGGTGGCCGGACCAAGCAGGCTGCCGGATACCCAGGTCCCTCCCCTCCGCCTTCAAAGAAAAAGTGGCAGGAAGAGGAGTAACCTGGAGGAGGCTGCAATAGGCCTATTTTGGAAGGCTACTGAGGCCCTCAGAACACCCCACAGTGTGGAAGATGATTTTGAAGAGCTAACTGCATGCAAAATGATGTGGAGGGCCAACACCTCTTATGTGAGTTTTTAATTTTGGAAGCTCTAAATAAGGGGTTGAGGGGCCAACTCATATGTGAAACCCACATTTGTCAGCTCACCCATGGTCCTCCTCCTCCTCCTCCAGGTCCTACTCCTCCTCCTGCCACACCTCCAACACCAGAGCCACAGCCAGTAAGGAAGCGTGTAAGAAAGACCAGAGAGTGATGGCCTGGGTTCAGTCTGGTCTGGCAAAAGATGCAGCCTCTTGTATGACCACAGCCTGGGAACATACATGTCATTTGCTGCTTTCATGATCTCTGGGACTTCTGGACCAGACTGCACTCCCTTAGATATGGACTCCTCAGGCCACCAATTTTGCTGTAAAATAATTGATGTATACCCTGGGGCCAAAGGCTTCACCAATTTCTGATGTTTATCCAGCGTTGCCTCCCTCTTTGTTTGGTTCTAACCCCTAATAAAGGAATTTTGGTTTCAATTATACTCGCCTATGTGTGTTTTCCTTCAAAAAGGACAGTTTGTTTGTGAGGAGGCAGGTACATTTCAAAAATACAATGTGAAATTAACAAGAGACACCAACACCAAGCAACCTCCTTGAGATTAAATAATACAAGATAATAATGATGTTGTGGTAACTTGACACACAAAACACACCCAAAAATATTCAGGATGTAAAAAAAAAAACACGATCAGGCTTGAAAAAAATACAAACCCAAAAAAAAAAACATATCTTTTTTGACAGATGTGACAAAGCAAAATATATTGATGAAATCATGATAAATAATAAAGAATGAAGTTTGTGAGAAGTCTGTGTGAATATCAGCAGCAAAACGACTTAATTCTTCTAGCATTATAAAGAAGAACAGAGTGTGCTGCATTAACCACTTGCTTACTGGGCACTTAAACCCCCCTCCTGTCCAGACCAATTTTTTACTTTTAGCGCTGTCGCACTTTGAATGACAATTGCGCGGTCATACAACACTGTACCCAAATTAAATTTTTATCATTTTTTCCCACAAATAGAGCTTTCTTTTGATGGTATTTGATCACCTCTGCGGTTTTTAGTTTTTGTTAGAAAAATTGAAAAAGACAGATTTAAAAAAAAAAAATTATATTTTTTTTATATTTTGTTATAAAATTTTGCAAACAGGTAATTTTTCTCCTTCGTTGATGTACGCTGATGAGGCGGCACTGATGGGCACCGATAGGTGGCAGTGATGGGCACTGATGGGTGGCACTGATGGGCACTGATTGGGCACTGATTGATGGCAGCACTGCTAGGTGGCACTGATTGGCACCACTGGTGGGCATGGATAGGTGGCACTTGTGGGCATTGATAGGTGGCACTTGTGGGCATTGATAGGTGGCACTGCTGGGCACTGTGGGCACTGGCAGGTGGCAATGACAGATGGCACTTGCAGGCACAGATGAGGCATATGTGCCTCCTTCCTCTTCGGGACCGATGTCCCTTTGACATAAGCCAGTGATCAACTTTTTTTTCCTCCTCACGCTGTCAGCGTGAGGAGAAAATGAAACCGATCACCGAGCTTTTGTTTACATCATGTGATCAGCTGTCATTGGCTGACAGCTGATCACATGGTAAGTAGCCGGGACCGGCCCCTTACTCGGATCTGTGATCATCCGAGTCTCCGTGACTCGGTGATCACAGCACGCACACCGCGCGCCCTGCAGGGTGCGCGCGGTACAGGGGTGGACGTCCCATGATGGCCTCCCGGAACATTGCAGCCTGACGAATGTGCTATATCCGTACTGAACGCTAATTTTACCAGACCGAGCTGTTCCATCTCAGAATTTCTTCTGAGCATGGGTGGCACTTTGTGCGTTGGAATTGTCCACACACGGTCGGAATTGACGCGATCAGATTTTGTTGTCGGAAAATTTTATAGCCTGCTCAAAAACTTTGTGTTGGAAAATCCGATGGAAAATGTCCGATGGAGCCCACACACGGTCGGAATTTCCGACAACATGCTCCGATCGCACATTTTCCATTGGAAAATCCGACTGTGTGTACAGGGCATTAGAGAAAAAAAAAAGACGTTTATTTACAAAAATGGATTGAAGCTAAGCATATCACTGAGGCCAGGATATGAGGTAGTCTGCAAGTTGTACATCCACTGGGTCTCCCTTTGGAGTACCTTTTGATCAAAATTACCGCCTCTGGGATCATCATATATACAGTCAAGGATGGCAATTTTGAAAGTATGTGGGTCATAATTGTGCTCAAATGCCACATGGTACCCAATGGCTTTATTGAGTATGCCATTGGTGGCATAATATACATGATCCTTCACTCTTTTCCACAAAGGTCTAATTGTTTTACCGATGTAGAATGCTCCACATCTGCAAAGAATAATATAGATAACTCCCTTGGTTAAACAGGTGACATGGTGGTGCAAAAAATGCATCTGACCATTGGGCAGAGTAAAAGAGGGTCCCTCCAAAAGAAGATGACAAAAGTCGCAACTACCACATCGAAACAAACCAAGTGATTCATCTTGTCTGTCCCGAGATTTGTGATAGTGGCTGTGTACAAGACAGTCCTTGATAGATCTGGAACGTCTATATGTGATCTCAGGATGTGGCCCTAGGTATTTGGAGAGTGTGGGATCAGCCAGTAGAATATGCCAATGCTTGCTGAGAATAGAACGTATGATCTGGTGCTGATCAGAAAAAGTGGTGATAAATCGCACTGCATCAGATTTGCTCTGTTTGGAATCAGAGAACAGGATCTCGTGTCTGGAACGACTACAGGCTTTATTATAGGCCTTTTTCAAGCAGGTTTTTGTGTATTCCCTGGCCAGAAGACACTTGTATAGTGAGTCAGCCTCCTGTTTAAAATTAATATTATTAGAACAATTTCTCCTGAGGCGTAGATATTGGCCGAAGGGAATACTGTGGACAAGTGCACTGGGATGTGCACTGGAGGCATGTAATATCGTGTTACCTGCAGTGGGTTTACGATATAGCGATGTAGCGATGGTACCATCAGCCTCAACAGTGATGGTAACATCCAGAAAGGAGATCCTGCTCTCATGAAAATCCATTGTAAATTTTAAATTATAATTATTCCCGGCAAGCATTTGCATGAAACGTTCAAGCATGGACGAAGACCCGCCCCATATCATGAAGACGTCGTCTATGAAACGACACCATAACAGGATGTGGAAAAGTTTAGTATGATCGTCATTAGAGAAAAAATCTCGTTCCCACCCCCCAGGTACAAATTGGCATAAGAGGGGGTGCAACACGTGCCCATGGCGACCCCTGTACCTGGAGGGAGTGGGACTCGTCAAAAGAAACCACATTTCTAGTAAGGATATGAGATAACAATTGTAATATAAACTGTTTCATGCCAGAAAATTTGGGACCGCGTTCATCAAGAAATTTAGAGATAGTTTGCATGCCTAGGTTGTGTGGAATGGAGGAATAGAGTGCCTCAATGTCAATGGCGACAAGGAGGCAACCTTCTGGCACAGTAAGGCCATCAAGATTTTTCAGGAGATCAGTAGTGTCCCTAATATAAGAGGGCAGTGTGATAACATGGGGCGAAGATATTCATCAACCAGCTTGCTAGCCCATTCAGTAATTGAGCCCACACCAGAGACGATCGGTCGTCCCAGTGGATTTCGAAGACTTTTATGCGTTTTTGGAAGCGCATAAAATGTAGGAATCTTGGGGTGTGGAACCTGTATGCCCTCGAGGATCTCGTTGGTAATCAAGCCCTCTGCATGGGCTAAACATATAATTTGTTCATATTCAAGATTATATTTGGCAATGATATTAGCTGAGATTGGTTTATACCACTGTCTGTTCTTGAGTATATCCCAGCACATGTTGCAATATTAGCGTTCATCCAATAAAACTACATTGCCTCCCTTGTTGGAGGGCTTGATCACGAACTGAGAATTCCTACTAAGTCCAATGAGTGCGTTTCTGTGGGCCTGACTCAAATTATGACTGCCCAGTTTTTTGGAAACCGTAAGTTCAATTTCTTTAGTTGTTTGAGTTAAAAAAGTCCAAATATTAGGATTGGTACGTAAAGATGGGAAATTAGTAGATTTTTGTTTCACAGCATTTCCTAGCATAGTAAGTTCCTGTTGGTAAAGTTTGTTCTGTGTCTGCTGACCAATGATGTCATCAGATTCAGATCCAACCGTCTGTGTAGGATTGGTATCATTTTGTTCTAGCAAGAGCACAAGATCTCTCAGCGCTCGGAATTCCGCGACTGTGAAATCTTTCCAAATCTCCTGTTCAACAAGATTTTTCTGTTTTTCTTGTCTGTCATGGTCAAAGAGAAACTTGTAGGTTAGTTTCCTAGAAAATAAGTGTAGATCTTTGATAATGTTGAAAGTGTCAGGCACAGAAATGGGGCAGAAATTCAGCCCCAACTGTAGAACCTCCCTTTCCGTTGTATTTAAGGGGTAAGATGAAAGGGTAATTATTTCAAGCTGTGAAACATCATTTGAGGAAATGTCTATGGGATAGAGGTGAGGGCAAGGTGCATTCTGGATATCTACTGATATTTGAAAAAATTGATCGATACGTCATTGTTTTAGATCCTTCCTGATTGCACCTGCTGCTGCTGTACTTGAGGGCCGTGAGGAGATAATAGATTGTGCACAGTCGGCTATGCTTGGACGGATATCAGGTTTGGTAGTTGAGGTCGAAGGAACAGACAGGGTAGATGTAATGGGGGGGGGGCATTTAACAAAGTTGGATCAGGAAACATAGATATCCCTCCATTATCCCTAATTGTAGGACCTTGTTCTTGTATACAATTATTGACAGGTGGTTGAACTAGTTCATCCACCATCCTTTTTTTGTCATTACCTGTCTGCTGACCATTACCCGTTGGTCGTCTTTTTCTGGAACCCGGACCTCTTTGTCGTCCCCGATGAGAGGCCCGTGAGTTCTGCGTAGGAAAAACCACCTGTCAATAATTGTATACAACAACAAGGTCCTACAATTAGGGATAATGGAGGGATATCTATGTTTCCTGATCCAACTTCGTTAAATGCCCCCCTATTACATCTACCCTGCCTGTTCCTTTGACCTCCACTATCAAACCTGATATCCGTCCAAGCATAGCCGACTGTGCACAATCTATTATCTCCTCATGGTCCTCAAGTACAGCAGCAGGTGCAATCAGGAAGGATCTAAAACAATGATGTATCAATCAATTTTTTTTAAATATCAGTAGATATCCAGAATGCACCTTGCCCTCACCTCTATCTACTGCTGACAATCCCATAGACATTTCCTCAAATGATGTTTAACAGCTTGAAATAATTAACCTTTCATCTTACCCCTTAAATACAACGGAAAGGGAGGTTCTACAGTTGAAGCTGAATTTCTGCCCCATTTCTGTGCCTGACACTTTCAACATTATCAAAGATCTACACTTATTTTCTAGGAAACTAACCTAAAAGTTTCTCTTTGACCATGACAGACAAGAAAAACTGAAAAATCTTGTGCTCTTGCTAGAACAAAATGATACCAATCCTACACAGACGGTTGGATCTGAATCTGATGACATCATTGGTCAGCAGACACGGGAACAAACTTTACCAACAGGAACTTACTATGCTAGGAAATGCTGTGAAACAAAAATCTACTCATTTCCCATCTTTACGTACCAATCGTAATATTTGGACTTTTTTAACTCAAACAACTAAAGAAATTGAACTTACGGTTTCTAAAAAACTGGGCAGTCATAATTTGAGTCAGGCCCACAGAAACGCACTCATTGGACTTAGTAGAAATTCTCAGTTCGTGATCAAGCCCTACGACAAGGGAGGCAATGTAGTTTTATTGGATGAACTCCAATATCGCAACATGTGCTGGGATATACACAAGAACAGACAGTGGTATAAACCAATCTCAGCTAATATCATTGCCAAATATAATCTTGAATATGAACAAATTATACATTTAGCCCATGCGGAGGGCTTGATCACCAATGAGATCCTTGAGGGCATACAGGTTCCACACCCCAAGATTCCTACATTTTATGCGCTTCCAAAAACGCATAAAAGTTTTCGAAATCCACCGGGACGACCAATCGTCTCTGGTGTGGGCTCAATTACTGAACGGGCCAGGAAGCTGGTTGATGAATATCTTCGCCCCCATGTTATCACACTGCCCTCTTATATTAGGGACACTACTGATCTCCTGAAAAATCTTGATGGCCTTACTGTGCCAGAAGGTTGCCTCCTTGTCGCCATTGACATTGAGGCACTCTATTCCTCCATTCCACACAACCTAGGCATGCAAACTATCTCTAAATTTCTTGATGAACGCGGGTCCCAAATTTTCTGGCATGAACCAGTTTATATTACAATTGTTATCTCATATCCTTACTAGAAATGTGGTTTCTTTTGACGAGTCCCACTTCCTCCAGGTACAGGGGGTCGCCATGGACACATGTTGCGCCCCCTCTTATGCCAATTTGTACCTGGAGGGGTGGGAATGGGATCTTTTCTCTAGTGACGATCATACTAATCTTCTTTCCCACATCCTGTTATGGCGTCGTTTCATAGACGACATATTCATGATATGGGGGCGGGTCTTCGTCCATGCTTGAACGTTTCATGCAGATGCTTGCCAGGAATAATTATAATTTAAAATTTACAATGGATTTTCATGAGAGCAGGATTCCCTTTCTGGATGTTACCATCACTGTTGAGGCTGATGGTACCATCGCTACATAGCTATATCGTAAACCCACTGAGGGAAACATGATATTGCATGCCTCTAGTGCACATCCCAGTGCACTTGTCCGTAGTATTCCCTTCTGTCAATATCTACGCCTCAGGAGAAATTGTTCTAATGATATTAATTTTAAACAGGAGGCTGACTCAATATACATGCGTCTTCTGGCCAGGGGATACACAAAAACCTGCTTGAAAAAGGCCTATAATAAGACAAACAGAGCAAATCTGATGCAGTGCAATTGATCACCACTTTTTCTGATCAGCACCAGACCATACGTTCTATTCTCGGCAAGCATTGGCATATTCTACTGGCTGATCCCACACTCTCCAAATACCTAGGGCCACATCCTGAGATCACATATAGATGTTCCAGATCTATCAAGGACTGTCTTGTACACAGCCATTATCACAAATCTCGGGACAGACAAGATGAATCACTTGGTTTGTTTCTATGTGGTAGTTGCGACTTTTGTCATCTTCTTTTGGACCCTCTTTTACTCTGCCCAATGGTCGGACGCATTTTTTGCGCCGCCATGTCACCTGTTTAACCAAGGGAGTTATCTATATTATTCTTTGCTGATGTGCAGCCTTCTACATCGGTAAAACAATTAGACCTTTGTGGAAAAGAGTGAAGGATCATGTATATTATGCCACCAATGGCATACTCAATAAAGCCATTGGGTACCATGTGACATTTGAGCACAATTATGACCCACATACTTTCAAAATTGCCATCCTTGACTGTATATATGATGATCCCAGAGGCGGTAATTTTGATCAAAAGGTACTCCAAAGGGAGACCCAGTGGGTGTAAAACTTGCAGGCTACCTCATATCCTGGCCTCAATGATAGCTTCAAACCATTTTTGTAAATAAACGTCTTTTTTTTTCTCTAACACCACTTATGTATATTTAATAGTTGTTGGCATCACTGTATGATATATGAGAATATTCTGCTGTACCTTCAAGCAAATCTATTACAATAACCGAAAAGATTATTTGCACTTATAAATGCAAAGCACATTGTACTGTTTTTAATCTATTTCTGATTCTATCTGATACCATATTCCAGTGTGTTGATCCATGACCTGTAACAAGTTGGGCCTATTGTATTCACTTAATCAGGCTTCATTATTTTCTGCCATGAGTGACCGATCAACTTGGTCTTTTTTTTTTTTTTGTTCTATACTGTGGTGGTTTTCCGGTATTTGGGCTTGTGCGCCGTTCTGGTTCCTGTTTGGGGCTCGGTCTGGCTTCCTGTGTTGTTTATTGCTTGGTACCTTGGACGTGCCCTGCTATATTGGTGTGCAGGTTATGTCGCGCCGGATTTCCGGTGGCGTCCGGTCAGCTGATGCTGATGTTCACCTGGCTTACTGTCCTGCCTCCTCCTTTTTTGTGTATGGATGGGGGACGGGATATGTTTGCCATGCTTGGCCGGCTTTGGCGCCGAAATGGGTGGGGTGGTTGCTCCGCCTTCCTCTTGGTTTGCATATGTGCGCTGCGTGATGCAGTTGACTCCGCCCCTCCCTTCCCACCCACGGGATTGTGGACTATACCTGGGGCTTCTGGGATGTTATTTTTGGCGCCAATTTCGATTCCTGTTTAGGTCTCCAACCCTCTTTTTGGCGCCAAAGCAAACTATTTCAGCATTTGCTTTGTGACCTTCAGCTCATGAGCGTCTCTGTGCCCTCCAGGGGAGGTACATCAAACCTAATTGATAGTAAGTACTTTGTCTTTTTTGCAAGTTTATTTTGGTTGTTATTGCTGCAAGATAGATGGGTTTTGAGATATATGGCAAAAGGTATATATCACCTCATTCGTGTAATGGTTTTCATGCATTTTTTCAGCAATTTTATTCTTTTTATGTATTTATTTTTTTTCTTCTTTAGCTGACGGTTACTCTTATGACTTGAAATCCTGCAACGACAACGGAAATATGAATTATAGAGTCCTATCTCTAATTATTTAATCATTTGAGCCTATGGAAGCTTTCCTAAGGTAATGTGAATTTTAACAGTAGTCACCCCTTGTATAATGGTCATTGCGCCTCATCTGGTTTTATATGGTATTATATGCTTATGTGTTTTTTGTTTCTTATTTTAGATAGTGAGACCTTTTTTCTGTATTATATAAAAACCTGGATGTGTCCTGAGGAAGTCTTTAGAATGAAACTCGTAGACGTACCGGGGCTCACATCACGTATATCTCTCACACAGATGCTTTTTATATTTTTTGTCAATGTCTTTGTCATTTATATATTTGTAATAAAATCTATTATATTGTTGTTTTGTATATGATCTCCATGATTTGCTGTGCCTCTAAAGTCCGACCAGGGTTTTTTTGCATCATACCTCTTATCCTTTCCCCCCATCCCCCCTTTTTTCACAATTAATTATACAGACGTGGCAATAGGAGTGTTTTCTTTTTATAATTTGCTGGAAATGTAACAGTCGGGGTATTGAGGCTATGGGGACATGAAGTGTGCGCAGGTGCAGTCCGTATTCCTTCGTTCGTGATGGACGTTGGGGTATAAAAGGGAAGGTTGCCGTGCCATACAGCCAATCCCATGATTAAGTCTGTCTGACGAAACATGTCGGGGCGTGGCTGTACGGCAACCATTATCACGAACGTTTGATGCGATACGCCGTACCAGGAAGTGGAAATCTAAGTCTGAGGAGTGGGTGACAGAGAGAGAGCATTTGCACACCTCGGGTCCGCCGTGACCACAATACACCACTTTAGAAGTTTATGGAAGATTTGCTGTGATATTCTTATGCATGATTTGAATTTCATCAGTGTGAGTGTAATGGTTGAAGATTTTTAGAGTGTTTTATTAAACTGGCTTTTCGTTATTACACTATTGGAGCACTTTTTGTTATTTACATGTGGAGAGATCCTTTGTATACACGGTTGGATATTGGATATTTCTAAATCCTTTCTGTGTGGTTTAAAGCGAGTGAGCCAAACATGAGAGTGTGAGGCATATCAATTCGCTGAGTGTGTTTTTCTGAAGGGAGCGGAATCACTTAGCACATTGGTGTGGTGGATGAACAACAAGATAGTACAGAAACCTTCACTGAATATATATATTTTTTTTATGAACTTTATTTTCATGAACTTTTTTTGCATTATAGGAATCATATTTTTTCACTTGTCATATTTTTTCACTTGTCACAGGGTGATAATATTTATGATTGTTAGCACATTTAACCACTTGCCGACCGCCGCACGACTATATACGTCGACAGAGCGGCACGGGCAGGCAAAAGGACGTATATGTACGTCCTTGCCTGCCCGCGGGTGGGGGGTCCGATCGGACCCCCCCCCGGTGCCTGCGGCGGTCGGCAAATCTCCCCCGGCGATCGGAGGTGAGGGGGAGGCCATCCATTCGTGGCCCCCCCCTCGCGATCGCTCTCAGCCAATGGGATCATTTCCCTGCCTCTGTATTGTACACAGAGGCAGAGGAAATGATGTCATCTCTCCTCGGCTCGGTATTTTCCGTTCCGGGCCGAGGAGAGAAGACTGCAATGTAAGTGCACCAACACTACACACACAGTAGAACATGCCAGGCACACTAAACACCCCGATCCCCCCCCCCCGATCGCCCCCCGATCCCCCCCCAATCACCCCCCCCCCCCCTGTCACAAACTGACACCAGCAGGTTTTTTTTTTTTTTTTTTTTTTTCTGATTACTGTATTGGTGTCAGTTTGTGACAGTTACAGTGTCAGGGCAGTGAGTGTTAGGCCCCCTGTAGGTCTAGGGTACCCCCCTAACCCCCCCTAATAAAGTTTTAACCCCTTGATCACCCCCTGTCACCAGTGTCGCTAAGCGATCATTTTTCTGATCGCTGTATTAGTGTCGCTGGTGATGCTAGTTAGGGACGTAAATATTTAGGTTCGCCGTCAGAGTTTTATAGCGACAGGGACCCCCATATACTATCTAATAAATGTTTTAACCCCTTGATTGCCCCCTAGTTAACCCTTTCACCACTGATCACTGTATAACCGTTACGGGTGACGCTGGTTAGTTTGTTTATTTTTTATAGTGTCAGGGAACCCGCCGTTTATTACCGAATAAAGATTTAGCCCCCTGATCGCCCGGCGGTGATATGCGTCGCCCCAGGCAGGGTCAGATTAGCGCCAGTACCGCTAACACCCACGCACGCAGCATACGCCTCCCTTAGTGGTATAGTATCTGATCGCATCAATATCTGATCCGATCAGATCTATACTGGCGTCCCCAGCAGTTTAGGGTTCCCAAAAACACAGTGTTAGCGGGATCATCCCAGATACCTGCTAGCACCTGCGTTTTGCCCCTCCGCCCAGCTCGGCCCAGCCCACCCAAGTGCAGTATCGATCGATCACTGTCACTTACAAAACACTAAACGCATAACTGCAGCGTTCGCTGAGTCAGGCCTGATCCCTGCGATCGCTAACAGTTTTTTTGGTAGCATTTTGGTGAAATGGCAAGCACCAGCCCCAGGCAGCGTCAGGTTAGTGCCAGTACCGCTAACACCCACGCACCGTACACCTCCCTTAGTGGTATAGTATCTGAACGCATCAATATCTGATCCGATCAGATCTATACTAGCGTCCCCAGCAGTTTAGGGTTCCCACAAACGCAGTGTTAGCGGGATCAGCCCAGATACCTGCTAGCAACTGCGTTTTACCCCTCCGCCCGGCCCAGCCCAGCCCACCCAAGTGCAGTATCGATCGATCACTGTCACTTACAAAACACTAAACGCATAACTGCAGCGTTCGCAGAGTCAGGCCTGATCCCTGCGATCGCTAACAGTTTTTTTTGTAGCGTTTTGGTGAACTGGCAAGCACCAGCCCCAGGCAGCGTCAGGTTAGTGCCAGTAGCGCTAACACCCACGCACGCACTGTACACCTCCCTTAGTGGTATAGTATCTGAACTGATCAATATCTGATCCGATCAGATCTATACTGGCGTCCCCAGCAGTTTAGGGTTCCCAAAAACGCAGTGTTAGCGGGATCAGCCCAGATACCTGCTAGCACCTGCGTTTTGCCCCTCCGCCCGGCCCAGCCCAGCCCACCCAAGTGCAGTATCGATCGATCACTGTCACTTACAAAACACTAAATGCATAACTGCAGCGTTCGCAGAGTCAGGCCTGATCCCTGCGATCGTTAACAGTTTTTTTGGTAGCGTTTTGGTGAACTGGCAAGCGCCAGCGGCCTAGTACACCCCGGTCGTAGTCAAACCAGCACTGCAGTAACACTTGGTGACGTGGCGAGTCCCATAAGTGCAGTTCAAGCTGGTGAGGTGGCAAGCACAAGTAGTGTCCCGCTGCCACCAAAAAGACAAACACAGGCCCGTCGTGCCCATAATGCCCTTCCTGCTGCATTCGCCAATCCTAATTGGGAACCTACCGCTTCTGCAGCGCCCGTACTTCCCCCATTCACATCCCCAACCAAATGCAGTCGGCTGCATGAGAGGCATTTTTATGTCCTCCCGAGTACCCCTACCCAACTAACCCCCCCAAAAAAGATGTTGTGTCTGCAGCAAGCGCGGATATAGGCGTGACACCCGCTATTATTGTCCCTCCTGTCCTGACAATCCTGGTCTTTGCATTGGTGAATGTTTTGAAAAAAAAAAATGAAAGGAACAGTTTTAAAATAAGATAAAAAAGCAAAAAAATAATAAAGAAAAAAAAAAAAAAAAAAAGCACCCCTGTCCCCCCTGCTCTCGCGCTAAGGCGAACGCAAGCGTCGGTCTGGCGTCAAATGTAAACAGCAATTGCACCATGCATGTGAGGTATCACCGCGACGGTCAGATCGAGGGCAGTAATTTTAGCAGTAGACCTCCTCTGTAAATCTAAAGTGGTAACCTGTAAAGGCTTTTAAAGGCTTTTAAAAATGTATTTATTTTGTTGTCACTGCACGTTTGTGCACAGTTGTAAAGCATGTCATGTTTGGTATCCATGTACTCGGCCTAAGATCATCTTTTTTATTTCATCAAACATTTGGGCAATATAGTGTGTTTTAGTGCATTAAAATGTAAAAAAGTGTGTTTTTTCCCCAAAAAATGCGTTTGAAAAATCGCTGCGCAAATACTGTGTGAAAAAAAAAAATTAAACACCCACCATTTTAATCTGTAGGGCATTTGCTTTAAAAAAATATATAATGTGTGGGGGTTCAAAGTAATTTTCTTGCAAAAAAAAATAATTTTTTCATGTAATCAAAAAGTGTCAGAAAGGGCTTTGTCTTCAAGTGGTTAGAAGAGTGGGTGATGTGTGACATAAGCTTCTAAATGTTGTGCATAAAATGCCAGGACAGTTCAAACCCCCCCAAATGACCCCATTTTGGAAAGTAGACACCCCAAGCTATTTGCTGAGAGGCATGTCGAGTCCATGGAATATTTTATATTGTGACACAAGTTGCGGGAAAGAGACAAATTATTATTATTTTTTTTTTTTTTGCACAAAGTTGTCACTAAATGATATATTGCTCAAACATGCCATGGGAATATGTGAAATTACACCCCAAAATACATTCTGTTGCTTCTCCTGAGTACGGGGATACCACATGTGTGAGACTTTTTGGGAGCCTAGCCACGTATGGGACCCCGAAAACCAAGCACCGCCTTCAGGCTTTCTAAGGGCGTAAATTTTTGATTTCACTCTTCACTGCCTATCACAGTCTCGGAGGCCATGGAATGCCCAGGTGGCACAAACCCCCCCCCAAATGACCCCATTTTGGAAAGTAGACACCCCAAGCTATTTGCTGAGAGGTATAGTGAGTATTTTGCAGACCTCACTTTTTGTCACAAAGTTTTGAAAATTAAAAAAAGAAAAAAAAAATTTTTTTTTTTGTCTTTCTTCATTTTCAAAAACAAATGAGAGCTGCAAAATACTCACCATGCCTCTCAGCAAATAGCTTGGGGTGTCTACTTTCCAAAATGGGGTCATTTGGGGGGGTTTTGTGCCACCTGGGCATTCCATGGCCTCCGAAACTGTGATAGGCAGTGAAGAGTGAAATCAAAAATGTACACCCTTAGAAATCCTGAAGGCGGTGATTGGTTTTCGGGGTCCCGTACGCGGCTAGGCTCCCAAAAAGTCCCACACATGTGGTATCCCCATACTCAGGAGAAGCAGCTAAATGTATTTTGGGGTCCAATTCCACATATGCCCATGACCTGTGTGAGCAATATATCATTTAGTGACAACTTTGTGCAAAAAAAAAAAAAAAAATAAAATAAATTGTCACTTTCCCGCAACTTGTGTCAAAATATAAAATATTCCATGGACTCAACATGCCTCTCAGCAAATAGCTTGGGGTGTCTACTTTCCAAAATGGGGTCATTTGGGGGGGGTTTGTGCCATCTGGGCATTTTATGGCCTTCAAAACTGTGATAGGTAGTGAGGAGTAAAATCAAAAATGTACGCCCTTAGAAATCCTGAAGGCAGTGATTGGTTTTCGGGGCCCCGTATGCGGCTAGGCTCCCAAAAAGTCCCACACATGTGGTATCCCCATACTCAGGAGAAGCAGCTAAATGTATTTTGGGGTGCAATTCCACATAGGCCCATGGCCTGTGTGAGCAATATATCATTTAGTGACAACTTTTTGTAATTTTGTTTTTTTTTTTTTTTTTTTTCATTATTCAATCACTTGGGACAAAAAAAATGAATATTCAATGGGCTCAACATGCCTCTCAGCAATTTCCTTGGGGTGTCTACTTTCCAAAATGGGGTCATTTGTGGGGGTTTTGTACTGCCCTGTCATTTTAGCACCTCAAGAAATGACATAGGCAGTCATAAATTAAAGACTGTGTAAATTCCAGAAAATGTACCCTAGTTTGTAGGCGCTATAACTTTTGCGCAAACCAATAAATATACACTTATTGACATTTTTTTTACCAAAGACATGTGGCCAAATACATTTTGGCCTAAATGTATGACTAAAATTGAGTTTATTGGATTTTTTTTAGAACAAAAAGTAGAAAATATCATTTTTTTTCAAAATTTTCGGTCTTTTTCCGTGTATAGCGCAAAAAATAAAAACGGCAGAGGTGATCAAATACCATCAAAAGAAAGCTCTATTTGTGGGAAGAAAAGGACGCAAATTTCGTTTGGTTACAGCATTGCATGACCGCGCAATTAGCAGTTAAAGCGACGCAGTGCCAAATTGTAAAAAGTGCTCTGGTCAGGAAGGGGGTAAATCCTTCCGGGGCTGAAGTGGTTAAATTTGTTGATTTAATATTTATGTATGATCACAGTAGTGTGATTTAAGCGCCACTATTTTTCTCACTTTTCTAATTTGATTAGGGTTAAAATACTGCTTACATTTTACATTTTCTAAAGTGGCAGCTCTATTAAATTCAGATTATGTGTTTCTGAGGCGCAGTGGTGGTAAATCCAAGTGTGGGCGGGATGAACTTGGTGATCATCAGTTTGTGAAATATAAAAGCTTGTTTACAAGGATGTACACAAGATACAGGTCAACCAAGAATGTGATCAATCAACTATTGATAGTCATGGAATTAGGAATAACACAAAAAAAAAATAAGTCAAAACTAAACAGAAAAAACGAAACAATTACAACCATTAGTACCATTATAAGATACCATTCCTTAAATCAAATGACATAGATTTATCTCAAGGGGAAGTGTCTGAAAATTTTTCGACCCATGGCTACCATCTGTCTAAAAATCGAGTAGTAGATTGAGTAGTATATGCAAAAAACTTCTTGTAGAGATATTGAGCTTTTACTCGTAGTATCACATCTGATACATTAGGCGCATTTGTGGTCTTCCATTTTGAAGTGATTGTGAGACAGGCTGCTATGAGTAGACATGGGCCGAACACCTCCCTGTTTGGTTCGCAGCAGAACTCCCGAACAAGGGAAATGTTCTAACCCGAATGGCAAACCCCATTGAAGTCCATGGGAGCTGAACAGAAAAAAATCAAAACTGCCCATTTTGAAGGCTTACATGCAAGTAATTGGCAATAAAATGGGTATGGGGGTATGGGTACTACCCTGGGGGACATGTGCCAATGTAAATATTTTTTTTTAAAACTATTGTTTAGCAGTGATTTTAATTATCCTTAAAGTGCAACAATAAAAATGAAAAATTCTTTTAAATATATTGCATGGGGGCTCCCCTTAGTCTGCCTGTAAAGTGACACATCTGTAGAAGATATATAACATGCTGCAGCAAAACTGACATTTCCAAAGAAAAAAAACAAGTCAAATCCCAATTAAAATGACTCGCAGTTACAATTACTGGCATGGATCTGGTATGGATTTTAAGGGGGAACCCAACACCAAAATAAAAAAAATGGTGTGGGGCCCCCAAAATCCATACCAAACCCTTATCCGTGCATGCAGCCAGGCTGGTCAGGAAAGGGGGGATGAGCAACGCCCCCCAAAACCATACCAGGCCACATGCCCTCAACATGGGGGGGTAGGAGCTTTGGGCTTTGCCCCCCCACCTCAAAGCACCTTGTCCCCAAGGGCCTCATCCTCACAACCGTGGCCGGTGGTTGTGAGGGTCTGCGGGTGGTAGGGCTTATTGGAATCTGGAAGCCCCTTTTAACAAGGGGGTCCCCAGATCCTGCCCCCCCATTCATCAAAAAATGTATAAAAAAAATAAAAACAGGAGACAAGTTTTTGAGGAATCCTTTATTAAAAAATTAAAAAACAGTGTCACTCAATGTAAATCCATCGTCAATCATGCCACCTGCCACCGCATTTGTTAATAAAGGATTTGCCAAAAACGTATCTCCTGATTTTATTACTTTTTTACACTTTTGGTGAATGGGTAGGGGTACTATGTACTCAAAACTCATTCACATAGGAGGGGGGGAGGGATCTGGGGCCCCCTTGCTAAATGCAGAGCTTTAGATTTTTGCAATAATTCCTGGTGATCAGAGATGAGGAAGATTCGCAAATCTTGTCTACATTGAAAAATCACTGATTGTAGTAGAGAGGTCGGGTTAGATTTATGCTGTGCCTCAAGAGATTTTAATTTAGTGCCTGTTGCTCTGTCTCTTTTCCCTAGAGTCTGCTTGTATTACCAAACCTCTGCTATACACGTTATGAGTGCACCACAAAGAGAAGACATTAGTTTCAGGTGAAGCATTGTCAACAAAATATTTATTGATCAATTGATGCAGCCTTTCCCAGTGCTTGGGGTTGTTCAACAGAGTGGTATTTTTGCACCACAAATGGACTGGTGCCAAGTTATACTGCTCCTGGAAATCATCGAGACCGGGGCATGGTCTGACCATGTGATTGAATGGATAGTGACTGACATTACCTTCTGTAATAGTGACAATTCAGTTTCAAACAAATCAATCCTAGAATAGGACTTGTGTGGAGCGGAGTAATACATGAAGTCTTTCTCAGTAGATTTGGCACATCTCCACGTATCATACAGTTCTGCGGAGTGAATAAAGGGTTGCAATTTGCTCCGTGTAGATTGTTGAGGAGAGAAGCAGTCCATAGTTTTGTTTACTACACAGTTAAAGTCTCCACAGTACAACAGAAAGCCCTTCTTTATTTTATCTGCTTGTTTTTTGAGGGAACGGAAAAAAGGCAGTTGGCCGGAGTGTATAAATTGTCAAGGGAATAAGTGACATTATTCACACTGGGGCGATGCCCTTGCAGGATGGAAAAAAAAGTCCTGCAAGCAGCGTCTTTGGGGCAGTATGGGATTATACAATGCTCCTAAACCACCCCTGCCATTTAAATCAATGGGCAGTGGGACCCAGGGCAGCTGCCCCTGTTGCCCTGCCTTAACCACTTGCTTACCGGGCACTTAAACCCCCCTCCTGCCCAGATCAATTTTCAGCTTTCAGCGCTGTCACACTTTGAATGACAATTGTGCGGTCATATAACACTGTACCCAAATTACATTTTTATCATTTTTTTTCACACAAATAGAGATTTCTTTTGGTGGTATTTAATCACAGCTGGGGTTTTTACTTTTTTGCTAAACAAACAAAAAAAGATAGAATGAAAAAAAAATCACGTTTTATAGTTTGTTATAAAATTTTGCAAACAGGTAATTTTTCTCCTTCATTAATATGCGCTGATGAGGCGGCACTGGTGAGCACTGATGGGCACTGATAGGCACAGATAAGGTGGCACTGATAGCACAGATAAGGCAGCACTGATGGGGACAAAAAAGGCAGTACTGATGGGCACAGATAAGGCGGCACTGATGGCCACTGATAAGATGGCACTGATGGGCCCTGATGGGTGGCATGGATAGGTGGCACAGATGGGTGGCACTGATAGGTACCACTGATAAATGGCACTGATGGGCACTGATAGGTGACACTGATGGGTGGCAATGTGGGCACTGATGGGTGGCACTGTGGGCACTGGTAGGTGGTACTGGTGGGCACTGGTAGGTGGTGCTGGTGGGCACTGGTTGGCAGCACTGTTGTGCACTGGTAGGTGGCACTGGCAGGTGGCACAGATGAGCTGGCGGGAGCTCTACTTGATCGGGACCAATGTCCCTCTAAGAGCTGTCAGCGTGAGGAGAAAAAATAGCCGATTACCGGCTCTGTTTTTTCATCACATGATCAGCTGTCATTGGCTGACAGCTGATTACCTGGTAAGGGGTCAGGATCGACCACTTACTCCGATCTGTGATCAGCCGAGTCTCATAGGGATGGGGGGGAGGATGTAGCCAGACCTGGCTAATATTGCCTGCAGGATCAGGAGACATTCTGCAGCACTGTTGCAGTAAGACTGTTTCTCTCTAGTGCGCAGTTAAGACTCTATTTCATTACATCCTGACAGCCGAGTCATTAATATCAGGGAGTAAAGTAAAGTATCTTGGGAGTTGTAGTCCCATGACTCAGGTTTCACACTCAGGCTGGGCTGTAATGAACTACAAGTACCAGCCACCTGGAGTAGGGGAATAGAATTCTGGGAGAGCATATATAAAACCTAAGCTAGGCTGGGATCACTCTCTTGGGATCCCAGTTTGGATATGCAAGCAAGTGATTCAGGGTCAAACTGTGCTGTGGCTGAGTCATGGCCACATCCATGCCAGTTCCTGCTAAGTCACGAAGAGGTGCGACACAAGGTCGAGCGCTATCTCTTAAACCGGGACCCTGCTCCCGCTGGGATCGGTGAGCGAGCACTTGCCCATCTTGTTACTAAAGGGACACTGCATGCAGAAAATGTTCTTTTTTTGCCTACACTTGCAGAATTACTGTGTTACACTCACTCCCTGCTAAGCAGCGACAGTGTTCACTTTTCTTCAGGATATCACAGGCACACTTTGCATTCCCTGCTGTCAGGACCCATCGGCGTGACTGGCTTCACTTTACTTATCAGGAGACCTCCAGTGTATCACCAAAGAGCTAAAGATTCAAGGCTTTCTTTAATTCAAAGGGACTACACCTTACCCCCCCCCCAAGGGAATAGTACTCTGGTGCTAGAAAGGCACCACTTCCACCTGAAACTCTATTATTATATGAGCAGGTAAACAACTTAAAGGTTAAACTGTTTCTACTGAGTTAAGTACAGTGTTATATCCTTTTCCTTTTGAGTGGTTTGACTTAAGAAAGGGGTCATTCCTCTTGCTGTTCTTCTGCCTGTTCTTAGAGGGTTTCAACTAAACAGAGTATTGCTATTGTGTAAGTACTCATTATATCCTGCAATCAGTTAGACCCCTTTTACATTGGAGGCATTTTTCAGATGCTAAAAGGCTAAAAATAGCCCCTGTAAAGCACCTGAAAAATGCCTCCCCTGCAGCCCCAGTGTGAAAGCCTGAGTGCTTACACACTAGAGAGGTGCGCTTGCAGGAGGTTAGAAAAAGTCCTGCAAGCAGCATCTTTGGTGCGGTTTCAGAGCGGTGTATACACTGCTCCTCCACCGCCCTTGCCCTTTGAAATGAATGGACACCGCTTCCCAAGTGCCTGCAAAGCGATTTGGCAGCAGCGCTTTTCAGGCGCATTTAACTCTTTCTTCGGGTGCTAGTGGGGGTTAAAAGTGGCCTGCTGGCAGAGTAAAAGGGCTCTTACTGTTTAATTATTTTACTGCCTTATATAATCAGTATTGTTTGTCATAGTAAAAGTGTTAAGTTTATGTTACTGGATTCTAAAGTTTCTAATGCTTCAGTAAACAAAGTCCAACTGTTTCATTTGAATTCAACAAAAAGGAGAGAGGAAATGGGACTTTGTATGAGGCAAGTCATTGGATAGTTCAATTTATTAAGAAATAGCAGATTACATTAAGGAAAGCGTCAATCTGTAATACAGGACACAATCCAGTGTAATACATTTGCATAAATATAAATATAAAACAATTATACAGAAGAAAATACGGAATAATAAATAAACATATTAATTACAAAAGGACACTTATCCATTCATAAAAGTTCAATGAACATGATTGATTTTACATGGTAGGCAAAAATTCTTTAAAGCATCAGTTTGATATAACTCGACGCACGTTTCATGGCTCTTGCCAATCATCAGGAGTAAGATGCTCTGAAAATCAATCAGTAATATTTATGAGTAGGGATATCCTTTAAACGGAGAAACAATCTCTCAAAATAAAGGTGTGTAACTTACAGTGCGGCCAAATGGTGGTGCCCAACCTAGGATCCAAAGGAAGAAGAGGGACAAGGATAATCATCTCACCCGGGGCTGAGGTGGGGAATCCCATCCAAGCCAGAAACAGCAGCCAGGTGAAGACCAGGTGACCATGTCACAACCATGTGGTTCTGGTGTGTGCTTATCAGTCCATACTGCTCTGCAATGGTAAGAAAATGGAATCATGTGAAGTGAATGTGTGTAAGTGATGAGTGGAGCCTATATCAGTAGATGAGTGAAGTGATGAATAGTGTTGTGATAAAATGTATGAACTAAAAAACAAAGAAACAAACCCGCAAAAATAAAATAAGAAAGTAAGTGATTGTATCCAAATCAAAAGTGATTGATGGACTATGTAATGTGGAAGCTAAGAATAAACCCAAAAGAATATGGTGATAAGTATGAAACAAATAAAATTACCTTGTGTGTGGGTCTGTGACTGGAGAAATAGCTGCTGTCCTGCTTGTGTGAAAGGTTGATGTGAAATGGTCAGCCGGCCAGCCTGAGCAGCTTATATCAGGCATAGGGCGGGTCCCCACCAACACCATGAGCCCCCAATAGGATGGAGAGATGGAGTATGCTCAATGCCCAGGCAAGTAAATGCACCGAGCAGAGCATTCACTCATGATGCCGATGCATAGGAGGCAAGGCCCCAGCCCCCCAACCTGTATAAGGAATAAGTGGGGAGGAAGGGAAAAGACTGCCATGCATCGCAACCCCGGGATCAGATAAAGTACCCCATCACCCCCACTCCCCCTGATAAGGGGGCCCATCCATGGCCGAACAAGGAAGTACACTATATTGTATACAAACAAAAAGGAGACAATACGCCCTACTCCAATCCTCCTATCTCAGCGCTAAAGGATATTCAGTATATGAAGATGGAAAATAATGATTGTAATAAACCGCAGTGATTTAACCTGATGTCACCATATTCTGAGTGAGATATCTCTCAGCAGCCACTTAATAAAAAATAGAAATATAAATATGGATGAATGAATGTACTATATGAAACAGCAATTAACCCATCAAAGCAGCGCTATTTTCAGTCCTCAATGCTGACTGATAAAACAAAGTCTTTGTAAATGCAAGCAAAACACATGCAGGCAGGTAAATTCCAACAAAGACACAGCGGTAGGAGCTCGGTCTGGATTCCCTTATATGAATAGTAGATCTGATGGGTGCACCTTTCACCATCTATTGGGACACCTTGTGCTGCACACACCCCATAGGGGTTCAAACTCACCGGAGCCAGGAGGTTAACAAGCCTTGGATCAAATCCTCTCTCTGTTTACTCCCGAAGTCCTCCAGGGTTGACGATCAGATAACAGCAACAATGTCCACATGTAAAAAAGAGACCCCGAATAGTCCAGTACCGTTTTGATAATTTATTGTAAGTCACAAATCAGAGAAAAAAAAAAAAAAAAAAAAACTAATAAAGTAAATACACTGTAAAAATCAGTGGGCGCAGTTCCTTACAAAGGATAGCCTTCTAGCTTTCAGTTGTTTGGTAATAGTGGATAACTCAAACTGCTTCTCTCAAAGCACAAGGGTACTGGTTGCAGACTGGATGGATGTTACACACTCACAGCTGATCAGTCCTTCATTCCACTAGTATACAACTACAAGCTTGGAGCGCACTGCGTGTCAGCCAGGCACAGCTGATCCGCACTTCCTCCCTCTTGTGTCTGAAGCTTCAGGCTAAAAGCACACTGCATCCTCACGTGATAACGGTTGCCGTGGTATCGTGCTCTGACTAGTTTCGTCAGGAAGACTTTTTTCGTCAGGAAGACTTTTTCAAAGAGCATGCTCTTTGAAAAAGTCTTCCTGACGAAACTAGTCAGAGCACGATACCACGGCAACCGTTATCACGTGAGGACAGGAAGTCCTCGTTTCGTCAGGAAGACTTTTTTCGTCAGGAAGACTTTTTCAAAGAGCATGCTCTTTGAAAAAGTCTTCCTGACGAAACTAGTCAGAGCACGATACCACGGCAACCGTTATCACGTGAGGACGCAGTGTGCTTTTAGCCTGAAGCTTCAGACACGAGAGGGAGGAAGTGCGGATCAGCTGTGCCTGGCTGACACGCAGTGCGCTCCAAGCTTGTAGTTGTATACTAGTGGAATGAAGGACTGATCAGCTGTGAGTGTGTAACATCCATCCAGTCTGCAACCAGTACCCTTGTGCTTTGAGAGAAGCAGTTTGAGTTATCCACTATTACCAACCAACTGAAAGCTAGAAGGCTATCCTTTGTAAGGAACTGCGCCCACTGATTTTTACAGTGTATTTACTTTATTAGTTTTTTTTTTTTCTCTGATTTGTGACTTACAATAAATTAAACGGTACTGGACTATTCGGGGTCTCTTTTTTACATGTGGACATTGTTGCTGTTATCTGATCATCAACCCTGGAGGACTTCGGGAGTAAACAGAGAGAGGATTTGATCCAAGGCTTGTTAACCTCCTGGCTCCGGTGAGTTTGAACCCCTATGGGGTGTGTGCAGCACAAGGTGTCCCAATAGATGGTGAAAGGTGCACCCATCAGATCTACTATTCATATAAGGGAATCCAGACCGAGCTCCTACCGCTGTGTCTTTGTTGGAATTTACCTGCCTGCATGTGTTTTGCTTGCATTTACAAAGACTTTGTTTTATCAGTCAGCATTGAGGACTGAAAATAGCGCTACACTATATTGTATCCCATAGAGTGTCAAATTGCTGACAAGGAAAACCAGAATGGAAAATTATAAATGTATATGATGATATGAAGGCATTGGAAAAGAAATGGCTCATTTTAAGGAAAACCAGAGTATAGAGTTATAAATGTGTATGATAATATGAAGGTTTAAAAGGAAAATAACTCATTGTAGGGGAAATGTAAAAGTGGATGAATAATAAACTATTGATGTTAAGGTGTGGTAGGTCGCTGGAAAAGTGGGTATCTTCTACCCCAATTTGGCAATATAGTAGATGCGACCTAACACAACATAATTCTAGCAATGACAAGCCTCCATCCCTAATATGTATACAACAAAAAGGAGAGAGGAAATGGGACTTTGTATGAGGCAAGTCATTGGATAGTTCAGTTTATTAAGAAATAGCAGATTACATTAAGGAAAGCGTCAATCTGTAATACAGGACACAATCCAGTGTAATACATTTGCATAAATATAAATATAAAACAATTATACAGAAGAAAATACAGGATAATAAATAAACATATTAATTACAAAAGGACACTCATCCATTCATAAAAGTTCAATGAGCATGATCGATTTTACATGGTAGGCACAAATTCTTTAAAGCATCAGTTTGATATAACTCGACGCACGTTTCATGGCTCTTGCCAATCATCAGGAGTAAGATGCTCTGAAAATCAATCAGTAATATTTATGAGTAGGGATATCCTTTAAACGGAGAAACACTCTCTCAAAATAAAGGTGTGTAACTTACAGTGCGGCCAAATCGTGACATCATGACGTTGCATAGTTACAGTGTAAGTGATGACAGCAGTCTGGGATTTCTGCCTTCGGGGATGCTGAGAGAGCCCCATGGCGAGTAAGGTAAGGGGGAGGGGGAAAGCACCTGCGGCTCATTCCAGGAAACTACTTTAAAAAAACAACACTATAAAAGCTCTGGGATGGATGAAAGTGGATCAAAAATGAAATGATCCCCTCCACCCTATTAAGGACGGTTAGACATTCTCCAATGTTCCAGAGTAAGTAACCATTTACTATTAGCCTACTTGCTATTGTTAGTTTTCTGCCTAAACTTGCCAGGTCAAGTGCAAATAATTTAATTTAATTAATGAATTCTCTATAACAGATTCGTTGGTTTCCCCTCTGTCTATACACAGAGTCATAGATTTTCTATGTGAACCCAAACTTGTCATTAAATACTTCATCTTGGATAGTGGCTCTATTATCCTATTATTAAGGTAAATTTAATCACTTAACCACTTCAGCCCATTTGGCTGGCCAAAGACCAGAGGACTTTTTACAATTTGGCACTGTGCTGCTTTAACTGGTAATTGCGCGCGCGGTCATGCAATGTTGTACCCAAACAAAATTTGCTTTTTTTTTCCCCACAAATAGAGCTTTCTTTTAATGGTATGTGATTGCTTCTGCGATTTTTATTTTTTGCAATATAAACGGAAAAAGACCGAAAATTTTGAAAAAAAATGATACTTTCTACACCTAGATGGCACAAAACCCAGCCAAATTACCACATTTTGGAAAGTAGACACCCCAAGCTATTTTCTGAGAGGCATGTCGAGTCCATGGCATATTTTATATCTTGCCACAAGTTGCGAGAAAATGACAAACTTTTTTTGCACAAATTTGTCACTAAATGATATATTGCTCACACATACCATGGGCATATGTGGAATTACACCCCAAAATAAATCCTGCTGCTTCTCCCGAGTATGGGGATACCACATGTGTGGGACTTTTTGGGAGCCTAGCCGCGTACAGGGCCCTGAAATCCAATCACCGCCTTCAGGATTTCTAAGGGCGTACATTTTTTATTTCACTCCTCACTACCTATCACAGTTTTGAAGGCCAAAAAATGCCAAGATGGCACAACCCCCCCCCCAAATGACCCCATTTTGAAAAGTAGACACCCTGAGCTATTTGCTGAGAGTCATGTTGAGTCCATGGAATATTTTATATTTTGCCACAAGTTGCGGGAAAATGACAAACTTTTTTTTTTTTGCACAAAGTTGTCATTAAATGATATATTGCTCAAATATGCCATGGGAATATGTGGAATTACACCCCAAAATACATTCTGCTGCTTCTCCCAAGTATGGGGATACCACATGTGTGGGACTTTTTGGGAGCCTAGCCGCGTACAGGGCCCTGAAATCCAATCACCGCCTTCAGGATTTCTAAGGGCGTACATTTTTTATTTCACTCCTCACTACCTATCACAGTTTTGAAGGCCATAAGATGCCAAGATGGCTCAAACCCCCCCAAATTACCCCATTTTGGAAAGTAAACATCCCAAGCTATTTGCTGAGAGGCATGTTGAGTCCATGGAATATTTTATATTTTGCCACAAGTTGCGGGAAAATGACAAACTTTTTTTGCACAAAGTTGTCACTAAATGATATATTGCTCACATATGTCATGGGCATATGTGGAATTAGACCCCAAAATAAATTCTGCTGCTTCTCCTGAGTACAGGGATACCACATGTGTGGGACTTTTTGGGAGCCTAGCCGTGTACGGGGCCCCGAAAACCAAGCACCGCCTTCAGGATTTTTAAGGGTGTAAATTTTTGATTTCACTCCTCACTACCTATCCCAGTTTTGAAGTCCATAAAATGCCAAGATGGCACAAAACCCCCCATTTTGGAAAGTAGACACCCAAAGCTATTTGCTGAGAGGCATGTTGAGTCCATGGAATATTTTGTATTTTGCCACAATTTGCGAGAAAATGACAAACTGAGCAAAAAAAAAAAAGTTTGTCATTTTCCCGCAACTTGTGGCAAAATATAAAATATTCCGTGGACTCAACATGCCTCTCAGCAAATAGCTCAGGGTGTCTACTTTCCAAAATGGGGTCATTGGGGGGGGTTTGTGCCATCTTGGCATTTTATGGCCTTCAAAACTGTAATAGGTAGTGAGGAGTGGAATCAAAAATTTACGCCCTTAGAAATCCTGAAGGTGGTGCTTGGTTTTCGGGGTCTCGTATACGGCTAGGCTCCCGAAAAGTCTCACACATGTGGTATCCCTGTACTCAGGAGAAGCAACAGAATGTATTTTGGGGTGTAATTTCACATATGCCCATGGCATGTTTGAGCAATATATCATTTAGTGACAATTTTGTGCAAAAAAAAAAAAATAGCCCTTTTCCCGCAACTAGAGTCAAAATATAAAATATTCCATGTACTCGACATGCCTCTCAGCAAATAGCTTGGGGTGTCTACTTTCCAAAATGGGGTCATTTGGGGGGGGGTTGAACTGTCCTGGCATTTTATGCACAACATTTAGAAGCTTTAGCTTATGTCACACATCACCCACTCTTCTAACCACTTGAAGACAAAGCCCTTTCTGACACTTTTTGTTTACATGAAAAAATAATTTTTTTTGCAAGTAAATGACTTTGAACCTCCAAACATTATATATATATTTTTAAAGCAAAGGCCCTACAGATTAAAATGGTGGGTGTTTCATTTTTTTCCCACAGTATTTGCGCAGCGATTTTTCAAACGCATTTTTTTTAAAAAACACACTTTTTTAATTTTAATGCTCTAAACACACTATATTGCCCAAATGTTTGTTGAAATAAAAAAGATGATCTTAGGCCGAGTACATGGATACCAAACACGACATGCTTTAAAATTGCACACAAACGTGCAGTGGCGTTTTTACATTTTTAAAAGCCTTTAAACGCCTTTACAGGTTACCACTTTAGATTTACGGAGGAGGTCTACTGCTAAAATTACTACCCTCGATCTGACCTTCATGGTGATACCTCACATTCATGGTGCAATTGCTGTTTACATATGACGCCAGACCAACGCTTAAGTTCGCCTTTGCATGAGAGCAGGGGGGGACAGGGGTGCTTTTTTTTTAATTATTTATTTTGCTTTTTTATTTTATTTTTAAACTGTTCCTTTCATTTATATTTTTTTTATATAATTTTTATTGTTATCTCAGGGAATGTAAATATCCCCTATGATAGCAATAGGTAGTGACAGGTACTCTTTTTTTGGAAAAAAAGGGGGTCTATTAGACCCTAGATCTCTCCTCTGCCCTCAAAGCATTTGACCACACCAAGACTGGTGTGATAAAATGCTTTCCCAATTTCACAATGGCGCTGTTTATATCCGGCGAAATCTAAGTCATGAAATGCTCGTAGCTTCTGGTTTCTTAGCCCATAGAGATGATTGGAGCCATTCTGGTCTCTGATCAGCTCTATGGTCAGCTGGCAGAACCACCGACTGCATTCTCAGGCTCCCTGTTGGGACAGGAGAGCCAGAGAAAACCAAGGAAGACGGTGGGAGGGGGGGAGAATTCACTCCCACTGCTTGTAAAAGCAGTTTAGAGCCTAATTAGCTGCTAGGATTGCTTTTACATGAAAGCCAACCACTGGCTGAAAAGAATGATACCAAGATGATACCTAAACCCGCAGGCATCATTCTGGTATAACCACTTAAAGTCCAGCAACATACCAGTACATTGCTGGTCCTTGTTGGGCATATAATGTAATCTTTTTTTTCATGCAGCCTGTGGGCTGAACGAAAAAAAGAGATTGGTCGGTAGTAGGGTTGTCCCTGTACCGATACTAGTATCGGTATCGGCACCGATACCAAGCATTTGCCCGAGTACTTGTATTCGGGCAAATGCTCCCGATGCTTCACCCGATACCTGGACAGTCAGCCGTGATCAGTGAGTGGGGGAGTTACAAGCTTCTCCCCCCCTTTTAGCTGCTTTAGTGAAATTTATACAGCAATGATCGGTGCTTGTATCTCTCCCATACACGATCACCGCTGACTGTCCCCGCATCCTCCTCCAGTCCCCCTCCATGCCCCCTCCGTTCTGCTGTCTCACTCCTTTCTTCCTCCGTGTCCCCCTCCATGCCTCCTCCTTTCTGCTGTCCCACTCCTTTCTTCTTCCGTGTCCCCCTCCATTCTGCTGTCCCACTCCTTTCTTCCTCCGTGTCCCCCTCCATGCCCCCTCCGTTCTGCTGTCCCACTCCTTTCTTCCTCCGTGTCCCCCGCCGTTGTGCTGCTGTCCCACTCCAGTTTTCCTCCGTGTCCCCCCTCCATTCTGCCGTCCCTCTCCATGTCATCCTCCTTCCTTTTCTGTATGAACAGACACATAACTGAAACATTGTAACCTGTGATTACGATGTCTCAGTTTATGAATGGAGAGGAGCCGCTGTCTTCTCTCCATTCATTTTCAGTGCAGCTGAGGCTGCAGAGAAAGGAACTGGGGAATCTCTATCCTCGGTCTCTTTCTCTGTCTCAAGGGGGAGATTTCAGGGGTCTATTAAGACCCCTGATATCTCACAACGCCCCTCAAAAGGGCTGATAAAAAAAAAAAGTATTGCAATAAATAATAAAAAAAAAATTATTGTAAAAAATAATAAAAATTAAAATAAAAAAAATTTAAATAAAAAACACACAGACACCAGCCACCCCCTCCCTCCCTAAAAAAAAGAAAACAAAGAAAGCATTGTAAAAAAACAAAAAAAAAAAATGTTAAAAAATTGTAAAAAAAAAACAAAGAAAAAACATTGTCACGTGACATTTAAAAAAAACGGTATCGGTGAGTACTTGAAAAAAGTATCGGTACTTGTACTCAGTCTTAAAAAAGTGGTATCGGGACAACCCTAATCGGTGGGTATGCCCACCATTAGGATACCTCCCTTCATCCACCCACTTCTAATGATGGGTATACATGCACCATTTTGTTTTTAACTGTGGTGGTGAAATCACGCTGTCAAGATAAATAAATCCGCGTTGCAGCTGAGTGGCGTACCTGCTAAGCAAATGATGGTTAACAATAAAGCAAAATAAAGTAACATTACAGTATAGCAGTAAGACTTATCATACCTGCAAAGCAAATACAAAAAAAAAAGCATAGTAAAAAATAAAACATTTTTTAACACAACCTGTGCCTAAAATATATATATGCCGAAGCACGGGGGCATCCACCCGCAAAAGTTAGGAGCAAATCACTCCTCCGCCCCTGTTGCCCCCATGCTTCGACATATATGCTCTTTTTTTTAACTGTGGTGGTGAAATCACCTCCGACAGCGCTGGAGTCACGGCTTTATGTATCGTGGGAGCAAACGCTATTGCTGTCAAGATAAATAAATCCGCGCCTGGGAAGTCCTATATGTAAATTATTTTTTTCTGTTGGAGGATAGATGTAATGGGGGTGAAAGCTCTGCGCATTTCAATCGTGACAGGAGATAGGTCAGTGAAAAGCTTGACCTTGGTGTATGGAGCAGGTAGGGGTTTCGATGTTCGGAGAGAATTTGCTCCTTGACATGAAAGTAATGAATCCGAGCCAAGACATCCCTGGGGATGTTGTCCGGGAGGTGTGATGGCTTTGCAATTCTATGGACCCGGTCAATCAGTGCTTCACGAGCGTTAATGCGGGGGACCAAAGATGTAATGAGTTGCTGCAGATAGTGAGTTATTTTGTTTGGTTTGATCGACTCCGGGGTGCCTCTGAATTTAATATTATTCCACCTGAAGAGGTCTTCTAAATCTGCCAACTTCATTTTAATGTGATGGATTTCTTCTGTATGGTGTTCATGCGCATCTAACTACTCATTATGTGCTTTAGAATAATCTTGCAGGTTATCTTCCAAAGAATCCATTCTTTCTTATAGACAGTCTATTCTATCATGCATTTGGGACATAGAGATTTGCAATTCTCTATGTAGATCCTGCTGTAGGGTGAGAAGCATCGATTTGAGCATAGCTTCTGTGACAGTGTGGAATAGCTGCTAGGGAGGGAGGTTGCTGACTGCCATGTGTGCCTGCCACTACAGAGAACCATAGCTGCTTTTAAGCTTGGGGCTCCTTGTTAGGGGAGTTAACAGGGGAGATAGCCAGTCTCTTACCTCTGTCTGACTGTTGCCCTCCTGCAGCGTCGTCTGGGGGAGGGAGAGTGTCCATGTTATCCCTCAGGCTGTTAGTTGGAGGGTCCCCTGGCTGATGCTCCGGCGGTGTGGCCGTAGCAGGCAGATTGCCTGTGTTTGCATGTCTTGTGCTGCTGGGACCAGCACCATCTTGGGCTCTCTGCATGGTCGCAGCTGGCGGGTAGTAGTCTGTGAGATGGCGTGGTGCAGGGGGGTTGTATCACTGCCTAGACATGCCCTGGGGTGTCCCCGAATCTCCCCCGCTTTGTTAGGGTGAGAGGCAGGGAGGATTGGTCACCGAGGATTGCTTTAATCCAGGCCGTGGAACGGAGCTCGGACTTCAGGCATCCATCCCGGTCCGCAGCAGGCCATGCCCCCATGCCGTTTTTTTTCAATTACTTCTTTTATCTGTATTGCCAGGACTGACGATTCATTATAGCCGGGAGTACTTTTAAATTACTTTTTTTCCTTTAGAAATGTAATTTTGCTCTCGGACTGTTCTAAACATGGGAAACGTGCGCCACTTTACAGGCATACTATAGACACCCCCCAGGTAGGAAATTTAAAGGAATATTTCACTTTTATTGTTTCACTTTAAGCATTATTAAAATCATTGCTCCCGAAAAAATGGCAGTTTTTAAAACTTTTTTTTGCATTGATACATGTCCCCTGGGGCAGGACACAGGTCCCCAAACACTTTTTATGACAATACCATGCATATAAGCCTTTAAAATTAGCACTTTGATTTCTCCCATAGACTTTTAAAGAGTGTTCCACACCCCAAATTGTTCGCTATTCGGCGAACAGACGAACACCCAATGTTCGAGTCGAACTTACGTTCGACTCGAACATTGGGCTCATCCCTGCTGTCCACGCCCCTTTGCACACCCCCAGGGGTGCTCTAAAGTGTGACTTCTTGTAAGCCGTACTCAGCGGAGTGACTTTTTTCCTTGGGGTACTCAGCGGCCGGGGAGCACATGGGATCATTCTACGGCTTTTAAAGGAATCCGGTCTAGGAGATTTCCCCAAATATATCTTTTATTGGTAATTATGTGTCATACCTATATATTTTTATACAATACTTATCAATTATTCCAAAACTCGAAATGCTAAATGTAATCTCTCTACAGCAAATCAACTCTTTGAAGAAGACCTTGATTGTACGGGTCGAAACGCGTCATAAATTTTTACCCAACAACCATTCTGATATGTAATGCTGTGTATAATCTTGTGTTTGCCCTTTTTGTATTTGAAATGCTTTTATATTCTCCTACCAGAGCTCATATTTTAACTGTCATGGGAAATTACAGGTCAATGTCCAATAAAGAATCTATTTTCTAATCAATTTACTCTTGTTAACTATTGATTTTGCTCCCACCCCCCCCCCGGGGGAACTCTGCCATATTGTACTACTTAGGGTGTGCAGCACCACTACCCCTCACAGTATGTGTCTTTCCTATACCAGATTCAGTAAGCGGCCCCTTACAGGGGTAGCGCTACACTTCAACCACCCAATCAGATAAATACCCTCCAGATGACCTTTTTCCTTACACATTCAACCCCCCTTTTTAAACTGTTCCCCTTTCCACACAAACATGAAGGCTCTCTGCCTATTTTTTTCATTTTTCTACTCTGGGCACATTGTTGGCATTCTCAAGAGTTGTACAAATATGCCCTACTTTTTAAAATGATTGCAAATTTGTATGACTGTTGGAGCCATGGGTATCTTGTACAAAATTGAAGGTTTGTAGTTTTCTGAAATTGTTATGTTGATGCTATTGACCAGTTTACAGTGCCTTAAAAAAGTATTCACACCCCTTGAAATTTTCCACATTTTGTCATGTTACAACCAAAAACATAAATGTATTTTATTGGGATTTTATGATGTTATGTGTTAGACCAACACAAAGTAGCACTTTATTGTGAATTGGAAGGAAAATTATCAATGGTTTTCAACATTTTTTATAAATAAATATGTGAAAGTGTGGCGTGCACCCCCTGAGTCAATACTTTGTAGAACCTCCTTTCTCTGCAATTATAGCTGCAAGTATTTTGGGGTATTTCTCTACCAGTGTGTTGCATTTGTTACAATATGATTTTTTTTATTAATCAGACTTACGATACATGGGACATAACATTACACAATAGTGGTTGGTCATAGAGATATTGTCAGTTTTTGTCTTGAGTAGATTTCTCAAACAAATGCTGTTTTATACAATGGGGGTAAATATCATTGTTGTATTGTATTGTTACAGTTTTCAACAGGCTATTGTCTCTACTGATACAGTACACAAGAAAGAGATTTAGTTGTTTGAGGTCCTTTCAGCTCTCAAACTGAAAGAATGACTGTTAGATTTCTGTCAGGTGTTGACCTGATTAGACAATGGGTACATAAATGCTGTTTTCAACAGTTCATTGTTTCTACAGCTACAGTAAACAGGCATGTTTTCTGTTGTTTGGTAGCTATGGCAAACAGCCTGACACATAAAAGGGGGTGAGTAGGGATACACACACACACCATCATGCTTTGAAGATCAGAAGCCGCCACTCATGATAAAAGAACACTGCCTGGTGTCCAAGAAGCATTGTTGCCAACGGAGATCACAAACATACAGTAACAGAAGATAAGTAACTTTGAAGTGTATTTGTACTGATATAGACTATAGGCTGTTCATTTAATAGGCATTTTGCTTGTTATAGATATCTGTCAGTCTTGTATTGTATTCCTAATATTGTAATAGTTTTGTATGTACAGCATCTTTGTATAGTAAAAGCACATTTACACATTGCAGAAATCTCAGCTTCCTTGCTTATACCACAGAGTAACCTTGCTAGATAGACGCAAGCAAAACATTTGAGGGCTCGTGCCGCGATCTGTGCTATAATTCAACTGAAGCAGACCTGTTTTTCTGTAGTGTGTTGCGTAGCTTGTGCTAGGTAAAATGCTGCCCCAAAGCACCCTCCCAATGTTGAGGGCATGTGGCCTGTTACAGTTCAGGAGGGGGGGGCGCTCTCTCGTCCACCCATCTTTTCTTGCGGCCTGCCAGGTTGCGTGCTTGGATAAGGGTCTGGTATGGATTTTTGGGGGGACCCCACGCCAATTTTTTTTTAATTTTGGTGCGGGGTTCCCCTTAAAATCCATACCAGACCTGAAGGGTCTTTTATTGTTTCACTTTAAGCATTATTAAAAGCACTGCTCCTGAAAAAACGGCCGTTTTTAAAACTTTTTTTTTGCATTGATACATGTCCCCTGGGGCAGGACCCAGGTCCCCAAACACTTTTTATGACAATACCATGCCATCATGGATGCGGAGCGGCCCGAAAAGAAGATGAAGACAAGAAGATGAAGAGAAAAAGATGAAGAGAAAAAGATGAAGAGAGAAGTGTCACACAGCGGGAGCCTCCCATCCAATCATGGATGCAGAGCGGCCCGAAAAGAAGATGAAGAGAAGAAGATGAAGAGAAGAAGATGAAGAGACAAAGATGCCACGGAGGGAGATGCCAGATGAGAACACCGGAGAAAGAAGCAGAGGATCGGAGGAAGAAGAAGATGGAGGAAGAAACCGAAGGAAGATAGAAGAAAGAAGATAGAAGATGGAAAAAAGAAGACTTTAAATAAAGGAATTGTCAAAAACTGTCTCTTGTCATTTTTAACATTTTTGACAGTTTTTTTGTGAAATTGCAGGGGTACTTTTGTACCCCCTTACCATTTCACACAGGGGGGCAGGATCTGGGGGTCCCCTTGTTAAAGGGGGCTTCCAGATTCCGATAAGCCCCCCGCCCGCAGACCCCCACAACCACCGGTTAAGGGTTGTGGGGATGAGGCCCTTGTCCTCATCAACATGGGGACAAGGTGCTTTGGTGGGCTACCCCAAAGCACCCTCCCAATGTTGAGGGCATGTGGCCTGGTACGGTTCAGATGGGGGGGCGCTCTCTCGTCCCCCCCTCTTTTCCTGCAGCCTGCCAGGTTGCGTGCTCGGATAAGGGTCTGGTATGGATTTTTGGGGGGACCCCATGCCAATTTTTTTTTTACATTTTAGCACGGGGTTCCCCTTAAAATCCATACCAGACCTGAAGGAATTTTGAGGTGGACCACTACGTCATTTTTTAAAAAAATTTTGGCGTGGAGTTCCCTTTTAATATCCATACCAGACCTGAAGGGCCTGGTATGGAATTTAGGGGGGCCCCCACGCAATTTTTTTTAAAATTTTGGTTCGTGATCCCCCGTGGGGAAATCCCATGCAGTTTTTATCAATGAACTTTTATGTGTATTTTCAGACCTGCAATTCATTAATAGCCGCGAGTAGTTTTAAATGACTTTTTTTCCTTTGAAATGTCATTTTGCTGTCAGACTGTTCTAAACACGGGAAACATGCGCCCCTTTACAGGCATACTATAGACACCCCCCCCAGGTACGAATTTAAAGGAATATTACACTTTTATTGTTTGACTTTAAGCATTATTAAAATCACTGCTCCCGAAAAAAACGGCTGTTTTTAAAACTTTTTTTGCATTGATACATGTGCCCTGGGGAAGGACCCAGGTCCCCAAACCCTTTTTAGGACAATACCATGCAAATTAACCTTTAAAATAAGCACTTTTGATTTCAAACGTTCGAGTCCCATAGACTTCAATGGGGTTCTAACCTTCGTGCAAAGTTTTGGTCTGTTCGCAAGTTCTGGTGCGAACCGAACCGGGGGGGTGTTCGGCTCATCCCTAATCTAAACCATTCCATTGTAGTTCTGGCTGTATGTTTAGGGTCGTTGTCCTGCTGGAAGGTGAACCTCCACCCCAGTCTCAAGTCTTTTGCAGACTAACAGGTTTTCTTCTAAGATTGCCCTGTATTTGGCTCCATCCATCTTCCCGTCAACTCTGACCAGCTTTCCTTTCCCTACTGAAGAAAAGCATCCCCACAACATAATGCTGCCACCAGTATGTTTAACGATGGGGATGGTGTGCTCAGTAGGGATGAGCCGAACACCCCCCGGTTCGGTTCGCACCAGAACCTGCGAACGGACCGAAAATTCGCACGAACGAAAAAAAGTCATTTAAAGCTGCTTGCAGCTTTAATGTAATGTCGAGTCCTGGCAATATGGATGAAAATCAGTGAGACAGACGGCATGGGTACCCCCAAGTCCATTACCAGGCCCTTTGGGTCTTGTATGGATATTAAGGGGAACCCCGCACCCAAATTAAAAAAAGAAAAGTGTGAGGCTCCCAGGCCCTATATACTCTGAACAGCAGTATACAGGCTGTGCAAACAAGACAGGGACTGTAGGTTTGTTGTTAAGTAGAATCTTTTTGTAATTTTGAACTGGTACATTTGTAACGTGTATAGCTCCAGCCAAAAAATCTATTTTAAGCGTTTTGGAAAACCTAGGAAAGGGTTATCACCCCTGTGACATTTGTTTGGCTGTCTGTGCTCCTCTTCAGAAGATTTCACCTCACTTTTTGGCCCAATGACAAATGTTTTTTTTTAAATTTGGGGTTTTTAGTGAAACAAGGATTGGTGAAAAAGCATCAGTGAAAAGGAGAAAAGTTTTTCCCATATTAACTCTTACAGGAGAGAATTTCCCTTCCTAGGGGTAGATTTCATCTCACTTCCTGTTGTCTCCTTCCGTTTGCAAGTAGGAGTCATTTGTAAGTTGGATGTTTGAAAGTAGGGGCCTGCCCTATATACTCAGCAGAAATTTGGGCCTTAGGTGTTGTTATGGCCACAACACTGTAAGCCATCACAGGGCCCTGCTGTGAAATATTAGATCAAGAATTGTAATTACATGCCCAGGTTGAACAGGGGCAGAAAAATTGGGCCTTTGGTGGTGGTGGTGGTGGTGGTGGTGCTGGTACCACAACACTGTAAGTCCTCACAGATACTCTTGGTGGGTGCAGAAACGGGCCCTGCTGTGAAATATTAGATCAAGAATTGTACTTACATGCCCCTGTTGAACAGGGGCAAAAAAATTGGGCCTTTGTTGGTGGTGGTGGTGCTGGTGCCACAACACTGTAAGTCCTCACAGATACTCTTGGTGGGCACAGAAATGGGCCCTGCTGTGAAATATTAGATCAAGAATTGTAATTACATGCCCCTGTTGAACAGGGGCAGAAATATTGGGCCTTTGGTGGTGGTGGTGGTGCTGGTGCCACAACACTGTAAGTCCTCACAGATACTCTTGGTGGGCGCAGAAACAGGCCCTGCTGTGAAATATTAGATCAAGAATTGTAATTACATGCCCCTGTTGAACAGGGGCTGAAAAATTGGGCCTTTGATGTTGGTGGTGGTGCTGGTGCCACAACACTGTAAGTCCTCACAGATACTCTTGGTGGGCACAGAAACGGGCTCTGCTGTGAAATATTAGATCAGGAATTCTAATTACATGCCCCTGTTGAACAGGGGCTGAAAAATTGGGCCTTAGGCACTGGTGCTGGTGCCACAACACTGGAACCCCTCACAGATGCTCTAGTTGGAGCGCAGGAACTAGCCCTGCTGCAAAGAATTGCATCAAAAATTGTAATTACATGCCCCTGTTAAACAGGGGCTGAAAAATTGGGCCTTAGGCGGGACTGGCGGCGCCCAGAACCAAAAATGTTCTTACAAGCTATCATCATGATCATTGAGGAGGAAGAGGATAATTACTCAGTATAACAGGATAGTCACTCAACATCAGCATAGGCAGTCTTTGAAGGGATCTGACATTTCAAAAAAATGTATTTGGTTACATCAGCATCAGGTGCTTGGTAGCTAGTGGTGATCCAAGATTGATTAATTTCTATGAAGCTCAGTCGATTGACCGAGTCGGTGGACAGACGCACCCCGTGATCGGTTACAAAGCCTCCAGCAGCACTGAATGTGCATTCCGAAAGAACGCTGGATGCAGGACAGGCCAGTAGCTCAATTGCATACTGTGCAAGCTCTGGATTTTCGGTGGGAAAGGTGTCCAAGTCAGATCTTGCCCCTAGGTATTCATGCACCATGTAAAACAGACGGTGGCGATGGTTGCTGGAACCGATCATACCGATCAAAAATTGTCTGAACGCATAGGTCAGACGGCCACCTTCTCCACCGCTCCTTCTTTGACTGACCGATGCCTCAGCAACACGTTGTCCAGAAACAGGAGTTTGTAACCTCCCAGTCTCTGGGAACGCGTTGCACAGACCTTTCTGCAAGGCCTCCCGAAGATGTTTCATCCTCTGCTCCCTCTGCGACGGCAAGATAAGGTCCGCAACCTTACCCTTGTAATGTGGATCAAGGAGGGTTGCCAGCCAGTATTGTTCCTTCTCCTTGATACAACAAATACGAGGATCCTTCCTCAGGCTTTGCAGGATCAGGGAGGCCATGCAGCGTAGGTTTGCTGAGGCATTCGGTCCGGAGTCCTCTGGGTCACTAAGGACGACATGATCCGCAGCCACCTCCTCCCAGCCACGAACAAGTCCATGTGTTTCTTGGGACTGTAAATGATCCCTTAAAGACTGCTGCTAAGTGCCAGGCTCCACCTCCATACTGACACAATCCTCCTCCTCCTCCTCTACCTGTGTGATCGGCGGGCACGCAGGAACAATGTCTGGATAAAGGGGGCCTTGAGAGCTAAGGAAGTCCTCCTCTTCCTGCCTCTGTTCTGCCTCAAGTGCCCTGTCCATTATTCCACGCAGCGTGTGCTCCAACAGTTGGACAAGGGGAACAGTGTCACTGATGCATGCACTGTCACTGCTCACCATCCTCGTGGCCTCCTCAAATGGTGACAGGACAGTGCATGCATCCCTTATCATGGCCCACTGGCGTGGGAAAAAATACAAGCTCCCCTGACCCTGTTCTAGTTGCACAGGTACTCATTGATGGCCCTCTGCTGCATGTGCAGCCGCTGCAGCATGGCCAATGTTGAGTTCCACCTGGTGGGCATGTCACAGATTAGGTGGTTCTTGGGCAGGTTAAATTCCTTTTGGAGATCTGCCACCCGAGCACTGGCATTATATGACCGGCGGAAATGCACACAGACTTTCCTGGCCTGCCTCAGGACATCCTGTAAGCCAGGGTACCTGCCTAAGAACCGCTGCACCACCAAGTTAAGGACGTGAGCCAAACAGGGCACATGGGTCAGTTGTCCCTGTCGGAGGGCGGAGAGGAGGTTGGTGCCAATGTCACAAACCACCATTCCTGCCTTAAGTTGGCATGGCGTCAACCACCTCTGAACCTGCCCCTGCAGAGCTGACAGAACCTCTGCCCCAGTGTGGCTCCTGTCCCCCAAGCACACCAGCTCAAGCACCGCATGGCATCTTTTGGCCTGCATACTTGCGTAGCCCCTTGAATGCCTACAGAGCACCGCTGGTTCCGAGGACATAGCACAGGAAGAGGCCATGGAGGAAGAAGAAGAGGAGGGGGTGGAGGAGAGAGGTGTGTCACAATCATGAGTAGTGGCATTTTGAAGGCGTGGTGGCGGAACAACCTCCAACACTACTGCACCTTGTCCTGCATCCTTCCCAGCTGCCAGCAGAGTCACCCAATGCGCAGTGAAACTTAGGTAACGTTCCTGTCCATGCCTGCTGGACCATGAGTCAGCGGTAATATGCACCTTACCGCTGACCGCCCTGTCCAGCGAGGCATGGAGATTGCCTTCCACATGCCGGTAGAGAGCCAGAATCGCCTTCCGTGAGAAAAAGGGGCGTTTGGGTACCTGCCACTGAGGAACCGCACATTCCACAAACTCACGAAAGGGGGCAGAGTCTACCAACTGAAAAGGTAGCAGTTAAAGTGCTAGCAATTTTGCCAAGCTAGCATTCAACCGCTGGGCATGTGGATGGCTGGGAGTGAACTTCTTTTGGTGGTGCAGCAGCTGGGGCAGGGAAATTTGCCTGGTACAATCTGACGTTGGTGTACCGAAAGCAGATTGCCCACAAGTACTTGACTGTGACACACCTAATTCTACACCTTCATTTCTCTCAGTGCAGGTCTCAGAGAGGACTGAAGGTATAGTGGGGTTGGAGATATCAGCTGATGAGGAGCAAGGAGAGGTCCTCTTTGTTCTTTGGTGTGGGTCTTTTAGATACGCTTGCCAATGAACTGCATGGCAGGTCAACATATGTCTGGTCAAGCATGTGGTGCCCAAGCGGGAGATGTTTTGGCCACGCGAGATACGCTTGAGACATATGTTGCAAATAGCAGCGGTGCGATCTGATGCACTCGTCTCAAAAAAGGCCCACACCAAAGAACTTTTGGAATAATGCACAGAGACAGCAGCGCCCTGCACATGCGGAGCTTTGCAGTGTGATGCAGTCAGTGTGCTGCTCTTAGGCTGGCCCCTGGAGGGCATCCTGCCTCGTTGGTGATGTGCCTTCTCCTCCTCCTCTCTCCTATCAGGCACCCACATTGAGTCAGTGACCTCATCATCCCCTCCCTCCTCATCACTGGAGTAAACCTGGCAGTATGCTGCAGCAGTGGGAGCATGACTGCCAGATTGCTGTTCTTCTTGGGCACCCCCTCTGTCCGTGCTCACGTTACTGCCTTCATCTAGCTCAGTATCATCATCAGAGCCTTCTAAACGCTGGGCATCCTCCTGGAGCATGTACCCAACACTGTGGTCAAACAGTTCGAGGAACTCCTCAGGAGGACATGGTGGGGCTAGGGAAGGAGTCACTGATGCCATTGAGTCGAGGGAAGAGGCCGGTTTGGCAGCTGCTTTGCCAGATAAAGTACCCAGAGCATGGGTGAGAGAGGATGAGGAGGATGAGGACGGCTTGGTCATCCACTCAACCAAGTCTTCCGCATGTTGCGGCTCAACACGGCCAGCTGCCGAAAAAAAGGCCAAGCGTGTCCCACGGCCACGTGCTGATGAGGATGCACCATCTCCACGACCAGCACTGTTGCACTGTTGCCTCTAGACACAGAGCCTGCTTGCCTTCTTTTATTGGCTTGTGACTGTCTGCCTCTCCTTGTTGGCCTTTCAGACATACTAATAACTGATACTGCAGCTAGCAAAATCAACTGCCTGCCTGTAATATGAGAACACCACCAACCTTCTACAGATAGCTTTAGCTGAACACTGTGAAGAGGACGCACTACACTAACTTTAAAATAATGTAGCTGCCTGCGGTAGTGATAGGATCAGGAAAACACCACCAACCTTCTACAGATATCTTTAGCTGAACACTGTGAAGAGGATGCACTACACTAACTTTAAAATAATGTAGCTGCCTGCGGTAGTGATAGGATCAGGAAAACACCACCAACCTTCTACAGGTAGGTTTAGCTGAACACTGTGAAGAGGACGCACTACACTAACGTTAAAATAATGTAGCTGCCTGCGGTACTGATAGGATCAGGAAAACACCACCAGCCTTCTACAGATAGCTTTAGCTGAACACTGTGCAGAGGTCGCACTACACTAACTTGTAGCTTTAGCTGAACACTGTTCAGAGGACGCACTACACTAACGTTGAAATAATGTAGCTGCCTGCGGTAGTGATAGGATCAGGAAAACACCACCAACCTTCTACAGGTAGCTTTAGCTGAACACTGTGCAGAGGTCGAACTAGACTAACGTGTAAATAATGTAGCTGCCTGCGGTAGTGATAGGATAAGGAAAACACCACCAACCTTCTAAAGATAGCTTTAGCTGAACACTGTGTAGAGGACGCACTACACTAACATTAAAATAATGTAGCTGCCTGCAGTAGTGATAGGATCAGAAAAACACCACCAACCTTCTACAGGTAGCTTTAGCTGAACACTGTGCAGAGGTCGCACTACACTAACTTGTAGCTTTAGCTGAACACTGTTCAGAGGACGCACTACACTAACTTGTAGCTTTAGCTGAACACTGTGAGGAGGACGCACTCAACTAACTTGTAGCTTTAGCTGAACACTGTGAGGAGGACGCACTACACTAACTTGTAGCTTTAGCTGAACACTGTGAGGAGGACGCACTACACTAGCTTGTAGCTTTAACTGAACACTGTGCACTACACTAACTTGTAGCTTTAGCTGAACACTGTGCAGAGGTCGGACTACACTAACATGTAAATAATGTAGCTGCCTGCCGTAGTGATAGAATCAGGAAAACACCACCAACCTTCTACAGATAGCTTTAGCTGAACACTGTGAAGAGGATGCACTACACTAACGTGTAAATAATGTAGCTGCCTGCGGTAGTGATAGGATCAGGAAAACACCACCGACCTTCTACAGGTAGCTTTAGCTGAACACTGTGCAGAGGTCGCACTAGACTAACGTGTAAATAGTGTAGCTGCCTGCGGTAGTTATAGGATCAGGAAAACACCACCAACCTTCTAAAGATAGCTTTAGCTGAACACTGTGCAGAGGATGCACTACACTAACGTTAAAATAATGTAGCTGCCTGCGGTAGTGATAGGATCAGGAAAACACCACCAACCTTCTACAGATAGCTTTAGCTGAACACTGTTCAGAGGATGCACTACACTAACTTGTAGCTTTAGCTGAACACTGTGCAGAGGTCGCACTACAATAACTTGTAGCTTTAGCTGAACACTGTGAGGAGGATGCACTACACTAACTTGTAGCTTTAGCTGAACACTGTGAGGAGGACGCACTACACTAACTTGTACCATTAGCTGAACACTGTGCAGAGGTCGCACTACACTAACTTGTAGCTTTAGCTGAACACTGTGAGGAGGACGCACTCAACTAACTTGTAGCTTTAACTGAACACTGTGCAGAGGTCGCACTACACTAACTTGTAGCTTTAGCTGAACACTGTGAGGAGGACGCACTCAACTAACTTGTAGCTTTAGCTGAACACTGTGAGAAGGACGCACTCAACTAACTTGCAGCTTTAGCTGAATGCGGTGAGGAGGACGCACTACACTAACTTGTAGCTTTAGCTGAACACTGTTTAGAGGACCCACTACACTAATTTGTAGCTTTAGCTGAACACTGTGAGGAGGACGCACTACACTAACTTGTAGCTTTAGCTGAACACTGTGCACTACACTACTTGTAGCTTTAGATGAACACTGTGAGGAGGACGCATTACACTAACTTGTAGCTTTAGCTGAACACTGTGAGGACGCACTAAACTAACTTGCAGCTTTAGCTGAACACTGTGCACTACACTAACTTGTAGCTTTAGCTGAACACTGTGCAGAGGTCGCATTACACTAACTTGTAGCTTTAGCTGAACACTGTGAGGAGGATGCACTACACTAACTTGTAGCTTTAGCTGAACACTGTGAGGAGGACGCACTACACTAACTTGTAGCTTTAGCTAAACACTGTGCAGAAGTCACACTACACTAACTTGTAGCTTTAGCTGAACACTGTGAGGAGGACGCACTACGCTAACTTGTAGCTTTAGCTGAACACTGTGCAGAGGTCGCACTACACTAAATTGTAGCTTTAGCTGAACACTGTGAGGAGGACGCACTACAGTAACTTGTTGCTTTAGCTGAACACTGTTCAGAGGACGCACTACACTAACTTGTAGCTTTAGCTGAACACTGTGCAGAGGTCACACTACACTAACTTGTAGCTTTAGCTGAACACTGTGAGGAGGATGCACTACACTAACATGAAGCTTTAGCTGAACACTGTTCAGAGGATGCACTACACTAACTTGTAGCTTTAGCTGAACACTGTGAGGAGGACGCACTACACTAACTTGTAGCTTTAGCTGAACACTGTGCAGAGGTCACACTAAACTAACTTGTAGCTTTAGCTGAACACTGTGAGGAGGACACACTACACTAGCTTGTAGCTTTAACTGAACACTGTGCACTACACTAACTTGTAGCTTTAGCTGAACACTGTGCAGAGGTCGGACTACACTAACATGTAAATAATGTAGCTGCCTGCGGTAGTGATAGGATCAGGAACACACCACCAACCTTCTACAGATAGCTTTAGCTGAACACTGTGAAGAGGACCCACTACACTAACGTGTAAATAATGTAGCTGCCTGCGGTAGTGATAGGATCAGGAAAACACCACCAACCTTCTACAGGTAGCTTTAGCTGAACACTGTGCAGAGGTCGCATTAGACTAACGTGTAAATAATGTAGCTGCCTGCGGTAGTTATAGGATCAGGAAAACACCACCAACCTTCTAAAGATAGCTGAACACTGTGCAGAGGACTCACTACACTAACGTTAAAATAATGTAGCTACCTGCGGTAGTGATAGGATCAGGAAAACACCACCAACCTTCTACAAGTAGCTTCAGCTGAACACTGTGCAGAGGTCGCACTACACTAACTTGTAGCTTTAGCTGAACACTGTTCAGAGGATGCACTACACTAACTTGTAGCTTTAGCTGAACACTGTGCAGAGGTCGCACTACAATAAATTGTAGCTTTAGCTGAACACTGTGAGGAGGACGCACTACACTAACTTGAAGCTTTAGCTGAACACTGTGAGGAGGACGCACCTGAGCTATGGATCTCAGCAGCTCCTCTAGAGTTACCATGGGCCTCTTGGCTGCTTCTCTCATTAATGCTCTCCTTGTCTGGCCTGTCAGTTTAGGTGGAGGGCCATGTCTTGGTAGGTTTGCAGTTGTGCCATACTGTAACGAGCCCCTTGCTCGCTCGGTTCCACTCTCCCGACACTCCTCTGCAGCTATTGAATCAGATTGCAATGTCTGATGGTTCGGTCATCCAATGGTCTGGGACTAGAACCACAGCTCTGTGCCGTTCTAGTCCAGTTGTAATAGCTCAAAACAAACACCAGGCAGGCTGTATGTAAGTTCAAACAGGAATCTCTCTTTATTGACAAAATACAGGCTTTTATACACTCAACATGGAGGTGCAGACCTCCTGCTCATATTACTCTAACAATACAGCCAGTGCTGGGACAAGGCCATTTGGTGCCCAGGGCAAAGATAGCAAACTGCGCCCCCCCCCCCCATTTTTAAGAAAGAATCAATGTAATTTCAAAACAAGGATATACTTAAAACAATACAAATTCAATTAGGTTTAATGCGATAGAAACAGAGTTCACTCACACCTTTTAATTATATGTACAGTCAGGTCCATAAATATTGGGACATTGACACAATTCTAATCTATTTGGCTCTATACACCACCACATTGGATTCCACCACTGGTCCACAGGGGGAGGATTCCCCCTTCCACCTGGAATGTGTAGATGGGGGAATTGGAACATTCTTTTTTTTTCATTCAACCTAATAGTTGAATGAAAAAAGTGATCAATGTATGGGCAGCCCAAGAGCTAACACTAAGATAGTTTAACCTCTTGACATCCACGCTATAGCTGAATGACGGCCACAGCGTGGACCTGAATTTCCGAGAGTGCACGTGCCCTATACGCGCTGTGATCACCGAGTCACTGAGTCCCGATCCCCTTACAATGTGATCAGCTGTCAGCCAATGACAGCTGATCACATGATCAAAACAAAAGCTCTGTGATCGTTTTATTTTTCTCCTCATGCTGACAGCGCGAGGAGAAAAAAAAGCTGATCACCGGCTCATCTGCAAGGGACATCGGTCCCGAAGAGGAAGAGGCAATTATGCCTCATCTGTGCCACCTGCCATTGCCACCTACCTATGCCCATGAGTGCCACCTATCAATGCCCACAAGTGCCACCTATCAATGCCACCTAGCAGTGCTGCCTATCAGTGTAACTGATCAGTGCCCATTATTGCCACCCATCAGTGCCGCCTCATCAGCGTACATCAATGAAGGAGAAAAATTACCTGTTTTAAAATTTTATAACAAAATATAATAACATTTTTTTTTTTTTTTTAATTCGGTCTTTTTACATTTTTTTTTAACAATAAATAAAAACCACAGAGGTGATCAAATACCACCAAAAGAAAGCTCTATTTGTGGGGAAAAAAATGATAAAAATTTCATTTGAGTACAGTGTTGTATGACCGCGCAATTGTCATTCAAAGTGCACCAGCGCTGAAAGCTGATAATTGGTCTGGATAGGAGGGGTTTAAGTGCCCAGTAAGCAAGTGGTTAAATCTCAGCTGTTTCAGTGAGAACTGGCTGAGATTAGACCCATTAATGGGTAGGCTGAATGTACCAGGTTGATCGATCAAATTGGGTACAACCAGCCTGCCAGATACTCTTATGATTATCACTAGCGGTTGCAACATCTGCTAGTGATAATCACTGTTTGTTGGGACAATACAATTGCTCAGCAGAAGGGATTCCCCTGTCAGCACTGACTGAGCTGACAGGGGAATCGTGTCAATTTCTTTCCTGAAATCTGTGGTTACTGGAAAGAAATTTGTACCATCTATTGTCTAACTGAAAGTGAAAGTTAGTGAATATCTTGAAAGAACATGAGGGGGGGAGGACAGATGGGGGATGGAGATAAGGACAGTTCAGTGATCACAGTGTACTACAGTGTGCACATGACTCACCCAGGTCCAGGCTGGAAGATCAGGCATCTTTGGCACACAGGATTCTGCAGCTTTTCATATCTCCCGCCCACACATCCCTTCACTTCAGATACATCTGCACGGGGATAGTGTGGGCGGGGCGGGAAGTCACTGGAGGAGCAGAGATGGGAGGAGCTGTATTCCTCCCTGATCTCCCGTCAGTGAGGGGGGAGGTGATGGTTCGCTGGGCTGTGTAAGTGTCACAGACATTACAGAGCTGCAGCCACAGTCTCAGTATTTACAGACTGATTCTCCTGTCCTACAGACGGGAGAAATCAGTCTGTTTCTTCACAGTTACCAAGATAATGGGAGGCTTTCCGCCCCTCCCCCTGCTGGTTCATTCCCCCCTGAAGTCGCTCTCCTCCCTGCCAATGAGGGGGAGGGAGCAGATCGGTCGGAGCGGCTCTCATATTATGCTCAGTCAGCGAGCAGAGGGAGGGGGAGAAATCCGCCCCCTCTCACACTCCGCCCAGGGCACCCGCCCCTCTCGCCCACCCCTTGTACCGGCCCTGAATACAGCTGTAACCTAATTAACCTAATTAACATGAGCTAATTAACTAATCCCTTTAGACAGCCTAGATGACTCAGACATGACCGTTAGGCCAGACTGGCCGTCTTGTAGTTCAGAAAATCCAATCAACATTAGCACAATCAACATAGACTCTTCACACAATAGCAGAGTTAATTAACACAAATAACAATGGGGATCTAATGACTCTTAGATCCCATAGTAGACTTATTTACAATACACATTTTCAGCAGACAATAGACAGACAGGTGTTGGAATTTACATCAGCATTTCCTAACAGTATCTGTCCCAGCATTATGAATCAGCCACTATTCCAATATGGCAAATCCAGGGTCCCCAGATATACAGCTCACAAAGAACACCGTTCCCCCAAATGCAAGGGCCCCCGATCGATCGGCAAGAGGCTAGCATACAGTTCCCTCCAAAAGTCTCTTTCCCGGCTAGGTCTGTCACATTTCTCCCTTTCGGCAGGAGACTAACACAGGAGGAGACCCCAGACGGGTTGACTACGAAGTTAGTCAGTAGTTCCAGTCCTCTAATGCCTGTACCCACATAGTACCCCAAACAAATTGTTCCAAACAAAGTATTACTCACCCAGCAACCTCTGCCTCTCTCAGAGAACATATCTGCCACTGGGGAGAGGCCTGGACTGGCCCTTCTCCCTGGAGTCCTTTCTGCCGCTGGAGAGAAGACAGGGTGTCTGGGCTCACTCCATCATGCTGTTGTGGATCTGGGCCGACTGCCCAGCATCCCTGGGGTATACAGGTGGAGACTGAAGTCCCATCCACCTTCACAGGACATCCATCCTCTGTTCGTTGAGGGCAGAGTCCAGCAGTACTCGGCCCTGTTGCCAGCCCTTCTGCTGGAAACCCCACACCATCTTCTCTGGCTAACTGTTGGGGAGGGATAACGAACACCTCCTATCCCTTCTCCCCCTGTATCCTGATCTGCTGCTGGGACGTGACCACCTCCTTCTCACCCTGAGACTCCAGAACCGCCGCAGGTGTAGGGCAGAGATCTAGGACCCTCTGTCCGGTTGCCGGCGCTTCAGCTGGGGAAGTTCCTTGTGACTTTACAGATACTTCTGTTGGTGCTGGGCAGAGCATAGTGAGGTTTGGCCCTAATAACAGCTCTTCTTCTGCTGGAGGCTCACCAGGTTGTTCTTCCTCAGCAGAAAAGTCTATCAAATCCCCTGTCTCAGCAACTGGTGTCTGGGGATAAAGGTTCACCATCTCCTCTCCGTGGAACCCAGAAGATGCTATCAGTGCTGGGCAGAGGTTAGCAGAGCTCTTCCCTGTTGTCAGCACTTCAGGTTTGGGGACGGCAATCTTCATATTTTCCACTGCCGATTCTCTGGCATTCTGCTGGACAGGCACATTCCTCCATCCAAGATCATCTAATGCAGAAACAGGTTCATCGAGGTCAGTCAGCACTTGCTGCATCCGCCATAAGACCTCCGCCTCCATAGCTGCGGGGGCAGGTTGGCAAAGTACACCGTTACTCTGCCACATTGTCAACTCTTCAGCCAGGATTTCAGAGTTGTCAACTGTCATTTCATGATAGTCCCAGGCAAAGGGAGCACCACCCTGCTGCTGAGCAGAGTCTAACAGCTGTTTGTAGGCGATCTCCAACTCCCATTCCTGAACGGCCAGAAATTCCAAATCTTCCAGTGCCCAGTGCACTTCTGAGACATTCAGTCTCTGCTCTCTGTGCTTCATTATTTCCTCTAAACGCCACTCCCGATCACTTCCAAAGTCAGGGTCCCTGGACAGCCTCCAGTATAACAATCCCAGGCCATCGTAGTCAAAGTCTTCCATGGGGCTGTCATCCGCTGTCCATGGGCACACTTGGGCTACATACCACTGGAGGGCTCTGTAGCTCTCGTCCAACCGCATTTCTGCCCGGATCAGCCTGCTTAACTCGGCTGTCCACTCCTGGTTCGGCTGTTCCCCCAAAAACAGCATTCGCACTTCATACTGCGACCAGTACCTCACATGGACAGAGGGGAGAACTTTTCCCTGGTGTCGCTGCTCACGGGCTAGCGCTTCCTTCCAGAGCTCACAGCGGACAGAATCAAACCATCCTAGCAGGACCTGCTCTGATACTGGTCCTCTGTACTGTATCTCCTCTTGTAACCTCCTTCTGAATTCCTCATCCATGATGGCTGGTATTTCTCCTCTCCTGCTATCCTGCTACCTTGGATCCAGGTGATGGTTTGGATGTGTTCACGGCAAGGAAGCACGATCCCACCATTCCCTCCACGGCTCTTAAGTAAGTCTTTCAGCGTGGCTCTCCTGCAGGCTGGTTTGGAGTGTCCCAGTAACTGGAGAGCAAATCTACAATACACATTTTCAGCAGACAATAGACAGACAGGTGTTGGAATTTACATCAGCATTTCCTAACAGTATCTGTCCCAGCATTATGAATCAGCCACTATTCCAATATGGCAAATCCAGGGTCCCCAGACATACAGCTCACAAAGAACACCGTTCCCCCAAATGCAAGGGCCCCTGATCGATCGGCAAGAGGCTAGCATACAGTTCCCTCCAAAAGTCTCTTTCCCGGCTAGGTCTGTCACACATACTCTTTCCATTTTCAGATGATGGATTAAACAGGCTGGAATATTTTTTATAACCTAACCCTGCTTTAAACTTCTCCACAATTTTATCCCTGACCTGTCTGGTGTGTTCCTTGGATTTCATGATGCTGTTTGGCCCCTGGCTTTTTCTATGCCCCTGGCATAGAAAAGGATTAGGACTATCATGGTACCCATGGATAAGGCAGAGGTTATAGTAAAGTGAACAATTTATTTAAGAAAAGGACATGATTAAAAACAGTTATACATAAATTAATAAACAGTTAATTACAACTGTACATGATAAATACAGATGGTTCCAAAGGAACAAATAAATTCCATCGGTAGTATGGGGAGCTGAGATGTATGTCTTGACATAATCCTCTACATGTTTCGCGACTGTAGTCGCTTCATCAGGAGAGGTCAATAATTCCCATCTATAGAGTAAGTACAATCTCATAGTTACATATTCACAAATAATTTTGAATATTTAATGACAGATTTTTTTTTTCAAAACTATATACAGTAGAACACACATAGTATGAATATTGAAGTTCCTATTCATTCGTGCGTTGCTTACCAATGGGGACCAGCAGAACACAAAGCAGCACCTGCTGAGTCACCCAAAGGTAATCCCCCCATGGTGGACATGGGAGACGCTTGAGGGCGTGAATATTCTGATTTAAAAAAAAAATGAAAACCAAGGGAAGAGGAAGGAAAAGATGGAGAAAAACAAAAGAAAAAAAAGAGGAAAGGAAAAGAGGGGGGGAGGAGAGAAGGAGTGGGAAGAAAACAAACAAAACACCAAAAATAAAGAAAAGATCTTCGGATCTATTTTTTCCCTTTGCCTCTTTTGTATTTTTTTTTTTCCACTTCAGCGAAAGTTTTCTGAGAGACGTTGTATCAACTTTGGAGATCAAATTTGTCCCCTCTCATTTTTCACATCATTGTGGATTTATTCAGGATTATCTTTATTAATTTTCCAAACAAATAATTAATTTATTTTAATTACAAAAAGTTAAAAATGTATAACTACCACAATCCCTCTACTACCACAATCCCTCTATCCCTTCCTTATTACTCAATCAGTTATCCCCGACTCCCCCCCCCCTTCTATCTGGTTTGCTTCCTCCCAGGTTCCTTAACATTATAGCTCTATACCTACTCCTTCCTTCATCTTGTCTAAGCATATATCCGAGGTTTTATATCTTTTCCATCCCTCTCAGAGACTATTACATTTGTTGTCTCTTCGCTCCCTGTTTCTCAGATAATCCATTTTACAGTAATAGTCTATTTTTTCGTACCACTCTCTTATATCTGGTTTTCCACTTTTTAACCAATATTTTGGGATCAGACCCTTTGCGGCATTCAGGAGTTTTGGGACCATTGATCTCATATATTGTTTCTTTGGTATTTTATGGTCGTGAAACAAGCAGGTCCATATATTTTGTTCCATTCTCTCACCAGTTATCTCCCCTATATTTTTCACTATTTCTTGCCAGTAATCCATTATTATTGGACACTCCCACCATATATGTGTCATCGTTGCTCTTTGACCGCATTTTCTCCAACACAAGGGTGTTTTCTCTTGTTGATATCTGTGGTTTCTTACCACTTTGCTAACAGCTTATAGTTCATTTGAATGGTCTTCATATCCCAGGCATTACTGTATCCCATTTCTATCATCTTTTCCACTGTCTGATCTTCAAATTTTAAATTCGTTTCTCTCTCCCATTGTTTGATGTACTCAGGTCTTTCTTGTCCATCTAAGTCAGCCAATATTCCATAGATTCTTGATTTTCCATTTTTCAGTGGCATTTGGGTAAAACAGAGTTTTTCCAAGGGGCTTAATTTCTCTTCTTCTCTAAGTGGATGTGGTAATGTATTTACTAGATGTCTTAATTGGCAATAATTCCATTCACTCATCTTCCACCCATTGATTTCTTCTAATTCTAATCGTGTTTTAATCCTACCTTTTATGGTGATATCTTTCAGTTGTGGATTTCTTATTTTTCGTCCTACAAATATTTCCTTCCCTGGACTAAAAAAATGTGTTCCCGTGAGTGCTAGTAACGGTGAATTGTATCTCCATTTATTCTTCGTGTGTACTACATCCCAAATTTTGAAAACGTTTTTAGTTATTTTGTGAGTTTCCGAATCCATTAATCTGAAGTTTCGTGGTATCCATATGTTTTTGTGCAGTGTGGTTTTACTTATTGTGTTTTCCATCTCCACCCACTTTTTTTCACTATTTCCGTTTGTCCACTCAATCATTCGTGACAAGACTATTGCTTTCTAATATCTACTTATGTCTGGAGTTGCTAATCCTCTGTGCTCCCTTTTCCTTATGATTTGTGCAAATTTAATTCTCGTTTTTTTATTATGCCAAATGTATTTTAACAATATTGTTTTAATTATTTTGAAAAAACTTTGTGGAATCCTTACTGGCAACATTTGAAATTTGTAAATTATTTTTGGAAGTACCATCATTTTAAACATATTTATTCTTACGATCCATGATATTGGTTGTATACTTAATTTTTTTGTTTCTTCCTTAACCTTATTGATTAATGGGATATCATTTGCCAGGAAGAGTTTTTCAACCTTTGAGGTTAATTTAATTCCAAGGTATTTTAGTTCTTCTTTTACCCATGTGAATGGAAATTCTTTTTGGAGGGACAGAACTTCCCCTTTCCCTAGTCCAATATTTACTATCTCTGTTTTTATCGGGTTTATTTAAAAATTTGACAGTTCCCCATATTCTTTTATTTCTTTCAGTATATTTGGCAGAATCACTCTTGGGTTAATTACATACATCAGGATGTCATCTGCGTATGCCGCGATTTTGTGTTCTTTTTCTCCAACTCTCACCCCTCTCACATCCTGATTGTTTTGAAGTGTCGCAAGGAATGGTTCCAGTGCCAATACATATAGTAGTGGGGAAAGCGGACAACCTTGCAGTGTTCCGTTCTGCATCTCGATCAAAGGTGAGAGTCTGCCATTAACCTTTACCATTGCTGTTGGACCGTTATATAGATTTGTTACCCACTTCATCATTTTTGGTCCCAGTCCCAAATGCCACATCGTGTCCATCATGAATCCCCAGTCTACCCTGTCAATTGCTTTCTCTGCATCTATTGACAGGAATAGAGCTGGGGATTCACTTTGTTTACTCCTATGTAACATCAATATTGTTTTTAAGCTATTGTCCCTTCCTTCTCTCCCCGGTACAAATCCAGTCTGGTCGGGATTTATCCAGAGTGGAATTAATTTTTTTAGTCTAGTAGCTAAAATTTTAGCATAGAGTTTTGTGTCCACGTTCAACAAAGCAATAGGTCTGTAGCTTGAGCAATTAGTTCTATCTTTCCCTTCTTTAGGTAATATTGTAATGTGGGCTAATAGCGATTCTCGTCTTACTTCTTCTTCGTCTCCTATATTGTTCAGATATTCTTGTAACGTAGGGATCAGTTGTTCTTGAAATTTTTTATAATATTTGACCATGAACCCGTCTAGTCCTGGGCTTTTTCCTACAGGAGATTCTTTTAATGCCTGTTTTATCTCCTCTTGCGTTTTTTTTTTTCCAGCTCTTTTAATTGCTCAAGTTTTATTTTTGGTAAATTTGCTTTTTTTAAGTAATCTTGTATCTTCTTTTTTCTTATATCTTCTTCAAGATGTATTTCCTGTTTTTTTATCGTGTATAATGAGCTGAAGTATTTTTGAAATGCTAGTGCAATATCCGTTGTCTTGTTTACCACTTCTCCTTTCTCATTTTTGATCTTCTCAATGTAATTTAAAGACTTCTTTTTTTATCATATTTGCAAGATATTTTCCTGGCTTGTTATCCCATTTAAATCTCTCCTGTAGTATTCTATTATACTCCCTCCTCTCTTCTTGTTCCATCCATTCCTTTAATTGATTTCTTTTTTGTATTAGGATCCGGTATGTTTCTTTGTCTGATTGCTTTTTGTGACTTTGCTCCAGCTCATATATTTCCTTTATAATTTTCAGCGTATTTTTCCTTCTTTCCTTCTTTTTTCCTGCCCCAATAGATATTAATTCACCCCTGATGACAGCCTTATGTGCCTCCCAAATTGTTGCTTTTGATAATTCTGGGGTATCATTCTCCTTAAAATATCTTTTGATCTCTTCTATTATAATTTTTTCCATCTCCCTGTATTCAATTATATCTTCATTCATTCTCCATGTACCTTTCTCGAAGGATTCTCCTTGCAATTTAATTTTCAACATTACTGGACTATGATCCGAGGCTGTTATTATTCCTATTTTTGTTTCTGCTATTTCTTCCAAGCTTCTATGTTCGACCATGAAGTAATCCAGACTGGAGTATGTTCCATGCGCAGTTGAATAAAAGGTGTAATCTTTTGTACTTGGATGTTGTATGCGCCATGGATCAACTAATTGATATTCATATAGTTTTCCTTTTAATTTCCTTAATTGTCTTACTTCTCTATCTATTGCTGTGGAGGTACTATCTAATCTATGGTCCATGGTGAAATTGAAGTCTCCAGCCAGTATTAATTTACCTTGTTTAAATTCCATTAAAACTTTTAATGTTTCCATCAGATATTTTTTGGGGGTTTGTATTGGGACAGTATACATTGGCAAGTGTGTATTTTACCCCCTGTATGGAACCTATAAGAAAGAGGAAGCGTCCTTCTGGGTCCACTTTTCTTTGTTCTAATAGAAAACGTAAATTTTTCCCTATTCCAATAGCTACTCCTTTAGCCCTTCTTATTGGTGAGTCTCCGTAATACCATGTTGGGATATTTCTTGAATATATTTTAATATTTGAGTTTTGAGTGATATGTGTCTCCTGTAGGAATATTATTTCAGCTTTGCTTTTATCTAATTCTCGAAGTATTATATTTCTCTTCCCTGGGGAATTTCATCCTCGGACATTATAGGACAAAATGTTTATACTATTCGTATTTTCCATTCCTTTTTAATCCCCGCGCGTCCTCCCGGGATCCCCCCCACCGGTCCGAACAAAGGACCGGGAGGGGGGACCCCCCGAGCCGACGCGCGAGGGATCCATAACTTTGTTCCAAGGTACTTGAGCACTATATCGACTTATGCAAACCAAATCCCTCCCTCCCTCTCCCCTCCCCAAACCCTCCAAGCCCCTTCCCCCTCCCTCCCCCCCCTCCTTGATGAAGGTAATTTGACTTTGTGGTCTCTAGAGCAGAGAGCACTTTTGTTTTGTGGAGCTCAACCTTGCCCCTCTACTCTTCTATGTCTAAGGTGGAAGTCTATAAGACGCACTGAGCCCCTCTCTCCTTTACTAAGAACGAGTGGCTACCCTGACCACGCCATAGGTCCCAGCCTCTCCTCCCCGCCTCTAGCTTATTTTATTTATTTATTATCTTCTTTTCTCTTTCTCTTTTCATTCACCATTCCCCACATCCCACCCCCCTCTTTAAATAATAATACATCTTATCCTTGTATACTTTAACGCTACTTTTCAGATCCCATATTTAATTTAGGACGCTACTTCATATGCTCTATTCCTAGAGCTCAATTGGCATTGTGATTCGTCCCGTGTCGTTGCTTGTTCTTGTCTGTTTACATTTCTGCCCTTTTCTGGTAGTGGAATTTATAATTTATTGCAAAAGTCCGGTATCTCTTCTGTAAATCTTAGTCTAGCACTTCTTCCATTTTTCCTTGCTATCAGGCATGCAGGGAAGCCCCAGTTATATTGTATTTCCTGCTCTTGGAGAATTTTCAATAAGGGTCTTAACGTCCTTCTTCTTCTTAACGTTTCTTGGGACAAATCTTGAAAAATTTGTATCCTAGCTTCTGCATATTCAATCGGTGGTTTTCTCTTCAAGTTCATCCAAATTTGATTTTTTTCCTCCCAATTTTTAAATCGAACTATTATATCTCTTGGTATCTCCATTGAGAGCCCTTGGGGTCTTCTTATTCGGTGTACTCTTTCTATTCGTATTATATTGGATTCTTCCTTTCCTAGAATAGGGTTAAAAATATTGTTCATTTTCTCTATTAGAACTTCTGCTTGTGCAGATTCAGGAAGGCCGCGAATTCTCAGATTTTTCCTTCGTTCTCTATTTTCTTGATCCTCTATTTTATAGGATTGTTCCTGTTGTTCCTTTTTTAATGTATTTATTTCCCCTTTCAACTCTTTTATTCTTCTTAAGTGAGAGTCTACTTTAGTCTCCACTTCTTCCACTCTTGAGAGGATATGTCCCATATCTTTATGTATTGTTGTCATCTCTGCCTTCAGGGAGTTTTCTAATGCCGCAAACATTTTTTCCATGTCAGATTTTGTTGGTAGTTGAGGTGTATGTTGATCTTCCTCCCTTCCTCCTTCTTTGCCCTCTACTTCTAATTCATGTTCCATTCTGGGTTCTGAGAGTAGGCTAGTTTCCACTACTGTCTTATTCTGACCCTTTTTCTCTTTTTTCTCCTTCTCCTTTGTGTCTATCTGTCGGCCCTTTATGCCCGGTTGTCTTTCTCCTTCCCCATTTCCTTGCGATAAATATCTATTCATGGGACTAGGGCCTAGACTGGCCCGGGGTGATTTAGCTACCGCACCAGCACTTCTTGTCATTTTACCCCACATCACAACAATCAAACAAGTAGTAAACCTCCAACCGCTTCTCCGAGTATATCTTAGAATTATGTCCCAGGGACTTTATATCCCTTTATATCCTAGCCTGATTGATTATTTTAACAAACAATCTCTGATCTTAATCCCTAGGTCACTCTATTGCAGGAAACAGTTCTTTAACCACTTCAGCCCCGGACCATTTGGCTGCCTAAGGACCAGAGGACTTTTTCCAATTTGGCACTGTGTCGCTTTAACTGCTAATTGCGCGGTCATGCAATGCTGTACCCAAACAAAATTTGCGTCCTTTTCTTCCCACAAATAGAGCTTTCTTTTGATGGTATTTGATCACCTCTGCCATTTTTTTTTTTTTGCGCTATAAATGGAAAAAGACCAAAAATTTACAAAAAAAATGATATTTTCTACTGTTTGTTATAAAAAAAATCCAATAAACTCAATTTTAGTCATACATTTAGGCCAAAATGTATTCGGCCACATGTCTTTTGTAAAAAACTGTCAATAAGCGTATATTTATTGGTTTGCGCAAAAGTTATAGCGTCTACAATCTAGGGTACATTTTCTGGAATTTACACAGCTTTTAGTTTATGACTGCCTATGTCATTTCTTGAGGTGCTAAAATGGCAGGGCAGTACAAAACCCTCCAAAATGACCCCATTTTGGAAAGTAGACACCCCAAGGAAATTGCTGAGAGGCATGTTGAACCCACTGAATATTTATTTTTTTGTCCCAAGTGATTGAATAAAGACAAAAAAAAAATATTTACAAAAAGTTGTCACTATGTGGAATTGCACCCCAAAATACATTCAGCTGCTTCTCCTGAGTATGGGGATACCACATGTGTGGGACTTTTTGGGAGCCTAGTTGAGTTACGGGGCCCGAAAACCAATCACCGCCTTCAGGATTTCTAAGGACGTAAATTTTTTATTTCACTCCTCACTACCTATCACAGTTTTGAAGGCCATAAAATGCCCAGATGGCACAAACCCCCCCCAAATGACCCCATTTTGGAAAGTAGACACCCCAAGCTATTTGCTGAGAGGCATGTTGAGTCCATGGAATATTTTAGATTTTGACACAAGTTGCGGGAAATTGACAATTTTTTTTTTTTTTTTGCACAAAGTTGTCACTAAATGATATATTGCTTACACAGGCCATGGGCATATGTGGAATTGCACCCTAAAATACATTTAGCTGCTTCTCCTGAGTATGGGGATATCACATGTGTGGGACTTTTTGGGAGCCTAGCTGCGTACGGGGCCCCGAAAACCAATCACCGCCTTCAGGATTTCTAAGGGTGTACATTTTTGATTTCACTCTTCACTGCCTATCACAGTTTCGGAGGCCATGGTATGCCCAGGTGGCACAGAACCCCCCCAAATGACCCCATTTTGGAAAGTAGACACCCCAAGCTATTTGCTGAGAGGCATGATGAGTATTTTGCAGCTCTCATTTGTTTTTGAAAATGAAGAAAGTCAAGAAAAAACATTTTTTTTTCTTTTTTCAATTTTCAAAACTTTGTGACAAAAAATGAGGTCTGCAAAATACTCACTATACCTCTCAGCAAATAGCTTGGGGTGTCTACTTTCCAAAATGGGGTATATAATATAAATATATTAGAAATAAAAATTACCATATCAGTACAAAGAATTAATGATAGGTAGTGGGATTTTGAAGCACAGAACATGAGATTGTAGTCTAAATACATACAAATGAAAAAATCTACGCATACATAAGTGTACACACACATAATCGTGTACACATACATGCATATACATACACGTGCATAATAGAAACGCATGTAAATGCATTAAAAAAAAAAACATATATGCATATGAGAGGGGGGGGAGGGGGGGGCGATGGTAAATGAAGTAAAAAGTGCACTGAGACACATTGAGAGATATTGTCTCTCCGCATGGTAAAACCGGTTGTGCTTTTGTCCAAAGGACATGCGCATGCGTGTAAAAACTCTGCCAGCACGTAAAACGCTGTGCTGGAACAGATATGTGGAGGTATGCCCCTTTTCACGGAAAGCACAAATGGGGGCACAAAGATGGCCATGTGGTTTGTGCAAAAACAGAAATGTGTTCATTCAAATGGAAATCCACAAAAATATATACAAAAATGCATATATCAAATGTACATAAAAATCTAAAACGCATATGCATATACAGGGGGTCCCCGGGTTACGAACAGGATAGGGACTGTAGGTTTGTTCTTAAGTCGAATTTGTTTGTAAGTCGGAACAGTACCTTTTTTAAGTGCAAATCTAGTCTCAGAGACAGGATGTAAACCCAAATCAACAGAGAAAGGCAACCGGATGGCAGGGGCGGAATGGTTAGTTCAAATATGTTTTGTTTCTTTTCTTTTTTTACTTTTTAATCACTTTTTTTTATTTGTATTTATTTGTAGCTTGTCGTTTACTTTTTTTTTATTTTTGTATAATTTTCTTATTTTTAATATTATTTTTCTTATTCTTTACTTTTTTTAATTATTTTTTTTATTTTATTAATTTAATTATTACTGTATTTCTTATTTTTATTTTTTTTATCAATTTTTTTTTCACTTAACTTTATTGCTATCACACAGGAGGATACAATTCCCTGTGTGATAGCAATTGGAGGTGACAGGTTCTCTTTATTGACCCTGTCACCTCCAAAACAGGAGTCCAGGAGGGAAGCTGAGCACAGCTCTCCTCTCTCACTATTTTCATTGTATGGCACAGCAAGGAGATGGATGGTGAAAGCAGCCATCAGAGGCTAGGCCGGCCGCGGTGCACCCTCGCGGGGCAGCGGCGTAGGAAAGACCGGGGATCCTGGAGGCTTCGTAGGCCGCACAAGGCCTCGGCCACGACGGGCAGTTTTAGCGGCCTGGCAGGCCACCGGACCATACCAGGCCTGTGGATGGGCAGGCAGGAGGACAAAGGGGACCCGCAGCCAAGCCAGGAACGGAGGAAAGGCTCAGGAGAGGAAGATTCGGCCAGCAGTGACGTCATTCGGGCCCCGTTCGTAAGTAGGGGTTGTTCGCAACTCGGATGTTCGTAAGTCGGGGACCCCCTGTATATATATAGATAAAGAAACAATATGCACAAAATAAATATATGTATATTTTCACATAAATCTGTACATATATATATATATATATATATATATATATATATATATATACACATATGCACACATATATATATACATGCACACATATACATGTCCACATGCATACACACACATGTGGAGACCACCCCTACACAGCATGTATTGTGCCTATGTAGAACCAGTTTCATGGCGGTAGGGTGGGAATGTGTAGTTTGTGCAACGCAATAGCGGAGAGTGGCGGGAGTGGATACGTTAGGGGGATAATCTGGTGTTGGTGACCAAATATTGGAGGTGGCAGACAGGTGGGCTGATGACAGAACGCACCTACCTATGGATGAAATTAGAATGTAAATAGATTGTATTTTCTTTTTGCGGTGCTGTTAGGCTGTCAGATATGCCTGTAGTGAAACATAAGTTGAGCAGAGAAAATAAGCAAGCTCTTATGGACACTGCTGGGTTTAACAGGATAAGGAAGTTACAAAGACCATTGTGGCTAACCTGTCTCAGGAGAAGTGTGTAGACACAGCTGCAAACTGTAGAGATCCTTTGGACTGGAGAGCCGTGTGATCCTGGCAGCAGAAGGGGGAGAGGAGGAGGGAGGAGGTGTCCTTGAGGCAGCTGATGCCTGGATAGAAAGTGTCTTGCTGCCTAGGGATAGGAAAGGTTTTGTGATGAGGTTGTGCTGGGGGTTTAAAAGACTCTGGGGGGCGGGTCCGAGGGCATGAATGAAAAGGCTATTATTGAATCCAATTAAGCCATATAAAGTAATGTGATATGAAATGAAAAGTGTGACTATGATTTGAATAGTGAACCGGAGGTATTTCGTGCAGAACATATACATATATATATATATATATATACACATACATATATATATATATATATATATATATATATATATATATATATACATATACACATACACACACACATATACACACACAGGTTTATATGGGTTGTATAACAGCAGAAGTGGATAATATGAGGAGAAATGGTGTACATGAAACTGCAGGGACAGGAGAGGGTATACAGGGTTTACGTATGGTGGAATGATGGTGATGATATGAAGGGGATCACAGGTAATAAGGGGGGGGCTGGGGATGGCTAGGATAGAGGGGGGGCAAAGCATGGTGGTGATATTCTGTATCTAGATGGCCCCGTGGATATCTAGATCTTCATTCATTCCATCGGGAACCAATGACCCAAGAGTGAAAATCCAGAATGATTCTTGTTTACAGAGTCTTATGAATCTCCTCCCATTGTCAGCGTCTTTTTTGATAGCTTCAATGCCAAACACTTTGATGCCTGTTGGATTGCTATTATGACATTCTCTGAAATGCCTAGGTACTGAATAGCTGTGGCATTTTTTATTTTTACTCTGATGGTACGTGTTACTATTGATTATGCTGCATTTGTGTTCGCTAAATCTTGTCCTGAGTGGACGTATTGTGCGCCCAACATACAGAAGACCGCATGGACAGATAAGACCATAGACTACATAGGAGGTACCGCAATTGATGAACTGTTTGATTTTGTGGTACTGGCCGTCAGACCCCATGATTTCTTTTTTTGTGGTGTGCCATGAAGGCACAGGCTCCAAAGTTTTTGGTTCCACACTTGTAGTTGCCTTTCTGGTCGAAGATGGATGCCCAATTGCCAGTGGGGGTCTTGGTTTGGTTCTGAGGTTTTCGTACTCTACTCGGAGCTATTAGGCTTCTAAGATCTTTGGATTTTCGAAACACAACTACTGGTTTGGGTGGTAGAACTGGATTGAGGATGGGATCCTGCTTGAGAATGTTCCAATTTTTCTCGATGGCTCTCTGTATGTCGAATGCTTTGGTGTTATATTGTGTACTGAATCTGATGGGGTTGGAGATATTGCTGTCGGTGGTCCTTTTATTGCCGCTTGTTTTGTTAGCCTCCATTGCCATAGTGACAGAGGGATGTTCGTCATACTGGATCCAATATTTGTAAAAGGCCTGTTTGATGAGTGATTCTTCATAACCCTTCTCAAGAAATTTCTTTTTTAAGATGGATCCCTGTTTTTCATAGTCACTTTTCTTAGTGCAGGTTTTCTTCAGCCTGCAGAATTGCCCGTGGGGTATGTTACGGATCCATTTGGGATGGTGGTGACTTTTGGCTTGGAGGTAGGAATTTCCAGCACTAGGTTTGAAATGGGTTTTGGATATAATGCTGCCTTCCTCGATTTGCAGGTCTAAATCCAGAAAGACGAGTGATGTGTTGTCGACCACATGGGTAAAAGAGATACCATAAGGATTGGAGTTGCAGTATTCCAGAAATTTGTTTAGATCCATATGTGATCCGTTCCAAATGATCAGGATGTCATCAATGTATCGGGTGTAGAGGGCGAGCTGATCTTTAAAAGGATTGTTGGCCCAGATGAACAGATCTTCCCACATGCCCATGAAGAGGTTTGCGTAGCTAGGTGCAAATTTTGCTCCCATGGCAGTTCCCTTGGTTTGGCGAAAATACTCGCCCACGAAGGAGAAGTAGTTGTGAGTGAGGCAGAATTCGATGGAGTAGAGGAGGAATTTGGTCTGTAGAGGGTGTATGTTACTCTTGGAGAGAAAGTGTTTGGCTGCTTCTATGCCATATTTGTGTTCGATGGAGGTATAGAGAGAAGAGACATCCAATGAGAGCCATTTGAAATGCGGTTGCCAAGAAAATGATGAAAGGATGTCGAGCATGTGTCCGGAATCTTTTACGTATGATGGTAGTTGTGTTACTAAGTCTTGTAGGAAGTGGTCGATATAACAACCTAGATTGCTGGTTAAGCTGTCGATCCCAGCAATAATAGGTCTTCCCGGTGGATTTGTCTTATTCTTGTGAATTTTGGGGATATGGTAGAAATGGGGAGTCAGTGGATGCTGTTTGTTAAGGAAAAGGAGTTCGCTTTTCGTGATGACTCCATTATCCTTAGCTTGATTTAATAGGACTTCGAGGGAGGTTGCAAAAGATGGTAGTGGGTCAGCAGGGAGTTTCTTATATGTGTCGGTATCTCCAAGGAGTCTCAGGGCCTCTGCCAGATAGTCAGCTTGATTTTGAATTACTAGACCACCACCTTTATCAGCTTGCCTAATAATGATGTCTTCTCTATCCTGGAATTTCTTAAGGATCTCTTTGGGGACTTCGTGGTCTTTGTTCTTAATGTTTATGGATTTGTCACTGAGACAATTTTTTTGACAGATCCTTTTAATTTTGTCCAGCACTATCTCTTGAATATTGGAATGAATTTTCCTTTTGCCCAGTGGGGATGGAAGGAAGACTTGGGTTTGAAGTCGGTGTGTGTGATCTGTTTTTCCATGAGCGTTAAGAGTTCTGGTTCAGTTTCATAGTCCTCGCAGGCTCCCTCCTGAAAAAGACTCTCCAAGTTTTCGAGTGCGTTGTCCATATTTAGTGCAATATTGTCAGATGGGGGGCTTGTGGATAAGGATGGTGCTTCAGAGGGTGATTCGCGAAGGGCAAAATACCTTTTCAGGGTGAGATTTCTTATATACCTATTTAGGTCTAAAAAGATCTCAAAAAGGTTTGGAGGGTTTTTTGGGGCAAAGTTGAGACCTTTGCAAAGGATGTTGAGTTCTGTGTCATCGAAGACTGAACTAGATAGATTGAAGATCTTAATTGTAGTAGGTGTTGGATTTATCTTTTCCCTTTTTTTGGTGCTCTTTCCTCCTCGTCTACTTCTTCTTCTCCATCTTCTCTTTTTCTTACCGACCTCTGTTGGAATTCCAGAGGGGTTTTTTGTTGTTGTTGTGCCGTGGGGTTCCAGTTTCCCACAGCTCCCTCTTCTAAAAAAATACATGGTTGTGTGTTTTCCATCGGTATTTGCTGAATGGGTGTATTGTTCATCTGGTAGCTGGTGTGGTGGTTGGTTGTGGTGGTATCTGGCAGTAGAGTGTGGTTCATGCTTTTTGTTGAGGTAGTGACAGAGTCATAAGTATGACCTTGTGTTTGCTGGGCTTTGGCTCCTGATGGTGGAGTTTGGCCATTTTCCAGTTTATTGGCCCATTTGTTTTTATTGTTGTGGGATGAAGGATAGTAGGCTGCTGTCGCCTGGTGGTATCTCTGGGTCGGGAGATGCCCCTCTTTCCTTTTCCCTTAAATATTATTGGTGGGATGTTTCTGTGGTTGGGAGTTTCTGTGTGATCTCTGTCTTGTGGTGTTGCCCTTATTTGTGTTAGGTTTTTTGTGGCGTGGAGGGCCCATAGGGCGTATGTCATTACAAGGGAGTGATTTTGACTTGTTTGTGAGAGGGCCAGCACCACCAGTTGGTCTTTTCCATTCAAATTCGTGCCCATACAGATAGTCTAATCTGTCCCTCTCAAATTTGCCTGACTTCTTACTGATGAGATTGGTTTCAAAAGTGACCATGTGGTCATTTATCTTCTTATCCCAATCGTTGAAAGACGTGAGATCAGTGAAGGGGGCTAAATCATCCTGGACATTTTTCAAGTAGGTTTCTCTCCCTTTGAGTGATGATTGATGAGAGTAATTTTTTATTTAGTTCTCTCATTTGGATTGCCCATGCATCCTTAAGATCATTGTCTAGCCATATGCAAGTCTTAGTTAGTCTTAGGCCTCTTGGCACACGGTTTGTTTTGATATACCGTATTTATCGGCGTATAACACGCACCGGCGTATAAAACGCACCCCAATTTAGGAGGGAATTTTAAGGAAAAAAAACTTTTAGGAGGGAAGTTGAAGGGAAAAAAACTTACATTTAAATGCCCATCATTGCAGCCTTCTCAGTGCAGCCTTGCCCCAGTGCAGCCATGTCAGTGCAGCCTTGTCAGTGCAGCCTTCCCCAGTGCAGCCTTGTCAGTGCAGCCTTGTCAGTGCAGCCATGTCAGTGCAGCCTTGTCAGTGCAGCCTTCCCCAGTGCAGCCTTGTCAGTGCAGCCTTCCCCAGTGCAGCCTTGTCAGTGCAGCCTTCCCCAGTGCAGCCTTCCCCAGTGCAGCCTTGTCAGTGCAGCCTTCCCCAGTGCAGCCTTGCCCCAGTGCAGCCTTCGATCAACGGTCCCTGCTCCCTGTGCTTCAAAATCGCCGACCGCGATTTGAAAATGGCGCCGCCGGCGCCGAAATACACAGAGCCGGTCCTCGGCTCTTTCCGGCGGCTCTCGTTTACTTTCGGCTCCACTCGTAGTCCCGAGCGGAGCTATCCGAGTAGGTTCGGATAGCTCCGCTCGGGACTACGAGTGGAGCCGAAAGTAAACGAGAGCCGGAAAGAGCCGAGGACCGGCTCTGTGTATTTCGGGGCCGGCGGCGCCATTTTCAAATCGCGGTGGGCGATTTTGAAATTTTGACAGCTCAGAATCGCAGGGTATCGGCGTATAACACGCACCTGCGACTTTCCCCTGATTTTAAGGGGAAAAAAATGCGTGTTATACGCCGATAAATACGGTAATTTTCTAATAGTAGAATGTCCCACCATTGTGTCATCTCTTTCTGCAGAATGTTTCTCAATTTGGAAAAAAGTGCTATCATGAGTTCCTCCCTTGTGGGAGTGATTCTGGTGTAGTGGAAATTTCTGTTGGTTTGTGGCATGTTTCATGTGCTTCAATGCTATTGGAGAAACCTCTTGCCAGAGAGGTCCGTCTCAGTTCTCTTTGTTCAATAGATAAGACCATGCTAGTCTAGTAGTAGAATATTTTGTGACCTGTTGTGTGGTAGGGTCTGCTGACCTTGGTAGTGTTCAGAGAATGAACTTAGACAAAAGGCACGTCTCACTCGAGCTGCGGGAGACCCCTGGAGGCTAATGCAAAAGTGTGAACAAGATATGGTGAAAAATACTCCTGCGCTTGTGATATCGTTTGCTGTAAAACAAAGGTAGTATTGTAGTCAGAGATAGGACTGGGGGAGATGATGGAGCGTGTCCCGCTGCCTTAGCTGACCAGGGGTGGTCTGGAAAGGACTGTTTAGTAGGAAGTGGATGGAAGGCGCGTGATCAGACGCTTACATCAAGAAATATATGGTTTATTTATGTAAAAGAATACAGACATATAGTCATATAGATATAAAATCATACAAATACTACATAATATTATAAAAAAAAAGGAAAAACAGGTAACAAAATAAGTACTAGGAAGTTAAAATTGGGGTGTGCCCATATTGAGGCAGGTATTTAAGAAAGGCTGACGCGTTTCGAGGAAAACCTCTTCATCAGAGCCAGGAGAACTGGAGCACAGTCTGTATGGGCCGGTAGGCCGACATGTGTACATGGGGAGAGGTGGTGTGGCTAGTAGGAGGATGTGTCCTGTGATGGACAATTGATTATTCCAAGTTCCATACCCAGGTGTTCTAGATGGGGTATAAATAAGAACAATATATACCGTACACTACAGACTGGAGACGTAAGATAAGTTTACATTGAAAAATGCATTCATAAAATGATAAAAAGTATATAATATAAATATATTAGAAATACAAATTACCATATCAGTACAAAGAATTAATGATAGGTAGTGGGATTTTGAAGCACAGAACATGAGATTGTAGTCTAAATACATACAAATGAAAAAATCTACGCATACATAAGTGTACACACACATACTCATGTACACATACATGCATATACATACACGTGCATAATACAAACGCATGTACAAACGCTGGCCCTCTCACAAACAAGTCAAAATCACTCCCTCATAATGACATACGCCCTATGGGCCCTCCACGCCACAAAAAACCTAACACAAATAAGGGCAACACCACAAGACAGAGATCGCACAGAAACTCCCAACCACAGAAACATCCCACCAATAATATTCAAGGGAAAAGGAAAGAGGGGCATCTCCCGACCCAGAGATACCACCAGGCGACAGCAGCCTACTATCCTTCATCCCACAACAATAAAAACAAATGGGCCAATAAACTGGAAAATGGCCAAACTCCACCATCAGGAGCCAAAGCCCAGCAAACACAAGGTCATACTTTTTTCCCTATATTAAGGTCATACTTATGACTCTGCCACTACCTCAACAAAAAGCATGAACCACACTCTACTGCCAGATACCACCACAACCAACCACCACACCAGCTACCAGATGAACAATACACCCATTCAGCAAATACCGATGGAAAACACACAACCATGTATTTTTTTACAAGAGGGAGCTGTGGGAAACTGGAACCCCACAGCACAACAACAACAAAAAACCCCTCTGGAATTCCAACAGAGGTCGGTAAGAAAAAGAGAAGATGGAGAAGAAGAGGTAGACGAGGAGGAAAGAGCACCAAAAAAAGGGAAAAGATAATTCCAACACATACTACAATTAAGATCTTCAATCTATCTAGTTTAGTCTTCGATGACACAGAACTCAACATCCTTCGCAAAGGTCTCAACTTTGCCCCAAAAAACCCTCCAAACCTTTTTTGAGATCTTTTTAGACCTAAATAGGTATATAAGAAATCTCACCCTGAAAAGGTATTTTGCCCTTCGCGAATCACCCTCTGAAGCACCATCCTTATCCACAAGCCCCCCATCTGACAATATTGCACTAAATACGGACAACGCACTCGAAAACTTGGAGAGTCTTTTTCAGGAGGGAGCCTGCGAGGACTATGAAACTGAACCAGAACTCTTAGCCCTCATGGAAAAACAGATCACACACACCGACTTCAAACCCAAGTCTTCCTTCCATCCCCACTGGGCAAAAGGAAAATTCATTCCAATATTCTATGAGACAGTGCTGGACGAAATTAAAAGGATCTGTCAAAAAAATTGTCTCAGTGACAAATCCATAAACATTAAGAACAAAGACCACGAAGTCCCCAAAGAGATCCTTAAGAAATTCCAAGATAGAGAAGAGATTTTTAATAAGACTCGTGGCCACTCATTACAATTAGAAGAAAAGAGGTTTAACCTTAAACTACGTAGAGGGTTCTTTACTGTAAGAGCGGCAAGGATGTGGAATTCCCTTCCACAGGTGGTGGTCTCAGCGGGGAGCATTGATAGCTTCAAGGAACTATTAGATAATCACCTGAATGACCGCAACATACAGGGATATGTAATGAAATACTGACACATAATCACACACATAGGTTGGACTTGATGGACTTGTGTCTTTTTTCAACCTCACCTACTATGTAACTATATGTAACTATGTAAGACATCATTATTAGGCAAGCTGATAAAGGTGGTGGTCTAGTAATTCAAAATCAAGCTGACTATCTGGCAGAGGCCCTGAGACTCCTTGGAGATACCGACACATATGAGAAACTCCCTGCTGACCCACTACCATCTTTAGCAACCTCCCTTGAAGTCCTATTAAATCAAGCTAAGGATAATGGAGTCATCACGAAAAGCGAACTCCTTTTCCTTAACAAACAGCATCCACTGACTCCCCATTTCTACCATATCCCCAAAATTCACAAGAATCAGACAAATCCACCGGGCAGACCTATTATTGCTGGGATCGACAGCTTAACCAGCAATCTAGGTTGTTATATCGACCACTTCCTACAAGACTTAGTAACACAACTACCATCATAAGATTCCGGACACATGCTCGACATCCTTTCATCATTTTCTTTGCAACCGCATTTCAAATGGCTCTCATTGGATGTCTCTTCTCTCTATACCTCCATCGAACACAAATATGGCATAGAAGCAGCCAAACACTTTCTCTCCAAGAGTAACATACACCCTCTACAGACCAAATTCCTCCTCGACTCCATCGAATTCTGCCTCACTCACAACTACTTCTCCTTCGTGGGCGAGTATTTTCGCCAAACCAAGGGAACTGCCATGGGAGCAAAATTTGCACCTAGCTACGCAAACCTCTTCATGGGCATGTGGGAAGATCTGTTCATCTGGGCCAACAATCCTTTTAAAGATCAGCTCGCCCTCTACACCCGATACATTGATGACATCCTGATCATTTGGAATGGATCACATATGGATCTAAACAAATTTCTGGAATACTGCAACTCCAATCCTTATGGTATCTCTTTTACCCATGTGGTCGACAACACATCACTCGTCTTTCTGGATTTAGACCTGCAAATCGAGGAAGGCAGCATTATATCCAAAACCCATTTCAAACCTAGTGCTGGAAATTCCTACCTCCAAGCCAAAAGTCACCACCATCCCAAATGGATCCGTAACATACCCCACGGGCAATTCTGCAGGCTGAAGAAAACCTGCACTAAGAAAAGTGACTATGAAAAACAGGGATCCATCTTAAAAAAGAAATTTCTTGAGAAGGGTTATGAAGAATCACTCATCAAACAGGCCTTTTACAAATATTGGACCCAGTATGACGAACATCCCTCTGTCACTATGGCAATGGAGGCTAACAAAACAAGCGGCAATAAAAGGACCACCGACAGCAATATCTCCAACCCCATCAGTCAGTACACAATATAACACCAAAGCATTCGACATACAGAGAGCCATCGAGAAAAATTGGAACATTCTCAAGCAGGATCCCATCCTCAATCCAGTTCTACCACCCAAACCAGTAGTTGTGTTTCGAAAATCCAAAGATCTTAGAAGCCTAATAGCTCCGAGTAGAGTACAAAAACCTCAGAACCAAACCAAGACCCCCACTGGCAATTGGGCATCCATCTTCGACCAGAAAGGCAACTACAAGTGTGGAACCAAAAACTGTGGAGCCTGTGCCTTCATGGCACACCGCAAAAAAGAAATCATGGGGTCCGACGGCCAGTACCACAAAATCAAACAGTTCATCAATTGCGGTACCTCCTATGTAGTCTATGGTCTTATCTGTCCATGCGGTCTTCTGTATGTTGGGCGCACAATACGTCCACTCAGGACAAGATTTAGCGAACACAAATGCAGCATAATCAATAGTAACACGTACCATCAGAGTAAAAATAAAAAATGCCACAGCTATTCAGTACCTAGGCATTTCAGAGAATGTCATAACAGCAATCCAACAGGCATCAAAGTGTTTGGCATTGAAGCTATCAAAAAAGACGCTGACAATGGGAGGAGATTCAGAGGACTCTGTAAACAAGAATCATTCTGGATCTTCACTCTTGGGTCATTGGTTCCCGATGGAATGAATGAAGATCTAGATATCCACGGGGCCATCTAGATACAGAATATCACCATCATGCTTTGCCCCCCCCTCTATCCTAGCCATCCCCAGCCCCCCCTTATTACCTGTGATCCCCTTCATATCATCACCATCATTCCACCATACGGTAAACCCTGTATACCCTCTCCTGTCCCCGCAGTTTCATGTACACCATTTCTCCTCATATTATCCGCTTCTGCTGTTATACAACCCATATAAACCTGTGTGTGTATATGTGTGTATATATATATGTGTGTATGTGTATATATATATATATGTATATGTTCTGCACGAAATACCTCCGGTTCACTATTCAAATCATAGTCACACTTTTCATATCACATTACTTTATATGGCTTAATTGGATTCAATAATAGCCCTTTCATTCATGCCCTCGGACCCGCCCCCCAGAGTCTTTTAAACCCCCAGCACAACCTCATCACAAAACCTTTCCTATCCCTAGGCAGCAAGACGCTTTCTATCCAGGCATCAGCTGCCTCAAGGACACCTCCTCCCTCCTCCTCTCCCCCTTCTGCTGCCAGGATCACACGGCTCTCCAGTCCAAAGGATCTCTACAGTTTGCAGCTGTGTCTACACACTTCTCCTGAGACAGGTTAGCCACAATGGTCTTTGTAACTTCCTTATCCTGTTAAACCCAGCAGTGTCCATAAGAGCTTGCTTATTTTCTCTGCTCAACTTATGTTTCACTACAGGCATATCTGACAGCCTAACAGCACCGCAAAAAGAAAAAACAATCTATTTACATTCTAATTTCATCCATAGGTAGGTGCGTTCTGTCATCAGCCCACCTGTCTGCCACCTCCAATATTTGGTCACCAACACCAATTCGAAGCATTCATTGATTTGCAAAAGTTTATTCGGAAACTAAATTTAAAGAAATATTATTTAGAGAAAGGAGAACCCCAACATCAAACTAATGAAACGGAGTACACACATAGTCAGTTGAGGAACAGGTCCACGTTCAACCCTAGGTCGAGTACCAATCAACACATTGAAGTGTTTAAAAGGATAGTAGAGAAGGAAATGAGAAACATTAAACCGATAAAGTGCAATAAAGACAGAATATGGCAAGGCCTGAAGAAATTAGAAAAAAGAAAAAACATAGTAATTAGACCCGCGGACAAGGGGGGAGGGGTAGTGATCCTAAATAAACAGGACTACCATGCAGAACTGGAGAGACTAGTTAAAGACATAAGTACATACCAACCCCTGAAAAAGAATCCTAATAGAGAACTAAAAAAGAAATTAAAAGAGTACCTAAATAAGGGCATAGCAGATAATATTATAAATAAGAAAGAAGGTAGGTATTTACTGACAGAAGCACCAAGGATACCAGTAATATACCAGGTTCCTAAAATCCATAAGAATAAAACTAGACCACCAGGAAGGCCCATAATTAGTGGTATAGAATCAGTCTATTCAAGATTGGGGGAATATTTAGATATATTCCTCCAGCCAATAGCGGGAGAGGGCAAGGCATTCCTCAAGGATAGTAAGGATGTAATCAATAGCTTAAAGGATTTACAGGTGGACGACTCCACGCTATTGGTAACAATGGATGTGGAGTCGTTGTACACCAACATAAAACAAACGGACGCTTTGGCAGCTGTAGCATGGGGAATGAAGAACCTATCGGACCTAAAATTAAAACAAAGAAGGTTTATACTGGAGGGATTAAGGATGGCCATGGGGAATAACTTCTTCTGGCACAACCATAATTACTATAGACAGATAAAGGGAGTAGGGATGGGTAACAAGTATGCACCAAGTGTGGCCAACATCTTCCTCAGTAAATGGGAGGAGGAGGAGATTTTTGGAAGATGTTGGCCACACTTGCTGCTATACAAACGCTTTATTGATGACATTTTGATAGTATGGAAGGGCAGCCAAGAACAACTGGAAGCATTTATCCAACATATTGGCCATAACAAATATGATATTAAATTTACAGCTACAGCACACCAACAAAAAATAAATTTTCTGGATCTAGAAATTTATAAGAATAAAAATAAACTTGGAACTAGAACACACTTCAAAGAAACGGATCGGAACGGGTATATACCGATGGGGAGTTGTCATCACCCCCATTGGAAAAAAGCAATCCCAAAAAGCCAGTTTATTAGGATAAGACGAAATTGTGACCAAATAGAGGATTATTTTCAGCAGACTGATATACTAATTAAGAGATTCGTAGACAAGGGGTACAAAAGAGACACACTGGAGGAAACACGTCTAAAAATAGCCAATATGGATAGAGAGCTAACATTAACCAGTAAAATTAGAAATCATAATCACAAAGATAAAGTACCATTTATAACAGTATTCAATAAACAATACAAAACACTAGAAAAAATTATAACAAAACATTGGCCCATAATCAGCAATGATCCACAGTTGAGCAAGGTCCTTCCAAAAAAACCAGAGTTCGTATATAGGAGAGCAAGGAGGATCAGGGACAAAATAGTAAAAAATGTACCAGATCCCCCTAAAAAGATGTCAACATTTTTTGAACATGAGGGTTTCTTTAGGTGTGGGAAATGCAAGGCGTGCAAGTCTACCAACAAAAGGGATAGAAAAACAATTAACTTCGAATCAAGCAGTAATAAGCAAACTTTTAAAATTGACAAACTTATAACATGTGCTAGTACACATGTCACCTACGTATTGGAGTGCAGTTGTGGGCTGCAATACGTGGGCAGAACAACCAGAGCCCTATCGGTGAGAGTAGGAGAACACGTTAGAAATATCAAAAAAGGATTTAAACACCACAGTGTATCCAAACATTTCAGGGATGTACATGGTAGGAACCCCCAACATTTAAAATTCTATGGAATAGATAGGATAGAAAAAGATTGGAGAAACACTAACATGAGAAGGGAGGTATCAAGAAATGAAACCCATTGGATATTTAAAATGGACACTATGAGACCAAAAGGGTTGAACGTGGAACTCGACATCAACTGCTACCTGGAAAATTATTAACTAGTACAGTAATAATTTTATTTTATTTTTATTTTAGTTATTTTTTTCATTTTTTTTCATTTTTTTCATTTTTTTCATTTTTTATTTTATTTTATTTTTATTTTTATTATTTTTATTTTTATTTTTATTTTATTATTACTTTTATTTTTAGTTTTATATTTATTTCTATTTTTATTTTAATTTTCACATTTTTTCAATTTTTTTCATTTTCTTTATATTTTTTTCATTTTGTTCACTTTTTTATTTTTTATTATATTTTATTATATTTTTTCATTTTTTTCATTTTTTTCAAAATTTTTTTCATTTTTCACATTTTCTTTATATAATTTTTTTCACATTTTTTTCACATTTTCTTTATTTCATTATATTAAATTTTTTCCCATATTTTTAGTAGCATTATACATATTTTTTATTATTTCTTATTTTCTATTTTTTCTCCTTTCAATAAAATTTTTTATGTACAGAACGTAACATAATAGAATAGGGGTTATACATATAATTGTATATTTTTCTTGTAATTTTTTTTGGAAATTTTTTTGGAATTGCCCTGTATATCTTTGTAAAGAATGGATTTCTTTGCTGTCCCATATTTATATGGACGAACGGCTAGGGCGGAACGGGTAGAAAGTATAATAAAGTTTGGAAATATGTAATATGTTTGAGACATTGTAAAAGCCTCTCCAGCAGATATAGACGGGTCAGTACTCCTAAAATTTAGATACAAACTAAGAAAATGTAAAGAGGAAATAGCTATATAAGTATGGATTATGCAAAAAGGGAAAAAACCTTAGTCAAAATGGCGGCAATGGAAAGGAAGTCATAGATGGGAACATTACCTTAGTTAAAATGGCGGAATACACATTTCCGGCCACACACAGTATAAATAGAGCGGGCACCAATCAAACGGCAGCTTCCTGATGACGCATTTGATGATGCGAAACGCGTAGAGGCTGCTGGGAGAATTTTATGCATCACGTGACCGGACGAAAACGGAAACGAGGCTTGGAGCGCAAGCCGAGCGTGGAGACCGCACATTAACATCAGGCGAACCATGCTAATAGCCACTCGTCCGTAACTGCTGGATAAGCTTCGTGCCGGCTCGAGGGCACTTTTAAATGTGAGTGATTTTAACCTTTGGAATCTTTTAAAAAATAAATGGTTCAAACATATTGCGCTATGATCGCCTTTTGTCCCTATGCTTTCCTATGAGGAGCATTAGAATACAAGTTTTTAACCGGTGAGAAGTGGTACCTGGGTGGAGTGGTTATCCCTGAATGAACCAAAGGCGTACCCCTAGTGAAGTATCTGGTGAGTGGCCAATCTGAATGGTGGAGGGTCCCACTCAGTCACATATGAACACTGAAGCAATATAGGAGCACGTCAGTCACTTTAATGGTTACAAGATTTTGCAACATATCTGAAGGACTTTTTGTTATATGTACATGTATGATTTATTGATCTTAAATTTTAAACTTATACACATGAAATATTTGTGATGGGTAGCTGATAAGCATTACAGGTGATGGTAGCTTTCACTTGTGTATTTGAGATATTAAGGGAGTAGCGCATTCACATACACCAACTAGTATTTCTTACCCATCTAAGTGAAGCGTCTTTTTTTGAATGCAGCATCCCCAACATTTAGTATGTAATATTGTTTGAGGAACTAAGGTTTGTTTTTGCGCCGGTGACACGCACACAGATAAGCAAGACGCTTTCTATCCAGGCATCAGCTGCCTCAAGGACACCTCCTCCCTCCTCCTCCCTCCTCCTCCCCCCTTCTGCTGCCAGGATCACATGGCTCTCCACTCCAAAGGATCTCTACAGTTTGCAGCTGTGTCTACACACTTCTCCTGAAACAGGTTAGCCACAATGGTCTTTGTAACTTCCTTATCCTGTTAAACCCAGCAGTGTCCATAAGAGCTTGCTTACTTTCCCTGCTCAACTTATGTTTCACTACAGGCACATCTGACAGCCTAACAGCACCGCAAAAAGAAAATACAATCTATTTACATTCTAATTTCATCCATAGGTAGGTGCGTTCTGTCATCAGCCCACCTGTCTGCCACCTCCAATATTTGGTCACCAACACCAGATTATCCCCCTAACGTATCCACTCTCCGCTATTGCATTGCACAATCTACACATTCCCACCCTACCGCCATGACACTGGTTCTACATAGGCACAATACATGCTGTGTAGGGGTAGTCTCCACATGTGTGTGTATGCATGTGGACATGTATATGTGTGCATGTATATATATATATGTGTGCATATGTGTGTATATATATATATATATATATATATATATATATATATATATATATATATATATGTACAGATTTATGTGAATATATAGATATATTTATTTTGTGCATATTGTTTCTTTATCTATATATATATATATGCATATGCGTTTTAGATTTTTATGTACATTTGATATATGCATTTTTGTATATATTTTTGTGGATTTCCATTTGAATGAACACATTTCTGTTTTTGCACAAACCACATGGCCATCTTTGTGCCCCCATTTGTGCTTTCCGTGAACAGGGGCATACCTCCACATATCTGTTCCAGCACAGCGTTTCACGTGCTAGAAGAGTTTTTACACGCATGCGCATGTCCTTTGGACAAAAGCACAACCGGTTTTACCATGCGGAGAGACAATATCTCTCAATGTGTCTCAGTGCACTTTTTACTTCATTTACCATCGCCCCCCCTCCCCCCCCTCTCATATGCATATATGTTTTTTTTGTTTTTTTTTAATGCATTTACATGCGTTTCTATTATGCACGTTTATGTATATGCATGTATGTGTACACGAGTATGTGTGTGTACACTTATGTATGCGTAGATTTTTTCATTTGTATGTATTTAGACTACAATCTCATGTTCTGTGCTTCAAAATCCCACTACCTATCATTAATTCTTTGTACTGATATGGTAATTTTTATTTCTAATATATTTATATTATATACTTTTTATCATTTTATGAATGCATTTTTCAATGTAAACTTATCTTACGTCTCCAGTCTGTAGTGTACGGTATATATTGTTCTTATTTATACCCCATCTAGAACATCTGGGTATGGAACTTGGGGTTAGGGGGGTACCCTAGACCTAAAGGGGGCTAACACTCACTGCCCTAACACACTAACTGTCACAAACTGACACCATGCAGTAATCAGAAAAAAAAAAAACTGCTTGGTGTCAGTGTGACGGGGGGGAGGGATGATTGGGGGGTAAAGGGGGGTGTTTTGTGTGTCTGGCATGTTCTACTGTATGTGTGTGTGTTGTGCACTCACATTACAGTCTTCTCTCCTCTGCGCCGGAACGGAAAATACCGAGCCGAGGAGAGATGACATAATTTCCTTTGCTGCTGTTTAGCATACAGCAGCATAGGAATGATTCTATTGGCCTGAGGAGATCGCGAGGGGGGGGCACGAATGGATGGTCTCCCCCTCACCTCCGATCGCCACTGGACAATAGCGGACCGCCTCGGGCACCGGGGGGCAGATCATTCTGCCTGCCCGTGCCGCCTTGCCGACGTACATCGGCGTGAGGCGGTCCTTAAGTGGTTAAACAAAAGAGAGAAATATCACAGCATTCCACAGCAAACCACAACGTATCCTTAGCTTATGCATATGTATGATGATATACAATGATACATGTACATCTCTGTCCTTTTATGTCATCTTATTTTGTTTTGATGTATTACAAAACCTTTTTTCTCTTCCTTCCTTCTCTTCTCTTCTTCTCCCTCCTTCCTTCTCAATCCTTCTTCTATGGACTCTTCCTTTTCAATATTACAAAGTTTTACAATATTACCAATACCATCTCCCAATCTCTTTAATAGTTTCTCTTTTCTCTGTTTTTTCTTTCAGTTTTTATGACTTAAAAGAAACTACACACTAGATGCTGGCTTTCATCATTCAGCCAATGATCTGTACTCTAGACTACATCAAAGAGGGTATAGCAGATCCCTTTTGAAAAAAGCATTCAACAAAGCAGCGAAATTAAATAGAAAAGACCTTATTCACTCTAAAAATCGCCAGTTGTTGATCAATCGGTTCAAAACATTACTCAATTCTCTCAACAACATGCCCAAATGAAAAACATCCTAACTAAATACTGGCCCCTACTTACTGCTGACAGCACCATCAAAAAATACATCAAACCCTACCCTGAAGTTACGTATCGACGGTCCCATTCCATCAAGGACCGCCTGGTAACTAGCCACCATTCGCCCAGAAATATTGATAAGTCCATATCTCGAGGTACCCTTGCGGGCAATGTGATATATGTTCCATTATCTCTAACTCTAGAGATGTCACCCTTCCTAACAGTCATGTTTACACAGTTAAACACCGAGTTATGTGCAAAACCGTGGGAGTCGTCTATCTGGCTTTTTGTCAATGTGGATGCTTTTACGTCAGTAAGACAAAACGTCCCTTTTTTAAGAGAATTAGGGACCACATAAAGTCCCTATTTAAACGATTAACTACTACTGCTTTAAATAGACACATTGGCTGTCAACACAATTTTGACTCCAGCATCGTTCGTTTTGCTGCACTTGAACATGTACCGTTACATGTGTGGGGTGGAGGACTTGATACCACTATGCTGCAGTAAGAAACTAAATGGATACATATCCGGGTTTAAATGAATACAGTATATCAGTTTCAAGACCTTTTTATAGTCTTATCTATGTCTATGAATTACTATATATATTTAAAAAATGCTCATACTCGTATCTTGATATATGTCTTTGGACCTATTACTGTACTTTGCGTCTGCTCAATTTGTTCTGGTTTTGGTGATGGTACCTCATGCCTATAATCGATCTCATTGGCCCAAGTATCCCTATACCCTTTCCCTAACTCTCAATCCGGCTATTCACTGTCCTCCGACTTTGATCCCTTTACCACCTTTAGGATCCAAATATACAATTTTCAGGTCTACTGTCATTTATCAGATTGGTACTATTTAATTTAGTTTTTTTTTTTTATCTTTCAAATAGTTTTGAATATAAGTTTATTATAATTTATAACAATTGTGATTTCTTTATCATTCCTCGTTGTAGTCCCTAATCGTTTTTATTACCACTGCTTATTTTTGCATTTTTGCTGTCTGCATATTTCCTTGTTAACCTTGTATAATATGTGGTACATGCTGCGTGAATTGAGAGTCTTTACTCAGCATGGTGTGGGATGGGCTCTGCTTGCATAGGAGCTTTGTATGGCTCTTTCCTGTCCCACATTCCTAGCCCCCTTTATCCACTCCATTTTTCACGTCCCTGTTCTTTCCTGTATCTCCCCTTGCTGTCCTTGCTGCCTTTTGCTGTGTATGGGGATCGCCTCACTGGGTGGTCAAAATTATCACCACCCGTGGCTGTATGGACACCCAAGGGCCTTTTTGTCCAATGACATTTGGGCCCGCCCGCTGACCATCGATCGCCCCACTATCTCCTTCTCGGACCATCTAGCCTTTATCTACATTGGACCCCTCTGGGGTTTGTTTCTTGTCCATCTATTCTCTCATTGGATAGTGCCCTTTTTCTCCGCCCACATCCCCTTGTGCCACGTTGAGTGGGCTAGGGGATGCATATACATCACGCACGGCATTATGGGGATTGTAGGCCCTGGATTGTGGATATTGCGCAGGCGCATTGGTCGCTCTCTGTCTGCTCCCGGTCGGTGACATCACACGCCGACCGGGTGGGGGGGTATAAAGGCAGGCTTAGCCAGTGGCTTATCACTGGTTCCAGGGGCGCTGTTACCTTTGTTTTTCCTTATATCAAGTCAGTACTTATACTGAGACTTTTGGAACTTCACATATCCCTTTTATTTTTTACATTGTTTTTTAAATTACCTTTTTTGTCATATCTTTTTCCTGCTCCTTTCATTGCAAGATTTTTTATCTGGACAGTTTTGGAGTGGTTTGGCTTTCAGCCCAGGCACTCCTCTATACATAGCAAAAAGTATCCCAAAGAGAGGGGGACGGTAAAGGATAGGGCTAACCGAATTGCAGTAAACTCCAATTTACTTGTATCAAAATATAATTTATTGGTATATAAAAAAAAACATATATTTTACTCCTCTATACATATTGCCTACCATCTATTTGATTATTTTTCTAAAGCCTAGATACACCTACTACCTTTGATTGGTAAGCCACAGTTTAATACTTTTCAAATTTCCTCCTTTTTGGTTCCTCCGATTTCTCTTTTTTGATGATTTTTGTATTAGTAGCTCATTTATTCATTATTTATTTCTTATTTTTCATTTTACATTATAGCTACTTTACTCTAGTCACATCAATCTGTTCCAAATCTGTCCCTGACTGATTGGACCAACTTTGGCTCCTTCAGAGACCCTGTTTAAATTTTTTTTCTAGATTTAATCTTGGTACGAATTGAGGCCATGTTGGCCCACCTATTAGGGACAAATATTGGCTCAGACTGAGCTATATTGTCACTATCTATTTCTTTTTTTATTGTAGCTTTTATTGGCCACTTCCTACCCCCTGCAGCCACACGACTTAGGTGGTAGGTCGCCACCCTCTGGTGGATCCCCTGTCGACATTGCCAGCTTGGCAAATTGGGGTAGGTATGGGATCTTTTGGGGCATTGGGGTGTTTGTTCCCACCTGTGTTGTGAGAGGGGTGTTTTTGTCATACCTTGCTATTTTAACTCTCAATTTCACGCATCATGTATCTATTGTGTTACATCTGTATTTTGTACTTATGTTATGTTATATATATTTTTTCATTATAGAACTATTTCCCTATAGTGGTCACTTACCATTCCCCTAAGGAAGCCAATGTCTTGGCGAAACATGTAGGGAAGACCTGACCCGCATTTATACACAAGGCCTTACCAACTTGGCCATTAGGAAATCTTATGCTCCCCTTTTAATGTTTATTTTTGATTAGCAATTTATGTGTGCATTATATGTATTTGATATTTTTGTAATAAAATTTACTATTTTAATAATTTTTTGATTGAGTTATGTTGGCACCGCAATAATCCTCCCCCTTCTGTTTTTCCTTTTTTCTTAATTACTGGGATGAGGTGCCTTATCTAACACGGACATACCCACCACTCTTTGCACTTTTGGTCAAATTTATAGTTCTGGAGGTGATTGGCATTGATCGAAGACATGTGGGGGGGTGATTGTGATCGATCGATCCTAATGCCCCATACACACGGTTGGATTTTCCGGCGGAAAATGTGTGATAGTACCTTGTTGTCGGAAATTCCGACCGTGTGTAGGCTCCATCACACATTTTCCATCGGATTTTCCGACACACAAAGTTTGAGAGCAGGCTATAAAATTTTCCGACAACAAAATCCGTTGTCGGAATTTCCAATCGTGTGTACACAAATCCGACGAACTAAGTGCCACGCATGCTCAGAATAAATAAAGAGATGAAAGCTATTGGCTACTGCCCCGTTTATAGTCCCAACGTACGTGTTTTACGTCACCGCGTTCAGAATGATCGGATTTTCCGACAACTTTGTGTGACCGTGTGTATGCAAGACAAGTTTGAGCCAACATCCGTCGGAAAAAATCCTAGGATTTTGTTGTCAGAATGTCCGATCAATATCCGACCGTGTGTACGGGGCATTAGACATGAAACCATCTGGGTCGAGCGACTCAATGACCACATACCCCCAGGCTTGAATAAAGTCCATTCCTACAAATCATTTTTATAAATGTATTACCTGGCCTTTAAACCCCCCCTCTTGCCCTCCATGCACCCCTTCTCTCCCCCCTTCCCCCCCTTTCCATCAACCATTTCCCTTCTCTATACCATCTCCCTTTCCCTTCTGTCATCCCCCTTTCCTCAAATTCCCTTGCCTTATCCCCACCCCCTCCCACCTCTATAATGCTTTACACATAACTGTATTGGCGACATTTTTGGATTGTATTATGTCTATTTTCTTTTCCTTATTGGATGTTGAATATTGATTTCTGCTCACTTTTTACTTAGGATTCACATAATCAATTCCATATGTGACCCTACGTGGTGAGAGTATGATAGGAGAAATACGTATGCATTTTCACTTATTTTGTATTTTCTCTGCTATGTGTTGGTGTAGGGACGCTGGCTGCAGTGTGTGCTCACATTGCCATCATCGCCCGATATAATTTATTCTGCTGTATCCCCCCTTATTTCCTGCTTCTTGCATTATTCCAGGGGACCTAATTGTAACCATCGCAACATGAGGTGTAATTTTTCCCCCTATGGCGGGCATGCGGCTCTCCGGGATGAAGGGGTGTCCCCATTTCCATTAGGAGCCCTCTCCCCTCCTACCAGGGTGATGGAATCTCAGGTGCCTCCCCATCTGGTCACACGGATGTGGGGGAATCGCACATGCGCAGTGTGGAGAGACGGACCCGGTGACGTCACACGCCGGTGTCAGCCAGCCCATTAGCGTGGGCCGAGTTGGAGCTACTTAAGGGTGCTTACAGCTGTCCCTAACCAGTCAGCTGTAACCCGGGGGCAACTAGGACTCAAGGCTATTCATGGTAAGGATTACGTCATCACCTTAATTCTATGCCATTTACTGTGATGGGAATTTTGTATGCCTGTCAGCAGCACCTCCCAAGTGGAGAGGTTTGCTGCAACAGACTCAAACCCCATATACCTTTATCTGTGATCCTGGATGAATTGCTAAAGTTGGTGCACAAGCTTTGTTCTCATGCATACATATGTCTATTGTTGTTTCAGGGGCTCTGATTGTGCTATGACCAGATCCATCTGGAATATTGAATACAGCCTTTACCAACTGAATGTTTAGCCTTGCATTGATGGAATGACACTGTCATCAGTCCTTTGTCTGTGACCTCCCCGGGTTTTCACACTATATTGACATATTAGGTGTGTTTGGACCATTTATTTATCTTTTCTTTTCTTTATTTTGGTGATTCGTTTGTTGTTTTCTTCCCACTCCCCCCTTTTCCTTTCCTCTTTTTTCTTTTGTTTTTCTCCATCTTCTCCTTCATCTTCCCTTGGTTTTCCTTTTTGCTCCCCCTCCCCTTTCCCTCCCCACCCCCTTTCCCTCCCCCCTTCCCCCTCTCTCTCCCCTTCCCCCTCTCTCTCTTTCTCCCCCCTTCCTCTCTCTCCTCTTCCCCATTTTTACCCTTCCCCCCCTCCCCCTTCCCCTCCTCTCCCTCTCATCCCTGCTCTTTTTTTCCTCACTTCTCTCCTCTTTCTGTCCACTTTCCCCCCCCCCCCTTTTCTTTTTTAATTCTCCTTCTCTTTTTCATTATTCAATATCCTCTATTTATTATCGGTTCCTTTCCTTGTTTCTAATGGAATATTACATTGTTGTAGTTTCTCATAGGCAACTACCTCTATCCATCACTACTTCATTATACATCTCTTTTTTAAAATCAGAATATTCATGCCCTCAAGTGTCTCCCGTGCCCGCCGTGGAGGAATCAACTTCAGGTGCCTCAACAAGTGCTGCTTTGTGTTCCGCTGGTCCCCATTGGTAAGCAACGCACAAATGAATAGGAACTTCAATATTCATATTATGTGTGTTTTTCTGTATATAGTTTTGAAAAAAATATTTCTGTCATTAAATATTAAAAATTATTTGTGAATATGTAACTATGAGATTGTACTTACTCTATAGATGGGAATGATTGACTCCTCCTGAGGAAGCGACTACAATCGCAAAACATGTAGAGGATTACGTCAAAACATATATCTCAGCTCCCCATACTACCAATGGGATTTATTTATTCCTTTGGAACCATCTGTATTTACCATGTAAAGTTGTAATTAACTGTTTATTAATTTATGTATAATTGTTTTTAATCACGTCCTTTTCTTAAATAAATTGTTTGTTGTATTATAACCTCTGCCTTATCCATGGGTACCGTGATATTCCTAATCCTTTTCTATGTCAGGGGGATGCTTGGAGCAGCCCTAGGTATTTCTTTCCAATAGTCCATTTCAAAGAATGATGGTACCCACCCCTACCTCTAGATTTAATTAATCGAGGCAACCCTCTCTGTTCACTAAGGTTCTCTAACAAACTTCTGAGAACTTCACAGAACAGCTGTATTTATACTGAGATTAAATTACACACAGGTGGACTCCATTTACTAATTAGGTGACTTCTGAAGGCAATTGGTTCCACTAAATTTTAGTTAGGGGTATCAGAGTAAATGGGGCTGAATACAAATGAACGCCACACTTTTCAGATATTTATTTGTAAAAATTTTGGAAAACCATTCATCATTTTCTTTCCACTTCACAATAATGTGCCACATTTAGGTTTTTGGTTGTAACATGACAAAAATGTGGAAAATTCAAGGGGTATGAATTATTTTTTAAGGCACTTTATATTTATTTAAAGTTTCTTTAAGAGAACAGCACACAGATATACAAAGGCACTAACACCCAGAAAACATGAAAGAAAAAAATGGTGAAAATATTTTAACAGAGACATTGTACAAATGGATAAAACAGAAAGAAAATTGGCAAATATTATTTTTAATTATACACTGTATGGTTCAGGTTTGCCTCTATGGGATTTTCCATCAAATCTTTTCTTGCTGTTTCCCACGATGATATACAGTACATTGGCCATTTTCCAGGTATCAGTTTTACACCTCTCCCACAGACTATGCTTTGAAGCTAATAATGCATACATTATGTCTGATTCTCATGGGATCTGAGTAACTGCCTTCGATTAATGCAAACTAAATTTATTAGATTAAAACAATGGGATTAGTGGGAGAGGCATTAGTAATCATTGTGCTTCGTGTTTTTCCAAGAACTAGATTGAACATGGACTCCATGTATAATAATAATCTCTAAATAATCAGATAATGGCAGGTATGGGTGCAGCAATAAAATGCACAAAGAGCAGAGAGCATTGGTCAGTTGCAAATTATTATAGAGTCTCTGCACAGTATCTTTTCTAATTCAAATAAATGTAAGAGAAACACCCATATGTAGTCTGTCACAATTGTGCTGTGTAATTTGGCCCCCTGTATACCCTAAAATACCTTAGCTGATCCTGCCTGGCTATACCCTCCCCTCTGCAAACAGACCACGATAATCATGGCTGCTGAGCCCCTGATATCATGGTCTATTTGCCTGGTTCTGTCAGCAGCAGCTCTCCTGTCTGAGGCTCTCCCTGTGTCTGTTTCCTCTGTCCTCCTCCCCCCCGTGCCGTGCTCCTGCTGATTGCAAATCTGCTTTTTCTGCGTTTCGCTGTTGCGTGGTAGCGTAGCTTCTTCCTGGACATCCAGGAAGAAGCTACGCTACCGCGCAACAGCGAAACGTGTTGACGTCATCACCGGCACTAGCGCTGTCTATCGAGCGGACGGAGTGCGAGGAGCTGCACAGCTGCAAGGCATCACTTAGCCCACAGCACACGCTGACACCACCTCGAGCTGTCTATGTGACCTGTGTCCAGCAAGGGATTTCCCTCAACATTGGTCACGGCAGGATATCTCCAAGGAGACAAACGACTGCTGCCACAGTGCTGGCCCAGCAATCCTCTGGATCTTGTCAGTCATCCTCGGCACGGCCAGTGAACCAGCCTCCAGGAATCCTTGCGGAGGGTAAAGTATGAGCAATCCATAACTCATTTTAAGTCGGGGACATTATACAGCTTTATGCACAGCTTTGGTCCTGCATCTGCCATACGCTTATTGGAGCACCCTATACTGCACCTTACTGCATTCCATGCATAGCCCTGAAGCCTGCTGATCACAGTGCATATCGAGTTCTATTAAACAATCTGGACTATTACCACTGCTTACACTGCATGATTGAATCTCTTCGTGCATAGACCTGTAGCTTCATTGCTATTGACTATCCAGCTTTCTTATAACTCTACAGGACATCTTCAATTGCCAAGTCCAGCCCAGCCATTCCTTTGGTTAACATCTAATCCCCCCTTTCCCCGGGTCTCCTACCCCCTCCCCGCTCCACTTATATGCTTCTCGGCAGCACATCCCACTAAATTTCCCATTGACCTATACCTAAAACTGCCATGACTTAATTTGACTGCTTGGCTGCCGAGCAACATATATCAGTCCGGACAGTGTTTGTGCCGTAGTGTGTTCTGTGTGTGTGTTATCTGTCGTGTTCGTTAGTCCATTTTTAAGCAAACCCTGACTAGGAGTCTTATGTATTCTATAGTGCTAATTTTACATCTGTATGTTCACCTCACCCAGGTGATTTTATAATGAATTAATAAATTGTTACCTTTGATACCACCTTCCCATGTACTGACCATTAATTGCTAAGGTAACCACTTTCCCCCTCCGGTAACCCTATACCGTAGATCCCTTCCCCAGGCCCTCATCCTACCATTATTTCCTACTCAAGTGACATCACTTGTAGTATCCTGAACAGACATTCTGGGGCTATAGAACTATTCCTGGACCACATTTCCCATCTGGCCAACTGCTACCCAAGAAGAAATTCTGGGAGAGTCTATAAAAGGGCCAGCAGCCTGACCTACGCTCTCTTCTTCCAGGGTGCCATGCAGTGAACACATCCCTGCTGCTGTGTGAGAGGACTGCAGCCTACCACGTGGTGAAAGCGGTGACTTCAGCCCAGCCCAGGCAGATCCAACGCTGCTTCCTACTCAAGTGACATCACCGCAGAGTCGCTGTATCAGCCGGATCAGATGACCTACCACTCCTGCAGCCAGTCAGTCATCTCTGATCATTCATCCACAGGGGGCGACTACTCCGGAATCGTTCTTCAGGAGGATCCTCCGCTGTTCTTCTATTGGTGAGAGGGCTACTGCCCAGTAAATACACACCCTGCCCTACTATATTGTATACAAACACTGTATATAGACATCTTACTTACTTTTGAAATTATTATTGAAGAACAGACGGTTCCAACTTATCCTGAATTGATGAGAGAAGTATGAGAAGAAGAAGCTCTGCTTGAGGAGAAGAGCCAGGGAGTAAGAGAGTTGGGTGCAAGTGGAGGAAGGATAGAGAAAGTGTCTGCTCGGGCTGTCCATGTCCTGACACCAGAAAGCCGGTGGGCGAATCTGGACCAGTCGTGCTAATGACCCAAGTTGCCCAAGCTCGAACTCAGATGTATCATGCTTTGATGCGAGTGATGGAAACCCAAGCGAAATTACAAGAGTAAGGACTTCACCAAGGGAGAATTCCTTCTTGGATAGCAGGTGGCCTGATGGGAAATGTGATCCTGGAATAGTTCTATAAACCCAGAATATCTGTTCAGGATACTACAATTCCTACAATGCTCTTCATTTGGCACAGTGGGATATTGTCAGTTACCCGTGCCCAACACTAGAGGGACACAGCAACTGTGTAAAAATGCAAAGGTAAGTCTGCAATGCAGATACTTGTAGTCCATTGTGGGCTACATTCTCCCCCCACTTGAAAGTCTTTGGTCCCCAAAGGCAGGTTTTAATCCATCAGATAAACTTTTAAAGATTACATACAAAGGTAAACAATTGCTTATTCTATGAACCAGAAGCTACAGTAGCAAACAATTGGCTAATAGAAGGACTTTTTAATAACAAACTATATACATCATCAGACAAAGTTATATCATTTTGACCACAGCCCAGTAATAAATTGGTGGCCCACCCAGCAGTGTCAGAAGGCGGAGCAGGGTCATCCTTGGCTGAGTTGTGTGTAGTTCCACACTGCGCCGGTGGGTGTCGTTGCCACCATGGGCTGGTGTTGGAAAGACAACGTGTTGAAGCGTATGAGTGCTCCTCTGTCCCGGAGACAACTCGGTGGAGGTGGTCCTCTGAGTTGCATTCTGGGAGAGGGTATTTATGGGACAGACGCCATGTTTAGGGGTTCGTTTTCAGCCACCTGCTGGCCCTCCTGGCTGACAGGTATGCGTTAAGAGTACCACCTCGTGGTCCTCCGTTCCGGAGGCTTACGTCGCTGCGGCATGTGGGTGGGCCCGGTGTTTCAAGTACTGTGTCTGACATTCATCGCAAACCAATACATCCTGTGGCAGAGGATCGTATGGGTTTTATTCCAAACAAATCTGTGGCAGAGACTTTTGTTCATGCTGCGTACTGGCTGCTAGGCAAGTGAGAGAGGCCTATCCAGGCGGGCAAAGATTGAATCCCACAAGGGGAGTGCATTCAACTACAAGTGTTCAATTCCAAAGAATGTTCTAAAGAATACTAAGGAAAGGTTTTGGAGCTTCCCTGCAACTTTCCTTCTGCCTCTTTCCTGCTACTTCCTTTATTACTTGTTCATTAAAGCATTGGAAAATATACTCAAGTGCTTGGTGCTTATATCGTCCAGAGGTAAACTCAACGGGACAAAAGACCCGGTGCCGGTGAAACAGAGGTATCGAGAGTGAAGGTAACAGCCCGCTTTAAACCAGCAGCTCCACCGAGAGTTAGTGCTACATGTGGGGGCGCTGTCCGGTGTTTGTTGGCCATCAGTTCTCGCAACCTGGAGAAGTGTTTCACCGGGAGTTTACGGTGAGAGCTGGACTTTGTCAATTTCTCAGGAGAAGAAGAGGTTAAAAGTTGCAGGACTGCGTAGACAGTGGGCGCCAGTGAAAGCCCGGGAGCTACGTGATCAGAGGAACAAGTGGGAGGAGCCTAGCCTACTTGATACCACGTGGGGCGTGTGTATGTGTGTGTTGGCGCCAGAGAAGAAGAGAGGCTTCATGATCGTGCTGAGAGGATCAGAGTGTGGCCATGTCTTTTTCGGTGATGCAACCAACTGTGGGGCCTAGGATGTTCACTACCAGCGCCGCTGCGGGTGCTATGCTGACCGGAACCTTGCTTACAGATACCGGCATTCATCTGAAACTGCAGGGAAGGTTTGTTCTTTATACAGTTGGAGATATTGAAGGACTGGGCATGCTTTGCCACAAGTGTGAAGGACTGGTCATACATCTCTGTCCATTTGTTCGCTGCTCGCAATGTGGAGAATATTTGATTGTGGTGGAGCAACCTACCATTTCGCCCCGTGCTTACCGTATGGACTGGGCTACAGGTATCGCCACAGTAGAAGCTGCTACTACTGCTGAAAAAGAACGGCAGGCCGTGATTTTGCCTGTTTTCACCGAAAGTGTTCCTGAGAGAGATACTGCGGTAACCGACTCATCAGCGGACATTACCTTGAATCCCTGTTGTACCTGTCAAGAGGAAGGTGGGATATGTAAAGGCTTCCCAGCGGCCGTGGCCGAGGCCTACCCCATAGACTGCCCGAACCGGAGAAGTCCACGTCAGGAACGGGTGAGAGTTCACAGGGGAATGTATCTGGGACTTTGTGTAAATATTTGCTGGCAGAAGAGTTGAGAGATTCGGATATAGATTCCATGTCGGATCTCTCCGGTGATGATGATTTATTTGAGACAATGCCACAAGAACTGTTATGGGTCCAGGGTGAAGACGTTGCTTCTGCCTTAACTTTCTCAGAATGGACAGCCCTGAATTCTGGGAAAACATCACCTTGTGTGGAGCCACACAGTACTGTCGGGGAGACACTGCCTAAAGTTACTACTTTGTTGCCGACACCCGTCAGGTCTATGGTGAGCAAGTCATTGAACTCTTGTGTGCCCCCTGGTTTGGGGAAAAATAGATCGTTGCCCAAACTTGCACATTTACAGAGAATGCTTAACAAGCGTGTGGCCAGGGAATATGGTTTGGAGTTCCCATATGTTACCCAGGACATGATGCAAGAGATTGAAGCTAACCGGGAGCTGTGGTACAGCAAAGCTGTTTGGGACTATTTGTCTGTGCCTAAGCCTTTCCGGAAAACTGGATATTCTGTCGCTATGGATGAACGCTTCATTGGATGTTTCCTACACTGGAACTATGGTCGGCACATTCATGCTGACAAAGTGGTCATTTGCAGACCAGGAAAAGATGATGTGGTGTACTTTATCACTACAGTGGATAAACAAGGAAAATCACTGACATTGCCAGATCCTCAGTTCTACTGGTGATTATGGATAAAGAACTGTGGGGTGTGTAGATAGATAGTGTCAATGTTCAGAGATCTTCGAGGTCAAGATTTGGTGTTCAGCTCTGTGTTTCTAAATCCAAGGCTCGTTTTTTCGCTAGCTGGACTTCTTTCGTTTAAAGATATGACATACCTAAATATATATAGGGATGGACTCCTCAAGTTATTCTAGTTGGTTCCTTAGTGGGAACATAGGAAAGATTATAGGAAGAGAGTTTCATTTTTTTTTTAAGAATGAGACTTTGCTCCTAAAACTGTATATATCTTGTGTGTGTGTTTTTTTTTCAGGAGCTGCTATCAAGCTGTTAGGCTTTTCAGCTAGATAGATAGTGGGGTTGCAATAGTATTAATGTGGTTTTGTTTACGGATGTGAACATATTGTTTAAAAGAAAAATGTTTTTTAATCTACCGCTGATAGGTAAATCTTGTGGGTTACTTGTTAGATTTGCCTCTGTTCCAGCTTGGCTGAGTTGCGTGTAGTTCCACACTGCGCTGGTGGGTGTCGCTGTCACCATGGGCTGGTGTTGGAAAGGCAACATGTTGAAGCGTATGAGTGCTCCTCTGTCCCGGAGACAACTCAGTGGAGGTGGTCCTCCGAGTTGCATTCTGGGAGAGTATATTTATGGGACAGACGCCATGTTTAGGGGTTCGTTTTTATCCACCTGCTGGCCCTCCTGGTCGACAGGTATGCGTTCCAGAGGCCCACGTCGCTGCGGCGTGTGGGTGGGCCCAGAAGCCTGTCTGGGGCCTACCACAGCAGCAGAGGAATGGTCCTGAGCTGTCTATCCTGAGTGAAGAAGCTGGACAACCGAGGAGATCCCAGGGGAGGACCCGTCATGGAAGGATCATGCAGAGTGCTGGTCTGGAGAGGGACCTGGTGACTCGATAGGAGGACGTATCCTGAAGTAATCTTACTGCATAGTACTGCCGGGTGGGCTTAAAGGTTCATGTACTGTGTCTGACATTCATCGCAAACCAATACATCCTGTGGCAGAGGATCGTACGGGTTTTATTCCAAACAAGTCTGTGACAGAGACTTTTGTTCATGCTGAGTACTGGCTGCTAGGCAAGTGAGAGAGGCCTATCCAGGCGGGCAAAGATTGAATCCCACAAGGGGAGTGCATTCAACTACAAGTGTTCAATTCCAAAGAATGTTCTAAAGATTACTAAGGAAAGGTATTTGAGCTTCCCTGCAACTTTCCTTCTGCCTCTTTCCTGCTACTTCCTTTATTAGCCAGAACCGTCACAGGGCCCGCGGTCTTGTCAGCTGACAGCAGGATGGCAAACCGCTCACAGGTGACCTGAAAAACAGACAGGAGCTCCTGGCACTCACCGCTGTCAGCTGGGCCCACGAAGAGGAAGTCATCTAAATAGTGTAACACGAAATGCAAACCAGCCGCCTGGACAACTACCCATTCAAGGAAACTACTGAAGAGTTCAAAGAAATAACAAGAAATGGCACAGCCCATGGGAAGGCACATGTCAAAAAAGTAGCTTCCCTGAAAGTAGCATCCTAGCAGGTGGAAACATTCCGGGTGGAAGGCAGACTCGATGTCCGCCTTGGCCAGCAAAGCCGAAGGACCAGCCGTCTTGACCAAGTGGAGCGCCTTGTCAAAAGAGGCAAAGTGGACCCTGGATTCCTCCTTGTCAATGCCATCATTGATCGAGGAGCCAGAAGTATAGGACAGGTAGTGGATAAGGCGGAATTTACCCTCAGCCCTTTTGGAGACCACACCGAGAGGGGAGATCCTCAGGTTGTGAAAGGGGGAAGATCAAACGGGCCCACCTACGCCCTAAGTCCAATTCCTTCTGCAGTTTCTCAGCCACCAGGGACTCGAATTGAACAGCCGTTTTCAAATTAGGTGCCGTGGTCGGCACATCTGACGGAGTGAAGGGGATCCAAAAAACGCAGTCCAAACCATCCCTCAAGATCAAGGCCTCTCTGTGAAGGGGGTACCTGTCTAGCCAGGGATGCATCTCTGAGATGATCACTGTAGTCCTCCGGTTTAGAAATGTCAGTCTTGGCCCCCTGCCCGGAAAGAAGTTGTTTTCCCTTTTGGAAGCACTGGCTGGCTGGGTGAGCACCCCTGCAAATTGAGCACTCGTGCTTGAAACAGCACGCGGTGTACCACTTGCAGTGGCTTTCATTGAACAGCCAGAATAGACCTTTTTTGGGGGCAGCCGACGCTCCAGAAGGAGCGCTGGCTGGGGACTGAAAGGACGAAGGCCTGTGGGGGCACATGAGCAATAACCACAGGCTACCATCCTGACAATCGAATCAGAACTCCTTCCTAGACGCCCTTTTTTGATGAAACTGGGCGTCATAGTGGAACCAACACTGACCCCCGTACACTTTGTAGGCACTCCAAATGAGATCTAGATAGCAAAAGAGAGATGCAGCTAACTCCAGAAAATACTCGCAAAGCACTCCAACGTAAGCTCAGAACCCCTGCAGCCAGTTCCCAAACGTCAGGGGAAGCTGTTTTGATTTTTCGCCCTGCTCCGCAATGTCAACCTGATGGGATTTGTCGATCGTCTCACAGTCGGAAGGGACTAACGCGAGGAAATCCATAAATTTGTGACGCCAGATCCTATCCTTGATGTCTTCCGGCAGGTGCGTGCCCACAAAGCGCCACCCGGAGAAGAGGCTGGGCTGCATGCCAGACCCGACACACCCATGAGAGACAGGACCGATTTTATGACCAAAACAATGTGTTTATCTGGGGTACCCGAGATGGCAGCATCACTGGTCCTACCCCAAATCAAATCACAATCATACTCACTGAGGCGCAGATGTGCAGCCAAAGAAGGGCGATCAACAGCAGGTCCAGGAGGAACGCCCGGTGCAGGATCGTCCGTGGGGGGAGCAGGCAGGGGGCTGCGACATCCATTACCTTGAGGAATGTTGATAGCTGGCGAGGGCGAAAGATGCTGGTGGAAGGAGAGGTCCAAGGGCGTCGGACCGGCCACCGACCCTGAGGAACCCGGGGGGCCGAGGACAGAGGCCGAGCAGCATCTGGAGCAACCGGAGACCCCGGGTGCGGGACTCGTAGGAAGTGAAGCCCACATCCCGGGCATGGCGTACACATCTCCCACCCTGCTGGGTGCAGAGAGATGGTGTTGATCCGTGGGCAGGGCAAGGCCTTGGTGGCAGGCATCCAAAGGGAATCTCCCTCCCTGCCAGGCGCAGGGAGATGATGCGGGGTGGTAGACCGGGGCAAGGCCGTGGCAGCGGATGTCTGAACGTAATTTCCTGCCCAGCCAGGCACAGGGAGCTGCTGGTGGGCAGAGGCCAGAGGTGAGGGGAGGGGAGCAGGCTACCATCGACCATCCCCCGCCCTGCCGGGCACAGAGAGGTGTAAGACAGCAGGCGTCTGAGGCAGGGGGTGAGAAGTCTGAAAGGCACTGCCATCCCCCAACCAGCTGGGTGCAGGGGAATGCGGGACGGAAGAGGGTAGTAGAGGGTAGTGGTAGGGGGTGAGCAGCATGCGCCGACCCGCCATTAGACACCCAGCTGGGTACAGGGGGATGCACGAAGGCAGTGGTCAGCAGTGGGGGTTGAGCGGCCTGTGCAGCTCCACCATCCCCCACCCAGCCAGGTGCAGGGTGATGTGGATGCACAGGGGACCTGGCAGAGGCTGTGAGGTATGGAGCTGTATTTGAATCTCCCACCCAGCTGGGCACAGGGAAATACGCCGGGTGTGACGTTCCGGCCAAGCCATGCTGCACGGAGGAGGGAGGAGGATGGGCGGCCAGTGCCAGAGCTCCGGGTTGGCGTGCCCAGCATCTGACACTGCGGGACACTCTACTATGTGCGGCCCCCCACCCCCGTTCGAGTGGTGGGGGACCAGGAATGGCAACAGGCTGTGGCTCCCTTAGGTGAGAAGCGGGGAGCGCAGCAGCACCCGCCCGAGCTGACGTGCGGGTGCCAGGGGGGGCAGACGGCGGAGCCTGAGCGGAACGTCGGGTGACTCTGGGGCTCCTGGAGCGGGCCAGGTCGAGAGGCATCAGCGGCCCGTGGAGCGGACGGATGGGGGGGCCCGGCGCCGGATGGAGGGGAGCTCCAGCGGCGGGATACAGCAGGGGGAGCGGAGGGGGGAGCAGGGGCCCATGGCAACAGGAGTTCCAAAGGAAGGTGAGGGAGGGATGACATTAAGGAAGACCTCGAGGGACTGGGGCTGAGGCGGGAGGGAGGACGGATATGTCACCTGGTCCTAGCAGCCTGGGACCCCGCGGGAGGAAGTGGAACTGGGGGGTGGGGGGGCTTGACAAGGGTAAGGATGGAGGACAACCAGTCACCATCTCCTTGGAGGGCCAGCTGGGGGACCCTGGCCAGCAGAGATTCAGTGTCCATAGCAGAGGTGCAGGGTCCACCGCGGCTCTTCCAACAACTCTTCCGAAACATCCAGAATTCCCTGGAGCACATGATTTCCTGAGCTCAGGCCCATCTCATCCCACATATCCCAACCAATCGTTCCCCTTGTCATGCACCTAGCCATGCCCCCATCAGTCAAGGCTCTCTTTCCCTAGGGAGGGGCTCAAGAGGCCTTCATAAGGCACTATGCCATTCAGAAAGGCGATCTTTCTGATCTCCCCGCCATCACATGATCTCCCTGGAGTCCGTCCTTACATCAGGTGTCCCCAGCAGTGGAGCCCCTCCTTACATCAGGTGCCCCCAGCAGCGGAGCCCCTCCTTACACCAGGTGCCCCCAGCAGTGGAGCATCTCCTCCCATCTGTGTCCCCAGCAGCGGAGCCGCTCCTTATATCAGTGTCCCCAGCAGTGGAGCCCCTCCTTAAATTGATGTGTCCCTGGAAGCAGAGCCCCTCCTTATATTGATGTGTCCCTGGCAGTGGAGTCCCTCTTTACATCTATGTGTCCCCCAGTAGCGGAGCCCCTTCTTACATCAATGTCCCCCAGCAGCAGAGCCACTCCATCTGTGTGTCCCCCAGCAGCGGAGTCCCTCCTTACATTAATGTCCCCCAGCAGCGGAGCCCCTCCTTACATCTGGGTGTCCCCCAGCAGAGGAGCCCCTCCTTACATCTGTGTGTCCCCCAGCAGTGGAGTCCCTCCTTACATCAGTGTCCCCCAGCAGCGGAGCCCCTCCTTACATCTATGTGTCCCCCAGCAGCGGAGTTCCTCTTAACATCAGTGTCCCCCAGCAGCAGAGCCACTCCATCTGTGTGTCCCCCAGCAGCGGAGTCCCTCCTTACATTAATGTCCCCCAGCAGCGGAGCCCCTCCTTACATCTGGGTGTCCCCCAGCAGAGGAGCCCCTCCTTACATCTGTGTGTCCCCCAGCAGTGGAGTCCCTCCTTACATCAGTGTCCCCCAGCAGCGGAGCCCCTCCTTACATCTATGTGTCCCCCAGCAGCGGAGTTCCTCCTTACATCAGTGTCCCCCAGCAGCAGAGTCCCTCCTTACATCAGTGTCCCCCAGCAGTGGAGTCCCTCCTTACATCAGTGCACCCCAGCAGCGGAGCCCCTCCTTACATCAATGTTGCCCAGCAGCGGAGCCCCTCCATCTGTGTGTCCCCCAGCAGCGGAGCCCCTCCACCTGTGTGTCCTGAGCAGCGGAGCCCCTTCATTTGTGTGTCCCCCAAAAGTGGAGCCCCTCCATCTGCGTGTCACCCAGCAGTGGAGCCCTCCTTCATGCCGCGTCTGTCTCCTTCAGTGGCAGCTAGTCAGTTCTCGGCTTTCTCTGTGTGTTCAGTGGAGAGGGGAGGGGCCTCCGGGCCATGCAACCAATCTCCTTCAGCGTACAAGAGAATTATCTACTTTTACACTGAAGAGAGAAGCGATTGGCTGCCCCTCCCTTCTCCACTGAACACACGGGGATTATTCCTCATGGCAGCGGTGGCCATCTTTTTGTAGCCCGTCAGCCGTTTTGCTAAAACATTCCCGATTTTCCCAGGACAAAAGCAAAATTTAATTAGGACCAGCTCCGATCGGGACAAGGGTCCCAAAATCTGCATTGTCCTGGGAAAATCTGGATTGTTGGCAAGTATGCTGTCCCTGCCCATTGTTTACATTTGCCTGTAAGTAGGGCTGAATGTGCCTGGCAGGAATGAGTCACTAACAGCTAGGAAACCTATGCAGGAATAGCTTTACAGGAAAAAGTTGAGCATGTGAGTCCCAGCTCCAGCAGAGCGAAGAGGAGCAGGCAGTGGCATTACCAGGAGACAGGTCTCCTTCCCAGCAGCCGTAAGTGTCTTCCCAGATGGAGATGAAGATTGCTGAGCTTCTGCACCCCTCTGATGCAGGAGTCTAGGTCCAAGGGGGAAGTGAGCGATGACGCCTGCCAGGACATTGAGGCTCATTCTTCTGTTGGATCAGGACAGATGGCTGGTTGGGTTGAGACCCTTATGAAGTCTGGTGAATGCAACACTTTGCCAGTTGATTCTCATACTGTGCCATTATTATGTTTGTTTCAAGGATCAGAGGGTGGGCATAGCAGAGAGGACGTTAGTGTCATGGGTGGGGTAGTTGGTTACTTCAGCAGATTAAGTGCCAGGTTTAACCCTCACCATTTGTGACTGTTGACAGCTATGCTTTTTGCAGCTACACAGTCTCACATGATGCAGTTTCTCTTTTCAAGTTTTAAGGACCTTTTAGCTTGAGGAAAGACCTCCCTGGAAAATGCTGAGTCAATCACAAGCAGGGCAGACAGCTGTCCAAAACAATACCTGCAAACAGAACAAACAAAGGGAAACTCAAGCCTACCACTAAACTGGCTAACTATTCACACATTTACACATTCTATCCTATAATGGCCTGCTGGCAGAAAATAAACATTAGAACACACATCTTTCTTTTTCTTTTTAGGCCGGTTCACACTTGCAAGACAAACGCTCCGACATTGGGAGCTCATGTTGCAATCAATGTTTCCCTATGAGAGCCACCTTAACTGGTCTGATACAAATCGGTCCGACTTTGAAGCTGGGTTCACACTGGTACGACAAATGCTCCTCGCCTGTGGGGTCTCATGTCGCATGACGTGTGCAAAGCAATGTTCCTCTATGAGAGTTGTCCTAACTGGTCTGACACTAGTCGGTGTCAAAAAGGCTCCCTGCACTACTTTGATCCTACTTCAGCCTATTTAATATCACTGAAGTTGGATCAAAGTTGGATCGCTGTCCTAACTGATCCGACTTTGGCATGCGACTTGTGCTCTTAAGATCTTGAAGGGGAACCCCACGCCAAATAATTAAATTAAATAAAAACATCATGGGGTTCCCCCTTCCAAGAGCATACCAGGCCCTTATGTCTGGTATGGATTTTTGGCTCTGCGCCCCCCACCCCAAAGCACCTTGTCCCCATGTTGATGAGGACAAAGGCCTCTCCCTGACAACCCTGGCCGTTGGTTGTTGGGGTCTGCAGGCGGGGGGCTTATCGGAATCTGGAAGCCCCCTTTAACAAGGGGCCCCAGATCCTGGCCCCCCCACCCTATGTGAATGAGTATGGGGTACATTGTACCCCTACCCATTCACCTAAAATAAAGTGTAAAAAATAAAACACAGTATACTGGTTCTTAAAGTAATTTATTAAGGCAGCTCCGGCGTCTCTTCCAATTTCTTCTCCCCTCTCCGGCTTTTCTGCCTCCTCCACTGATGTCTTCTGCCTCTGCCAGTTCTTCTCTCCTCTCCGGTTTTTCTCCACTCTCTGCTGATGTCTTATAGCCCTCTCTGGTTCTTCTCCCTCTGTTCGCTGTCTTCTGCTTCTGCCGGGTCTCCTCTCTGCTCTGTCTTCTCCCTCTGTTCTTCCTCCGATGTTGACGCGACGCTCCCTCCCGCTCTAATGCTAGGTGCGCTGTGTACCACTATTTATATTGGCATGGGGCAGGCCATCCAGAGGCCCCGCCCCTTATGATGTCACCGCCCAGGGAATGATAGGGCAGTAACGTCACAAGGGGTGGGGCCTCCGGTGGACATCACCCGGTGACCCCTCCCCATGCCAATATAAGTAGTGGCACACCACATACCTAGCATTAGAGCGGGTGAGAGCATGGAGTCAACATAGGAGGAAGAACAGAGGAAGAACAGAGGGAGAAGACAGCTCAGAGAGGAGACCTGGCAGAGGCAGAAGACAGCGGACAGAGGAAGAAGAACCAGGGAGGGCTAGAAGACATCAACGGAGAAGAACCGGAGAGGGGAAAAGATCCCTCAGAGGCAGAAGACATCTCCGGAGAAGGAAGAAGAGCCGGAGAGGGGAGAAGAAATCAGAAGAGACGCCGGAGCTGCCTTAATAAATTACTTTAAAAACCTGTTTCCTGCGTTTCATTTTTGACACTTTTTTTTTGGGTGAATGGGTAGGGGTACAATGTACCCCATACTCATTCACATAGGGTGGGGGGGCCGGGATCTGGGGGCCCCCTTGTTAAAGGGGCTTTCAGATTTCGATAAGCCCCCCCGCAGACCCCAACAACCAACGGCCAGGGTTGTTGGGAAGAGGCCCTTGTCCCCATTAACATGGGGACAAGGTGCTTTGGGGTGGGGGGTGCAGAGATCCCCCTGTCCCAATGCACCTACCCCCCATGTTGAGGGCATGTGGCCTGGTATGGTCCAGGAAGAGGGGGGTCTTGCTCGTCCCCTCTCTTTTCCTGACCTGCTGGGCTGCTTGTACGGACAAGGGTCTGGTATGGATTTTGGTGGGGACCCCACACCCTGTTTTTTCGACGTGCTGGGTTCCCCTTAAAATCCATGCCAGACCAAAGGGTCTGGTATGTCTTTGAGGGGGAACCCATGCCATTTTTTTTTAATGCGGTGTGGAGTTTCCCCTAAAGATTCATACCAGACACAAAGTGCCTGGCATTGTGGTGATCAAGGTCGGATCCCCATTCATTGAAGTTGGACGGATGTCGGACTTTAAGTCGCAGGACAAAGTCAGATCCACAGTCGTACGACTGTCGTGTCTTACCAGTCTGAACCCGGCCCAAGGCCGGGTTCACATTGGTACGTCAAACGTTCCGACATTGGTTGTGTAGTATCAGCGTGAACCCAGCTTGAATATTACTGAAGTTGGATCAAAGACGGATCGCTGTCTTGACTGATCCGACTTTGGCATGCGAGCTGTGCTCTGATGATCTCTAAGGGGAACTCCACACCAAATTTAGAAAACAAAAATGGCATGGGTTTCCCCTCCAAGAGCATACCAGGCCCTTTGGTCTGGTATGGATTTTAAGGGGAACCCCTACTCCAAAAAAACTGCGTGGGGGTCCCCCAAAATCCATACCAGACCCTTACCCGAGTACACAGCCTGACAGGTCAGGAAAGGGGGTGGGGACAAGCGAGCACCCTCTCCTCCTAAACTGTATCAGGCTGCATGCCCTCAATCTGGGGGGTGCTTTGGGGCAGGGGGGCCCAGCGCCCCACACCTCAAAGCACCTTGTCCCCATGTTGATGAGGACAAGGGACTCTTCCCGACAACCATGGACGTTGGTTGTCGGGGTCTGCAGGTGGGGGGCTTATCGGAATCTGGAAGCCCCCTTTACTTTAACAAGGGGGCCCCCACCCTATGTGAATGAGTATGGGGTATATTGTACCTCTACCCATTCACCTAAAAAAAGTGTCAAAAATAAAACACAGTACTAAGGTTTTTAAAGTAATTTATTAAGCAGTTCCGGCATCTCTTCCAACTTCTTCTCCAGTCTCCAGCTCTTCTGCCTCTTCCGCTGATGTCTTCTGCCTCTTCTCCCCTCTCCGGGTCTTCTCTTCTCTCCGGCTCTTCTCCGCTCTCTCTCTGGTTCTTCTCTCTCTGTCTGTTGTCTTCTGCCTCTGCCGTGTCTCCTCCGCTGTCTATCTTTTGCTTGCTCTTTTGCCTGGTCTTCTCCGCTGTCTTCTCCCTCTGTTCTTCTTCTGAAGAACCTGGCATTAGAGCGGGAGAGAGCGCCGAGTCAACATCGGAAGAAGAACAGAGGGAGAAGACAACGGAGAAGACCGGGCAAAAGAGTGAGCAAAAGAGCGAGAAGACAGCGGAGGAGACCATGATCATGCTCTGCTTCAGTATGTCACAGTACATGTTGGCATTCATGGTTCCCTCAATGAACTGTAGCTCCCCAGTGCTGGCAGCACTCATGCAGCCCCAGACCATGACACTACCACCACCATGCTTGACTGTAGGCAAGAAACACTTGTCTTTGCACTCCTCGCCTGGTTACCGTGACACACGCTTGACAATATCTGAACCACCTGGGGGCATGACCGGATGGAGCGGCGTGTGTCCCCTCTCTTCCACCTGATGCCTGCTCTGCTCACCTCACCTGATGTCTGCCGACAGCTGCCATTACTGTCCACAGAGAGCTTGACTGATAAGCTGACTGATAAGTAGGGATGAGCTTCGAGTTCGAGTCGAACTCATGTTCTACTCGAACATTGGCTGTTCGCAAGTTCGCCGAACAGCGAACAATTTGGGGTGTTCGCGGCAAATTCGAATGCCGCGGAACACCCTTTAAAAGTCTATGGGAGAAATCAAAAGTGCTAATTTTAAAGGCTTATATGCAAGTTATTGTCATAAAAAGTGTTTGGGGACCCGGGTCCTGCCCCAGGGGACATGGATCAATGCAAAAAAAAGTTTTAAAAACGGACGTTTTTTCAGGAGCAGTGATTTTATTAATGCTTAAAGTCAAACAATAAAAGTGTAATATCCCTTTAAATTTCATACCTGGGGGGTGTCTATAGTATGCCTGTAAAGGGGCGCATGTTTCCCGTGTTTAGAACAGTCTGACAGCAAAATGACATTTGGAAGGAAAAAACTCATTTAAAACTACCGCGGCTATTGCATTGCCGACAATACACATAGAAGTTCATTGATAAAAACGGCATGGGAATTCCCCACAGGGCAACCCCGAACCAAAATAAAAAAAAAAAAATGATGTGGGGGTCCCCCTAAATTCCATACAAGGCCCTTCAGGTCTGGTATGGATATTAAGGGGAACCCCAGCCAAAATTTAAAAAAAAAATTGACGTGGGGTTCCCCCTAAATTCCATACCAGACCCTTCAGGTCTGGTATGGATTTTAAGGGGAACCCCGCGCCAAAAAAAAAAAAAAAAAACGGCATGGGGTCCCCCTAAAAATCCATACCAGACCCTTATCCGAGCACGCAACCTGGCAGGCCGCAGGAAAAGAGGGGGGGACGAGAGTGCGGCCCCCCCCCCCTCCTGAACCGTACCAGGCCACATGCCCTCAACATTGGGAGGGTGCTTTGGGGTAGCCCCCCAAAACACCTTGTCCCCATGTTGATGAGGACAAGGGCCTCATCCTCACAACCGTGGCCGGTGGTTGTGGGGGTCTGCGGGCGGGGGGCTTATCGGAATCTGGAAGCCCCCTTTAACAAGGGGACCCCCAGATCCCGGCCCCCCCCCCTGTGTGAAATGGTAAGGGGGTACTTACCCCTACCATTTCACTAAAAAACTGTCAAAAATGTTAAAAATGACAAGAGACAGTTTTTGACAATTCCTTTATTTAAATGCTTCTTCTTTCTTCCTTCATCTTCTTCTTCTTCTTCTGGTTCTTCTGGCTCTTCTGGTTCTTCCTCCGGCGTTCTCGTCCAGCATCTTCTCCGCGGCGTCTTCTATCTTCTTCTCCTCGGGCCGCTCCGCACCCATGGCATGAGGGGAGGCTCCCGCTCTTCTCTTCATCTTCTTCTCATCTTCTTCTCTTCTTCATCTTCTTCTTCATCTTCTTCTTCTTCTTCCTTCTTCTCTTCTTCCTGTCTTCTCCGGGCCGCTCCGCAGCCATGCTGTGGCATGGAGGGAGGCTCCCGCTGTGTGACGGCGTCTCTTCGTCTGACGGTTCTTAAATAACGGGGGGCGGGGCCATCCGGTGACCCCGCCCCCCTCTGACGCACGGTGACTTGAGGGACTTCCCTGTGACGTCACGGGGAATGCCACAGGGAAGTCCCGTCATGTCACCGTGCGTCAGAGGGGGGCGGGGTCACCGGGTGGCCCCGCCCCCCGTTATTTAAGAACCGTCAGACGAAGAGACGCCGTCACACAGCGGGAGCCTCCCTCCATGCCACAGCATGGCTGCGGAGCGGCCCGGAGAAGACAGGAAGAAGAGAAGAAGGAAGAAGAAGAAGAAGATGAAGAAGAAGATGAAGAAGAGAAGAAGATGAGAAGAAGATGAAGAGAAGAGCGGGAGCCTCCCCTCATGCCATGGGTGCGGAGCGGCCCGAGGAGAAGAAGATAGAAGACGCCGCGGAGAAGATGCTGGACGAGAACGCCGGAGGAAGAACCAGAAGAGCCAGAAGAACCAGAAGAAGAAGAAGATGAAGGAAGAAAGAAGAAAGAAGAAGCATTTAAATAAAGGAATTGTCAAAAACTGTCTCTTGTCATTTTTAACATTTTTGACAGTTTTTTAGTGAAATGGTAGGGGTACTTTTGTACCCCCTTACCATTTCACACAGGGGGGGGGCCGGGATCTGGGGGTCCCCTTGTTAAAGGGGGCTTCCAGATTCCGATAAGCCCCCCGCCCGCAGACCCCCACAACCACCGGCCAGGGTTGTGGGGATGAGGCCCTTGTCTTCATCAACATGGGGACAAGGTGTTTTGGGGGGCTACCCCAAAGCACCCTCCCAATGTTGAGGGCATGTGGCCTGGTACGGTTCAGGAGGGGGGGGGGGCCGCACTCTCGTCCCCCCCTCTTTTCCTGCGGCCTGCCAGGTTGCGTGCTCGGATAAGGGTCTGGTATGGATTTTTAGGGGGACCCCATGCCGTTTTTTTTTTTTTTTTTTGGCGCGGGGTTCCCCTTAAAATCCATACCAGACCTGAAGGGTCTGGTATGGAATTTAGGGGGAACCCCACGTCAATTTTTTTTTAAAATTTTGGCTGGGGTTCCCCTTAATATCCATACCAGACCTGAAGGGCCTTGTATGGAATTTAGGGGGACTCCCACATCATTTTTTTTTTTTAATTTTGGTTCGGGGTTGCCCTGTGGGGAATTCCCATGCCGTTTTTATCAATGAACTTCTATGTGTATTGTCGGCAATGCAATAGCCGCGGTAGTTTTAAATGAGTTTTTTCCTTCCAAATGTCATTTTGCTGTCAGACTGTTCTAAACACAGGAAACATGCGCCCCTTTACAGGCATACTATAGACACCCCCCAGGTATGAAATTTAAAGGGATATTACACTTTTATTGTTTGACTTTAAGCATTATTAAAATCACTGCTCCTGAAAAAACGGCCGTTTTTAAAACTTTTTTTTGCATTGATTCATGTCCCCTGGGGGAGGACCCGGGTCCCCAAACACTTTTTATGACAATAACTTGCATATTAGCCTTTAAAATTAGCACTTTTGATTATTCATGTTCGTGTCCCATAGACTTTAACGGCGTTCGCGTGTTCGAACGAATTTTTTTCCTGTTCGCATGTTCTGGTGCGAACCGAACAGGGGGGTGTTCGGCTCATCCCTACTGATAAGCACTGATCAGCACTAAGTCCCTAACACATCTGTGCCTTTTTCCTCTTTCACTTTCAGTTTGGCTGACTGACTAACTGGCTGATCAGCTGGGCTGTGGAGAGAGAGCTATTCCTACAGACGCTGATGCTGATACCTGCAGGGTTGTGTTGTGAGTAGATGAGGCAGGGATGACAACAAGCCGACAGCAGGGATTGAGAGGAGTGATTTGAGCCACAAGTCGCCTGCATTACTTGGAAACAGCTGAAGGAGGGGAAGGCAGTGACCTTAAAGCGGGGTTTCACTGTCTCCAAATAATTTTTATTTTTGGCAAACTGACAATGTATAGTATATTTTAACATTGAACTTACTTTTCTGTTTTTCCAGCTTACTGCTCTCCGTTTTCTGCATTAAAAAAAATGTATATCTTTTTCTTTAGCCGGGTTTCATCTTGTCTGTGGGCATGTGAAGCCTACAGGCATCCTCTTCCGGGATACGATGCTGCTGATAGACCAGCATGCACCGCCCGTTCTAGCCCCGATCTCGCACATGCTCAGTACACACAGATCGGATCGCCGTCAAGAGCTCAGGTTGCCATCACAACGGGCGGTGTCGTAGGAAATCACGTGAGATTTCACGGCGGCTCTCCGCACTGACTCCTGGGATGAATGACACGCGATCCCAGGAGACAGTGCGCAAATGGGAAATGACGAAAACACCCGCAAAGTCCCCGCCCATAGCCGCAGGGACAGAACAAAGAAAAGCATGTATATCGCAAGGTAGGGGGAAAAAAAAAAAAAAGGTCCATATAGCACTCGGTGCTATCTATACAAGCCACTGATATCAAGTATAAAAAATGGGTGAAGATCCGCTTTAACACAGAGATCTGTGCTTTGAGAGTGCTGCAATCCTGAAATTCCTACTGAGGACACGTGAGTAAAGGTTATTTTGGAGCTCGTTTATCTCAAACTTGTTTGAGGGTTGCATAAGTAAAGGGGGGATTAGCAGGATGTGCTACATGGTGGGCTGGAGCCTAAATGATAGAGGCTGTGTATACCGGGAAGTTTAAGATCAAGACTGGACCCATACAGGCTGGACTGGAGAAGTGGTAGCAGCCTGAATGTGCACAGATAATAAAGCTAGCTTGTGGATTGTTATATATGCATATTATAGATGCCCTAAAACACCCCCCTCCATGCTGATTTAATATTTCCCCTTTATGCTGACCTAAATTTATACATTTTTTATTTTGATTCTGGCGTGGCCGGAAGCGGATGGAGGTGAGTGGAGTGAGTGAGTGAGTGAGTGAGTGTGAGAACCCATCCTGCTCCATGAAGCCCTGGAAGCCTTGTGGTTAATCTATCCACCCTGTACCTGCAAGATAGCACTGGACTTCTGTCCCCCCCTGCTGGGCTATCCAGATCCCGGGTATACTCTGTGGGATCCCGAATCCTGGTCTGCTGAGACTGCTGGAGCAGCTGCTGGAGCGGCGGACGGGACGTTGTTCGGGATGCCGCTCGGGACAGTGTGGGGTCGAGGAGTGACACGGAGCTTAGCGGTGGCAGCACAAGTACCGCAAGAGATGAGAAAGTGAGTGAGAGCTCGGTCTGGCTGCCAGTGTGAGTGAGGAGACAGAGCCTCAGAGAGATTGCTGCAAGCAAGTAACAGGTACACAGTAAATGTATCCTGATTTGAACTGTGCTGTGGAGTGTTAGCTGAGCATTGATGAGCATTGACGGGGGAACCCTGAAGAAAGCCCCTGAAGTCTCCCCCTAGGCTTGATTTCTGTTTAAAAGTTGGGATTAAAGTTCCCCCCTGTAGTGTGCACTGTGCTGACTCCCCCTGTTGCTTCTTGGACTGTCCTGACTTTTTACTGCTGGGTTAACAACAAGAACTGTGAAGGGGTACATTAAGGGACCCTAAGTGGACTGCAGTATAGGAGGGGGACTGTGAGTTCTGGGGGGGAGACCTGATACGGTATAAAAGAACACTGTATGACTTACTAACACCTGTTGCTGAGGGGGTGTGAGGCCAGATACCAGACCAGGACTGTTGATGTGCAACTTTGAGCAAGCTTGATATTTAGTAAACGGCCAGGCTGGTGGAAAGGAGCAATTAATAAGATATCAACAGCGGCGGTGCAAGTGTACAAGTATACAAGTGGTTTAAAAAGAACAAGATAACCCGGAGAAAATCAATATGACAGGGAGAAGAAAGGGAGATGAGCACCCCAATCAGGAAAATATGGGAACTCAATCCTTGCGGTCAGCTAAGGACAAGGAGAAGGAAAAAGGCCCTCATCTTACTGTGGCGGGGGCAACAGCAGCGGTGGTGGCAGCTTCCGCCAAACTAGAGAAACTGGTCCTTGCAGCGGAACATACCCCAAACAAGGGAGGGCAGCAAGTTCAGACCAAGTCAGCAATAGACAGGAAAAGCCAGGGACATGCGGGTCAGCCTATAGGTATCTCCAGCACAAAGAACCCTACCACAAAAAGTTCAGGAGCCATCAGCAAGGAAACGGAGGCCTTGGCAGCTCCAATCTCCACGGTGGAAGGAGAACCCTCCTTAAAAGATATCTTTTTGGCAATAAGCGCATGCAACCACTCTCTGGGGGCACTGGGAGAGCAAATGAAGGACATTAAAGAGGAGCTGACCCTAGTACGTCAGGATCTTAAGATGACAACTGAGAGGGTGACGGAAGCGGAAAAGAGAATAAGTTTAATAGAGGATGATCTGCTCCCTATGAAACAAGAAGCAAAGATCTGGAGGGAAAAAAAAATCGATAAGCTTGTAGGGAAATTTGATGAAATGGAAAATAGACTTCGCAGGGACAATGTGAGAGTGGTGGGAGTCCCTGAGGGGAGTGAAGGCCCGGACCCTATTGTATTTTTGGAGAACTGGATGTTGGGGGTATTTGGAGGCGAGACATTTACGCAGCAGTTTTCTATAGAAAGGGCGCATAGAGTTCCGTTTAGGCCCCCCCCACCGGGAAACCCCCCAAGACCGTTTCTAGTAAAATTTTTAAACTATAAGGATAAAGTAAAACTCTTACGTAAAGCTCGTGAAATGGGGAAGATCTTATATAAAGATGCTAGGATATCAATATTCCCCGATTTCTCCCCGGACCTTCAGAAACGCAGAGCTGAGTTTCTGGGGGTTAAGCGTAGCCTCCAGAAATTTAATGTCTCATATGCCCTCCTTTACCCGGCTAAGTTACGGATAAAGGCTTTAGGGGGTAGCCAGTTTTTTGAGTCCCCTGCTAGTGCGTTAGCATGGCTGGAGGACAAGAAGGATCAATTACCTAAGAAATAGAAATAGAAACAGAGGGGATATACTGCAGAAAACTAACACTTATTAACTGGGCATAATTTGAATTAATTGTATTAACATTTATATAAATGGAGTGGGGATGGTTTGGGGACACGTTAAATGGAAGTAGGTTTGAGATGGAGTGTGTTTATAATAAGGTTTTTTTTTTTTGAGTATAAGGGGGGAGGGAGGGAGAGGGAGTGGGGGAGGCATGGGTGGGGGGGGGGGTACGGAAGGGTAGGTGGATATGGATTGGCCATTAAAAAAGCCCGGAGGGGAAACCTAGAGTGGTATGGGAAGGTTGGGAGGGAGGAAGGATGGGTAAATAAATTAGCATATGGGAGGGGTGGGGGGGGTGGGGGAGGGGTAGGGAGGGGGGGGGTAAAGAGCACAGGAAAATTAAAATGCAATATAAGGTACCAAGTAACACATTAAGTATAAGGTATGACACTTTGTATAAAGACACAAAGGATACGGATAATGATATTTGTAATGAGATAACTGATATTACGATTAAGATTAAGAGGTAGATTTGATAGGGAATTATGTATTTTCTCTCCTTTTTTTTTTTTTTTGGAGTGAAATATGGGCACAATTTACTGAATATGGAGAATATTCCCATACTTGGTCATTGGGTGTTTTTTTTTTTGTGATAATCTTACTCGCAAATAGCTAATGGGAATAAAGATTGGCTCATGGAATGTTAGGGGGTTGGGTACCCCCTCAAAAAGATTAGAGTAGATATTGCTTGTCTGCAGGAAACGCACCTGACCAGGGAGACAAAAACATCTATAAAGGAATAAAAAATTTCAGAGTCAGTACCATGCGGTGCACACCTCTTATTCGAGGGGTGTAGTGGTGCTGATTAGGAGGGAGGTTGTGTTTTCCTGCAGACAGAGCAAGATAGATGAAGGGGGCCGATATGTTTTTTTGCACTGTATGATAGGGAATCAGGAATGTATATTAGCAAATATCTATAACCCTCCACCCTTTAAATTAGAAGTTTTGTATAGTTTGGTGGAGTTTGTTGTAGACAAACCGAGGATCCCTGTTATTGCAGTAGGGGATTTTAACGTTGTAATAAATAAAGAATTAGATAAATTTCCCTCAGGAAAAGCGGGACAGAGTCCGTGTGGGATTCGAATGGGCCAGTTTCTTGAAGAGGCTGGGCTGATGGACCTGTGGAGAGTGAGAAACCCCGGGATACAACAGTTTTCGTGCCATTCTAGTACCCACTCCTCACTCTCAAGAATAGATTTTATTTTAGGTAATGATATGGCCGCTTTATTGGTCAGAGGTATAACCTATCATCCAAGAGGAATCTCGGATCATTCACCGGTGACAGTTATGATGGATATCGGGATAAGAAATCAATGGGGTATTTGGAAACTGAACCCAGTATGGCTCGAGATTCTTGAGGACCCGAAGGAGATCATAACTAAGTTGAGAGAATTTATAGACCTAAATGAGGACTCAGTAGCAAGAGGGGTGATGTGGGATGCGCTGAAAGTGTATCTGAGGGGAATATTGATCCAGCAGATTTCAAGAGCAAAAAGAGCATCAAAGGTTGAGGAAGAGAATGCTAGGGAGGAGGTCCGAGTAGCAGAAAGGGAGCATGTGGAAAATCCATCCCCGGAAAGCTATCAAAGGTGGGAAAATAAGCAGTCAATATATAAAGAGGTAATGTTTAGGAAATCTTAAAGTAAAAGAGTATTCCAAAAACAAATAATATTTGGAGAAGGGGAAAGAGTAGGGAAGATATTAGCTCATATTGCTAAAGTAGACGCTCCCCCCCCAATAATTCCCGCCATTAGTATCAGGGAAGGTGAGAATACATCCCAACCAGATAAAATTAATGAAACATTCAAGAAATATTATGAAGAATTATATAAATCCCAGGGGCCAGTGGTAGGAGAGGTAATGGAAAGATTCTTTAGGAAAATGGAGTTGCCCTCCCTTACAGAGCTGGATACCGAGGTCCTGGAGGCGCCAATTTCATTAGAAGAGGTTAAAACCGCCGCAAAACAACTGGCCAATCAGAAATCTCCGGGTCCTGATGGTCTCCCAGCAGAGATTTATAAAAAATATGGAGAGATACTGTTACCTGAACTTCTCAGGGTGTTTGAGTGAGCATATCGGGATGGGAGGATACCAGAATCAATGACGGAGGCCACAATTATAATGATACCTAAAGAGGGGAAAAATCCCCTGTAACCCGGATCGTATAGACCTATCTCTTTATTATGTTCAGACGCAAAAATCCTGGCAAAAATTCTGGCCACTAGGCTTCAAAAAATAATCCATAGCCTAGTCCATCCGGATCAACAGGTTTTATTCCCCAAAGGTCAACAAGTGAAAATATAAGGAGGCTCTTTCTGAACCTGCAGATTCCAATAGAAAACATGGGTACTAGAGCTGTCATGATGTTGGATGTAGGGAAGGCTTTTGATAGTCTTGAATGGGGATTCATCTGGCAGGTTTTGAAGGTATATGGCTTTGGCCCCTCATTTAGGAGATGGGTGAAAATTCTATACAGTAATCCCATAGCAAGGGTTAGAACTAACAATGTACTCTCTAGTAAGTTTCAGTTGGAGAGAGGCACAAGACAGGGGTGTCCTTTATCACCCCTGATCTTTGCCTTAGCTATGGAACCAGTGGCCGCTGCGGTAAGACAAAATAGGATGGTGGAGGGGTTTCGGAGAAGGACCAGGGAGGAGAAGATCGCGTTATACGCGGATGATGTCCTTATTTTCCTGGGGAATACGGAGGGGTCATTAAGACAGGTGATGGGAGTCTTTTCAGACTTTGGGGAGGTCTCCGGCCTCACCATAAATTGGGAGAAATCTGTCCTGCTACCAATAGACCCCATCAAACAAGGTACTTTTCTGGAAGAAACCCCATTAAAAATAGTGGAGAAAGCCAAATATCTAGGAATCCAGGTAACAAGGGATTTAGACCATTTCTTAAATAATAACATGGCTCCATTATTGGAGAAATTAAAAAAAAAGGTTGATATATGGAAAAGACTCCCATTGTCGGTAGCTGGAAGGTGTAACTTGGTTAAAATGCTGTGGATGCCCCAACTATTGTATATCTTACACAACTCACCAGTTTGGATATATGGTAAATGGTTCAAAAAAATAGATATGTTGTTTAGAGGGCTTGTGTGGAGGGGGGGGCATCCTAGGATAAGTCTACAGACCCTACAGTTTGCAATGGGTGAGGGGGGCATGGCGGTCCCACATCCACGTTGCTACTTTCTGGCGGCCCAATTACAACATCTGAGAACAGGTAGTGGCCCTATGGGTAATAATAACCTAGGTATAATGACTACAGGTGCACCCCACAGACGGGCGCTGGAGGTGTTGGAGGCAAATTCGTTTGTATATAGGACTCCCACAGTTAAACTAATGCTAAAAATTTGGAATAGTATTAAAAGTCTGAAAGATATGGAGGGGGTAGCAGGAGGTATGCCTCTTTGGGATAACAAATGTCTCCAAGAATTGACAAAGATAGGAAAAATCAAAACATGGGAGGTAAGGGGGATAACTAAATTAGAGCAATTATATAATGGTAATATGCTGAAATCCTTTGCCTCCCTAAAAGAAGAATTTGGTATCCCGAAGCAGTCATATTTTTAGTTATATCCAAATTAGGCATGCACTACAGGCCCAGTTTGGGGAACAAGATCCGAGCTGGAGCCAATCACCCATCCCTCAGATGATAGAGAGTTTTGAGGGATCAAGAGGATTAATAGCTGAACTCTACCAACATATCTTTAAAAATAGCAGGGAAGGGCCAAATAAACTTAGGTGTAGAGGGAAGTGGGAAAGAGACCTGGGGATAATATCGGACGCCCAGTGGAGGGAGGTGTTGAAGGGGGGCCACCAGGTCTCGGTCTCGCCAGCTCAGAAATTTTCGCCCCTAATGTTATTGCATAGGGCATATTATACCCCCCAAAAACTGTTTAAATGGGGGAGAAGAGTAGATCCCAAGTGTCCTAGATGCCAAATGAATGGAGATTTGTTACATATGGTATGGAAATGTTCTAAACTATCCCGCTACTGGACGGAAGTGATTGAGGATATAAATAGGGTTTTTAATTTGAGTCTTAAACTAGATCCAAAGTTATGTATTCTAGGGGTGGGGGGGAATTTGGGTAATGGGAGAGACAAAATAAAAGCAGTGCGGAGATGCCTTTATCAGGCAGGAAAGGGAATAACCAAGAGATGGCAAGCTGAGAAACCCCCTTCGGTAGTTGACTGGCGTAGAGAAGTGTCAGAAATAATAGGGAAAGAAAGGACAGTGTTTGTAAGGGCAGGAAACTTAAGAGAATTTAAAAAAATCTGGAATCCCTGGCTGATGAAGGTGGCCCACCCTACGGAGTAAACAGAGTAAGAAGAAAATAAGGAGGATGTTGATCTTAAGATAGGTGTAGTAGTAATATGTAAGCACAATTTTTTTTTTTCCTTTCTTTCTCTGTTGTTATATATAAGGAAAAGAGTTTGGTACAAGGTATATATAATGGTGCAATGGGGGGGGGGGGGAGAAAAGTAGAAATGTACTTTTTATAGTGTGGACTTATACACCACATCGGGTATTAGGAGGTTTTATTATTGTTTGGAAATTTGTATATTGAGTAATGTGATGTATTGTGTTTAACCATGAATAAAAATTATCAAATTAAAAAAAAATAAATAAAAAGGGTTAATTTTTCATAGCCCCTTAGCAATTTACTGCGACTTTGGTTTGTCTGGAAATCACAGATATCAACTTATTGAGGCTCTTTCCTCATTTGTGGTTGACCCGCTGGAGGACAATAGTTAAAAGATGCAACACCTACGCTCCTCAAAGGAGAAAACTGCACAACAGATGGCAGCAGCAGCAAAATTGGAGCAATATGCCCACGCCCCTGCTCAAATGCCACCAAAGAAGGGAGCCCAGACTAAAGCACAACAAGGGGCTATGACAGATAGAAAAAGCCAGGGCCAATCAGTGGCTTACCCTTTTTTGTTTTTTTTTGTGTTTTTCTTTTTTGTTGTTTTTGTCTCTCTCTTTTTCTTTCTTTGAAGAAATGGGTGGAGGGGCGGGGGGTTAGATACACATGGATGAGGTATGTAGAGTGATGGATGGAAGTGTAAATGAGGGACAGATGGTGTGGGAAATGGTCACTATAAGGACCCCTAGGGTTCACCTAGATAGGTGGTGGGGGGAGGGGGGGGAGGTTGGTGGGGGAAGAGGGGAGGTAAGATAGGTAAGGAAAGTATGATCGCTTTTGCAAGATAATTCATAAAGTAATAATTTGTGGCACAGGAAAACAATGGTTGAAACTCACATGCACTACTTTGGAAGGTGAATTTACTTGAATTAGAAGCACTGCTTAAAATTATAAAAGGTAATGCAAATGAGTTGTGTGCACAGGGATATTATCACAAAATATTTGATAGTAACGTAGAGATTAGATATGAACCCAACATAAACTTATTTTGGAATAGGAACACACAACAGTTTTATATATATTCCTCACCTCTATATGCAAGCTAAAACACTCAATATAGGATCCTGGAATGTTAGAAGTTTGGGGACACCGGCTAAAAAAGCAGCAGTATTCTCCATGCTGGAGAAATATGGAGTTGAGTTGGTCTGCCTGCAGGAAACACACTTAACTAAACATAAAACCCAGCAACTGCGAAATAGGAAATACTGACTTCAGTTTCACTCGGTATATTCTTCTTACTGTAGGGGGGTAAGTGTTATGGTGAAATCTGGGGTGGCTTTTTCCTGCAGTCAGACCAGCATAGACGAGAATGGCCAATATATTTTTTTATATTGCTCAATTGGAAATAGAAAGTATGTATTGGCAAATATCTATATTCCTCCGCCATTTAAAATTGATGTTATGATTAGATTAAATGAATTTTTGTTAGATAAAGAAGAAGTACCGGTTATAGTAGTAGGGAATTTCAATGAGATCCTAGATAAAAAGTTGGATAGATTCCCCATATGGATAAACGGGGAGGGGCCGATTGAGTCAACTTTTGGATGAAGTGGGGCTGATGGATATTTGGAGGGTGCGGAACCCGGGAGCCCAACAATATTCCTGCTATTCAACTTCATATTCCACACTTTCCGGGATAGATATGGCACTGGGTAATGATAGAGCACTCCAGATTACAGAGAAGGTTGTATATATGCCAAGAGGAATATCAGATCACTCTCCAATAGTCCTTGCATTGAAATTAAGGGGGAAAAAGGCTCAGAGGGAGTGGAAAATAAACCCATATTGGTTTGAACTAATTAAAAAAATGGACGGAGTTCTTCCTCAATTGAGAGAATTTATAGTATGTAATGAAGGTACAGCAACGGCTGGGATTCTGTGGGATACTCTGAAGGCATATCTTAGAGGGGTTCTGATCCAGCAGGTAGCTAAATTTAATAAGGAGGCTAAGATATGGGAAGAACACATTAGAAGAGAGGTAATAGAGGCAGAGAACAACTATGTAACGGATCCATCATCTGAAAGGGAAAAAATATGGTTGGATAAACAACAAGACTATAAGATTACGATTATGCGGAAGGTTGAGACCAGACGACTCTTCCTTCGGCAGTCTTCCTTCGCAGAGGGTGTGGGAAAGATGTTGGCGCAGTTGGTGAAGTCCAACTCCCCACCTTCCTCTATCTCTGCTATCCGGTCCCCAGGAGGAGAGATTTTATCTGACACTACAAAAATATTTCAGATATTTAGGGATTATTATAAAAATCTTTATTCAGCCCAAAAGGTGGGGGTAGAGGGCGTAATGGAAGACTTCCTAGGCAACTTGGAAATCCCGACCATTACGCAAGAGGAAAGAGAAGAGTTGGAATCCCCAATAACTTTAGTAGAACTTCAACAAGCAGTAACGAGTATGGCTAATCAGAAATCCCCTGGTCCAGATGGTCTTCCGACTGAGGCCTATAAATATTATGGAGAAATATTACTCCCTGAGCTCCTAAAAGCATTGGGGGGAGCGCCCAGGGAGGGAAGACTTCCCGTTTCAATGCTAGAAGCAACCATTGTACTTATACAAAAAGAAGCGAAAGACCCCCTGGATGTAGCTGCATATAGACCAATTTCTCTTTTATGCTCAGATGCTAAAATCCTAGCCAAGGTGCTGGCAACTAGGTTGAACAGATTCATTTCAAAACTGATCCACCCAGATCAGGCGAGTTTTATAGCTAATAGATCTACAAGCATGAATATCAGAAGGACATTCTTGAATATACAGACAACGGAGAATGTAGGTTCAAGAGTCGTGCTGTCACTTGATGTGACAAAAGCTTTTGATAGCATGAAGTGGGGATACATCTGGAGGGTTTTGGGGAAATTTGGATTTGACCCTTCCTTTATTGGGTGGATTAAGATGTTGTACCATAGACCCAGTGCTAGGCTTAGAATTAATAACGGACTCTCGGATAAGATTGAGCTTGAGAGGGGGACGAGACAGGGGTGCCCCTTGTCGCCCCTTCTCTTCGCCCTGGCAATGGAACCTCTCGCCATTTCTATAAGATCAAGCTCTGAAATAACTGGGTTTTGGAGAAAGACGGGAGAAGAAAAAAATTGCGCTATACGCAGACGATATCCTTCTTTATCTGGGAGATATGGGGCAATCATTGACAAAAGCGATAAGCTTAGTCGAGAAATTTGGAAGCTTCTCAGGGTTAGAGATAAACTGGGAGAAAACTGAACTCCTACCACTAGATTCCACTACTGAGTTAATAATACCAGGAATACCTCAGTTGGTAGTAGTGGATACATTGAAATATTTGGGGATAGCTTTGACGAAAAACCCTAATCAATTTATATGTAAAAACCTTATACCACTGCTGGCCAAATTCAAACAAAAAATAGGCATCTGGAAACGATTTCCATTATCAGTGGCAGGCAGATGCAGCCTTATAAAGATGGTCTGCATGCCCCAATTATTGTACCTGCTGCATAACTCCCCAGTCTGGATCTGTAAGAAATGGTTCAACAAAATTGAGTCCCTTTTTAGGGAACTAATATGGAAGGGGGGGCAAGCCAGGATCCGACTTCAAACGCTACAACTACCAGCGGGGGAAGGAGGTGTGGCATTACCTCACCCTGAGCGTTACTATCTGTCGTCACAGCTGCAGCACCTAATGGGATGTGACGTTCCAGGTGGAGGTACCCCCAATGGGAGAATCGTGCTGACTGAAGCTTCACATAATACAATTATTGAAACACTAGAGGCGGATTCCTTTGGCTATAGGTCTCCAACAATAAAAATGATAACTAAAATATGGAAAACTGTTAAAAAACAGATGGGATATAATGGGCTAACTGAATACACTCCCCTTGAATAACTACAATCTGCGGGAAAGCCTCTCGATAGGAAAAGTAAGAGAATGGGAAATACATGGCATCAAAAGACTGAGACAACTGTACCTGGGAAATACTTTAAAAAAATTCCCAGATTTGAGACGAGAGTTCAATATATCGCAATGCTCATTTTATTCCTATGTACAGTGAGGCATGCCCTTGAAGCCCAATTTAGGAAACAGCCACCAGTATGGAACAAAATGCCCCTCTTTCAGAGTATACTCCAGGTAGGCTCCACTAAGGGACTTATATCTAAACTCTATGGACAGATAAGCAAAGAAGTTAATGCTGAGGGGAAACTCCGCAAAGAGAAAAAAAGATGGGAAGAGGATATAGGGAGAATAACACAGGAACAGTTTAAAAGAATCCTAGAAATGGGCTCAAGGGTATCGGTCTCACCCCCTCAGAAGATATCCCATCTGATGTTGTTAAATAGGGCTTATTATTAACAGGCTGTTCAAGTTTGGCAGAAGATCAGACGATAAATTCCCCAGATGTTAGGGAACCGGCGATCTTATACACATGGTATGGAGGTGCCCCAAACTGTATCGGTACTGGGAGGAAGTGCTTAAAATCATAAGTGATATATTTAAAATAACAATGAAAATGGATGCTGTGGTATGCATATTGGGGTACAGGAAGGAGTGGGGGGAGAGGAATAGTACCACAATTGCAATAGTGAGGTGTTTGTTCCAAGGCAGAAAAATTATCGCAACCAGATGGCAATCTAGAACAACCCCTACTGTGAGAGATTGGATTCGGGAAGTGAATGAGACTATATGTAAAGAAAGAGCAGTGTTTATTTTATTGTCTTTTAGTATAATGTGCCTTCACTTCTTGATGAGGTACTTATCCATTTTATTATGTAAGAGAACATTTTGTGTATTCACTTTTTAACTAATTTGTTAACCCTTGGAGGAAGCGAAGGGGAAGGGAAAGAACAATTGAATAAAGATTAAATAGGGGGGAGGGAAAGAAAAGATTAAAGCTACTATGATGTGACATGTGATGGGATAAAAATGAACTTTTATGGTGAATTAAGTATCCCAAAAGTACTTGCTGAAGTAGCTTAAAGAAAAAAAAAAAAAGACAATATCTGAACCATGTAAGTTTATCTTGGTCTCATTTGACTACAGGACATGGTTCCAGTAATCCATGTCCTTAGTCTGCTTGTCTTTAGCAAACTGTGGGCTTTCTTGTGCATCATCTTTAGAAGAGACTTCCTTCTGGGACAACAGCCATGCAGACCAATTTGATGCAGTGTGTGGCGTATGGTCTAAGCACTGGCAGGATGACCCCCCCACCCCTTCAACCTCTGCAGCAATGCTGGCAGAACTCATATGTCTATTTCCCAAAGACAACCTCTGGATATGACGCTGAGCACGTGCTCTCAACTTCTTTGGTCGAACTTTGCAAGGCCTGTTCTGAATGGATTTCAGGGTCTTAGCAATCTTCTTATAGCCTAGGCCATCTTTATGTAGAGCAACAATTCTTTTTTTCAGATCCTCAGAGAGTTCTTTGCCATGAGGTGCCATGTTGAACTTCCAGTGACCAGTATGAGAGAGTAAGAGTGATAACACCAAATTTAACACACCTGCTCCCCATTCACACTTGAGTCCTTGTAACACTAACGAGTCACATGACACCGGGGAGGTAAAATGGCTAATTGGGCCCAATTTGGATATTTTCACTTAGGGGTGTACTCACTTTTGTTGCCAGCAGTTTAGACATTAATGGCTGTGTGTTGAGTTATTTTGAGGGGACAGCAAATTTACACTGTTATACAAGCTGTACACTCACTACTTTACATTGTAGCGAAGTGTCATTTCTTTAGTGTTGTCACATGAAAAGATATATTAAAATATTTACAAAAATGTCAGGAGTGTACTCACCTTTGTGAGATACAGTATATCAAATACACCGCCTGAAGTAGATTAGAAATAGTACACCAGGGAATGCACTGTAGATATATGCTACACTGGATGCTGCAGAGTATATATACATATATATATATATATATATATATATATATATATATATATATATATATATATATATATATATATATATATATATATACACACATATACATACATACATACATACACACACATATACACACACACACACACACACACACACACACATATATATATTTATTTATGGTCGTGGCCCTAAGACCGAGACAAATGTGGATCACATAAACACGCGACAAGACTCACAACATAAATGGACCTGAGGTGTGGCTTTTGGTCGTCTGGTAGGTATGGCAAGAAAAGGGGCCATACCCAAGATAAGTAATGGATGATTGTGGAGGAGAATTTGCTGAGAAGTGCTGTAAAAAGGGGAATGGGAGGGAGGGTATCGTGCACTGAAACTGACAAAAGGGGAAATGGTCAGCTTAAATACCCTCCGGGCTCCTCCCATAAATTCAGGCCAGCACACTGGCATTCTAACTTATGGTCGTGGCCCTAAGACCGAGACAAATGTGGATCACATAAACACGTGACAAGACTCACAACATAAATAGACCTGAGGTGTGGCTTTTGGTCGTCTGGTAGGTATGGCAAGAAAAGGGGCAAAAAATAACCAGGTAGGGAAGTATCTTTATTGCCTCTAACCTCATTGAGTGAGCTTGGAGAAAGGGCCATCTTGAGGGAATATATATCTGGTAAAGCAGGCAGACTTTCACCTGCCTTGCTTCTTGGTCACATGGTCTGGTACTCCGTGCTGAGATGTGGCTGAGGCTGCGCCAATCCAAGAGAATATCCAGAATACCGCCCGGGGTCTAGGACCCAAACATGTTTAATAAATGGATTTCCACTCAGGAGGTTGACCTGAAAAGGCAGTAACGGGCTGGAGATTGGCTGGCTGGGTAGGTGAAAGAGCAGACGGTCAAAAGATCATTGCTGGGCACCAGGCGTTGCTGGTTCAAAAGAAGTTGATATCCACTCCGGGTCCTGTTTATTGCGTTTTGGAGACCGTAAGATAAAGGACATAGTGGCTTGGATATCGGCCAGGTACAGCTTGATAGTGATATGAGCGAGAGCCAGCTGATATGAGCGAGAGCCAGCTGTGTGTGGCAATAAGATATAAAGGCTAGGACATGAGTGACGTCATCTGCTGTGGTTCCGGGACAAGTGGCAAGGAACCTACGATAGATGTTCCAGGCAGTGCGATAAGCCTTTAGTGTGTTGCTAGACAGTGAGTGGTTGATGAGCCGGGTTGCATTGGCAAGGTGGCTTCAATCCATTGTTAGTTGGGACCAAGGTGGGATAGGAGTAGATGATGGGTCGGCTCCGGATTCCTGCTGGAAGAATGAGACAAAATTGAAGTGAGACAGTGCATTGGCTGCGGCATTGCACTTGCCAGGGATATGCTCACAGTAACTGTTAAATTTGGTGATGTACTGATAATTGCAGCAGCCTGCACAGGAAGGACATGATGGGGAGTGGCTTGGATCTACCCTTATTAATGATGTCGGCTGTAGCCTGGTTGTCTGTGGTGAAGAGCTCTGTCTGACCTGTCCACGTGTGGCCCCAGACTTGGGCTGCTGCCACGATGGGGGACAGCGCGAACAATGACGAAGATCGAGAGAAACCAGGAATCAGGCAGATTTCCGTGGGCCAAGGTCTGACGAACCAGGGATGGCCAAAAATTGCAGCAAAGGCTGTGGAGGCTGCAGCATCTGACTACCTGGGGCAACTGAAATGATACTGAAGGAAAAACATTGATATGCCGTTCCAGTTGAAGAGGAACTCGTCACATATAGCCAAGTTTTCTATTGCTACTGGGTCTAGTCTGAGGACTTGGTCGGGTCCTGCACTTGGGCGAGAAAGACTAAGAGCCGTGAGATGAATGACCGCTCCTGAGGAATAGTTCTCATAGCAAAATTGAGCATCCCTATCAAGGACTGCAGCGGTCTTTTAGTACACTCCTTGACCGGGTAAACTCCTGAATGACCAGCCAAGCTAATTTGTTAGAAGGCAGGCTAGGCTGCATGGTGTGTGTATCCAGGACGATGCCTGAGAAACTTATGAAATGTGTTGGGCCTTCCAATATGTGTTCATTGAGATTGTTGAAGACCTCTCTTAGCTTGTCTAGATCTACTGGGGGGTATCTCCAGGTGTTCGATGAGCAGAAAGTCATCCAGATAATGGATAACCCTGTGACACTGGGCCTGGTGTGACAGGTTCAAGTGAGAAACTGGGCGAAAACATCAGCTTTGTGGGCGAAGTGGCGAAAAAAAAAAAAAAAAAAAAAAAGAGCTCCGTGTCTGTGAGGCTCCAGTCAGAGCTGATCTGGAACTGGGCAAGTCTTGCTGCTGCTTTGGCTGAAAATGACTGATGGTAGTCGTAGAAGGCAAAGCGTCCATATTTGTAAGCAAGATCTGTCACTGCTTGAAGGTATAAGTCCAGCTCCTCCCTCCTGCTGAGGGTGGATGAACAAAGTACATCTCTGAACATCCCGAAGGCCAGGGCGAACTCAGTGGCTGACAGCTTACGACTGAGGCTTGGGTCTCTCGACTTGACAACCGCTGAGACATCCCCCCAGGCGTATGATTTGTTGTCAGCTAAGTCATGGACTGAGATGAGCAGGGATGCCAATTGACGTCTTTGCCCTCCAATATATCCTCCCCACTGGTCGGGACAAGATGAGCGGGGAGGACGATAGGTGCAGGGCCTGGTGTACCTGCAGAAGGAGAAGTTGTCATTGGGACCATGACCAGGTCAGGGAGGGTCATGGGTGGGCGAACTTTCAAAGGTGTGACTCTGGTCTGGACGTACAAACTGTTGTGGCTAAGGGGGAGACCAAAGAGTGCAGCTGGGCCCCGTGGATGGATTGTAGGGATGCCTGTTGGGCCCAACTGCAGCTGGCAAGAGGAGCCTGAAAAGCTCTGCCTTCCTGGCCATAGCGGGAAAGGGAATATCCCTGCGACTCAGCTCAGCTATGAGTTTGGGGATGTTCCATCCCCTGAGGGACTGCAGGCAGCTGCGCTCTGAGCCCGCTTGGGGGTGTAACAGAGGGGACGGGTGTGAAGTCCTCGCTGCCAGCCCGCGACATGGCTCCGGCCAGAAGACAAAAGGGGGCGGGGTGCTCATATTTAGAGGAGTCGTAGACATAGGATAGAGAGCGGAGTGGTAAAGAGAAAACTCAGAGGAGGAAAAAAGGGAGAAGTACAGAAAAAGGAATGCTAGGCATAGACAGGAGCTGACAGAGTTCTGTGCAGAACTTATGTAGAGTGGAAATTTAGAAAACTCAGAAGAGTGCGTGGCGACCAAGGTGGGCCAGGAGGTGACTGGCCAGATAACTGATAGCTCGGGTGCCTGTCTGTGGCAAGCACAAACCTGAAGACCAGAACCCCAGGGCATACTGGGGCGAGAAGTAGAAGTCTGGTACGGCCTACGTAGGAATGTTGCTGTCTGTAGGGGGTGACGTGTGCTCGGCCTGCTAACACTTGCACTGCCAGCAAGCCTACTGTTAAGAGACCTTGTCTGCGAGGTGAAGGGTCGCCCTTCGAAAACAGAGTGTCATGTATAGACATATGTGACAGAACTAACACCTGGAGATCATGTCCAATGATGCATGTGAAGTAACGGTATAGTGAAAGGGTGCTGCAGAATGATGTGATAGAAAAGCCCATTTTTTTTTTTTTTTTTATTATGTGTCCCCCTTGTATTCGACTGGCCCTGGTGAAGATGCAAACATAGCAATTTTTTTTTTTCTTTTTTTTTTTAACCTGGGAAATAACGTCCAACCTGGTACAGGATGGAACCTGAACTCGACTGACCTGAGGGAGAAAAGACAGACGAAAACAATGAGTGGCTCGTATGAATGCCACTGGAGACGAGTGACCGATTAAAGTGGGGTTCCACCCAAAAAACAAACATACCTGAAACATTCTAAAAAAAAACCCAAAAAAAATTTGGATATTTTTTTTTTTTACTTACCTCTAAATGCCTGTTGCTAGGTGGTCCCTTGTAGTCTGCCTCTTCCTTTGCCTGGGCTGGTGACATCACTTCCCCCTCAGCACAGGAAGGGCTCCGCTCTGTTCCCTCCCTCCTGTCAATCATCTGGGACCCATTACAGGTCCCAGGTGATTGAGCGGCCAATCACGGCGCCGCTCGCACATGCGCAGTGGGTGCCCGGCGCCCACAGTTGAAATGCCGGCGCCAACGAGCGGAGGGGGGGGACGAGCGGGGCTTCAATCCCCTGCATCGCTGGACCCAGGGACAGGTAAGTGTCCAATTAAAAGTCAGCAGCTGCAGTATTTGTAGCTGCTGACTTTTAATTTTTGTTTTTTTTTTAATGGACCCCCTGGGTGGAACCCCACTTTAAGTGCCACTAAAAAATGAAGTGGCTGTATGAGCACCACTGAGTGTGCTTGCAGCGATTGCAAGGAGTATATGTTGAGATGCATGTTTGCAGAGATTGCAAATGGGTATATGTTGAGATGCGTGTTTTTGCAGTGATTGCAAGGAGGATATACTGAGATGCATGTTTTGCAGCGATTGCAAAAATGGGTAAATGCTGAGATGCATGTTTTTCAGCGATTGCAAGGAGTTTATACTGAGATGCATGTTTTGCAGTTATTGCAAAAATGGGTAAATACTGAGATGCATGTTTTGCAGTGATTGAAAAAAATGGGTAAATGCTGAGATGCGTGTTTTTGCAGCGATTGCAAGGAGTAAATACTGAGATGCATGTTTTGCATTAATTGCAAAAATGGGTAAATACTGAGATGCGTGTTTTGCCAGCAATTGCAAGGAGTTTATACTGAGATGCATTATTTGCAGCGATTGCAAAAAAGGGTAAATGCTGAGATGCATGTTTTGCAGTGATTGCAAGGAGTTTATACTGAGATGCATGTTTTGCAGAGATTGCAAAATGGGTATATGCTGAGATGCGTGTTTTTTGCAGCAAATGCAAGAGGTTATGATGAGATGAGTATCTTGGAGTTATTGTAAGGAGTTATGATGAGATGCGTGACTTGCAGCGATTGCAAGGAGTTATGAGATGTGTGACTTGCAGCGATTGCAAGGAGTTATGAGATGTGTGACTTGCAGTGATTGCAAGGAGTTATGATGAGATGCGTGTCTTGCAGCAATTGCAAGGAGTTATGATGAGATGCGTGTCTTGCAGCGATTGCAAGGAGTTGTGATGAGATGCGTATCTTGCAGCGATTGCAAGAAAAGGTCACCTACTGATAGGCGAAAAAGAAAAAGGGGTAGTAGAAATTGTATATGTAGGAACGAACTGCAAATCTTAGATTTGTGATAGGGACTGTTACAAATTGGTGTGGGATACTGGTGATGCGAACAGTTGTGCCGCTGATGCGACTAGGTTTGAATCGGATTGTGATGTGTACAAATGTAAATGTGACACAAATCGGTTAGTAGAAATGACATAAGTAACGAATCATAGGTTTATATAGGAACCGCTGTGAATTGGTGTGCGGGATACCTGTGATGTGAACCGTTGTGCCGCCGGAGCGACTAGGCTTGGAATAGACTGTGATGCATGTAGCTGCCGCTGCAATCCGAATCGGTCATTAGAAATAATATAAATAACGAATTGTAGGGTATGGTAAGAACCGCTATGAATCAATGTTTGGGACACGGTGAACCATTGTGCCGCCGAGGCGACTAGGCTCGAATTGGAGTGATGCGTATGGCATGAAAGTGATATGAATCAGTGAATAACATGACAAAACATAACAACAAATTGTTTGTAGGGTACGAGAGTGAGTGGTATGAATTGGTGCAGGATGTTTCTGATGCAAACCGTTGTGCCGCTGACACGACTAGGTACGAATCAGACTGTAGTAGGTAATGCAACGTATCTCATATGAATCAGTAGTAGGGTAAAAGAAATTGGTTGAAAAGTATGAAGTGAATCCGTTATGAATCAGTTGCAGAGTGTATGCCACCCTTTACTCTAAAACCGAACCCATACCAACCACCCAGCCCCCCATGCTAATCAAGTGCAGAGAAGGCACCAGGTGGGTCTAATTACCACCTCAATCAGCCACAGAACCTGTGCAAACAATACATGCTCATCTCCAAATGGATGAGATGGCAACCCCATAGACTGTGAATCCTATGAGCAATGAAGCCTATAACGAGTGAAATGGACAACGACTAACAGTGGCTCAGAGGCTTGGATCTACAAATGAAATGTATGTTTGTGGGTGGGATGACAAGCAAGGTTGAGGGAACATGTGAATCTACTACACCTGAGCCAAATGATGACAGGACATGACCGACAACAACTCAGAGGCAGCTAAGAGCGAAAGGGATGCAGGATAGGAAACATAACAAATCGCAACATTGCGTATGAACGAAAAAGTCCAAACCCTACCTGCAACAGCAAATGAGAACTGCAGACGAAGACCACGCACAGAGAAGCTGCAAGACATCTGTAATCGAACGGACTCATGAACATGAGGTGAGCTGGGAAGAGTCAGCCCAGTGACGTGTAGTATCGTGCACTGAAACTGACAAAGAGGAAGGGGAAGTGGTCAGCTTAAATACCCTCCGGGCTCCTCCCATAAATTCAGGCCAGCACACTGGCCTTCTAACATATACTAGACTAACTGTATGTATATATATATATATATATATATATATATATATATATATATATATATATATATCAAATACACTGCGACTAACTGAATAACCTGCCTGCTTAATCTAAATCACACTATCTCTCCGTCCACGCCAACAACACTACACAGGGCCACCGTGTAGACAGCTTTATATAGTGTGGGGCATGGACTTAGTCCCCCTGAGCCATGATTGGCCAAAGGCACCCTGCCTTTAGCCAATTATGGCTCTCTTAGAAGAGGGTGCTGGGATTGGCCAAAGCATGCAGGTCAGGTGCATGCTTTGGCAGATCATCATACAGCAATGCACTGCAATCTCCCAGTGCATTACGGGGCGTTTCTGCGGTGCTTGAATTTCCTGCAAACACTCCATAATGTTCGTTCTTCGACGAACAGGCGCACAATGTTCGAGTCGAACTTATGTTCGACCCGAATATCGAGCTCATCCCTAGTTACAATTAGAGATGAGCTCGATGTTCGGGTTAAACATAAGTTTGAACGCCTCATAATGCACTGCTAGATCGCAGGGTGCCTTTGGCCAATCATGAATCAGGAGGACTAAGTCCACGCCCCACACTATATAAGGCTGCCTACACGGTGGCCCTGTGTAGTATTGTTGGCGTGGATGGAGAGATAGTGTGATTTAGATTAAGCAGGCAGGTTATTCAGTTAGTGGCAGTGTATTTGATATAGATATATATATATATATATATATATATATATATATATATATATATATATATATATATATAGTCAGTCTAGTATATATAAATATATATACACTGCAGCATCCAGTTAGTGTAGCCTAGATCTACATTCTACAGTGCATTCCGTGGTGTATTATTTCAAATCTACTTCAGGCGGTGTATTTGATATATAAATTTATATATATAAATATATATATATATATATATATATATATATATATATATATATATATATATATATATATATATACATATACATATATATATATATATATATATATATATACAGACAGTCTAATATATATATATATATATATACTCTGCAGCATCCAGTCAGTGTAGCCTAGATCTACATTCTACAGTGCATTCCATGGTGTACTATTTCTAATCTACTTCAGGCGGTGTATTTGATTAATATATACAGACCTCCTCTTCTCCTCCTCTTCTTGTGTCAGCATGGACGTGGAGGATAACACTCAGCAGCAGTCTTCAAGGCATGGTTTTCAGTCCCCAGAAACCCAAGGAGTTGTACGTGGCTGGGAGGAGGTTGTTACGGATCATGCGATCCTTAGTGACCCAGAAGACTCCGAATGGAATGTTTCTGCAAACTTACGCTGCATGGCCTCCTGGATTCTGCAAAGCCTGCAAAAGGACCCTAGGATTCGTGGTATCAAGGAGAGGGATTATTACTGGCTGGCAACAATTCTTGATCCACGTTACAGGGGGAAGGTTGCAGAACTCATCCTGCCTTCACAGAGGGAGCAGAGGATGAAACATCTTTAGGAGGTCATGAAGAAAGGTTTGTGCAATGCGTTTTCAGACCCTGGGAGGTTAAAATTTCCTGGTGTTGGACAACGTGTTGCTGAGGCTTCGTTTAGTCAGAGGAAGAGCGGTGGAGAAGGTGCCCGGCAGACCGATGCCTTTAGACAAATTTTCAGTCCTCAGCGTCAAGGTCTGATCGGTTCAAGCAACCATCGCCAGCGTCTGCATTACATGGTGCAGGAATATCTAGGGGCAAGAGCAGACTTGGAGACCTTTCCAACAGACTATCCACTGGGTTACTGGGTCTTGAGGATGGACCACTGGCCAGAACTTGCTCAATATGCAATTGAGCTACTGGCCTGTCCTGCATCCAGCATTCTTTCTGAACACACATTCAGTGCTGCTGGAGGGTTTGTAATGGATCATAGAGTACGCCTGTCCACAGACTCCTTTGATAAGCTCACATTCATAAAAATTACCGTATTTATCGACGTATAACATGCACCGGCGTATAACACGCACCCCAATTTAGGAGGGAATTTTAAGGAAAAAAAACTTTTAGGAGGGAAGTTGAAGGGAAAAAAACTTACATTTAAATGCCCTTCATTGCAGCCTTGTCAGTGCAGCCATGTCAGTGCAGCCTTGTCAGTGCAGCCTTGTCAGTGCAGCCTTCCCCAGTGCAGCCTTGTCAGTGCAGCCTTGTCAGTGCAGCCTTCCCCAGTGCAGCCTTGTCAGTGCAGCCTTCCCCAGTGCAGCCTTGTCAGTGCAGCCTTCCCCAGTGCAGCCTTGTCAGTGCAGCCTTGTCAGTGCAGCCTTCCCCAGTGCAGCCTTGTCAGTGCAGCCTTCCCCAGTGCAGCCTTGTCAGTGCAGCCTTCCCCAGTGCAGCCTTGCCCCAGTGCAGCCTGGGATCCCCTGTCCCTGCTTCCAGGGCTTCAAAATCGCGGTCCGCGATTTGAAAATGGCGCTGCTGGCGCCGAAGTACACAGAGCCGCTCCTCGGCTCTTTCCGGCGGCTCTCGTTTACTTTCGGCTCCACTCGTAGTCCCGAGCGGAGCTATCCGAGTAGTAGGCTTCCGAGTGCATGTGCGCACTGGGGAAGCCAGAGAGTGCATGTGCGCACTGGGGAAGCCAGAGAGTGCATGTGCGCACTGGGGAAGCCAGAGGGTGCATGTGCGCACTGGGGAAGCCAGAGGGTGCATGTGCGCACTGGGTTAGCCAGAGGGTGCATGTGCACACTGGGGAAGCCAGAGAGTGCATGTGCGCACTGGGGAAGCCAGAGAGTGCATGTGCGCACTGGGGAAGCCAGAGAGCGCATGTGCGCACTGGGGAAGCCAGAGAGTGCATGTGCGCACTGGGGAAGCCAGAGGGTGCATGTGCGCACTGGGGAAGCCAGAGGGTGCATGTGCGCACTGGGGAAGCCAGAGGGTGCATGTGCGCACTGGGGAAGCCAAAGGGTGCATGTGCGCACTGGGGAAGCCAGAGAGTGCATGTGCGCACTGGGGAAGCCAGAGAGTGCATGTGCGCACTGGGGAAGCCAGAGAGTGCATGTGCGCACTGGGGAAGCCAGAGAGTGCATGTGCGCACTGGGGAAGCCAGAGAGTGCATGTGCGCACTGGGGAAGCCAGAGAGTGCATGTGCGCACTGGGGAAGCCAGAGAGTGCATGTGCGCACTGGGGAAGCCAGAGAGTGCATGTGTGCACTGAGAAAGCCAGAGAGTGCATGTGTGCACAGTGAAAACCAGAGACCCAAGTCTGAGGATCAGAGCAGCGAGGGGCTGCTATCTACATGGACGGTGTTGGCAAAGGAATAGTCTGATGGAGACAGATGAAAGCCTGAAGTGGAAGGCCTGAGCAGCAAGGTACTGTGCCCAAGGCTGTGCAAGCCTTAAGAGCCAGGTGGATTGGCATTTTTTATTTGTTATTTTTGGGAGAATAATCCCTGTGTGGGCAACCAAATGAATGTATGAACTTTCCTTTTTGTTTGCTTTCAATAAAAGTGGGCTACCACGCCCTTAAACTAAAGTTCCCGTTGGCTGGGAACTCACTGAAAACGCATCTACCACCGAACTAGACATCCCCCAATTTTACAGGGGTTACAGTGTTGTGGCAGCACCACCACCACCAAAGGCCCAATTTTTCTTCCCCTGTTTAACAGGGGCATGTAATTACAATTTTTGTTCAAATATTTCACAACAGGGCCTGTTTCTGTGCCCCACAAGAGTATCTGTGAGGCGTTACAGTGTTGTGGCAACACCACCACCACCAAAGGCCCAATTTTTCCTCCCCCTTTTTAACAGGGACATGTAATTACAATTTTTGATTAAATATTTCACAGCAGGGCCCGTTTATGCGCCCAACAAGAGTATCTGTGAGGGGTTATAGTGTTGTGGCACCACCACCACCACCCAAGGCCCAATTTTTCTGCCCCTGTTTACAGGGGCATGTAATTACAATTTTTGAAATAATATTTAACAGCAGGGCCTGTTCCTGCACCCAACAAGAGTAACTGTGAGGGGTTACAGTGTTCTGGCACCACCAACACCTAAGGCCCAATCTTCTGCAGAGTATATAGGGCAGGCCATATAGTATATATTTCTTTTCAGAGTATATAGTGCCTGGGGGCCCCCCACACCATTTTTTTTTTATTTTGGTGCGGTGGTTCCCCTTAATATCCATACCAGACCCAAAGAGCCTGGTAATTAGCTGGCTGGGGGGACCCATGCCGTTTTTCTCAATGATTTTCATCTATATTGCCTTGACCCAAAAATACATTACAGCCGCAAGCAGTGTTGAATGACTTTTTTTCCTTTAGAAATGTCATTTTGCTGTGGTATAAGCAGTTCTAAACACGGGAAAACTGTGCCACTTTACAGGCATACTAAAGACACCCCCAGGCACGATATTTAAAGGAATATTTCATTTTTATTGTTTCACTTTAAGCCAGGGGTCTTCAAACTATGGCCCTCCAGTTGTTCAGGAACTACAATTCCCATCATGCCTAGTCATGACTGTGAATGTCACAGTTTTACAATGCCTCATGGGATGTGTAGTTTCACAACAGCTGGAGGGCCGTAGTTTGAGGATCCCTGCTTTAAGCATTCTTAAAGTCACTGCTCCCGAAAAAACTGATGATTTTAAAACTTTTTTTGTCCACTGGGGCAGGACCCGGGTCCCCAAATACTTTTTCTGGCAATAACTTGCATAAAAGCATTTAAAATTAGCACTATTCAAGTAAAGTGCTGCAGAGACTTTCTTTGCCTCAAAAAAGACATATGGGGGTCTGTCTAGATCTGATATCTCACCAAAAAATAAATAAAAAAATATAACTGTAAAAAATGTAAAGAGGAAAAACAAGAAAAAAAAAATGGTAAGACCCAGTGACTTTTTTGGGGGACGGCAACCCCCCCCAGGTCCACCCGCACGGTGACGCCCCCCCGTGCACTCACCCCTTCATGGTGAAGGTCTACCCCCGCACTCACCCCTCCTCAGCTTCCTTGGGAGAAGCTGGAAGACAATAGCGAATATTAATTTGCTATTGTCACAAGTGGGTGGGTTTGGCGTGCAATGCTCTGACTTGATCGGATGCAGGCAGGTATAAACAGACACATGTCCATTTACATTAGCCTTTCAATAGAGAACAATGGGTTCCAGATCCGATCGGTGTGCTTATGTGAAAGGGGCCTTGTTCACACAGCACATACACAGCGTACCTTTACCGTGCATCTCTGTGCAGGCAGTCCTATTGATTTCATTTGGGATGTAGCACCTGCACGAACAGACCAGTTGCTCCCAATTTTACATCCATGTAGGTCCGCATGCATGTTCCTGAGCTCACACTGTCTGCGTTTGGGGTCATGTACCCACACCCACACAGATGTCAGATTGGGAACAGCAGCTATGCCTGTGCAGCCATTGCATCCCAATTGACATAAATGGGACTGCCTGTACGGAGATGCATGGAACACCTGTGCATTCTTGTGCGGGTAAACATGGCCCTCCCTGGGCATACACTTTAGTATGTCATATGTGAATGAGGCTTTATTAGCAATTTAGCAGGAATTTTGTAAGTTATGTTGTGTTTATGTGCACTATTAATGATTTTAGTGTATTTTTAGCGAAAATATTGTTTTGATAAACATTTGCGCAAATACCGTGCTGCCTTAAAAATCAGTAGCACCTTCTTTTTATTCCACTGGCCATGTGCTTTCAGAAAATGTATGGTTTGAGCAGTCTTTTACAAATTCTGATAACTGTAAGTGAAAAAGAAAACCTCCAGATTTTCTAAAAAGTTTGCGTACCTCAGATTTTCACTATTTCTCAAAGAGGTGCAATTTAAAATTTACAAATATTCCTTATTTATTAACTCAATACAGGTTAAGCTTTTATATTTAGTAGGGATTTAGCAGGAATTTTGTAAAATTTGCTGCATTTGTATCTGCTAATTAGGGATGAGCCGAACACCCCCCTGTTCGGTTCGCACCAGAACATGCGAACAGGAAAAAAGTTTGTTTGAACACGCAAACATCGTTAAAGTCTATGGGACACGAACATGAATAATCAAAAGTGCTAATTTTAAAGGCTTATATGCAAGTTATTGTCATAAAAAGTGTTTGGGGACCTGGGTCCTGCCCCAGGGGACATGGATCAATGCAAAAAAAAGTTTTAAAAACGGCCGTTTTTTCAGGAGCAGTGATATTAATAATGCTTAACCGGTTCAATACCGGGCAATTTCACCCCCTTCCTTCCCAGGCCAATTTTTAGTTTTCAGCGCTGTCGCACTTTAAACGTCAATTGCGCGGTCGTGCGACGTTGTACCCAAAAGAAATTGACGTCCTTTTTTTCACCACAAATAGAGCTTTTTTTTGGTGGTATTTGATCGCCTCTGCGGTTTTTATTTTTTGCGCTATAAACAAAAGAAGAGCGACAATTTTGAAAAAAACACAATATTTTTTTACTTTTTGCTATAATAAATATCCCAATTTTTTTTTTAAAAAACACATTTTTTCCTCAGTTTTGGCCGATACGCATTCTTCTACATATTTTTGGGTAAAAAAAAATCGCAATAACCGTATATTGATTGGTTTGCGCAAAAGTTATAGCGTCTACAAAATACAGGATAGATTTATGGCATTTTTTTAAAAAAAATATTTTTTTATTTTTTTTAGCGGCGATCGCGATTTTTTTTGGTGACTGCGACATTATGGTGGACACATCGGACACTTTTGACACATTTTTGGGACCATTCACATTTATACAGCGATCAATGCTATAAAATTGCATTGATTACTGTGTAAATGTGACAGGCAGTGAAGGGGTTAACCACTAGGGGGCGGGGAGGGGTTATTATGTTTCCTAGGGAATGATTCTAACTGAAGGGGGAGGGGACGCACTAGGGGAGGAGACCGATCTGTGTTCCTCCGTTCTGGGAACACAGATCGCTCTCCTCAGAGCTGACAGGCTGTGGATCTGTGTGTTTACACACACACAGATCCACATGCCGGCCCGGTTAACGGGCAATCGCGGGTGCCGCCGGGCACACGCACCGGGTCCCGAGGAACGCGGCGGGCGTGCGCGCGCGCCCCCTAGACAGCCGGAAATCCCAGGACGTCATATGACGTCCACCCAGGATGGGAGATCCCATCTGTGGACGTCATATGACTATGGGCGGGCAGGGAAGTGGTTAAAGTCAAACAATAAAAGTGTAATATCCCTTTTAATTTCATAGCCTGGGGGGTGTCTATAGTATGCCTGTAAAGGGGCGCATGTTTCCCGTGTTTAGAACAGCCTGACAGCAAAATGACATTTCAAAAGGAAAAAAGCCATTTAAAACTACTCGCGGCTATTGCATTGCCGGTCCGACAATACACATAGAAGTTCATTGATAAAAACGGCATGGGAATTCTCCACAGGGGAACCCCGAACCAAAATTTAAAAAAAAAATGACGTGGGGGTCCCCCTAAATTCCATACCAGGCCCTTCAGGTCTGGCATGGATTTTAAGGGGAACCCCGCGCCAAAAAAAAAAAAAAACGCGTGGGGTCCCCCCAAAAATCCATACCAGACCCTTATCCGAGCATGCAACCTGGCAGGCCGCAGGAAAAGAGGGGGGATCGAGAGAGCGCCCCCCTCCTGAACTGTACCAGGCCACATGCCCTCAACATTGGGAGGGTGCTTTGGGGTAGCCCCCAAAACACCTTGTCCCCATGTTGATGAGGACAAGGGCCTCATCCCCACAACCCTGGCCGGTGGTTGTGGGGGTCTGCAGGTGGGGGGCCTATCGGAATCTGGAAGCCCCCTTTAACAAGGGGACCCCCAGATCCCGGCCCACCCTGTGTGAAATGGTAAATTTCACAAAAAAACTGTCAAAAATGTTAAAAATGACAAGAGACAGTTTTTGACAATTCCTTTATTTAAATGCTTCTTCTTTCTTCTATCTTCTTTCTTCTATCTTCTATCTTCCTTCATCTTCGTCTTCTTCTGGTTCTTCTGGCTCTTCTGGTTCTTCCTCCGGCGTTCTCGTCCAGCATCTCCTCCGCGATGTCTTCTATCTTCTTCTCCTCGGGCTGCTCCGCACCCATGGAATGGGGGGAGGCTCCCGCTCTTCTCTTCATCTTCTTCTCTTCTTCATCTTCATCTTCTTCTTCATCTTCATCTTCTTCTTCATCTTCTTCTCTGCTTCATCTTCTTCTCTTCTTCTCTTCTTCATTTTCTTCTCTGGGCCGCTCCGCATCCATGCTGGCATGGAGGGAGGCTCCCGCTGTGTGACGGCGTCTCCTCGTCTGACAGTTCTTAAATAACGGGGGTGGGGGCCACCCGGTGACCCCGCCCCCTCTGACGCATGGTGACTTGACGGGACTTCCCTGTGACGTCACGGGGAATGCCACAGGGAAGTCCCGTCATGCCGCGGGCCGCCCCCGTTATTTAAGAACCTTCAGAAGAGGAGACGCCGTCACACAGAAGGAGCCTCCCTCCATGCCAGCATGGATGCGGAGCGGCCCGGAGAAGAAGATGAAGATGAAGAAGAAGATGAAGAAGAAGATGAAGAAGAAGAGAAGAAGATGAAGAGAAGAGCGGGAGCCTCCCCCCCATGCCATGGGTGTGGAGCGGCCCGAGGAGAAGAGGATAGAAGATGCCGTGGAGGAGATGCTGGACGAGAACACCGGAGGAAGAACCAGAAGAACCAGAAGAAGAAGATGAAGGTAGATAGAAGAAAGAAGAAGCATTTAAATAAAGGAATTGTCAAAAACTGTCTCTTGTCATTTTTAACAGTTTTTTAGTGAAATGCTAGGGGTACTTTTGTACCCCCTTACCATTTCACACAGGGGGGGGCCGGGATCTGGGGGTCCCCTTGTTAAAGGGGGCTTCCAGATTCCGATAGGCCCCCCGCCCGCAGACCACCACAACCACCGACCAGGGTTGTGGGGATGAGGCCCTTGTCATCATCAACATGGGGACAAGGTGTTTTGGGGGGCTACCCCAAAGCACCGTCCCAATGTTGAGGGCATGTGGCCTGGTACGGTTCAGGAGGGGGGTGCTCTCTCGCCCCCCCTCTTTTCCTGTGGCCTGCCAGGTTGTGTGCTTGGATAAGGGTCCGGTATGGATTTTTGGGGGGACCCCATGCCGTTTTTTTTTTTTTTTTTGGTGCAGGGTTCCCCTTAAAATCCATACCAGACCTGAAGGGTCTGGTATGGAATTTAGGGGGACCCCCACGTCATTTTTTTTTTAAATTCGGGGTTCCCCTGTGGGGAATTCCCATGCCGTTTTTATCAATGAACTTCTATGTGTATTGTCGGACCGGCAATGCAATAGCCGCGAGTAGTTTTAAATGGCTTTTTTCCTTTGAAATGTCATTTTGCTGTCAGACTGTTCTAAACACGGGAAATATGCGCTCCCTTTACAGGCATACTATAGACACCCCCCAGCTACGAAATTTAAAGGAATATTACACTTTTATTGTTTGACTTTAAGCATTATTAAAATCACTGCTCCTGAAAAAACGGCCGTTTTTAAAACTTTTTTTGCATTGATCCATGTCCCCTGGGGCAGGACCCAGGTCCCCAAACACTTTTTATGACAATAACTTGCATATAAGCCTTTAAAATTAGCACTTTTGATTTCTCCCATAGACTTTTAAAGGGTGTTCCGCGGCATTCGAATTTGCCGCGAACACCCCAAATTGTTCGCTGTTCGGCGAACTTGCGAACAGCCAATGTTCGAGTCGAACTCGAAGGTCATCCCTACTGCTAATAATGATTTTAGTGTATTTTTAGGAAAAATATTGCTTTGGTAAACATTTGCGCAAATGTCATGGGGCCTTAAAAATCAATATGGTAGGTTAAGTGGTCAGAGTTCAGTGTCAGAGTTTACATGAAATATGACACCAACATCCTGTTTAGGTAAAAACAGAATATATTGAAGATATGGGACTTTAAAGGCGCAAATCATTAGAGACAACAATGTATATGTATGTATATGTATGTATGTATGTGTATGTATGTATGTATGTATGTGTGTATATATATATATATATATATATATATATATATATATATATATATATATATATATATATATAGTAATAGTGAGAGTCCCTGTTACCGTGAAAAGGGATGGAAAATGGACACAGAGTCTGCATGTCGGCAGACTGCAGTGCTACAGAGCATAGCTTTGAAAGGGAGAAAACTGTGTTGGCAGCTTTCTCCAGGTTTTGCTATGTTCCAATGGGGCTCTGTAGTTTGGAGATCCTGCAGAGACTTGGGTGGGATGGGATCTCTAACCCTGTGTCCATGTCTTATGGATAGCAAGCAGGGTGTGTGCCCAGGTGTACACAGCCCATATAACGAGGGGCTAGTGAGAGCAGAGAGTGGAGGAAGGTGGAGTGTGTGCAGCTTGCTGCTGCAAGGCAGACCTGTGTCTGAGAAGCTGTCTGCCCTGTGTGTGAATACATCCCTAGTAAGAGGGGACTTGGTGTCTGAAGGACTGGGAAGTTTGGGACAGCTAGAAGGGCCTGTGAGACCAGAGAAGGGTCTGGGAGGCTGGGAGAGCCGAGGCGACTAGCAAGTCCAAGGGGGCTGAAGGAAGTCCTTAAATCTGAGGGAAAGTAAGCAAACCCAGGGGTCTGGAGAGTTCTGTTGAGGCCAGGAGTAGGCTGGTTCAGCAGGGAACTGCAAGGCAAAGTAAGCCTAGGAGCCAGGAGGCTGGGCATTTTCGGTTGTATGAATTTACTGGAGAAGAACCCCTGTGTGGGAAATCCTGTGTATAAACTTTTATTTTGTTCCTGTGAATAAAAATGGGCTGCCATGCCCTCAAACCTGATAACTGACTGCTGTGGACTCACTACGTGTAGATGCATCTACCACTGAGCTAAATACCCCAATATTACAAGTGGTGTTCGAATGCGGGCCAACAGATGGTGAAATCCGGGTCTCTGCGCCAGTAGTGAGTCATTTCAGGAATTGCTGCTAGCTGTGTGTGGCAGCCAGGCAAACTGCATTGCGCAGGAGTTAAATTGATGAACTGTGTTGCATACAGGCGTTTTACCTGTGGAAGTGAGCTCAGCGTGGCCTGAGAAGATGTCTCCACCTAGGAGGGCCAGTCCAGAACAAGTGATGTGCGATACAGTGAATGAATGGTTCAAGCGGAATCGCAAAGAGTGGGCCGCAGTGCAAGGGGCTGATATTGTGGCCTCTGACTATGTGCAACCCATGCTAGCTACAGAGGAGGTTGGGGACTTCCTGAAAAAATTTGAAAAAGTCGCTGTAAGGAGAAAATGGCCTAGGGACCAGTAGCCAAAATTGCTGCAACCCTTGTTACTGATAGAGTTCCGGTCGGTTTACCATTTGATGGATTGGGACCAGGATGACTACTGCAAGTTTAAAGAGGAAATTCTTCTTAGAGGAGTGTTCCAGCGTATCATGGGCCGCCAGCAGTGCTCCAGGATGGGAGAGGTGTCACCGGAAGACCAAGATTTTGGAAATACAGAGAAACACAAAGTTTCGTGTAATGGCCGCTTAGGGAAAGTGGTCAGCTCAGAAAGGAGGGTGCAACAGTCTACATCCTGCATGAGGTATAGCCAACCGGTTTTGGAGTGCAAGTCTGCTGTTACCCCTAGCAACAGGAATCTTGTGTTGCCTACAGGGGGCATCAGTGGGTCTAGAAAGGCTGCAGTATTGCTCCGTGACCACATGGGGGCGTCAGCCTGTGGAGACACCACAGATAAAAGACATCGCACTCAAGTGAAGGCTATGACACCAGCTGCAGGAACTGGTAAGACTGTTTCAGTTTATGATGCTGAACCCAGTGAAGTGGGAGTATGTCCAGTGGGGAGATCCACAGTACAAATGGACATAGACTTGCTGCAGTGTGCTACCCAGAGCAGTGGGGAGGCACAGCGTAAAGCCCAACTAGCTGCAGGGCTAAAGACTGGAAAGGACATGGGGACTCTGCAAGTGCCTGCTATAATCCAGCAGATGGCTGGGAAAATTGAGCTAGGGGTGACCAAAACAGTGCTGGTGCCATGTTCACTAGTTACAGGTGCTGCAGGGTTGCCCAGGGAAACTTCCAAGGAGCTCGCAATGACGGAGCAGAGAGTTTCCCAGGTCAGCTATGGAGCTGCCCAAATAGGTAAGAGTGCCCCTTTACAGAGAGCAGGTGCTGTGAAGAGTCACTCAGAGGTTATGGTGGCTCATAGACAACCCATAAAAACGGCAGTTGTGTCTACATGAAATGAGAATGCTAATAATCGTGCTGACAAAAGTGTTACTATTGGTGATGTGGATTGTAATGGCATTGAAACATGTATTTCTTGTAATGTCATATCTGAGAGTGAGGTTGGTAATGTATTCACTACCAATGATGAGAGTAGATCTCACGTGATAGGCAGAGGCACGGGATTGTCCATGGAGGTCTCAGGGGGTCTCCATGTGATGGAGCAGAGTCTGTCCAGGGTGGCTCTGGTCCTACTCTGGTGGAACAAGGTTGGACTGAGTCTCAGTGAGTGTGTGTGGGCACAGCCCCACAACCCTAAGTGTAGCCCAGTTGGCAAGGGGTTAATTCAGCCTGTAAAAGCTGACAGTTCAAAGCTAGATGTGTTTTGTAGCGCCACCAGAGCAAGGTGGTCAAAATAAGGTATTGCACATTGCCTTGGTTGAGGATGCAATCTCTCACGTTGATGTGAGTAAAAAAATATGGTCACAATGTGAGGTAGATAGAAGTGACAAGTGTGCTGTTTTGGCTAGTGAATCCCAGGTTCCTGTGGGGCCTTCTAGAGCAGCTGATGCAGCGCTGTGGAGCACTGGTGATGGAACCACAAGGGACTGGGATGATTGGTGCAAGGAAACGCTTGCAGCGCTAGATCAAGTGACAAAGACTTACGAAACAATGATGTGTAACAAAGGTGTGGACAGAACACCTGCTATGCCCAATGAAGGGATCACAGAATGGCCGGTGCTCAAGAGTACGCTAGCCCCTGTAAAGACTGATGCCCTCCAGTCTGAAGGAATGGTTCTGGGCGCAGGCATGGCAGATGGGTTGTCCACAGCCCAGCAACTAAGTAATAGCAAGTGTCAAGGTGACAATGTGACTATTGTTGACCTGCAGAGGCTCATTGTTGAGTTGGAGGGAAGGAGGAGACATGTGGCTGACAGTGCTCCAGGGGAGCAACAGGCAGTGATGGTGGATACCTCCAAGGAGGTGGAGGTCTCTTCCAAGGTCTCAACCTCTCAGACTACAGTGGATGAGCCGCTCCATGTCTCAGAGGAGGGAAAGGTCCCTAAAGAGGTCACAAATTTAGACATGGAATGTATAGACATAACGGAAACTTTACTTGAAATGCTTAAGTTGGCAAAAACACACTCACTGTACACTTGGGTGTCTCCATCGCGGTTGGACCAGGTGGTCCTGCGTAGTACCAATGGGTGGAGCCAAGTGATACAGGCAGTGCTGGAAAACCTTGCCCAAGAGTGGAATTGGTGGAACCAATGTTTATTAACCATTTGGCACAGGATCTCTCGATTCCCTGTGAGGGTACTTTCAGTTGTTGATTGGTATGGAAGTCACTCAGGGGAACTGTTGGAGATATCAGAGGTCTCTCCGCCTGGTGCAGTGACTGAGAACATCTGTGCTGGTGTGGTCCGAGGTGTGGCTGAGCAGTGGTCAGTAGAGGGCGCAGATACTGTCTCACCTGCTAGACCTTATGACAAGTAAGGGCCCAGAATGGACGAGACAGTAGTGGAAATGCTTTCTGTCACTGGCCAAGAGGTACAGGTTAAGGTACCCGGAGACACTGTGGGAGAAAGTGCTGAAGGTATTGGTTGCTGTAGCAATGTAATGTGTACACCAGTTGGCATTATCGCAGTAAGGAATGATTTGTGCTTGGGTCTGTGTTATTTGTTAGGACAGCCGCCCATGGAGCGTTGGACAGCAGGTGAAGTGGAGCTTGGTGATAGTTCCATGGAGCATAGTCACTCGCCTGTGTGTGGTCCCTCCTCAGGACAGGTCCTAACAAACTCTGATGGTATCGGAAGTTGGAATCTCAAAATTGGTGATCTGATGATTGGTGCTGTTAATGACGTGGTTGCCGTAGACAACCAGAGAAAGGTATTAGAACCTATAGTGAAGGTTAAAGCTGATGTCAGTGAGTTGAAAGAAAGGATCAGGGAAAGCAGAGTTTCCCCTAGAAAGATGAATAAGCCCAGGCACCCAAAAAGAAGAGGGAGAAGGCTGAATATAGGGAAATGTAGGACCCTGTTAAGATCCAGGGTGGGACGTACCTGGAAGCGCACCAGAAAAAAAGGTTGGGCCTACGTGGCTGACAGCCAGCACAGAGGTGTCCCAACCATGACAGGTGCTGGTGTTCCTCCCTCCTGATCGAAACAAAGGGGGGGATATGTAATAGTGAGAGTCCCTCTTACCGTGAAAAGGGATGGAAAATGGACACAGAGTCTGCATGTTGGCAGACTGCAGTGCTACAGAGCATAGCTTTGAAAGGGAGAAAACTGTGTTGGCAGCTTTCTCCAGGTTTTGCTATGTTCCAATGGGGCTCTGTAGTTTGGAGATCCTGCAGAGACTTGGGTGGGATGGGATCTCTAACCCTGTGTCCATGTCTTATGGATAGCAAGCAGGGTGTGTGCCCAGGTGTACACAGCCCATATAACGAGGGGCTAGTGAGAGCAGAAAGTGGAGGAAGGTGGAGTGTGAGCAGCTTGCTGCTGCAAGACAGACCTGTGTCTGAGAAGCTGTCTGCCCTGTGTGTGACTACATCCCTGGTAAGAGGGGACTTGGTGTCTGAAGGACTGGGAAGTTTGGGACAGCTAGAAGGGCCTGTGAGACCAGAGAAGGGTCTGGGAGGCTGGGAGAGCCGAGGCGACTAGCAAGTCCAAGGGGGCTGAAGGAAGTCCTTAAATCTGGGGGACAGTAAGCAAACCCAGGGGTCTGGAGAGTTCTGTTGAGGCCAGGAGTAGGCTGGTTCAGCAGGGAACTGCAAGGCAAAGTAAGCCTAGGAGCCAGGAGGCTGGGCATTTTCGGTTGTATGAATTTACTGGAGAAGAACCCCTGTGTGGGGAAATCCTGTGTATAAACTTTTATTTTCTTCCTGTTAATAAAAATGGGCTGCCATGCCCTCAAACCTGATAACTGACTGCTGTGGACTCACTACGTGTAGATGCATCTACCACTGAGCTAAATACCCCAATATTAATAAATTATATATATATACACATTTTTATTAAATGACAAACAACATCAATAAAAACAGTGCATACAGTATAGTCATAGCCATGGATGTGTGCAAGGCATCCTAATTGACAATGATTTACTGTGATCATGTTCATGTTTTCTACATGTTTCACCATATGGCTTCTTCAGGAAAAAACATGAAAACTCATTACATACCAAAACCTATAATTTGACAACATTAGTTGTGCAATGGAAACAAGAAAATACAAATTAATGAAACAATTATGAACAAATTGTATTTTATATGTATCTATGTCTGCACTTAGGTGAGAAATGAGAGACAATCCCCCCCCAAAAAACCAAAGGGCCATACCTCATATTGTGAGTTTAGGGTCCCAAATTGTATTGGAATGAAAAATGGAATCCATCGGGGGTGCATGCGCGGAGTCTAGAGGAGCGGACATGCATTGCTAGAGCTCTGCACCGCTGAGGAGAGGAGAAACGGATAAAGCGGAGACTGCAGGCTCAAAAGGTACCCAATTGAACCTCTTTGCCCCTGGGAACAAACTGTGAAAGTTTGGGCAAGAAAAATGGTACTGGGAGGAAGCCATGGCAAAACTAAAAATCACCGCACAAAGAGCTCACAGGCACACACCGCAACTAAAGCGGCGCCAGTCACCTCACCATATACAGCATCAGTGCGTTCTCAAAGACAGAAAATGTCACAGCAAGACTCTCCATTTGAGTCAGATACAGAGCAAATTCTCTCACAGAATTCTCCACAAGCCTCCTCAGCATCCCCAGCAATACTATTACAATTTGAAAAATGCTCCATAAGGCTTTAAAACAAACTTCAGAACAAATAACAAACAGCCTAACTAAAGAAATAAGAGAGCTGGGAAACTACACCGCAGCCTTAGAAATAAAAATGGATGAAATTGAAATTACAATTCAAGATAATATAACAGAATTGGAAAACCTAAAAGATAATTTAATACTTCAAACTAAGCTCAAAGATTATGAAAATAGAGCCAGACGTTCCAACTTGCGCATAAGGGGAATTCCTGAAACTGTGACAGACTTGCAATCTACAATTACTGCTCTATTACAAGAACTAAAGCCAGATATTCCTATTGAATGCTTAGAACTGGACAGAGTACATAGAGCCCTCACTGCAAAAAAAAAAAAAAAAAGATGGACCCCCCCACGTGATATAATCACAAAATTCCATTACTACAGGACAAAAGAACAAATATTAACTGCTGCAAGAGAAAAAAAGGAACTTAATTTTGAAGGTTACAATTATCAAATTTTTGCTGACCTATCCCAACTCACTATTACTAAAAGACGCTCCATGAAACCCCAACTAATGGAACTGCAACGTCACAACATTATGTATCAATGGGGATTCCCCTTTTCTGTCAGATTTACTTACCAAGGTACAATTTACAGAAGCAGATCAGCAGATGAACTACAACAGACCCATTTAAAATTGAACCTAACAGAACCCACAAGCAGCAATTCCTCTTCACGCAGAAGAATGGCATCATCTTCACCTTTAGGCAGTACTCTGAACAAAATGGAAATCAACATTCTCACAAAAGAGGCCGTTATGCCACAACATCCATGGACCAAGAAGATTCAATGGACTGACAACTTAAATCCTAGTATCTCTTCAATGTACTCACTTAGAGATGGTTCTCTATAAAATCTGTAACAGTAACTGAATGTAACTTTATTCTGATAATCACACACTGTGTGGAATTATGTTACATTCAAGTTATATATCTTATTACTACTAAATGTAATAAGGAATTCCTTATTCAGTTGTCCAAATTCTGGTAATAACAATAGATAAATTTCTTTCTATGACAAAGGTGGAAAAACTGATCCAGAAGCAATGGAAGCTTTTTCTTTTCTCTCCACAAAACAAATATATTATTACCTAATTAGTTCCTAGAATTTTGTTTTTGTTTGATCTAATCTGTTTCAATACAATTTTAAATCTGATTTATCATTTTTAAACAAATACATATGATTAAAATACGTAATTGTTTACTCTAATAGGGTTAAAATACTAAAAATTATCTTCATCCATACCAAAGATATAAACAGTACCTTTTTGACTGAATTATTTAACCTAGGGTATTATTAATCATACACAATCACCCTGGAATAACTAATTCTAACAATATATTATATCCTGCACTCCAATTATTGAGTCATCATCTTGATGCTTTTATTATAGCACTTCTCTCCTGTAAGCGGAAGATCCATGGACCCCCATTAGCCTTCCTCATTCTCCCAACTTTATTATGTGGGAGTGTGACGAAGGCATTTATTCCCCTGAGAGAGATATTTATTCTCTTTCACGGGTGACTTGTGATTACTTACAAATAAAAATGTATACAATGTATCACCTAATCTTATATGTTTTTTGTTTACTCTTTACTCCAGACTTCACTGGATTCTTTTCTATCTTTTCATCTCTTCAGTCTGCACAGGTTGATCTGCGCAGTCAGCATTGCATAATGAAAAGTTAGTCAAAACTATTTGATCTGTTCCCATGGCACCATTGAATATATTATCCCTGAATGTTCAGGAAATAAATGTACCTCAGAAAAGGACCAAAGCTTTCCGTACTTTCCATAACAAGAAGGCCCACATAGTGTGCCTCCAAGAAACACACTTCACCAAAGATTCCACACCAAAATATATATATCTCCTTTTTTATCCACAAATTTTTACGACTTCAGCCAGTACCAAACAAAGGGGAACTCTAATTGCATTTCACCAATCCACACCATTCACCTTATCATCAGAAATTAAAGACCCAGAAGGTCAATACCTGATACTAATGGGTTATATAATGGATACAGCAGTCACGGTGATTTCCTACTATGCTCCTAATAAACAACCTACACTGTTCCTCTCGCACATATTACAAGTGATTAATATGCACAAAATGGGAACAGTGATTATGTGCGGGGATTCAAACCAGGTCCTCCTCCCATTTCTAGATAAATCACCTTTTACACCATCCAAAATAACCTCTTGTCACGGAACGTCCCACACTCCGCTTGAGTGCTTCCGTCAGTATACCGCTTCCTAAGTTCTGGAACACGAGTCCAATGGATCTGGCTATAGGAACCCCCAAGAACTAGACAACACCAGTCTTGGAGTACATCAGAACTGTTTATTTAGAATCAAAGTTACAAGACTTTATATGCCATTGGAACCTCTTCTAACAATACAACTGTAACCTAATTAACATGAGCTAATTAACTAAAAAATTTACCCAGACCAGATGACAGACTTGTGGGCACCGAGCTTCACACAGTAGTATAAACACAATAGCTGGAGCTAATTACAATTAACAATACAAACAAAACCTAATTAACATGAGCTCCAATAGGAGTCGTCCCATCTCCTACATTGTATAGAGGACAATGTGATCAGCTCACTCAATTAACAGGTTGAGTTCAGAATCAACCAAACCAATAATAGTCTCTAAATACATCCTGGGAGATATTGTGGACAAATATTACTGTCCCATTTTAAGTAGTCCAAGATATATTTTCTCACTCACCCTGTGCCAGGATGGCACAGGGTGACTTAGACATAAGATGTATTCTGAGTTCCACGGGCCCTCCCGTCACACCTCTAAATTACCTTTCTCCCAACTTCTTTCTAAATACAATCTGGTAGATTCGTGGAGAGAAAGTAACCCGATAAAGAAATTCACTTATTTTTCACATCCTCATCAAACCTTCACCAGAATAGATCATATTTTTCTAACAATAGGAATGATACCAGAAATTATTGCGTCAGATATAATTCCGATTCCTTGGTCTGACCATAACGCAGTATACACTACTATAGCCTCAGCAATACCAAAAGCGCATGACCCAACTTGGTACCTACCGGACATAATGCTCAAACACCCATTACATCAGATGGCCGTTGAACAAGCTTTAAAAGAATACATATCAATCAATAATACACCAGACATTTCCCCGATAACATTGTGGGAAGCTCACAAGCCTGTCTTGTGTGGTGTAATACAAAGACAAATGGCGCTATTTAAACGAGAATGCAAAATTCTAGCAAAAAAGCTAGAACTAAATTTTAATGCAGCCTGCATATCATTCCAAGATAATCCATCTCAGAGTACAAAATCTCATCTGGAAAAAACTAGATTGGAATACGATCTATTTCTCACAGAATCAGTAGATAAATCCCTCAAACGTTCTAAGCACAATTTCTACATGAATACAAACAAACCAGGCACATATTTGGCTCGGGCATTAAACTCAACTAACAAATCTTTCAAACCTATACGTTTGAAATTATCAAAAGACGTTTATACTTGTAATCCAGTTAAAATAGTCCATAAATTTCACTCACATCTTGCAACCTTATACAAGTCTAACAAAGAATTTAACCCTACAGATGCTGAATCTTTTTTCTGAAAAATTACCTTACCTGAGTTGTCTCAGGATCAAAAAAACAGCTTGGAAGAACCTATAACTATAGATGAAGTTGCTAACGCCATTAAAGATCTAAAACTTAACAAAAGACCGGGCCCAGATGGATACTCGGCTCTCTTATAAAACATTTTCAGAAATCTTCTGCCCTATTCTCACTGAAACTTTCAACAAACTTCTAGAAGGACATTCTTTTCGGCAAGAAACACTAATGGCAATTGTATGTATGATCCCAAAACCTCTTTCTGATGATACTTCCTGCATAAATTATCGGCCCATTTCTCTATTAAATCTTGATATCAAATTATTAGCAAAACGCCTTAATACTGTTATAGGAAAATTAATACATAGAGATCAAGTAGGCTTCATGCCAAATAGACAGGCAGGCGATAATATACGCAGTGCAGTGTTATTGGCACATATTGCTAAAAAACGGAAAATCCCTTTTTGTTTTTTATCTCTTGATATTAAGAGGGCATTCGATACAGTATCCTGGCAATCTATGCATTATTCCTTACAAAAATGGGGTTTTGGATCCCACTTCCTAACGTGGATTACAGTATTGTATAATAAACCCAAAGCCTATATAAAATATGCTGGATACAAATCTGATGCTTTTAATATCGAAAGAGGCACCCGACAAGGTTGTCCATTATCTCCCTTATTATTTGCCCTTATACTCGAACCCATGGCCCAATACATTAGAACAAACCATACTATAACTGGCATTGAAGTAGGAGGTATTACACACAAAATATGTATATTTGCAGATGATATATTACTTTTTCTATCATCACCACAGGTTTCTGGTCCCAACCTAATGCCCGTTCTTGATGGATTTGCAGCCTTGTCCGGTCTTATGATTAACCCTAAGAAATGCCTAGTGCTCAATATTTCGCTTTCAAACGTGGTACGAATTCCGGCGAAGGCTGCACTCCCATTCACCTCGGCAGAGAAATCAATCCCATATCTTGGAATTCAATTAACAGCATCTCATTCTGACTTATTCTCAACCAATTATCCTCCTTTAAGACAGATCACAAATCTATTAAAACAATGGTCGCAACTTCCTTTATCCTGGATAGGAAGGATTAATGCAATTAAAATGACTATTCTACCCAAATTACTATACCTATTCAGAGTCCTCCCTATTCCAATTTCTTCCTATTTTTTGAGACTAGTGCAAAAAAGAGCAACTTCGTATATTTGGGGCTCTTCCAAACCACGTATACCTATATACACACACTACATCTTCCCAAAAATAAAGGAGGCCTGGGATATCCTAATTTTACTAACTATTACAGAGCAGCTCATTTGGCCAGTCTCTCCAAGTACCACACAAAACAGGAAATCCCATTATGGGTATTTATAGAGGCTTCAGAAAGTGAGCCTCTATTAATATCAAACTTGTTATGGCTTGAACCTAAAGATCGCTCCAAAATTCATAATCCCATAACTAAACACTTTTTATCTCTCTGGGATAAACTAAAATTCAAATATCAATTACAATCTCCACACAATCCTCTACTATCTTTTATCAGAAATCTGGCCTTTTATCCGGCATGGATCTACCCGAATTCATTTAAAGCTTGGACAACTTCAGGTATTCAGACACTACACGATTTTATGGCATCTAAATCATTCCTTCCATTTCCAACGCTTAGTGAAAAATATGATCTACCAAATTCTGAGATATTTAGATATCTCCAAATTAAAAATTTCTTTACACCATTCCTAAATTTGGAAATACCGTTACCCCAATTATCCATTTTTGAATCAATCTGTGCAAAAGGCCCATTTGCTAAAGGAATAATTTTGTCACTTTATAATCAACTATATGGAGTCATAAATTTCAACAAACCTACTTATGTTCAGAGATGGGAGGAGGACCTGGGGCGAATTTTAGAGGACACGGAATGGTCTAGTATATGGCTCACATCTAAGTCATCTTCACCCAATATTTTAGCACTGGAAGCAAATTATAAAGTCCTAACCCGTTGGTACCTTGTACCTGCTAGAGTGGCCAAATATTCACCTAATATCTCAGCTCTTTGTTTTAGAGGATGCCCAGACATAGGCACACATTTACATATATGGTAGACGTGCCCAGTAATCCAAATCTTCTGGAGGGAAGTCTTCGTGATTGCTTCTAAAATATTCAAAAGGATAATACAACCAGATCCATGCATAACTTTACTTAACTTGAAACCGGAATGGTTAACATTTTCTCAATTCAAACTTCTGATCCAACTGCTAACGGCTGCAAAGCAAACAGTGGCCAAGGCATGGAGATCCCCTACATTGGTTCTGGCAGAAACAATTCAAAGAATGAATAACACAATGTCTCATGCCAAGATGGTAGCCATTGATCAAAGCCAAATTCCAAAATTTGAAAAACTTTGGCATCCTTGGATAAAACAACAGTTTCTGTCATTTCAATGACTCTGTTCTTTTGCCATGGTAGCAGATTAAGTGACTTATAGAAACCATCCATTTTAAGGATTCTGGGAGAAGCCAATGGACAATAAGCTGACGGGTGGGACAACCTTGTGGACCATACCTCTGTCTGTCTTTCTATCCTTTTTCTTCCTTTTCTTTCCTTTCCTCCACCTCACGTTTAAAGCTCATTATCAGAATTTATCTAACCTATACACATATTACCTGTAAATAATATGTATAGATGGTATAAATCATTTAAATACTTCCAAAAGAAACTAATGTAGTAATTTCTACCTTTTTATTTTAGGTTTTCGTGTACCTGATATATAATATTTGAAATTTCATGTTACATACTTATACAAAATCTACTGTAAAACAATGAGCTTACTTTATAGATTCTTGTAAACTTACTTCATGTATCTTTATATTATTGTATGCTTAATAAACTTCTTTTGACAAAGAAAAATGGAATCCGTCAAGATGCTACACCCACACTCCAAAATCCCCTGAATAATGCCAGGTCACCCACAGGGAGAGGTGATAGATAATGTTTTAACGACAAAAGTATATGGATATCCTGCCTATGAAGTGTAAATATATATATATATTATAGAGTTGCATTGCAAAGGGAGTCATCAAAAAAGATACTGCATGTGAAAAAGGGAGGAACCTTAACATGTAATGTTAACTGCACAGTGATCTCACATGGGGCCTATAATCACAATCCAAAAATACTTGCCTCAATGTTAAGTTTGAAGGGAACGCCCCTTTCCATCAGTTTGGAGCTCAAATTCCCCGAGAAGGAAAGAGAACAAAAGGTGGTATACGCCCCACTCAAAAGATGATGCCTGTGCATATTGAGAAAGGATATCCTATTATAGATATCAATTTACCAGTACTGATTTGGAAAACGTAACATATAGTACTCCATCCTATTTGCAATGGTATCAATACCTGTTCTCCTATGTCAGACAAGGTGAGGCTTCCAGGGATCCCAATAGTATGGCCGCTACCACGTGGGTCCTTAAATTCCCTCTCCCTGTTTTGTCAGAGCATGGCGCAGTGCATCGCACCATGATGCAAAAAAAAAGGGGGAGTGGCTGCGCCGTACGGAGATCCCGGATGTCCGGCATCCAAACGCGCACAGAGACACGCGCACCAGAACAGCGTCCCGATAACCCCACCCCATAGGGGTGGGGATCTTGAGGTGCCACTCCCGGCATGACAAAAATATACCCTGGCCCGCAGAGGCTCTGGAAACCAGAAGCCCGCACGGCAGAAACACTTCCCCACACCGGGTGCACACAGGGGGCCTAATAAAGATGTCCCCATGTACACCCTTGGGCATCCGTACAGGGACCCGGTGGCAAAACGGTTGACAAGTGGCACTGACGCAGTAATGACAGAGACAAATAAAAAACCCCAAAATGAACAAAAACAATCAAAACAACGCAAAAACACACCAAACAAGACATAAATGAAACATAAATAAATCAGGACAAAATCAGAGCTAAGGTGTATACCGTATTTATCAGCGTATAACAGGCACTTTTTTACCCTTAAAATCAGGGGAAGATCGTGGGTGCGTGTTATACGGCGATCCCCACTGTTTGTAAGGGGAAGAGAAGCGAGCACCACCGAAAAAGACTGAGCCGAGTGTACTGTGTATTTAGCTCGGTTCGGCTGCTCTCGCAGTCACGCTGTCCCATCGTCCTGCCTCCCTGCTGTCTCTCTAAGGGGAAAGGGAGCAAGCACCTCCGAAAAAGACTGAGCCGAGTGTACTGTGTACAGTTCTCCGCTCGGCTCCTCTCGCAGTCACGCCCAGTCCTGCCATTGGACCTGTGCTATGTCCATCATAGGACCAAGGGGCGGTACTGGGCAGGACTGCGAGAGGAGCCGCAGAGAGGACCTGAGTACACAGGACATCCGGCTCTGTGTATCTCGGCGGCGCTAATTTTAAAAGATCATGCTGCAATGAGACTGGGCAAAGCTGCAAAGTCACTGGGCAAGGCTGAAATGAGACTGGGCAAGGCTGAAAAGACACTGGGCAAGGCTTCAATGAGACTGGGCAAGACTGCAGATGGACACTGATAAGGCTGCATTGAAGGGCATTTAAATGTAAGTTTTTTTTTTTATTAGCAGTGAATATTATAAATGAGAGTAAACACATAAAATGCCTACTCCCGCACAGAAAAGGGGACAACAATTCCTCATATGGTGACACCCAAGTGGAACGTCAACAACCACACTCAGGAAATATCCAATGTTGGAAGAGAGCAGTGAGGGACATGAAATAGACCAAGACAATTGGCCAAATGTTCCCATCATCATCTATAAAAAGGGCTTGTAACTAATGCCCTCATTTAAGCCTGAATACCGAGTAGCTTGCAGAAGATAAATCCACCTGGTTTCAAGTTGTAACAATTTCTTGTCTATGTCAACCCCCCGTTCATGACGGGGGATATGTTCAAGGTTAAAGAAACCAATTAAATTTAAATTAAAGTTGTGGTATAAACCTACATGTCTACTGATCAGCGTTTCCATTTTATGCTTATCAATCAGGGAAACATGGTCCCTAATTCTGCAAAAAAGGGGTCGCTTAGTCTTCCCTATATAAAATACTCCACAGCAACACTTCATTATATAGACAGCTCCTATTGATTGACAAGTAGTCCTATATCTTGGGGTTCATGTCGTGTTATTGGGGAGAGTAACACTGCTTTCAAAATAAAGTGACAGAAATTACAATTCCCACAAGGATATGTGCCAGGTATCTTACTCCTACCATTGTCTCCAACCATCTTACTCTTACCATAACGGGGTCATCGGGAAGCTGCTCTGGCATGGTGTGTGTGTCTTGGCGCGCATTTGGATGCCAGACAACCGGGATCTCCGTACCTTGCAGCCACTCCCCTCTTTTTCGCGTCCGCGGTGTGTCATGGCGCGACGCACTGCACCGTGCTCTGACGCAACGGGGAGGCATATTTAAGGACCCACGCGGTAGCGCCCATACTGTTGGGATCCCTGGAAGCCTCACAATGTCTGACATAGGAGAACAGGTATTGATACCATTGCAAATAGGATGGTGTACTATATGTTACTTTCGCCAAATCAGTACTGGTAAATTGATATCTATAATACCCTGTTTCCCCGAAAATAAGACCTAGCATGATTGTCGGTGATGGCTGCAATATAAGCCCTATCCCCCAAATAAGCCCTAGTTAAAGTCCTTGAAGGTCTTATTTTCAGGGTAGGGCTTATTTTCGGGGAAACAGGGTACAGCTTATTTGGGGGGTAGGGCTTATATTGCAGCCATCACCGACAATCACGCTAGGTCTTATTTTCGGGGAAACAGGGGTAGGATATCCTTTCTCAATATGCACAGGCATCGTCTTTTGAATGGGGCGTATACCACCTTTTGTTCTCTTTCCTTCTCGGGGGAATTTGAGCTCCAAACTGATGGAAGGGGGCTTCCCTTCAAACTTAACATTGAGGCAAGTATTTTTGGATTGTGATCATAGGCCTCATGTGAGATCACAGAGTAATTAACATTACATGTTAAGGTTCCTCTCTTTTTCATGTGCAGTATCTTTTTTGATGACTCCCCTTGCGATGCAATTCCTGTTCCATTCCAGACGGTAGAGGCTTCCAGTTTAGTAGTTTTATTTTTTCCTTGTCAAAAGAAGTTTATTGAGTATACAATGTTATAAAGATACATAAAGTAAGTTTACAAGGATCTATAAAGTAAGCTCATTGTTTTACAGTAGGGTTTATATAGGTAAATATCATGAAATTTCAAATATTAAACATTGGGTTCACGTAAACCTAAATTAAAGATATATATCATTTCCTTAGTTACTTTTGTAGGTATTTAAATGATTTATACCTGCTATACATATTGTTTACAAGTAGAGTGTATATAGGTAAAATAAATTCTGATAATGAGCTTTAATCGTAAGGTGGAGAAAAGGAAAGAGAAAGAAGAAAAAGGGTTGAAAGGTAGAGGTATGGTCCACAAGGTTGTCCCGCTCGTCAGTTTATTATTCTTTTTAGTTCTCTTTGAAGCCTTAGAATGGGTGTCTCTGTAAGTCATTTAATCTGTTACCATGGCAACAGGACAGAGTCATTGAAGTTTGACAGGAACTGTTGTTTTATCCAAGGATGCCAAAGTTTTTCAAATTTTGGAATTTGATTTTGATCGATGGCTACCATCTTAGCATGGGACATTGTATTATTCATTCTGTGAATTGTTTCTGCTAGTACCAATGTAGGAGATTTCCATGCCTTGGCCACTGTTTGTTTTGCAGCCGTTATTAGTTGGATCATAAGTTTGAATTGAGAGAGTGTTAACCATTCCGGTTTTAGATTAAGTAAAGTTAAATATGGATCTGGTTGTATTATTTTTTTAAATATTTTAGATGCAATCACGAAGACTTCCTTCCAGAAGGTTTGGATTACTGGGCACGTCCACCATATGTGTAAATATGTGCCTATTTCTGGGCATCCTCGAAAACAAAGAGCTGAGGTATTAGGTGAATATTTTGCCACTCTAGCGGGTAGAAGGTACCAGCGAGTTAGGACTTTATAATTTGTCTCCAGTGCTAAGATGTTGGGTGAAGATGACTTAGATGTGAGCCGTATGTTAGACCAGTCCGTGTCTTCTAAAGTTCGTCCCAGGTCCTCCTCCCACCTCTGAACGTAAGAGGGTCTATTAAGATTTGCTACTCCATATAATTGATTATAAAGTGATGAAATTGTACCTTTAGCAAATGGATCTTTTGTACAGATTGATTCAAAAATGGATAATTGGGATAATGGTGTATCCCCCTTTAGGAATGGTGTATAGAAATTTTTGATTTGGAGATATCTAAATATCTCAGAGTTTGGTAGATCATATTTTTCTCTAAGCGATGGGAATGAAAGGAATGATTTAGATGCTATGAAGTCATTTAGTGTCTGAATGCCTGATGTTGTCCAAGCTTTAAAAGAATTTGGGTAGATCCATGCCGGATAAAAGGCCGGATTTCTGATAAAAGAAAGGAGAGGATTGTGTGGAGATTGTAACTGATATTTGGTTTTTAGTTTATCCCAGAGAGATAAGAAGTATTTAGTTATGGGATTATGAATTTTAAAGCGGTCTTTAGGATCAAGCCATAATAAATTTGATATTAATAGAGGGTCATTTTCTGAAGCCTCTATAAATACCCATAATGGGATTTCCTGTTTTGCATGGTATTTGGACAGACTGGCCAAATGTGCTGCTCTGTAGTAGTTAGTAAAATTAGGGTATCCCAGGCCTCCTTTATTTTTGGGAAGATGTAGTGTGTGTATAGGTATACGTGGTTTAGAAGAGCCCCATATAAACAAAGTTGCTCTTTTTTGTACTATTCTCAAAAAATAGGAAGGAATTGGAATAGGGAGGACTCTGAATAGATTGATTGCATTAATCTTCCCTATCCAGGATAAAGGAAGTTGCGACCATTGTTTTATTAGATTTGTGATCTGTCTTAATACAGGAGGATAATTGGTTGAGAATAAGTCAGAATGAGATGCTGTTAAATGAATTCCAAGATATGGGATTGATTTTTCTGCCCATGTGAATGGGAGTGCAGCCCTAGCCGGGATCAATTCCATGTTTGTGAGTGAAATATTAAGCACTAGGCATTTCTTAGGATTAATCATAAGGCCGGATAGGGCTGCAAATCCATCAAGAGCTGGTATTAAGTTAGGACCAGAGACCTGTGGTGATGATAGAAAAAGTAATATATCGTCTGCAAATATACATAATTTGTGTGTAATACCTCCTACTTCAATGCCAGTTATAGTTTGGTTTGTTCTGATGTATTGGGCCATGGGTTCGAGTATAAGGGCAAATAATAAGGGAGATAATGGGCAACCCTGTCGGGTACCTCTTTCGATATTAAAGGCTTCAGATTTGTATCCAGCATATTTTATATAGGCTTTGGGTTTATTATATAATGCTTTGATCCATGTTAAAAAGTGGGGTCCAAAACCCCATTTTTGTAATGAATATTGCATATATTGCCAGGATACTGTGTCAAATGCCCTCTTAATATCGAGAGATAGAAAACGTAAAGGGATTTTCCGTTTTTTAGCAATATGTGCCAATAACACTGCCCTGCGTATATTATCGCCTGCCTGTCTATTTGGCATGAAGCCTACTTGATCTCTATGTATTAATTTTCCTATAATGCTATTGAGGCGTTTTGCTATTATTTTTGCTAATAATTTAATATTGAGGTTTAACAGAGAGATAGGCTGATAATTCACACAGGAAGTATCATCAGAAAGGGGTTTTGGGATCATACAAACAATTGCCATTAGTGTTTCTTGCCGAAAAGAATGTCCATCTAGAAGTTTGTTAAAAGTTTCAGTGAGAATGGGAGAGAGTGTTTCTGAGAATGTTTTATAGTATAAAGCCGAGTAGCCGTCTGGGCCTGGTCTTTTGTTAAGTTTTAGGTCTTTTATGGCGTTAGCAACTTCATCTATAGTTATAGGCTCATCCAAACTGCTTTTTTGATTCTGAGATAACTCAGGTAAGGTTATTTTTGAAAAGAAGGATTCAGCCTCTGTAGGATTAAATTCATTGTTTGTCTTGTATAAAGTTGCGAGATGTGAGTGAAATTTATGGACTATTTTAACTGGATTACAAGTGTAAACATTTTTTGATAATTTCAAACGTATTGGTTTGAAAGATTTGTTAGTTGAATTTAATGCCCGAGCCAAATATGTACCTGGTTTGTTTGTATTCATGTAGAAATTGTGTTTGGAGCGTTTGAGGGATTTATCAACTGACTCAGTGAGAAATAGATCGTATTCCAATCTAGATTTTTCCAGATGAGATTTTGTACTCTGAGATGGATTATCTTGAAATGATATGTAGGCTGCATTAAAATTGAGTTCTAGTTTTTTTGCTAGATTTTTGCGTTACCGTTTAAATAGTGCCATTTGTCTTTGTATTGTACCACGCAAGACAGGCTTATGAGCTTCCCACAGTGTTATTGGGGAGATGTCTGTTGTATTATTAATTGATATGTATTCCTTTAAAGCTTGTTCAATGGCCATCTGATGTAGTGGGTGTTTGAGCATTATGTCCGGTAAGTACCACGTTGGGTCATGCGCTTTTGGTATGGCTGAGGCTATAGTAGTGTATACTGCATTATGGTCAGACCACGGAATCGGAATTATATCTGATGCAATAATTTCTGGTATCATTCCTATTGTTAGAAAAATATGATCTATTCTGGTGAAGGTTTGATGAGGGTGCGAGAAATAAGTGAATTTCTTTTTCATTGGGTTACTTTCTCTCCACGAATCTACCAGATTGTATTTGGAAAGAAGTTGAGAAAAAGGTAATATAGAGGTTATTTTGGATGGTGTAAAAGGTGATTTATCTAGAAATGGGAGGAGGACCTGGTTCGAATCCCCACACATTATCACTGTTCCTATTTTGTGTGTATTAATCACTTGTAATATATGTGAGAGGAATGGTGTAGGTTGTTTGTTAGGAGCGTAGTAGGAAATCACCGTGATTGCTGTATCCATTATATAACCCATGAGTATCAGGTATCTACCTTCTGGGTCTTTAATTTCTGATGATAAGGTGAATGGTGTGGATCGGTGAAATGCAATTAGAGTTCCCCTTTGCTTGGTACAGGCAGAAGCCGTGTAAATTTGTTGATAAAAAGGAGAAATATATTTTGGAGTAGAATCTTTGGTGAAGTGTGTTTCTTGGAGGCATACTATGTGAGCCTTCTTGTTATGGAAAGTACGGAAGGCTTTGGTCCTTTTTTGAGGGACATTTATTCCCTGAACATTCAGGGAAAGTATATTCAGTGGTGCCATGGCAATAGATCAAATAGTTTTGACTTACTTTTTGTTATGCAGAGCTGACTGCGCCGATCAACCTGTGTGGACTGAAGAGATGAATAGATAGAAAAGAAACCAGTGAATTCTGGAGTAAAGAGTAAACAAAAAACATATGAGATTAGATGATACATTGTATAAATTATTTTTTGCAAGTAATCACAATTTACCCGTGAAAGAGAATAAATATCTCTCTCAGGGGAATAAGTGCCTTCGTCACACTCCCACATAATATGGTTGGGAGAATGAGGACGGCTAATGGGGGTACACGGATCTTCCGCTTACAGGAGAGAAGTGCTATGTCAAAAGACATCAAAATGATGTTTCATTAATTGGAGTGCAGAATATAGTTTTTGTTGAAATTATTTATTCCAGGGTGGTTGTATATGGTTAGTCTTGCCCTAGGCTAAATAATTCAGTTAGAAAGGTACTGTTAATAACTTTGGTATTGATGAAGATAGTTTGAATTATTTTGGGATTTTAACCCTTTTAGAGTAAACAATTACATATTTTATTCATATGTAACTGTTTAGATATGTTAACTCATAAAATTGAGGTTGTATTGCTTCAGATTAGAATAAACAAAAACATAATTCTAGGAACTAGTTAGGTAATAATATATTTGTTTTAAGAAAAGAAAGAAAAAGCTTCCATTACTTCTGGATTATTGAACATATTTGTCCTAAAAAGTAATAAATCTATTGTTATTACCTGATAATATATAACTGAACAAGAATTTCCTTATTTCACTTATATATTCTAAGGCTATATGAATCAGAAGTAATAAGAAATATAACTGGAATGTAACATGATCCCACACAGTGTGTGACTATCAGAATGCAGTTACATTCAGTTATAAATATAGGTTTTTTATAGAGAACCATCTCTTAGTATAATAAATGAAGCGATATCAGGAATTAGGATGTCAGTCCATTGAATCTTCTTGGTCCATGGATGATGTGGCATAACGGCCTCTTTTGTGAGAATGATGATTCCCATTTTGTTCTGAAATTTTCTGGATGCTGCCTGAAGGTGAAGATGATGCCATTCTTCTGCGTGTGGGGGTGTTGCTGCTTGTGGGTTCTGTCAGATTTAATTTTAAAGGGGTTTGTTGTAGTTCATCTGCTGATCTGCTTCTGTAAATTGTACCTTGGTAGTTAAATCTGACTGAAAAGGGGAAGCCCCATTGATACATAATATTGTGGCGTTGCAGTTCCATTAGTTGGGGTTTCATGGATCGTCTTTTAGTAATAGTAAGTTGGGATAGGTCAGCAAAAATTTGATAATTGTGTCCTTGAAAATTAAGTTCCTTTTTTTTCTCTTGCAGCAATTAGTATTTGTTCTTTCGTTCTGTAATAATGAAATTTTGTGATTATATCACGTGGGGGTCCATCTTTCTTTTTGGCTGTGAGGGCTCTGTGTACTCTGTCCAGTTCTAAACGTTCAATAGGGATATCTGGCTTTAGTTCTTGTAATAGAGCAGTAATAGTAGATTGCAGGTCTGTCACAGTTTCAGGTATTCCCCTTATGCGCAAGTTTGAACGTCTGGCTCTATTTTCGTAATCTTCGAGCTTAGTTTGAAGTATTAAATTCTCTTTTTTTAATTGTTCCAATTCTGTTATATTTTCTTGGGTTGTAATTTCAATTTCATCCATTTTTATTTCTAAGGCTGCGGTGCGGTTTCCCAGCTCTCTTATTTCTTTGGTTAGGCTTTTTGTTATTTGGTCTGAGGTTTGTTTTAACGCCTTATGAAGCATCTTTTCAAACTGTAATAATATTACTAGGGATGTTGAGGAGGCTTGTGGAGAAGTTTGTGAGAGGATTTGTTCTGTATCTGACTCAAATGGAGAGTCTTGCTGTGACATTTTCTGTCTGTGAGAGCGCCCTGATGCTGTATCTTGTGAGGTGACTGGAGCTGCTTCAGCTGCAGTGAGTGCCTGTGAGCTCTTTGTGAGGTGATTTTTATTTCTGCCACGGTTTCCTCCCAGTACCATATTTCCTGCCCAAACTTTCACAGTTTGTTCCCTGGGGCAAAAAGGTTCAAATGGATACCTTTTGAGCCTGCAGGCTCCGCTTTGTCCTTCTCTTCTCTCCTCAGCGGTGTGGAGCTCTAACAATGCATGTCTGCTCCGCTAGGCTCCGCCTCCTGCCCCCGTTTTATTTTTTCAAGATAACTTTTTTGAAGTAAGTTCATTTCTTGGACATGTCCTTGCCATAGACTTTATTCATAGTATTTTACTCCATAATTTGGTATGGTGTATAAAAATTATACTTACACTTCATAGGCAGGATATCCATTTCCTTTTGTCGTAAATACATTATTTATCACCTCTCCCTACAGGTGACCTGGAATTATTTGGGGGATTTTTGAGTGTGGATTTAGCATTTTGACGGATTCCATTTTTCATTCCAATACAGTTTGGGACCCTAAACTCACAATATGAGGTATGGCCCTTTGGTTTTTGTTAGGTGAGAAATGAGAGACAATCCCCAAAGTGCAGACATAGATACATATAAAATACAGTTTTGTTCATATCTGTTTCATTTATTTGTATTTTCTTGTTTCCATTGCACAACTAATGTTGTCAAATTATAGGTTTTGGTATCTAATGAATTTTCACGTTCTCTCCTGACGAAGCCATATGGCAAAACATGTAGAAAACATGAATGTGATCACAGTAAATCATTGTCAATATTAGGATGCCTTGCACACATCCATGGCTATGACTATACTGTATGCACTGTTTTTATTGATGTTGTTCATCTAATACAATTTGTATACATATTTTTTTATATTATACATTGTTGTCTGTAACGATTTGTGCATTTAAAGTCCCATATCTTCTGTATGATAAAAATCAATAGCACCTTCTTTTTATTCTACTGGTCCTATGCTTTCAGAAAATATATTGTTTGGGGGGGGGGGGGTTCACAATTTCTGTATACTGTAAGGCAAGAATGAAAACCTTCCATTTTTTTTTTTTTTTTTTTTTTTTTTTTTTGAGAAATTTGTATATTTACATTTTTGCACATGTTCGATTTTCACCATTTTGCAAAAAGGAGCAGTGTAAATACTTTTTTATTTCTTAACTCCATACAGGTTAAGATTTTATATTTAGCAGGAATTTTGTAAAATGTGTTGTGTTTTTATCTGCTAATAATGTTTTTTGTGTATTTTTTGCGAATATATTGGTTTGATAAACATTTGCACAAATACCACGGGGTCTAAAAAATCAGTAGCACCTTTTTTTTTTTAATCTAGAGGTCATATGCTTCTTCAGAAAATATATGGTTTTTGGGGTCACAAATTCTGAAAGCTGTAAGGGAAAAATGAAAGCCTTCATATTTTTAGAGAAATTTGGATATTTACACTTAAGCATCTGTTCAATTTTCACTATTTTTCAAAAAGGCGCAATTTAAAAGTTACAAATATTTATTAACTTGATACAGGTTAAGCTTTTATATTTAGCAGGAATTTTGTAAAATATACTGTGTTTTTATCTGTTAATAATGGTTTTAGTGTATTTTTTGCAAATATATTGGCTTGACCGCAGGGTCCAAAAAATCAGTAGCACCTTCTTTTTACTGATCATGTGCTTTCAGAAAATATATGGTTTGGGGGTCTTTTAGAAACTCTGAAAGCTATAAGTGAAAAATAAAAAAGCAAAAAAAGAAAATTGCAAAAATGTTCTGGCCACCTGAGTGTACAAAATGGAGCACAGGGCCTGGCAGCGAAAGGGTTAATGGGATTTTATGTGATCAACACAAAGTGGCACAAAATGTTTTACAAATAAATATGTAAAAAGTGTGGCATGCATTTGTATTCAGCCCCCTTTACTCTGATACCCCTAATTAAAATCTGGTGGAACTAATTGCCTTCAGAAGTCACCTAATTTAGTAAATAGAGTCCACCTGTGTGTAATTTAATCTTAGTATAAATACAGCTGTTCTGTGAAGCCCTCAGAGATTTGTTAGAGAACCATAGTGAACAAACAGTATCATGAAGGCCAAGGAACATATCAGACAGATCAGGGATGAAGTTGTGGAGAAGTTTAAAGCAGATTATAAAAAATATCCCAAGCTTTGAACGTTTCATGGAGCACTGTTCAAGCCATCAACTGAAAATGGAAAGAGTATAGCACAACTGCAAACCTAACAAGACATAGCCATCCACCTAAAATGACAGGCCAGGCAAAGAGGGCATTAATCACAAAAGCAGCCAAGAGTCCCATGGTAACTTTGGAGGAGCTGCAGAGATCCACAACTCAGGTGGGAGAATCTGCCCACAGTACAACTAACTAACTGATAATCGTGCACTCCACAAATTTGGCCTTTATGGAAGAATGTCAAGAAGAAAGCCATTGTTGAATGAAAGCCATAAAAAGACCTGTTTGCAGTTTGCTAGACGCTAGGGATGAGCCAAACACCCCCCGGTTCGGTTCGCACCAGAACCTGCGAACTGAAAATTTGCACGAACGTTAGAACCCCATTGACGTCTATGGGACTCAAACGTTCGAAATCAAAAGTGTTCATTTTAAAGGCTAATTTGCATGGTATTGTCCTAAAAAGGGTTCGGGGACCCGGGTTCTGCCCCAGGGGACATGTATCAATGCAAAAAAAACTTTTAAAAACGGACATTTTTTCGGGAGCAGTGATTTTAACCACTTGACGACCGCCTCACGCTGATATACATCAGCAGAATGGCACGGGCAGGCAAAATCACATACCTGGTACGTGATTGCCTTCCCGCGGGTGAGGGGTCCGATCGGATCCCCCCCCCGGTGCCAGAGGCGGTCGGCTTTAGTTCGCGGGTGATGAGAGGTGAGGGGGAGGCCATCCATTCATGGCCACCCCCTCCCGATCGCTCCCGGCGAATGAAAATCCTTCCTCTCCCTCTGTAGTGTAAACAGAGGGAGAGGAAGTGATGTCATCCCTCCTTGAGTCGGTCTTTTCGTTCCGGTGCCGAGGAGAGAAGACATCAAGTAAGTGCACCAACACTACACTTTCAGTAGAACACGCAGGCACACTTTTCACCCCCCAGTCACCCCCACGATCACCCCCCGATCACCCCACTGTACCCCCTGTCACAGTGACACCAATAGCAGTTTTTTTGTTTTTTTTTGCATTGGTGTCAGTTTGTGACAGTTATAAGTGTTAGGGTTAGCCCCCTTTAGGTCTAGGGTACCCCCCTTTAGGTCCAGGGTACCCCCCTAACCCCCCTAATAAATGTTAACCCCTTGATCACCCCCCGTTGCCAGTGTCGCTAAGCGATCGTTTTTCTGATCGCTGTATTAGTGACACAGGTGACGCTAGTTAGGGAGGTAAGTATATAGGTTCGCTGTCAGTGTTTTATAGCAACAGGGACCCCCATATACTACCTACTAAACCCCCTGATTGCCCCCTAGTTAACCCTTTCACCAGCGATCACCGTATAAGTGTTACGGGTGACGCTGGTTAGTTAGTTTGTTTTTTATAGTTTATTATAGTTTTAGGGCACCCGCCGTTTATTAACTTATAAAGGTTTAACCCCCTAATTGCCCGGTGGTGATATACGTTACGTTTTTAGGATCAGATAAGGTCTGCGTCGCCCCAGGCAGCGTCAGGTTAGTGCCAGTACCGCTAACACCCACGCACACAGCATACACCTCCCTTAGTGCTATAGTATCTGAGCGGATCGATATCTGATCCGATCAGATCTATACCAGCGTCCCCAGCAGTTTAGAGTTCCCAAATACGCAGTGTTAACGGGATCAGCCCAGATACCTGCTAGCACCTGCGTTTTGCCCCTCGGCCCAGCCCAGCCCACCCAAGTGCAGTATCGATCGATAACTGTCACTTACAAAACACTAAGCACACATAACTGCAGCGTTCGCAGAGTCAGGCCTGATCCCTGCGTTCGCTAACAGTTTTTTGGTAGCGTTTTGATACAGTCGCTAACAGTCAGGAGCTTTTCTGCCTGTGAGTCTCACTAGTGTACCCCTAAATTTAGAGCCCAAAATGGCAAATCGAATGTACACACTAGTGAAGAGGCCTACACGTTTCTGAGCATGACAGATAGTGAAGAGGAAGTCACTCATCTGTCAGATTCAGGCTCAGAATATGATCCTGTAGAGGACAGCGGCTCCATGACAGATAGCTCTGATGACGGAGTTGTGGTCCCTGCTAAGGTCAGGCATACCAGACCCCAATCTTCTTCTTCTGTCTTTGAAGTGCAAGAACTGCAGGGCTCTCGTATGGAGCAGAGAAGTACTAGTGCCGCTATTCCTTCTGGTGAACTGGCAAGCACCAGCGGCCTAGTACACCCTGGTCATATATCCAGCACTGCAGTATCACGTGGTGACGTGGCGAGTCCCACAAGTGCAGTTCAAGCTGGCGAGGTGGTAAGCACAAGTAGTGTCCCGCTGCCACCAAGAAGACGAACACAGGCCCATCGTGCCCATAGTGCCCTTCCTGCTGCATTCGCCAATCCGAATTGGGAACCCACCACTTCTGCAGCACCCGTACTTCCCCCCCATTCACTGGCCAACCCATAATTCAGGTGGAAACAGTTGATTTTACGCCACTGGATTTTTGTTTTTCACCGAAGATCTATTGTGGACCAAAGCAATTTGTACGCTGGTCAACACATCGCCACTATTCCCCAGTCCTCCCTTGCCAGAGATTGGAAACCAATTACGGTTTCTGAATTTAAGCTCTTTCTGGGCCTTTCCCTCAACATGGGCATAAATAAAAAGAGTAAGTTGCGGTCATATTGGTTAGGGATGAGCTTCGAGTTCGAGTCGAACTCATGTTCGACTCGAACATTGGCTGTTCGCAAGTTCGCCGAACAGCGAACAATTTGGGGTGTTCGCGGCAAATTCGAATGCCGCAGAACACCCTTTAAAAGTCTATGGGAGAAATCAAAAGTGCTCATTTTAAAGGCTTATATGCAAGTTATTGTCATAAAAAGTGTTTGGGGACCCGGGTCCTGCCCCAGGGGACATGGATCAATGCAAAAAGAAGTTTTAAAAACGGCCGTTTTTTCAGGAGCAGTGATTTTAATAATGCTTAAAGTCAAACAATAAAAGTGTAATATCCCTTTAAATTTCGTACCTGGGGGGTGTCTATAGTATGCCTGTAAAGGGGCGCATGTTTCCGGTGTTTAGAACAGTCTGACAGCAAAATGACATTTCGAAGGAAAAATTCAATTTAAAACTACCCACGGCTATTGCATTGCCGACAATACACATAGAAGTTCATTGATAAAAACGGCATGGGAATTCAACACAGGGAAACCCCGAACCAAAATTAAAAAAAAAAAAAAAAGACGTGGGAGTCCCCCTAAATTCCATACCAGGCCCTTCAGGTCTGGTATGGATATTAAGGGGAACCCCGGCCAAAATTAAAAAAAAAACGGCGTGGGGTCCCCCCCAAAAATTCATACCAGACCTTTATCCAAGCACGCAACCTGGCAGGCCGCAGGAAAAGAGGGGGGGACGAGAGTGTGGGCCCCCCCCTCCTGAACCGTACCAGGCCACATGCCCTCAACATTGGGAGGGTGCTTTGGGGTAGCCCCCCAAAACACCTTGTCCCCATGTTGATGAGGACAAGGGCCTCATCCCCACAACCCTGGCTGGTGGTTGTGGGGGTCTGCGGGCGGGGGGCTTATCGGAATCTGGAAGCCCCCTTTAACAAGGGAACCCCCAGATCCCGGCCCCCCCCTGTGTGAAATGGTAAGGGGGTACTTACCCCTACCATTTCACTAAAAAACTGTCAAAAATGTTAAAAATGACAAGAGACAGTTTTTGACAATTCCTTTATTTAAATGATTCTTCTTTCTTCTATCTTCCTTCATCTTCTTCTGGTTCTTCCTCCGGCGTTCTCATCCAGCATCTTCTCCGTGGCGTCTTCTATCTTCTTCTCCTCGGGCCGCTCCGCACCCATGGCATGGGGGGAGGCTCCCGCTCTTCTCTTCATCTTCTTCTTCTTCTTCATCCTCTTCTCTTCTTCCTTCTTCTCCAATTTGGGGCTACCCCAAAGCACCCTCCCAATGTTGAGGGCATGTGGCCTGGTACGGTTCAGGAGGGGGGGCGCACTCTCGTCCGTGCGTGCTCGGATAAGGGTCTGGTATGGATTTTTGGGAGGACCCCACGACTTTTTTTTTTTTTTTTTTGGCGCGGGGTTCCCCTTAAAATCCATACCAGACTTGGTATGGAATTTAGGGGGACTCCCACGTCCTTTTTTGGTTCGGGGTTTCCCTGTGTTGAATTCCCATGCCGTTTTTATCAATGAACTTCTATGTGTATTGTCGGCAATGCAATAGTCGCGGGTAGTTTTAAATGGAATTTTTCCTTCGTAATGTCATTTTGCTGTCAGACTGTTCTAAACACCGGAAACATGCGCCCCTTTACAGACATACTATAGACACCCCCAGGTATGAAATTTAAAGGGATATTACACTTTTATTGTTTGACTTTAAGCATTATTAAAATCACTGCTCCTGAAAAAACGTCCGTTTTTAAAACTTTTTTTTGCATTGATCCATGTCCCCTGGGGCAGGACCCGGGTCCCCAAACACTTTTTATGACAATAACTTGCATATAAGCACTTTTGATTATTCATGTTCGTGTCCCATAGACTTTAACGGTGTTCGCGTGTTCGAGCAAACTTTTTTCCTGTTCGCATGTTCTGGTGCGAACCGAACAGGGGGATGTTCGGCTCATCCCTAATATTGGCCCACTGACCCAATTTACCATATGCCCGTGTTCTCTGCCTCCATGACCATGGCACAATACGAGTAGATTATGCGGGTTCATGCACTTCAACGACAATGAACTCTGTCATCCTCGTGGAGACCATGGATACGATCGGCTCTACAGAATTCGGCCCCTCGTAAACCACTTCAACCAACGTTTTGCAGACTTGTTTACTCCCCATCAAGTTGTCTGCGTTGATGAGTTCCTGATTAAATTTTCTGGCCGCTTGTCATTCAAACAGTACCTTCCCAGCAAGCGTGCCAGATACGGGGTCAAGATGTATAAGCTCTGTGACAGGGCCACAGGCTATACATGTAGTTTTATGGTTTACGAAGGCAAAGATAGTCACGTAGAGCCGACAAACTGCCCTGACTACATAGGAAGCGCTGGCAAGATAATGTGGGACTTGGTGTCACCCTTATTCAAAAAGGGGTACCACTTGTACGTGGACAATTATTACACGAGCGTGCCACTTTTTAGCCACCTTTTTGATCATCAAATTGGAGCATGTGGCACCGTGTGACCTAATCGCCGGGGCTTTCCCCAGCGGCTTGTAGATTCCCGTCTTAGGCTGGGGGAGAGAGCCTGCTTGCAGTGTAATAACTTGCTCGCTATGAAGTGGAGGGACAATAAGAATGTTTTCGTTCTCACCTCCCTTCATGCAGACAAGACGGTCCAAATTACTACGGCGACTGGTGTTGTGGAGAAACCCCTCTGTATCCACGAATATAACCAAAATATGGGAGGGGTGGACCTCAACGACCAGTTGTTGGCGCCGTACCTAGTTGCCCGTAAGGCCAGACGCTGGTACAAGAAAGTGTCTATTTATTTCAATTGGCTTTGCTGAATGCTTATGTGCTATACAGAGCTTCAGGACAGACTGGATCCTTCCTTAAATTCCAGGAAGAGATCGTCAGAGCTCTTCTGTATCCAGACGGTGCTCCACCTCACCATCCCCAACCAAATGCAGTAAGCCGGCTGCATGAGAGGTATTTTCAATATGTGCTCCCGAGTACCCCTACCCAACGAGCCCCCCAAAAAAGATGTCGTGTCTGCAGCAAGCGCAGATTTAGGCGTGACACCCGGTATTATTGTCCCTTCTGTCCTGACAATCCTGGTCTTTGCATTGGTGAATGTTTTGAACGTTACCATACACTAGTTTAGTATTAGCGTAGGGTACAGCACTGCACAGACTAGGACACACTTTCACAGGGTCTCCCAAGATGCCATCGCATTTTGAGAGACCAAAACCTGGTACCAGTTAAAGTTAAAGTTACAAAAGAAAGTGTAAAAAAAAAAAAAAAAAGTAAAAAAAAAAGAAAAACACAAAAAAATATGAAATAAAAAAAACAAAAATAGTTTTTGTTTTATTGTTCTCTCTCTATTCTCGCTCTATTGTTCTGCTCTTTTTTTATTGTATTCTATACTGCAATGTTTTATTGTTATGTTTTTATCATGTTTGCTTTATAGGTATGCAATTTTTTTAAACTTCTTTGTTTTTTTATTGTTAACCACTTTTTTGTTTTCAGGTACGCCATTCAGCTGCAGAGCGGATTTATTTATCTTGACAGCAACAGCGTTTGCTCCCACGATACATAAAGCCGTGACTCCAGCGCTGTCGGAGGTGATTTCACCACCACAGTTACATACTTCAGCATATATGCAGAAGCGTGGGGGCAGCAGTGGGTGGAGGAGCGATTTGCTCCTACCTTTTGCGGGACGATGCCCCCATGCTTCGGCATATATATATTTTAGGTAGGCACAGGTTGCATTAAATGTTTTATTTTTTACTATGTTTTTTTTTTGTATTTGCTTTGCAGGTATGGTAAGTATTACTGTCATACTGTAATGTTACTTTGTTTTTTGTTAACCATCATTTGCTTAGCAGGTACACCATTCAGTTGCAGCGCGGATTTATTTATCTTGACAGCAACAGCGTTTGCTCCCACGATACATAAAGCCGTGACTCCAGCGCTGTCGGAGGTGATTTCACCGCCACAGTTACATACTTCAGCATATATGCCGAAGCGTGGGTGCAGCAGTGGGTGGAGGAGGGATTTGCTCCTGCCTTTTGCGGGAGGATGCCCCCATGCTTCGGCATATATACGGTGCATGTATGCCCATCATTAGAAGTGGGTGGATGAAGGGAGGTATTCTAATGGTGAGCATACCCACCGATCAATATCTTTTTTTTCGTTCAGCCCACAGGCAATATACAATATATGCCCAACAAGGACCAGCAACGTACTGGTATGTTGCTGGACTTTGAGTGGTTATACCAGAATGATGCCTGCAGGTTTAGGTATCATCTTGGTATCATTCTTTTCAGCCAGCGGTCGGCTTTCATGTAAAAGCAATCCTAGTGGCTAATTAGCCTCTAGACTGCTTTTACAAGCAGTGGGAGGGAATGCCCCCCCACCGTCCATGTTTTTCTCTGGCTCTCCTGTCCCAACAGGGAACCTGAGAATGCAGCCGGTGATTCGGCCAGCTGACCATAGAGATGATCAGAGACCAGAATGGCTCCAAACATCTCTATGGCCTAAGAAACCGGAAGCTACGAGCATTTCATGACTTCGATTTCGCCGGATGTAAACAGCGCCATTGGGATATCGGGAAAGCATTTTATCACACCGATCTTGGTGTGGTCAGATGCTTTGAGGGCAGAGGAGAGATCTAGGGTCTAATAGACCCCAATTTTTTAAAAAAAGAGTACCTGTCACTACCTATTGCTATCATAGGGGATATTTACATTCCCTGAGATAACAATAAAAATGATTTAAAAAAACAGTTTAAAAATAAGATAAAAAATAAAAAAAATAATAAAAAGAGAAAAAAAAAAAGCACACCTGTCCCCCCCTGCTCTCGCGCAAAGGCGAACGCAAGCGTCGGTCTGGCGTCAAATGTAAACAGCACCATGCATGTGAGGTATCACCGCGAAGGTCAGATTGAGGGCAGTAATTTTAGTAGACCTCCTCTGTAAATCTAAAGTGGTAACCTGTAAAAGCTTTTAAAAATGTATTTAGTTTGTCGCCACTGCATGTTTGTGCACAATTTTAAAGCATGTCATTTTTGGTATCCATGTACTCGGCCTAAGATCATCTTTTTTATTTCATCAAACATTTGGGCAATATAGTGTGTTTTAGTGCATTAAAATTTAAAAAAGTGTGTTTTTCCCCAAAAAATGCGTTTGAAAAATCGCTGCGCAAATACTGTGTGGGAAAAAAAAATGAAACACCCACCATTTTAATTTGTAGGGCATTTGCTTTAAAAAAATATATAATGTTTGGGGGTTCAAAGTAATTTTATTGCAAAAAAAAAAATTTTTTCATGTAAACAAAAAGTGTCAGAAAGGGCTTTGTCTTCAAGTGGTTCGAAGAGTGGGTGATGTGTGACATAAGCTTCTAAATGTTGTGCATAAAATGCCAGGACAGTTCAAAACCCCCCCATATGACCTGATTTTGGAAAGTAGACACCCCAAGCTATTTGCTGAGAGGCATGTTGAGTCCATGGAATATTTTATATTGTGACACAAGTTGCGGGAAAAAGACAAATTTTTTTTTTATTTGCACAAAGTTGTCACTAAATGATATATTGCTCAATATATTGCTCAAACATGCCATGGGAATATGTGATTTTACACCCCAAAATAAATTATGTTGCTTCTCCTGAATACGGGGATACCACATGTGTGAGACTTTTTGGGAGCCTAGCCGCGTACGGGACCCCGAAAACCAAGCACCGCCTTCAGGCTTTCTAAGGGCGTAAATTTTTGATTTCACTCTTCACTGCCTATCACAGTTTCGGAGGCCATGGAATGCCCAGATGGCACAACCCCCCCCCCCCCCCAAATGACCCCATTTTGGAAAATAGACCCCCAAAGCTATTTGCCGAGAGGTATAGTATGTATTTTGCAGACCTCACTTTTTGTCACAAACTTTTGAAAGAAACAAAAAATACATTTTTCTTGTCTTTCTTCATTTTCAAAAACAAATGAGAGCTGCAAAATACTCACCATGCCTCTCAGCAAATAGCTTGGGGTGTCTACTTTCCAAAATGGGGTCATTTTCGGGGGTTTTGTGCTATCTTGGCATTTTTTGGCCTTCGAAACTGTGATAGGTAGTGAGGAGTGAAATCAAAAATGTACGCCCTTAGAAATCCTGAAGGCGGTGATTGGATTTCGGGGCCCCATATGAAGCTAGGCTCCCAAAAAGTCCCACACATGTGGTATCCCCGTACTCAGGAGAAGCAGCAGAATGTATTTTGGGGTGCAATTCCACATATGCCCATGGCCTGTGTGAGCAATAGATCATTTAGTGACAACTTTGTGCAAAAAAAAAAAAAAATTGTCACTTTCCCGCAACTTGTGTCAAAATATAAAATATTCCATGGACTCAACATGCCTCTCAGCAAATAGCTTGGGGTGTCTACTTTCCAAAATGGGGTCATTTGGGGGGGTTTGTGCCATCTTGGTATTTTATGGCCTTCAAAACTGTGATAGGTAGTGAGGAGTGAAATCAAAAATGTATGCCCTTAGAAATCCTGAAGGCAGTGCTTGGTTTTCGGGGCCCCGTACGCAGCTAGGCTCCCAAAAAGTCCCACACATGTGGTATCCCCATACTCAGGAGAAGCAGCTGAATGTATTTTGGGGTGCAATTCCACATAGCCCATGGCCTATGTGAGCAATATATCATTTAGTGACAACTTTTTGTAAATTTTTTTTTTTTGTCATTATTCAATCACTTGGGACAAAAAAAATAAATATTCAATGGGCTCAACATGCCTCTCAGCAATTTCCTTGGGGTGTCTACTTTCGAAAATGGGGTCATTTGGGGGGGGGGGTTTGTACTGCCCTGCCATTTTAGTACCTCAAGAAATGACATAGGCAGTCATAAACTAAAAGCTGTGTAAATTCCAGAAAATGTACCCTAGTTTGTAGATGCTATAACTTTTGCGCAAACCAATAAATATACGCTTATTGACATTTTTTTAACCAAAGATATGTGGCCGAATACATTTTGGCCTAAATGTATGACTAAAATTGAGTTTATTGGATTTTTTTTATAACAAAAAGTAGAAAATATCATTTTTTTTTCAAAATTTTCGGTCTTTTTCCGTTTATAGCGCAAAAAATAAAAACCGCAGAGGTGATCAAATACCATCAAAAGAAAGCTCTATTTGTGGGAAGAAAAGGACGCAAATTTCGTTTGGGTACAGCATTGCATGACCACGCAATTAGCAGTTAAAGCGACGCAGTGCCAAATTGTAAAAAGTGCTCTGGTCAGGAAGGCGGTAAATCCTTCCGGGGCTGAAGTGGTTAATGTAAGCCTTAAGTTTTTTTCTCATTTTCTTTCTTTCCTGATGACTAGGGATGAGCCGAACACCCCCCGGTTCGGTTGGCACCAGAACCTGCGAACGGAACGAAAGTTTGCGTGAACTTTAGAACCCCATTAAAGTCTATGGGACTCGAACGTTCAAAATCAAAAGTGCTAATTTTAAGGGCTAATATGCATGGTATTGTCCTAAAAAGGGTTTGGGGACCCGGGTCATGCCCCAGGGGACATGTATCAATGCAAAAAAAGTTTTAAAAACAGCCGTTTTTTTGGGAGCAGTGATTTTAATGATGCTTAAAGTGAAAAAAAAGTGAAATATTCCTTTAAATATTGTACCTGGGGGGTGTCTATAGTATGCCTGTAGAGTGGCGCGTGTTTCCCTTGCTTAGAACAGTCCCTGCACAAAATTACATTTTTAAAGGAATAAAAGTCATTTAAAACTGCTTGCGGCTTTAATGTAATGTCGGGTCCAGGCAATATGGATGAAAATCTGTGAGACAAATGACATGGGTACCCCCCCAGTCCATTACCAGGCCCTTTGGCTCTTGTATGGATATTAAGGGGAACCCCGCACCCAAATTAAAAAAAGGAAAGGTGTGGGGCCCCCAGGCCCTATATACTCTGAACAGCAGTATACAGGCGGTGCAAACAAGACAGGGACTGTAGGTTTGTTGTTAAGTAGAATCTGTTTGTAATTTTGAACTGGTACTTTTTTAAAGTGTAGCTCCAGCCGAAAAAACTATTTTTAAGCTTTTTGGAAAACATAGGGAAGGGTTATCACCCCTGTAACATTTGTTTTGCTGTCTGTGCACCTCTTCAGAAGATTTCACCTCACTTTCTGTCCCAATGACAAATGTTTTTTGAAAATTTGGGTTTTTTAGTGAAACAAGGATTGGTGATAAAGCATCAGTGGAGAAGAGACACGTTTTTCCCATATTAACTCTTACAGGAGAGAATCTCCCTTTCTAGGGGTAGATTTCATCTCACTCCCTGTTGTCTCCTTCCGTTTCCAAGTAGGAGTCTTTTGTAAGTTGGATGTTTGAAAGTAGGGACCTGCCCTATATACTCTGCAGAAATTGGGGCCTTAGGTGTTGGTGTTGCCACAACACTATAAGCTCTCACAGTTATTCTTGGTGGGCGCAGGAACAGGCCCTGCTTTGAAATATTAGATCAAGAATTGTAATTACATGTCCCTGTTGAACAGGGGCAGAAAAATTGGGCCTTGGGCACTGGTGCTGGTGCCACAACACTGCAACCCCTCACAGATACCCTAGTTGAGCGCAGCAACATCAAAAATTGTCATTACACGCTCCTGTTAAACAGGGGATGAAAAACTGGGCCTTAGCCACTGGTGGCGGCGCCCAGAACCAAAAATGTTCTTTCACGCTATCAGCATGATCATTGAGAAGGAAGAGGATAATCACTCAGCATAACAGGATAGTCACTCAGCATCAGCATAGGCAGTCTTGAAGGAATCTGACATTTCAAAAAAAATTATTTGGTTACATCAGCATCAGGTGCCTGATAGCTGGTGGTGATATAAGACTGGTTTATTTTTATGAAGGTCAATCGATCGACAGAGTTGGTGGACAGGCGCACCCTGTGATCGGTTACAAAACCTCCAGCAGCACTGAATGTGCATTCCGAAAGAATGCTCATTTGCATACTGTGCAAGCTCTGGCCAGTGATCCATCCTCAAGACCCAGTAACCCAGAGGGTTTTCGGTGGGAAAGGTGTCCAAGTCAGATCTTGCCCCTAGGTATTCCTGCACCATGTAAAACAGACGCTGGTCTGCTGGAACCGATCATACCTTGGGGCTGCGGACTAAAAAATTGTCTGAACACATTGGTCAGACGGCCACCTTCTCCACCGCTCCTTCTTTGACTGACCGAAGCCTCAGCAATACGTTGTGCAGGAACAGGAGTTTGTAATCTCCCAGTCTCTGGGAACGCGTTGCACAGATCCTTCTGCAAGGCCTTCCAAAGATGTTTCATCCTCTGCTCCCTCTGCGATGGCAAGATAAGGTCCTTACCCTTGTAACGTGGATAAAGGAGGGTTACCAGCCAGTATTGATCCCTCTCCTTGATACCACGAATATGAGGATCCTTCCGCAGGCTTTGCAGGATCAGGGAGGCCATGCAGCGTAGGTTTGCTGAGGCATTCGGTCCGGAGTCCTCTGGGTCACTAAGGATGACATGATCTGCAGCCACCGCCTCACAGCCACGTACAAGTCCATGGGTTTCTTCGGACTGTAAATGATCCCTTGAAGACTGCTGCTGATGCTGAGTGCCAGGCTCCACCTCCATGCTGACACAATCCTCCTCCTCCTCGTCCTCTTCCTGTGTGATCGAGTCTGGATAAAGGGGGCCTTGAGAGGTAAGGAAGTCCTCCTCTTCCTCCCTCTGTTCTGCCTCAAGTGCCCTGTCCATTATTCCATGCAGCGTGTGCTCCAACAGGTGGACAAGAGGTACAGTGTCACTGATGCATGCACTGTCACTGCTCACCATCCTCGTAGCCTCCTCAAATGGTGACAGGACAGTGCATGCATCCCTGATCATAGCCCACTGGTGTGGGGAAAAAACCTAGGTCCCCTGACCCTGTCCTGGTTCCATAGTTGCATAGGTACTCATTGATGGCCCTCTGCTGCGTGTGCAGCCGCTGCAGCATGGCCAACGTTGAGTTCCACCTGGTGGGCATGTCACAGATTAGGCGGTTCTTGGGCAGGTTAAATTCCTTTTGGAGGTCAGCCAGCCAAGCACTGGCATTATATGACCTGCGGAAATGTGGTATCTCGTCCTCCACGTGGCTGATGCGAGCTTCTGTCTCCGTGACCCGGTCTCTTAATTTTTGTAAATCCGGATTAATGAGACATCGACTTTTACCTCCTCAATTTTGCTTGTCAATGTGCTTTTGCAGTCCGAAATAGTTTCCAGTACACGTGCAATGTCCTCCACAGCCGGGTCTGTGTGAGAAGAGGAGCCGGCGCCATTTTCTTCCCTGGCCTCCTTGTCCGTGTGCCGGTATTTTGCCAGTTTAGCAGCTGAATCTGCTTTCTGCTCCGGCGGTGACATGATCTCCGTGAGCAGGGGGTAGTAAGGAACCCAAAGGTGGGCGAAAAATGAGCAGTTTTAACCCCAGGATATATACATTCGGATTATAAGCAAGTGGAGCTCCCGTTCTTCACTCCTTACACCATGCCGGTCCAGGCCACGCCCCCAACCTGCGGAAATGCACACAGACTTTCCTAACCTGCCTCAGGACATCCTGTAAGCCCGGGTACCTGCCCAACCGCTGCACCACCAAGTTAAGGACATGAGCCAAACAGGGCACATGGGTCAGTTGTCCCTGTCAGAGGGCGGAGAGGAGGTTGGTGCCATTGTCGCAAACCACCATACCTGGCTAAAGTTGGTTCCAAGGACAAATCAGAACAGGAAGAGGCCATGGAGGAAGAAGAAGAGGAGGGGGTGGAGGAGAGAGGTGTGGCAGAATCACTACTAGTAGAATTTTGGAGGCGTGGTGGCGAAACAACCTCCAACACTACTGCACCCTGTCCTGCATCCTTCCCAACTGCCAGAAGAGTCACCCAGTGCGCGGTGAAAGACAGGTAACGTCCCTGTCCATGCCTGCTGGACCATAAGTCAGTGGTAATATGCACCTTACCGCTGACCACCCTGTCCAGCAAGGCCAAGACATTGCCTTCCACATGCCGGTAGAGAGCCGGAATCGCCTTCCTTGAGAAAAAGTGGCATTTGGGAACCTGCCACTGAGGAACCGCACATTCCACAAACTCACAGAAGGGGGCAGAGTCTACCAACTGAAAAGGCAGCAGTTGAAGTGCTAGCAATTTAGTCAAGCTAGCATTCAACCACTGGGCATGTGGATGACTGGGAACGAACTTCTTTCGGCGGTGCAGCAGCTGGGGCAGGGAAATTTGCCTGGTACAATCTGACGTCGGTGTACTGATAGCGATTGCCCCCAAGTACTTGGCTGTGACACACCTATTTCTACACCTTCATTCCTCTCAGTGCAGGTCTCAGAGAGGACTGAAGGTATAGTGGGGTTGGAGATCCCATCTGATGAGGAGCAAGGAGAGGTCCTCTTTGTTCTTTGGTGTGGGTCTTTTAGGTACGCTTGCCAACGAACTGCATGGCAGGTCGACATATGTCTGGTCAAGCATGTGGTGCCCAAGCGGGTGATGTTTTGGCCACGCGAGATATGCTTGAGACATATGTTGCAAATAGCAGTGGTGGGATCTGATGCACTTGTCTCAAAAAACACCAAAGAACTTTTGGAATAACGTGCAGAGACAGCAACGCCCTGCAGATGCGGAGCACGCAAACAAGATAACCCCTCCTTGACTCCCTTTGAACTTTGGTGCTCCAATACAGAAGTCCAGAGGAGAAGAATTTCCCTAATTTACACCGCTTTAAAATCTCACTCGGACAAACCTGCATATGCTCGGGCCAGGGAGGAGGACACAGACAGCTCCTGGACTTCGAAGGATTGGTCTATCAGGTTTGAAAGGTCCTTTTAAAGGTATACAAAACATCTTGATAGAAGCTAGTGTCAAAGTCATAACATGGTGGTATTATGTACCTGCTCACATTTCCGTCATTTTTCCAGGGACATCCCCCCCTTTGTTTCAGGGGATGTGAGCTAGAGGGGTCTATGATACATATATGGTGGTCTTGCCCGAGAATCAGATCATTTTGGGATAAAGTATTCCGCACAATCAGTACTATATCGCCGCACACAATAACCCCTAATCCTGCCATTGCTCTGCTAAATGGGAGGATCAGGGCTCTTCCTAAATTTACACAGAAGTTGATATTCTTTATCCTCTTAGGGGCTAAAGTCATCATAGCAAAGTCCTGGAAGAACCTAGCGTTTAGTTTCAGGGTTTTAAGAGGAAGGTTTTGTGGATTATGGCGAGGAACGGGACAATTTCAGTTTGAATTTTGTCTTGTCATGGGCAGAATTCTGAGGCAGACATAATACGAATCTACGATCATGTCAGGCTTGAGAAAAGCCATGTTACTTGTGCGTAAAGCACCCCAGACAGGTTGCAAGATGGAGGGGTATAGAGGCACAGTTTGGGGAAACAAGTAGGGCTATAGCGATGAGGCGGGAGATTTTGCCCCAGGACTGACGGGCAATTCCACAGTGTGATCCCATAGGGGTGGTTTGCCTTGAGTCCGGGGTAGAAGTCTGGAACCCCTATTTTTTGGTTATGTTCACTGTTACTCCCCTTCACATGGACTCTTAGATGCCCTCTCATGCCTGTACTTAGAAATTCCGTTTGGGTTGATATATTATTTGTGTCTGCCCTCATTCTTGAAGGAATTGCTTTCTCATTTCAAAGTCTTTATGTGCATAAGAAATGTAATGTATATTCTTCATTGATTTGTATGCATATTTTTATCTACAAAATAAAAATGTTTGAAAAGTAAATATTACAATCTTATTAAGAGGCGCCTGTTGCTGTTTTTCTATTGAAATTCTTGGTGGCTGCAGGGCACTACTTGCGCTAGCCACTGCACCAGCTTGAACTGAACTTATGGGACTCGCCACATCACCAAGTGTTACTGTAGTGCTGGTTTGTCTAAGACCTGCTAATAATAGGCCGCTGGTGCTCACCAGTTCACCAGAAGGTAGAGCAGTACTAGAACGCCACACAATCTGTTTTTAAGGCTTACTATTGTTTGTATTAATGTAGGAGTGCAGCTTATTTATTTAACCACTTGACAACTGGGCACTTAAACCCCTTCCTAACCAGACCAATTTTCAGCTTTCGGTGCTCTCACATTTTGAATGACAATTACTCAGTCATGCAACACTGTACCTATATGAAATTTTTGTCCTTTTTTTTTCACACAAATAGAGCTCTCTTTTGGTGGTTTTTAATCACCGCTGGGTTCTTTATTTTTTGCGATATAAAAGAAAAAAGACCGAAAAATCTGTAAAAAAAAATGCATTTTTCTTCATTTCTGTTATAAAATTTTGCAAATTAGTAATTTTTCTTCATATATTTTGGCCAAAATTTATACCGCTACTTAACTTTGGTAAAAAATAACCCAAATCGGTGGATATTATTTGGTCTTTGTGAAAGTTATAGAGTCCAAAAGCTATGGTGCCAATATCTGAAAATTAATCACACCTGAAGTACTGACGGCCTATCTAATTTCTTGAGGCCCTAACATGCCAGAAAAGTACAAATACCCCCAAATGACCCCTTTTTGGAAAGAAGACATTCCAAGGTATTTAGAAAGATGCATGGTGAGTTTTTTGAAGTTGTCATTTTTTTCCCACAATTCTTTGCAAAATCAAGTTTTTTTTTTTTTTTTTTTTTTTCCCACAAAATTGTCATATTAGCAGGTTATTTCTCACACACAGCATATGCATACCACAAATTACACCCCAAAACACATTCTGCGATTACTCCTGAGTACGGTGATACCACATGTGTGAGTCTTTTACACAGCCTGGCCACATACAGAGGCCCAACATGCACGGAGCACCTTCAGGCGTTCTGGAGCTCCCAGGCCAATTCTGACATTTCTCTCTTACATGTAAAAATCCTCATTTATTAGCTAGAAAATTACATAGAATCCCAAAACATTATATATGTTATTTTAGCAAAGACCCTGGAGAATACAATGGTGGTCATTGTAACTTTTTATCTCGCACAGTATTTGTGCAGCAATTTTTTTAACGCTTTTTTTGTAAAAAAAACAATTTTGTGCTTTAAAAAAAACCAAAACAGTAAAGTTAGCCCAATGTTTTTGCATAATGTGAAAGATGAAGTTACGCCGAGTAAATAGATACCCAACATGTCACCTTTCAAAATTGTACGCGCTTGTGGAATGGCGCCAAACTTCGCTACTCAAAAATCCCCATAGGCGACGCTTTAAAAAATTTTTCTGGTTACATGTTTTGAGTTACAGAGGAGGTCTAGGGCCAAAATTATTGCTCTCGCTCTGCCGATAGCAGCGATACCTCACATGTGTGGTTTTAACACCATTTTCATATGTGGGCGGGACTTACGTATGCATTTGTTTCTGCATGCGAGCACACGGGGACAGGGGCGCTTTAAAAATTTTTTTTTTTTTTTATTGTTCATTTTACTTTATTTTCGTTTGATGCTTTTTTTCCAAAAAAAAAAAAAATTTGACCACTTTTATTCCTATTACAAGGAATGTAAACATCCCTTGTAATAGGAATATGGCATGACAGGTCCTCTTTACAGTGAGATATGGGGTCATTAAGACCCCACATCTCACCTCTAGGCTGGGAAGCCTAAAATAAAAAAAAAAAAAAAAAAAAAAAAAAAAGATCCTGGCTTCGATCATAGCGGTGAGTCGGTAGAAGCACCGGAGGGCGGCGGGAGGGAGGGCCATCCCCTCTCGCCTCCCGTAAGAACGATCAAGCAGTGGAATAGCTGCTATGATCATTCTTATGGTGTAGGGAATCGCCGGCTGAAAAAGTTGATATCTGAATGATGCCTGTAGCTGCACCCATCATTTAGATATCCCCGCACAAAGTCAAGGGCGTTGTATGACAGCCGGCGGGCGGGAAGTGGTAAAACGCATTTTTTTCTTTAACACAAAGTTGTCCATTTATACACTATTTCTAACACATAGCATGTACATACCAAAAATGACACCCCAAAATAGATTCTCCTACTCCTCCTGAGTATGGCGATACCACATGTGTCAGACTTTCACAGCCTGGCCACATACAGAGGCTGAGCATGGCAGAGCATGGCTGAGTATGGCGGGGTATTGCAGGGTATTGCAGAGTACTGTGGGGTATTGCAGAGTACTGTGGGGTATTGCAGAGTACTGTGGGGTATTGCAGAGTACTGTGGGGTATTGCAGAGTACTGTGGGGTATTGCAGAGTACTGTGGGGTATTGCAGAGTACTGTGGGGTATTGCAAAGTATTGTGGGGGTATTGCAGAGTATTGTGGGGGTATTGCAGAGTATTGTGGGGGTATTGCAGAGTAGTGCAGGGCATTGCAGAGTATTGCACAGCATTGCAGAGCATTATGGATGACTGAGCATGGATGGATGGATGGCTGGATGTCACTGTGCAGAGCTGTGGGCACTACACATCCAGCCCACAGCGCTGCAGCCATCCATCCCCCTCTCCGCTCAGTGTACTGATCGGTACACAGGAGGGGAGGAGAGGAACCGGCGTCATGAGATGACGCCGGTCTGTTTACATGTGTTCGCTCCGTCATTTGACGGAGCGATCACATGGTAAACGGCCGCGATCAGCGGCCATTTACCAGGATCCGTGATGCGCCGGGTCCTCTGGACCCGGCGGTCACGGATGTGTTCGGGTGCGCGCCCCAGGGGGCGCGCGAGAGGGGAATTCTGGGAGGACGTCATAGTACGCCCTCCCAGAGTTATCCAACCGCCCTGCAGCCGTCATTCGGCTATGGGCCGGTTGGTAAGCGGTTAATAAAAGCTCTTTACTTTTTGACCATACTACACCATTGGAGTTCTCTTTTTCTCCTATCCCTTCCCTACTCCCCCCCGGGGAGTAAGAGAACACTATGAGGATGTGGATTTAAAGCTTCCATTCAAGTTCAACATTAATTGGTACAGAGAACCCGCTGGTGGTAGATGTCGGAATAGCGGAACAGATTCTTTACATAATTTTATGCTGTTGATTAAAGACATTAAGGTGAGGGTTCTGTGAGCTTATTGATGGGATTTTATACCTCTCACTTGTAAGATGTGCGGTTTGTTTAAACCTATTTCGAAGGAGCATTTTGGACATTAATTTGAAAAACATCTGAGTAGAAGATTATCACCACATTGACTTTTATTTTATTTTATCAATGCCCCTGGTTCGATTTACCAGTTAATTAATTGTACACCATTTATTAACTGTATTTATTGGGCACTGTTTGCACTTTATTTCTATTTGCTGAAGCGCGGGATCATTATTTGATTGATATACTATTGGGGACTCTAGTATAGTCCTGATCTGATTAAAGATATTGATCCGTTCAGACACTACACTAGTAATGAAGGTGTATAGTGTGTGTGTGTGTATGTATTAGTGTTACTGGCAATCAAAGGGTTAAAATGTATTAATGAATATGTGGAGGGCAATCTGACGCTGTCAGGGATTGATGCAAACTGACGTGAACACTATCTGGCATCACCCGTTACACTAATACAGTGATCAGAAAAAAAATCTGTACACTGTACTAATGACAGGACAGTGAAAGGGTTAGAATATGTAGTGGGACCCTGACGCTATTTAGGGCTGCCGCTAATGCTATCTAGCATCCCCAGTGACACCAATACAGTGATCTGTAAAAAAATCTGTACACTGTATCTAGTGACACGGAGTGAAAAGGTTTTACGGTGTGTTGTGTGCTGCTTTTATTCACTGTGACTTGTCTCTCTTCTCTCTCTGGAACTGAAAAGAGCTCCATGAGAGAAGAGCTTGTCACGTCCTGCGCCTGTGTTTTCTAAACACAGGCACATGATGATCTTGGATTCACCAGTAATGATCAGCAGGTCCAGACCAAAAATCATTGGCTCTGCCCCCCCACCCCAAAGCACCTTGTCCCTATGTTGATGGGGACAAGGGCTTCTTCCCCACAACCCTGGGCTGTGGTTGTCGGGATCTGCGGGTGGGGGGCTTATCAGAATCTGGAAGCCCCCTTTAGCAAGGGGGTCCACAGATCCTGCCCGCCTCCCATGTGAATGAAAAAAGCAATATCCCCTGATGTAGATCCATCGTCAATCATGCCTACCACCAAATCCTTTCCTGACCTGGGACCCCACACCATTTTTAAAAAAAATGTTGGCGTGGGGTTCCCCTTCATATTCACACCATACCTGAAGGGCCTGGTATAGATTTGGGGGGGGGGCATGCTGTTTTTTCACTAATTATTTTGCCAGCAATTCTTTTTTTTTTTACATTTAGCTGTCAGCGGGGAACCCCACTGACAGCTTATGACTCATCGGTTGTTAAGGATACGGCGGCCAGCTTCGCGGTCCACTCCTTAGCAATCAGCTATATACGGTGTTTTTAAAACTAACACAAAACGCAAAATGGATGAAAACTGCATGTAAAAATGCATTTAAAACGAGGGTTTAGAAATGCAAAATGTACCTCAAGATGTGCCTGAAAAACACATCACGCACAGCCGGCATAGATGTGAACCTAGCCTTACTATATCCAAAATTAAATATTTTTTTGCCTATACTTCTACTTTAAATTAAATTGTGTTATGGTCACTGACTGTTACCCAGATGTTCTTTTATATGAACATTAGTAATAAGCTCTGCATGGTTTTGAGATTACTAAGTCCAGCAGAGCATCATTTCTAGTTGGGGCCTCTATGAACTGTACCATAAAATCGTATTGTAATAGGTTTTTACACTTTTGCCCTTTAACTGTTCCAGCAGTGCCATTACGTCATTCAGTTTGAGTAGTTAAAATCCCCCATTATCATCACTGTCCCAGCCCTTGCAGCCTTATTTACCTGTGCAAGGAGCTGAGTCTCCACCTCCTCATTAACACTGGGTGGCCTATAACAAACTTCAATGATTAACTTTGTAGTGCACACAGCCATATGCTGTTCCACCCATAATGCTTCAGCCTCATCACACTCTCCATCAGGGTCCTCATTCACTTTGAGAACACTTCACACATAGAGACAGACAACCCCTCTGTTTTACCTTGTCTTTCCAAAAGAGAGCATAGCCAGAAATAGTAATATGCCCAATTATGTGAAGATTGAAGCCAAGATTCAGAAATACCAATTAAATCATAAAAAATAATAAGAAAATAAAAAAAGGTAGCGGGACTTTGTATATAGACACTCGAGAGTGGGAATAAAATTAATAATTTTTAATGGAATCAAATGATTATAGAGTTTCTGTATTCGAATAATTCAATGCATGATGCTATATATAAAATAATTCGTACAACTATTACAATTCATTGAAACCAGAAAAGATATACATACATACATGTTCCAACAAGGAATCAATACATAATACATAATGTAAAAACATTTAGAGCATGGTTACATGATTAATTGGAGAAGTTGGAGACCAAAAAGAAAAGGGAGGGTTGCAGATCATAGGGGGCAAAAAACAAATTATTATGGAACGGCCTGGTAGGATGCATCAATATGTACACTAGGTTGTTATTGGCTCTACGCGTTTCAAGGTATTTGACCTATCATCAGGAGCAAGGAACCATAGTGATAATCTAAAAATTAAAGGAAAAAATGTTTAATTAAAAGTATAAAGGAAAAAAAAAAAGGGAAAAAATGGAGAAAAAATAGAAAAAGAAAAGCTCAGAACAGGCAGGAAGGGTCCTCCCTGATGGACCCGAACCGCCTGTGCACTTACATGTATGGTCCACACAGTGGCGGTGCGGCCATGAAACGCACAGGCCAAGCCAATCATGCCATGCACGGGAGCTGAGGGGACATGTAGCAACGGGCAAGACACAGGAATGGACGACGTCCCGCAGGAGTGTCGTTGTAGATGATGGTGAAACAAAGGGACCAAATCTGTAGGGGAAAGAAAATGAAGTGGCTGTGAAGTGGATGTGGGGCAAAGTGAAGGAAATGGGTGGAGAGGGAGGAGATGTGGAACAAGGGAAGGAATGAAGGGGGTTAAAAAAGGGGTTAGTGTGATTAGAAAAAAGGTTGAGAACATGAGAGAGGTAGATGGAAAAGGGCAGGAGTGGGAAGGAGGAAAGGGAAAAATGCAAGGATAAGAAAGTGATGAAGGGAAAGTGGAACTCGGTTTGAAAGTCAAGAATGATGAAGGAGAAAATGTGTACCTGATAAACAAAGTGTCCAGCCAAAAATGCATCCTTGCATTTTTCCCTTTCCTCCTTCCCACTCCTGCCCTTTCTTTTTCTCTTGCCCTTCCTTCTCTATTCTGTTCCTTATCTTGCCCCTCTTGCATCACCCCGTCTATTCTACCCTCTCTTTTTTTCCCCTTTTCACTTTCCTATTCCTATTCCATCTACCTCTCTCATGTTCTCAACCTTTTTTCTAATCACACTAACCCCTTTTTTAACCCCCTTCATTCCTTCCCTTGTTCCACATCTCCTCCCTCTCCACCCATTTCCTTCACTTTGCCCCACATCCACTTCACAGCCACTTCATTTTCTTTCCCCTACAGATTTGGTCCCTTTGTTTCACCATCATCTACAACGACACTCCTGCGGGACGTCGTCCATTCCTGTGTCTTGCCCGTTGCTACATGTCCCCTCAGCTCCCGTGCATGGCATGATTGGCTTGGCCTGTGCGTTTCATGGCCGCACCGCCACTGTGTGGACCATACATGTAAGTGCACAGGCTGTCAGGAGGCACAAGCCGCCTCCGTCCGCCGGGCTCCACGGCGCATGCGCGGAGGACTCACGCTGCGCCGTACACCCGTTCGCGGCCCAATGGTGCGGCGCGCGCGGGTGCACGGCGGTCCCCGTGTGCGCGCCGTGACCGTGCGGGTGCACGGCGGCGCGTCACGGTGACGCGCTCGCCGCAGGGCTACTTCTGACGGCTCCAGCACCCAGTCGGGTTGCTGGTTTGTCGTCAGCTGTACCCTGCTCCTTGTGCCTGTCATTTACCCTGTTCTCTGAAAGTTGCCTATATTGACCCCTGCCTGTATTAACGGATTACTCCTTGCCTGCCTATTACCCGGACCTCTGCCTGTATAACGGACTATCCTCTTTGCCTGCCTGATACCCCAGACCACTGCTTGTATAACGGACTATCCTCTTGCCTGCTTGATACCCAGACCTCTGCTTGTTATCACGGACTGTTCTTGCCTGCCAGTTACCCCGGATCCTTGCTTGTTCCACGTTTACTCTCTCTGCCTGCCTGAGACCCCTGGTCCTTGCCTGACTAACGGACTTGCCCGAGCTGATACCCTGATCCATTTAACCGCTTGTCTTGCAGCTTCTCCAGTGCCCAGCGGCCACACGGACTTCCTTCAGAGATCCAGTCACCACCGGAAGCCCGTGCCTCCGCGTGCCCCCAACTCCCTGTATCACCTCCAGGGGTCGGGTGCGCGTGGTCGTAAGGGCGAGCCGCTCTCGGCATCTCGGCCTCGGTGAGTATAGTCTCTGACAGTACAAACCAGCCAGATGTCCGAGGCCGACAGAGCGCGCTCTCCTCTGGAGATCCTATGTCAACAGGTCTCCACTTTGGCCGATTCAGTCCAGAAGTTACAAGAGGGGTACGCTCAGGTTGACAACCGCCTCCAACAGATTGCTGGAATACTTCCCTCCGCCGCTGCAGCTCCGGCACCCGGCAATGAAGGTCCGCTTCCCCAGGCCTCCGCCAGTCCTACGGTCGTCATGGCGCTTCCCGAGCCTAGGGTCCCTACGCCCGAACGGTTTTCAGGGGACCGTAAGAGATTCAGAGCTTTCAAGAACGCATGTTCTCTTTACTTTGCCCTCCAGCCCCGGACATTTGCATCAGAGATCGTCAAGGTGGGGTTCGCTATCTCATTGCTATCAGAGGAACCTCAGGCTTGGGCCCACGGCTTAATGGAACAAGGAAGTCCCGTGTTAAATTCCATTGACACCTTCTTTGAAGGTATGTCCAAACTTTATGATGACCCCCAACGGAAGGCTACTGCTGAAGCCACTTTACACCACTTGTCCCAGGGAAGGAGGCCCATTGAAGACTACACGGTCGAATTCCGTAAATGGGCGGCCGACACGAACTGGAACGAGCCGGCTCTTCGCTACCAGTATCGTCAAGGCTTGTCTGAACTCCTTAAGGATGAGCTAGCCAGGATGGAGACCCCAGAGACTTTGGAAGACCTCATTCAGGCAGCCACGCAGTTAGACAGGCGCTTGCGAGAACGCCGCTCCGAGCGGTTTCAGGGTCCACGCCCTTCGTGGACGCCATTCAGAGCCCCATCCATGCCGTCTACCTCCTCCATCACACCTCCTGAAGCCGAACCCATGCAGCTAGGTCTGGTCCGGGCCCCGCTAACATCAGAGGAGAGACAACGCAGACGGCAATCCAATTTGTGTCTGTACTGCGGGGGAGCGGGACACTTTCTGCGCGGTTGTCCAATAAGGCCCAGTAAGTCCTTCCAGCCTAAATTGATGAATTACCAGGATAATGATGCTCCAAAGTCTTATGTGATGTTGTCTGTTTCCTTGCAGCTACCGGAAGGGGAGTCTCGCCTACCCGCCATCATTGATTCGGGGGCCTGTAGCTGCTTCATGGATGCAACCTTGGCCCACAGCCTCCGCATTCCCTTGCAAACCAAGACCCAAGGGTTACAGGTGCATCTAGCTGACGGGTCGCTTCCGAGGTCCGGTCCCATTACCCAAGAGACCCAGCCCATCCTAGTAACCACCGACTCCGGGCATCAAGAACTACTACGGCTCGACCTCATCCAGTCTCCTATCTTCCCAGTCATCCTCGGCCTGCCCTGGTTACAAGCTCATGATCCGCAGATCCAATGGAGCACCAAGGAGGTGTCCTTCTCCTCTCCATACTGCTCGGAGCATTGCCTCCCTCTAAACTCGAAGGTTTGTGCTACAATTACTACCTCGTCCGACAAACTGCCGCAGATTCCCTTTGAATATCTGGAGTTCCAGGAGGTCTTTAATAAACAAATGGCTGATCGCCTACCACCTCATCGGCCTTATGACTGTCCGATCGACCTGTTACCAGGATCAGTGATCCCGTTCGGTCGTATATTCCCTCTCTCCGAGACCGAACTGGAGGCGCTCAGACAATACATCGATGAGAACCTGGAAAAGGGGTTTATCCGTCCTTCGTCCTCACCTGCGGGAGCAGGGATATTCTTCGTTGGGAAAAAAGACGGGTCCCTTAGACCCTGTGTGGACTACCGGCAGCTCAACAATATTACTATTAAAAACAGGTACCCACTACCACTCATTCCGGAGTTATTTCAACGATTCCGATCTGCCAAGGTCTTTTCCAAACTTGACCTGCGGGGTGCCTATAACCTTATTAGAATCAGAGCCGGAGATGAATGGAAAACAGCGTTCAGGTCCAGATTTGGGCACTTCGAGTACCTGGTGATGCCATTTGGGCTATGCAATGCTCCAGCTACTTTCCAACACTTAGTTAATGACATCTTCCGAGAATACCTGGATGACTTCCTTGTTGTCTACCTAGATGACATACTCATTTTTTCTCCCACGATGGAACTACACAAGAAGCATGTCAAAAGAGTCCTCGCTATATTAAGACAACACAAGCTTTATCTGAAAGTGGAGAAGTGTGAATTCGAGAGGTCAGTGGTCCAATTTCTGGGGTTTATCATATCGGCCGGCGGGATCGCAATGGATCCCCAAAAGATACAAGCTATCCAGGATTGGCCAGCTCCATCTGATAAAAAAGGGGTCCAACGATTCATAGGATTTGCTAATTTTTATCGGAAGTTCATTATCGGATTCTCGACCATTGTAGCACCTATCACCCAGCTAACTCGTCAACACAACCCTTTCCGGTGGAGTGAGGCCGCACAAGAAGCCTTTCTAAAATTAAAGGATCTGTTTAGTTCGGCTCCAATTCTTCGCCACCCCGATCCTTCTCAGCCATATGTTTTGGAGGTGGATGCCTCGGAAATTGCCACAGGGGCCATTCTCTCTCAGAGACAGGGGCCCAAAGCCATCCTTCACCCCGTTGCTTTCGCTTCTCGGAAACTTAGCCCGCCAGAGTTAAACTACGACGTGGGTGACAGAGAGCTGCTGGCCATAAAGTTTGCCTTAGAAGAATGGAGGTATCTGCTCGAGGGTGCATTACATCCGGTGATGATCTTTACAGATCATAAAAACCTCGAATATCTACGGACGGCAAAACGACTAAGACCTAGACAAGCCCGCTGGGCTCTCTTTTTCTCTCGCTTCAACTTCCACATATCCTATAGACCTGGCTCAAAGAACGGAAAGGCGGACGCACTCTCACGGATGTTCTCAGCAGAGTCCCAAGCTTCAGAACCTGGAACAATCCTCTCGTCCCAAAACTTCCTTGGGATAACACAAGTGGATCTGATGTCATCCATTAAAACAGCGTCTAACGCTTGCATGGAACCAGAGGTGCAATCCTTAAAAAGAAACGGTAATTTCTTTTGGATCCGGGGAAAGATCTTTGTGCCACAGGAGACACGGGCGCTAACTCTCAAGATGTGTCATGACCATAAGCTCGCAGGGCATTTTGGAATAAGGAAAACGTCCGAACTAGTCTCTCGTTCCTTTTGGTGGCCTGGGTGGAGACGGGATTGCAAAGAATACGTGGCATCCTGCCCTTTGTGTCAGAGAAACAAGGGTCGAAACGCCAAGTCTTGGGGCTTACTAAGGCCTCTACCTATTCCCGAACGACCATGGTCCGACGTCTCTATGGATTTTATAGTGGACCTGCCAGCCTCGGGGGGTTTTACCACTATTTTTGTCGTGGTTGACCGTCTCTCCAAGATGGCCCATTTTTTGCCCATGAAGGGCACCCCCTCGGCCTTAGAGACTGCCAATATTTTTTTGAAGGAGATCATCAGACTCCATGGAGTACCAAAGAACATCGTATCGGACAGGGGTGTACAATTTACGTCCAAATTTTGGAGGGAGCTCTGCAAAGCCTTGAATATCCAAGTCTGCCTCTCATCAGCCTATCACCCCCAGAGTAACGGCCAAACGGAAAGGACGAACCAGACTCTAGAGCAATACCTACGGTGTTTTTGCTCGGGATCTCAAGATGATTGGGCAAGTCTTCTCCCTTACGCAGAGTTCGCGTATAACAATTCTGTTCACGCTGCTACTAACCAAACGCCCTTCTGGGCGAATTGTGGTTTCCATCCCACCTTTCTGACCAACGATGTTCCTGAGATAGCAGTCCCTGCAGTGCAGGACAGAATAGCCTCTTTACAAACAAATTTCCAAAGGATTCAAGATATGTTACAAAGGGCTCAAATGGATTACAAGGAACAGTATGATCGGGGCAGGAGAGAAAATCCTACCTTTAAACTAGGAGATGAGGTCTGGCTATCCACTACCAATCTTAAATTATCTGTGCCTTCGCGGAAATTGGGACCAAAGTTCATAGGTCCTTTCCCCATCAAAAGAATTATCAACCCTGTGGCTATGGAGCTAGCACTACCAAAGACGTACAAGATCCATCCTGTTTTCCACGTGTCGTTACTGAAACCCGTAGTGGACAGCACTTTCCCGGAAAGAGGGGAGCCTCCCCCGCCACCAGTTAGGGTGGATGGGGAGAATGAGTTTGAGGTGGAGTCCATCCTTAACTGTAGGAAGAAGGGCAGACAACTGCAGTATCTGATCCAGTGGAAGGGTTATCCACCTGAGGACAACTCTTGGGAACCCGCGAAGAATCTACATGCACCACGCTTAATTCAAGCCTTTCACCGAGACCACCCGGAGGTGATGTCCAGTCTGGGCGTCCAGTGTCCGCCCTTAGGAGGGGGGCACTGTCAGGAGGCACAAGCCGCCTCCGTCCGCCGGGCTCCACGGCGCATGCGCGGAGGACTCACGCTGCGCCGTACACCCGTTCGCGGCCCAATGGTGCGGCGCGCGCGGGTGCACGGCGGTCCCCGTGTGCGCGCCGTGACCGTGCGGGTGCACGGCGGCGCGTCACGGTGACGCGCTCGCCGCAGGGCTACTTCTGACGGCTCCAGCACCCAGTCGGGTTGCTGGTTTGTCGTCAGCTGTACCCTGCTCCTTGTGCCTGTCATTTACCCTGTTCTCTGAAAGTTGCCTATATTGACCCCTGCCTGTATTAACGGATTACTCCTTGCCTGCCTATTACCCGGACCTCTGCCTGTATAACGGACTATCCTCTTTGCCTGCCTGATACCCCAGACCACTGCTTGTATAACGGACTATCCTCTTGCCTGCTTGATACCCAGACCTCTGCTTGTTATCACGGACTGTTCTTGCCTGCCAGTTACCCCGGATCCTTGCTTGTTCCACGTTTACTCTCTCTGCCTGCCTGAGACCCCTGGTCCTTGCCTGACTAACGGACTTGCCCGAGCTGATACCCTGATCCATTTAACCGCTTGTCTTGCAGCTTCTCCAGTGCCCAGCGGCCACACGGACTTCCTTCAGAGATCCAGTCACCACCGGAAGCCCGTGCCTCCGCGTGCCCCCAACTCCCTGTATCACCTCCAGGGGTCGGGTGCGCGTGGTCGTAAGGGCGAGCCGCTCTCGGCATCTCGGCCTCGGTGAGTATAGTCTCTGACACAGGCGGTTCGGGTCCATCAGGGAGGACCCTTCCTGCCTGTTCTGAGCTTTTCTTTTTTCTATTTTTTCTCCATTTTTTCCCTTTTTTTTTTTTTTTTCCTTTATACTTTTAATTAAACATTTTTTCCTTTAATTTTTAGATTATCACTATGGTTCCTTGCTCCTGATGATAGGTCAAATACCTTGAAACGCGTAGAGCCAATAACAACCTAGTGTACATATTGATGCATCCTACTAGGCCGTTCCATAATAATTTGTTTTTTGCCCCCTATGATCTGCAACCCTCCCTTTTCTTTTTGGTCTCCAACTTCTCCAATTAATCATGTAACCATGCTCTAAATGTTTTTACATTATGTATTATGTATTGATTCCTTGTTGGAACATGTATGTATGTATATCTTTTCTGGTTTCAATGAATTGTAATAGTTGTACGAATGATTTTATATATAGCATCATGCATTGAATTATTTGAATACAGAAACTCTATAATCATTTGATTCCATTAAAAATTATTAATTTTATTCCCGCTCCCGAGTGTCTATATACAAAGTCCCGCTACCTTTTTTTATTTTCTTATTATTTTTCATTCAACCGGGATGGAGGGGGGGACCTGAACGGCACCCCTATACCTCATATAAAGTCCCACTAACTCCCTCTACCCTTTTTTTTCCCAATTAAATCATAGTTCTGTTCATGCACCAAAGCCTCCAACTACCCATTTTGTTTGGCAGACTTCTAGCATTGGTGAACAAACACTTTAATTCATTGTCACATTTTGCACATGCAATTTGCATATTGTTTTGTAGTACAAATAGTACAATTTCCAATGTTAATTTTTGCTTTCACTGAGTGCTTCAATGGAGGGATCTGTGAAAGCATCAGAAGCATAGGAACTGATTGTTTCAGTTCCTGGGCTTAGTGTTGGATGCCACCTGTCACAGATGCCCAGAAGGTCCCATTTGACCCATTGATCCCCACTGCTGATTTAAAATGGCACTGGGACAAAAAGCAGCTATCCCACTGCCAGTTTAAAATAGTGCTGGAGACTTAGAAGTGGTTAACAATTCTCCTTCCTCCCAATAATCAACACAATTTGGCCACACCCAATGTGCTTGGGGTTTACACTTTTTTTATTAAAGTGTAAAACCTTTTAAGGTGAGTATCAGAAAAAAATATAATATGTATCAGAGGATGATGTATGAACACATTCACTGAATGTGTGATGACAATAAAGACAAAAATCATAATTTCAAATAAATTTCAAGGTGTTTGTTATTTCAGTGTATGGAAAATTAACTAAACAGCCAGGCAGACATTTCCTATCCACTAGTATATTCTTTAAAAGGAACATACACGGGGCGTGGCTTGGATGGCTTTCCGGGCAGACGTGTCTCTCTGAAGCGCCCGGCCTGCCTGCACACAGCTGGATCCTGCTCTTTTCCGCCATTAAACATGGGCAAACCGTGCAAAAACAAAGAAGTGGACCCCAGGGGACACACCACCTGCTCTTCCTCGGTCCCCCTGCCGCTCATTACCGAGTATTTTGGACAGGGAGCTCCGGCCGGAAAGCACGAGGCCAAGATGGCGCCGGCGCCATATACAGCAGCCATCCCTTCTTCTTCTCTGCAAGCCTCCACAGACCACAGGGATAACAGGTACGGCTCCGAGGGTAACTTGCTGGCTACACACTCTCTGATCCCCCCTGCTAGCCTCTCGATCGGCCCCCCGCCCCCTCTGGAGGACATATGCTGGGCAGCCTTTCACAACCATTTCCCCCATGCCTCATAGGACCCGCGTCCTCTGTGTCCACCAGCCAGCCATCTCCCTCCTGGGACTCCTATGCTCCGGATTGGGACCCCTACTCCCTCCCACAGCACTCCCAGGCACATAGGGACAGAGCCCCCTCTCTCTCCCCTCTCCAGAGAGATGCATCCCAGGCTCCAGCACCTCCCCCAGGCCTCACAGCCATCAGGATCTCAGGGGGCTTATTCTCATACGGAGCGCCCACATGTATCATTCGTAATGACAAAACCCAATACTACTCCCCCTTCACTACCACCCCAGAGAGGCCACCCCATGCCAACTTCTTACTCGGCCGCTGTGCAGGGCTTTTACGCTCATACCACACCGGAGCCTGACCCTGAGCCTGAAGCGTGCACATCTTGGCGAGACTATGTCCGCTGCATGCCCACAAAACAGGACTTCCGTATGCTCGTCCAAGAAGTACGAGACACTTGTAGATCTGAGATTAGCATGCTTCGCACTGACCTTCATCAACTATCCACCAAAGTCGCATCTCTGGAGGAGGAAACGTGCAACACTAAAATTGAACTTTCGCAAATACATGACCGCCTGACCTCACAAGCCTCTACCCTTAGAGACTTCCAACGTCATCTTGAAGACCTCGACAATAGAGGTAGGCGTAACAATATTCGGGTCCGAGGCCTCCCGGAGGCGACCCAGGATGAAGACCTACATGTGACTTTGCAAGCCATTTTCAATAGCATACTAGGTCACCCGGAACATCAGTGAGTTAAGCTAGATCGAGCACACCGAGCTTTGCACCCCCGTGGGCCAGGATCCCGACCACGAGATGTGATCTGTAGGGTGCACAACTACACCCTTAAGGAGGACATTATGAGAAAGGCACGAAACATGCACGCCATTGATTTTGATGGTGCCTCTATCCAACTCTTCCCGGATCTATCATGGATCACCCTCCAACAAAGACGGTCCTTGCAACCACTTCTCACCTTGTTAAGAGAGCATGACTTTCGCTACCATTGGGGCTTCCCCTTCAGCCTCACGGCAAAAAAAGATGGGAGGTCCACAACCCTCCGATATCCAGAAGATCTTCAATCTTTCTGCAGGGAATTGGATATCCCGGTCCCACCCACTCCTGGCTGGGACCCACTGCCAGTACCCCCACCTCACCCGGACCCCTGGATTCAAGTCACTGGCCGGAAAAGTACAAGGCCGCATTCTGCGGGTCCTTCCCCACCACCCCGTCTGAACTCATGCTTCTTTGAATTCCTCCTCCACATTGGTTTTTGTTACCGGACTTACTCCGTTCATTTTCTATTTCTCTATCAGTAGAGCCCGTAGATAAATCCTGCTAACCCTATTTACCAACAGTACGGGCCTATTTAACGAGAAAGTTTTCATCTACGTTTTCAATCCATGTTTGGTTATGACTATAAGTACCAGATATAACCCTTACGGCTAGCCGGGATATATCCCCCCCCCTCACCCCCTTCCCCTTATCCATCCTCTCTTCCCTTACCTCCCCTTCTTCTCCCCCCCCCCTCTTCTCCCCCTTTTCCCTATTTCTGTTCCCTCCCTCCTCCTCCCTCCCTTTCCTCTCCCCTTCCTGCCCCAAGGGGGGGACATATCTAGTTTGGAAGGATATCCCCCTTCTTTTTTTGTTTTAAGGGTATACTTCTGGGGAGCATTGCGATGAGGGAAAACCTTTGTATCTCTACCTCAATGCTCTATGATCTACAGGCTACATTTCATTATTGCTCAAACCTCCCTGAATCAATAGCTTTACCAGCTTTCTTTGGGTCATAATTATGGTCACAGCTATGCCAGTTACCAGTTGATAAATGCAGGTTCAATGTTCTTTTTGTTAATTCGATTTCTTTTCTTTGAATATTGATGCAGGCAGGCCCGGGAGAGGGTCACCCCCTTCTTGGGTCTATCCTCTCCTCCCACCCCGGGGATCTCCGAATGGCTCTCTACTCCATTTTTTCTGAGGTGGCATCCCTGCCTCCTATGTCAGAGGGGGCCCTTCGGAGTTTCCCAACTTGCCACCTCATGTAGGTGGGTTATACTGTAAATGGTTAACTTATTTCAATTTTGTACTAATTTTTGTGTTTTTTTTTTTTTTTTTTTTGTACCTCCTTCTCTACCTCTCTCCTACCGGATTTCTCTCCTTTCTTTTCTCTTCCTTTCAAGTCTTGGATGCCATCCATCTCTGGGACCTGGTTCTCGCTCGGGGGGTCGCGGACCTCCAAACTGAATCTGCCCTGGAGATCCGATCCATGGACCTCCTATATACCTGGGCTCTACCAAACCCACTAGGTAAGCTACTATCCCCCCCCCCCCCAATTTACCCACCATGATTGACATACTTTCACTAAACGTAAAAGGTCTTAACTCTAATATTAAGAGAAGCCTAGCACTATGAGAGTTTAAGCGGTCTAAGGCCGACATTAAATAGATAAAGTGATGCGCTCGTAATATCTATAGGATATCCTACTATTCAATGTGCTGACAGGTCACATTCTACTTGTGGATACTTTGTTACAAACTATACAAAAACTTGAACAGTGATTAGCATAATATAAATAAATATAAATAAAATGTGTTGAAAAGTCTGCTGTGAAAGTCTAATTGGCGACCTCCCGGAATACAAATCTAAAAGTTAGTTCACCATTTGTTCTTGTGAAATAATAAACAAACAAAAATATGTGGAAAAAGGTGGTGAAAAAATAGAGTGAAAAATATATTAAAACAGATATATTCAATAAATATGTAGTTGGTAACAATTATAAAAGGATTACAATTGTGTGGATTCCCATACACCTTACTTGAAAAGGTGATTCCTTTGCAGGTTAGAAGATACCTCTTATCTGTGTTTAAACAAGGCTTACTGAGTCTGGGTTAATCAGCAGAGGATAGGCTTACATCCACCAGCTAGGATCATCTAATCTCCACTTCTCCTGTTCATATGCTTTCCCCCACATGAAATACAAAAGTGGGACAAGACCATTGCGCACATAACTTCTACTAAATAAAGTTAACAAAGAGCCCAATAGATCCACTCACATGATGTAAAAGATCTAGATCGCATTTCACTGATGTATGGTCAGTAGAAATCACTGCCTTCGTGTTCCTCCCTGCTGCTGCTATTCAGGATCACTGCAGGCTTCTAAGGCCGACATTATTTTCATTCAGCAGACACATCTTGCTAAAACGGGCACCATGACATTTGCGCAAAGACACTTTCCTCAAATATACCAGGCCTCTGGTCCGCATAAACGAGCAGGGGTAGCAATCCTTTTTAAGCAAGGTTCCCCCTTCCAGTTACAATCTCTATATTCAGATCCACTAGGACATTACCTCATCCTCCGAGGCCTATGGAAAGGCATCAATATCACCCTATGCAATGTCTATGCTCCAAACACGAATCAAATCCCCTTCCTGTCCAAAGTCTTTAATCGCCTTTTTGCGCCCCCTCCACCAATATCTGGTGATTGGAGGGGACTTTAACCTGATCCACTCCCCAAGTCTTGATAAACAATCTATGGGTCAGGGGAAAACCCAAGTAACTACCGATAGAAAAGCCACCCTATTTCGCCAACTAATTAGAAAATATGCCCTGTTCGACACCTGGCGTACCACTTAGCCATCAGCTAAACAATTTACTTTCTACTCCCATCCCCACAAGTCCCACTCCCGACTAGATTATTTTTTGGCAATGCTCCAACCCTGAGAACATGCATGGACTCAGATATTCAGGCTATCTCATGGTCGGATCATGCCCCGATTACACTCTCCCTGGCACTTTCCCCAGGCTCCTTTCGTAAATGTCATTGGCGTCTGAACGACTTCCTACTTAAACACGACCTATCTAGAGTGGAATTGGAACAAACCCTGAAGCTGTACTTTGCAGAAAATTGTTCCCCTAAGGTTTCTACCTCATCTTTGTGGGAGGGCCATAAGGCAGTCTTCAGAGGTCAATGTATTTCGAACGCCACTGCCCTGAAGCGGAACGCCAATGCAACATGCCGCGCCCTCTTAGACAAACTTAAACATTTAGAAGCGCGCTTGCTCTCCTCCCCGTTCCTAGCAACCCTTAAGGAACTCGTCAGTGTCAGGGCTGGACTGAGAGACATTGACTTGGGTAAGATAGAAAAGGCATTGATCAGGCTTAGACAGACTTATTATGATAAGGCAAATAAGCCACATATGCTCCTGGCGAAACAACTTCGCGACAGGGCAGCGACAACCGCCACTACACACCTTAGAGATGCAAATGGTGTCCTTCAATCTCACCCTACCAAAATAGCCCAGCTTTTCCATGATTACTACTCAGCTCTGTATAATGACCCAACTGTTCCGCACAACCCATCTTCACCTGACATATCCCAGGCCATCTACACCTATTTAGCGGACTCTGATACACCTAGGCTCTCCTCTTCTGCCTTGGAGACTCTTAATGCCTACATTACAGAAGAAGAAGTGACAAACGATTAAACTGTTGCCAAATAACAAAGCCCCTGGACCAGATGGACTTCCGTACCTTTACTACAAGACGTTCCTACCACATCTACTTCCCCACATGACAAACCTCTTTAATCTATTTCTCTCTGATACACCTATCCCTAGAGATATGCAAAATTCCTACCTGACACTAATCCCAAAGCCAGGAAAAGATCACACTCTCTCATCCAATTACAGACCAATAGCACTCCTCAATACAGACTTAAATTTTTTTACAAAACTGTTGGCGAATAGATTAAACAACTTTATGCCATCCTTGGTCCATAGAGACCAAGTAGGATTTATCCCTCTTCGACAGGCCGGAGATAACACCCAGAGGGTCATCGACCTGGGTGAGGTTGCAAACAGGAACAAATTGGAGGCAGTACTGCTCAGTCTAGATGCCGAAAAAGCCTTCGATAGCCTGGGCTGGCCTTTCCTGTTTGCGACTCTCAATCGGGCTGGTATCGAGGGCCCATTCCTCCGAGCTATCACCCACCTATATTCGGCCCCTACTGCCCACGTCCGCACTAAATTCGCCACCTCCCCTACTTTTCAGCTATCTAAAGGGACTCGCCAAGAATGCCCACTTTCCCCTCTTTTATATGCCCTATGCATTGAACCTTTAGCGGCTCATATTAGAAACAACCTAAGTATACATGGTGTCCCAGTCCGTACTAGAGATTTTAAGATTTCCTTAATCGCGGATGATGTCCTCCTCACCCTCACGCAACCCCATATGTCTCTTCCGAACTTACAGGCTGAGTTGGATCGGTATAGCACCCTCTCGGATTATAAAATTAATAGTTCAAAAACGGAGGCCCTTCCTCTCAATTTATCCCATCAAACGCTATCAGCACTTTCGCAAACATTTAATTACTCTTGGCAGTCCTCTTCCTTAAAATACCTTGGGGTACATATTACACCCACATACGACACTCTATATAAAACCAATTTCCACCAACTGTTTACCTCTATTAGAGCCTCCCTGACCAAATGGAAATCTTTGAAATTATCCCTTTTCGGCAGACTTGCAACCCTAAAGATGACGATATTACCTAAACTTTTATATCTTTTTGAGACGCTCCCTATCCCCATTCCATCCTCACTAGGGATGAGCTTCGTGTTCGAGTCGAACCCATGTTCGACTCGAACATCGGCTGTTCGATCGTTCGCCGAATTGCGAACGTTATGGGCCGTTCGCGCTAAATTCGTGTGGCGCGTCACGGCCCATAATTCACTGCGGCATCGCAGTGCATTGCTGGCTGATGATTGGCCAAGCATGCACTATGACCCGCATGCTTGGCCAATCACAGCGCTGTCAGTAGAGAGAGCTGTAATTGGCCAAAGCCAGGGTGGCTTTGGCCAATTATGGCTCAGGGGATTTAGTACACACCCCACACTATATAAGGCCGCCTGCACGGCGGCCCTGTGTAGTGTGTGTTCCGGTGTGCTGAGAGATAGAGAGAGAGAGAGACAGTGTCATTTGATTTGAGTTAGATAGATTAGGCAGAACAGTCAGTCAGTTAGCTGCACTTACAGTGTATTGTGTATATATATGCATCCCAGGTGTTGCATATATATATATACACTGTATTCAGTTTAGCTAGATCCGTTCCTGTTATCTTCTATCTAGACTATTTACATTTAATGCAGTGCGTCCTGCTCACAGTGTTCAGCTAGATCCGTTCCTGCTATTTACATTTAGTGCAGTGCGTCCTGCTCACAGTGTTCAGCTAGATCCGTTCCTGTTATCTTCTAGACTATTTACATTTAGTGCAGTGCGTCCTGCTCACAGTGTTCAGCTAGATCCGTTCCTGCTATTTACATTTAGTGCAGTGCGTCCTGCTCACAGTGTTCAGCTAGATCCGTTCCTGCTATTTACATTTAGTGCAGTGCGTCTTGCTCACAGTGTTCAGCTAGATCCGTTCCTGTTATCTTCTAGACTATTTACATTTAGTGCAGTGCGTCCTGCTCACAGTGTTCAGCTAGATCCGTTCCTGCAATTTACATTTAGTGCAGTGCGTCTTGCTCACAGTGTTCAGCTAGATCCGTTCCTGCTATTTACATTTAGTGCAGTGCGTCCTGCTCACAGTGTTCAGCTAGATCCGTTCCTGCTATTTACATTTAGTGCAGTGCGTCCTGCTCACAGTGTTCAGCTAGATCCGTTCCTGCTATTTACATTTAGTGCAGTGCGTCCTGCTCACAGTGTTCAGCTAGATCCGTTCCTGCTATTTACATTTAGTGCAGTGCGTCCTGCGCACAGTGTTCAGCTAGAGCCGTTCCTGCTATTTACATTTAGTGCAGTGCGTCCTGCTCACAGTGTTCAGCTAGATCCGTTCCTGTTATCTTCTAGACTATTTACATTTAGTGCAGTGCGTCCTGCTCACAGTGTTCAGCTAGATCCGTTCCTGCTATTTACATTTAGTGCAGTGCGTCCTGCTCACAGTGTTCAGCTAGATCCATTCCTGTTATCTTCTAGACTATTTACATTTAGTGCAGTGCGTCCTGCTCACAGTGTTCAGCTAGATCCGTTGCTGTTATCTTCTAGACTATTTACATTTAGTGCAGTGCGTCCTGCTCACAGTGTTCAGCTAGATCCGTTCCTGTTATCTTCTAGACTATTTACATTTAGTGCAGTGCGTCCTGCTCACAGTGTTCAGCTAGATCCGTTCCTGTTATCTTCTAGACTATTTACATTTAGTGCAGTGCGTCCTGCTCACAGTGTTCAGCTAGATCCGTTCCTGTTATCTTCTAGACTATTTACATTTAGTGCAGTGCGTCCTGCTCACAGTGTTCAGCTAGATCCGTTCCTGTTATCTTCCTACTGACAGGCAGGCTTGTCTGGTTACAGTATATAAAGCTACCTGAAGAAAATTACAGGTGTTCTATTTGATCCTATTAGTACCACGGTCAGGCAGCTAGACTATTTACATTTAGTACAGTGCGTCCTGCTCACAGTGTTCAGCTAGATCCGTTCCTGTTATCTTCTAGACTATTTACATTTAGTGCAGTGCGTCCTGCTCACAGTGTTCAGCTAGATCCGTTCCTGTTATCTTCCTACTGACAGGCAGGCTTGTCTGGTTACAGTATATAAAGCTACTTGAAGAAAATTACAGGTGTTCTATCCCAGCTTAGTGCAGCTACAGGCCATTAGTATGTCTGGAAGGCCAAGAAGGAGAGGCAGACAGTCACAAGCCAATAAGAGAGGGCAAGCAGGCTCTGTGTCTAGTGCTGGTCGTGGAGACGGTGCATCCTCATCAGCACGTGGCCATGGGACACGCTTGGCCTTTTTTTCGGCAGCTGGCCATGTTGAGCCGCAACATGCGGAAGACTTGGTCGAGTGGATGACCAAGCCGTCCTCATCCTCCTCATCCTCTCTCACCCATGCCCAGGGTGCTTTGTCTGGCAAAGCAGCGGCCTCTTCCCTCAGCTCAATGTCATCAGTGACTCCTTCCCTAGCTCCACCATGTCCTCATGAGGATTCCCTCGAACTGTTTGACCACAGTGTTGGGTACATGCTCCAGGAGGATGCCCAGCGTTTGGAAGGCTCTGATGACGATACTGAGCTCGATGAAGGCAGTAACATGAGCGCGGACAGAGGGGGTGCCCAAGAAGGACAGCAATCTGGCAGTCATGCTCCCCCTGCTGCAGCATACTGCCAGGTTTGCTCCAGTGATGAGGAGGGAGGGGATGATGAGGTCACTGACTCAACGTGGGTGCCTGATAGGAGAGAGGAGGAGGAGGAGGAGGAGGAGGAGGAGGAGGCGGCAGCACATCACCAACGAGGCAGGATGCCCTCCAGGGGCCAGCCTAAGGGCAGCACATTGACTGCATCACACCCCAAAGCTCCACATGTGCAGGGCGCTGCAGTCTCTGCGCGTTATTCAAAAAGTTCTTTGGTGTGGGCCTTTTTTGAGACGAGTGCATCAGATCGCACCGCTGCTATTTGCAACATATGTCTCAAGCGTATCTCGCGTGGCCAAAATATCTCCCGCTTGGGTACCACATGCTTGACCAGACATATGTTGACCTGCCATGCAGTTCGTTGGCAAGCGTATCTAAAAGACCCACACCAAAGAACAAAGAGGATCTCTCCTTGCTCCTCATCAGCTGAGATTTCCAACCCCACTAGACCTTCAGTCCTCTCTGAGACCTGCAGTGAGAGGAATGAAGGTGTAGAATTAGGTGTGTCACAGCCAAGTACTTGTGGGCAATCTGCTTTTGGTACACCGACGTCAGATTGTACCAGGCAAATTTCCCTGCCCCAGCTGCTGCACCGCCGAAAGAAGTTTGCTCCCAGCCATCCACATGCCCAGCGGTTGAATGCTAGCTTGGCAAAATTGCTAGCACTTCAACTGCTGCCTTTTCAGTTGGTAGACTCTGCCCCCTTCCGTGAGTTTGTGGAATGTGCAGTTCCTCAGTGGCAGGTACCCAAACGCCACTTTTTCTCACGGAAGGCGATTCCGGCTCTCTACCGGCATGTGGAAGGCAATGTCCATGCCTCGCTGGACAGGGCGGTCAGCGGTAAGGTGCATATTACCGCTGACTCATGGTCCAGCAGGCATGGACAGGGACGTTACCTAAGTTTCACGGCGCATTGGGTGACTCTGCTGGCAGCTGGGAAGGATGCAGGACAAGGTGCAGTAGTGTTGGAGGTTGTTCTGCCACCACGCCTCCAAAATGCTGATTGTGACACACCTCTCTCCTCCACCCCCTCCTCTTCTTCTTCCTCCATGGCCTCTTCCTCGGAACCAGCGGTGCTCCGTAGGCGTTCAAGGGGCTACGCAAGTACGCAGGCCAAAAGATGCCATGCGGTGCTTGAGCTGGTGTGCTTGGGGGACAGGAGCCACACTGGGGCAGAGGTTCTGTCAGCTCTGCAGGGGCAGGTTCAGAGGTGGTTGACGCCACGCCAACTTAAGGCAGGAATGGTGGTTTGCGACAATGGCACCAACCTCCTCTCTGCCCTCCGACAGGGACAAATGACCCATGTGCCCTGTTTGGCTCACGTCCTTAACTTGGTGGTGCAGCGGTTCTTGGGCAGGTACCCGGGCTTACAGGATGTCCTGAGGCAGGCCAGGAAAGTCTGTGTGCATTTCCGCCGGTCATATAATGCCAGTGCTCGGCTGACGGACCTCCAAAAGGAGTTTAACCTGCCCAAGAACCGCCTAATCTGTGACATGCCCACCAGGTGGAACTCAACGTTGGCCATGCTGCAGCGGCTGCACACGCAGCAGAGGGCCATCAATGAGTACCTGTGCGACTATGGCACCAGGACAGGGTCAGGGGAGCTTGGTTTTTTTTCCCCACGCCAGTGGGCCATGATCAGGGATGCATGCACTGTCCTGTCACCATTCGAGGAGGCCACGAGGATGGTGAGCAGTGACAGTGCATGCATCAGTGACACTGTCCCCCTTGTCCACCTGTTGGAGCACACGCTGCGTGGAATAATGGACAGGGCACTTGAGGCAGAACAGAGGCAGGAAGAGGAGGACTTCCTTAGCTCTCAAGGCCCCCTTTATCCAGACAGTGTTCCTGCGTGCCCGCCGATCACACAGGAAGAGGACGAGGAGGAAGAGGAGGAGGAGGAAGATTGTGTCAGTATGGAGGTGGAGCCTGGCACTCAGCATCAGCAGCAGTCTTTAAGGGATCAGTCCCAAGAAACACATGGACTTGTACGTGGCTGGGAGGAGGTGGCTGCGGACCATGTCGTTCTTAGTGACCCAGAGGACTCCGGACCGAATGCCTCAGCAAACCTACGCTGCATGGCCTCCCTGATCCTGCAAAGCCTGCGTAAGGATCCTCGTATTCGTGGTATCAAGGAGAAGGACCAATACTGGCTGGCAACCCTCCTTGATCCACGTTACAAGGGTAAGGTTGCGGACCTTATCTTGCCATCGCAGAGGGAGCAGAGGATGAAACATCTTCGGGAGGCCTTGCAGAAAGGTCTGTGCAACGCGTTCCCAGAGACTGGGAGGTTACAAACTCCTGTTTCTGGACAACGTGTTGCTGAGGCTTCGGTCAGTCAAAGAAGGAGCGGTGGAGAAGGTGGCTGTCTGACCGATGCGTTCAGACAATTTTTTGGTCCGCAGCCCCAAGGTATGATCGGTTCCAGCAACCATCGCCAGCGTCTGTTTTACATGGTGCAGGAATACCTAGGGGCAAGATCAGACTTGGACACCTTTCCCACCGAAAATCCTCTGGGTTACTGGGTCTTGAGGATGGATCACTGGCCAGAGCTTGCACAGTATGCAATTGAGCTACTGGCCTGTCCTGCATCCAGCGTTCTTTCGGAACGCACATTCAGTGCTGCTGGAGGCGTGGTAACCGATCACAGGGTGCGTCTGTCCACCGACTCGGTCGATCGGCTGACCTTCATAAAAATGAATGAGTCTTGGATCACCACCAGCTACCAAGCACCTGATGCTGATGTAACCGAATAATTTTTTTTGAAATCTCAGATCCCTTCAAAGACTGCCTATGCTGATGCTGAGTGACTATCCCTGAGTAATTATCCTCTTCCTCCTCAATCATCACGCTGATAGCTTGTAAGAACATTTTTGGTTCTGGGCGCCACCACCAGTGCCTAAGGCACAATTTTTCAGCCCCTGTTTAACAGGGGCGTGTAATTACAATTTTTGATGTAATACTTTGCAGCAGGGCTCGTTCCTGCATTCCAACTAGAGTGTCTGTGAGGGGTTGCAGTGTTGTGGCACCAGCACCAGTGCCTAGGGCCCAATTTTTCTGCCCCTGTCTAACAGGGGCGTGTAATTACAATTTTTGATGCAATACTTTGCAGCAGGGCTCGTTCCTGCGTTCCAACTAGAGTGTCTGTGAGGGGTTGCAGTGTTGTGGCACCAGCACCAGTGCCTAAGGCCCAATTTTTCTGCCCCTGTCTAACAGGGGCGTGTAATTACAATTTTTGATGCAATACTTTGCAGCAGGGCTCGTTCCTGCGTTCCAACTAGAGTGTCTGTGAGGGGTTGCAGTGTTGTGGCACCAGCACCAGTGCCTAAGGCCCAATTTTTCTGCCCCTGTCTAACAGGGGCGTGTAATTACAATTTTTGAAGCAATAATTTGCAGCAGGGCTCGTTCCTGCGTTCCAACTAGAGTGTCTGTGAGGGGTTGCAGTGTTGTGGCACCAGCACCAGTGCCTAAGGCCTAATTTTTCAGCTCCTGTTCAACAGGGGCATGTAATTACAATTCTTGATCTAATATTTCACAGCAGGGCCCTGTGAGGGCTTACAGTGTTGTGGCCACAGCAACACCTAAGGCCCAAATTTCTGCTGAGTATATAGGGCAGGACCCTACTTTCAAACATCTAACTTACAAACGACTCCTACTTGCAAACGGAAGGAGACAACAGGAAGTGAGATGAAATCTACCCCTAGGAAGGGAAATTCTCTCCTGTAAGAGTTAATATGGGAAAACAAGTTCTCCTTTCCACTGATGCTTTCCAATCCTTGTTCCACAAAAAAACCCAAATTTTCAAAAAACATTTTTCATTGGGACAAAAAAGTGAGGTGAAATCTTCTGAAGAGGAGGAAAGACAGCAAAACAAATGTCACAGGGGTGATAACCCTTCCCTATGTTTTCCAAAAAGCTTAGAAAAGATTTTTTGGCTGGAGCTAAACACGTTAAAAATGTTCAAAATTACAAACAGATTCTACTTAACAACAAACCTACAGTCCCTGTCTTGTTTGCACCGCCTGTATACTGCTGTTCAGAGTATATAGGGCCTGGTGGCCCCACACCTTTCCTTATTTTAATTTGGGTGCGGGGTTCCCCTTAATATCCATACAAGACCCAAAGGGACTGGTAATGGACTGGGGGGTACCCATGCCGTTTGTCTCACTGATTTTCATCCATATTGCCATGACCCGACATGACATTAAACCCGCAAGCAGTTTTAAATGAGATTTTTTCCTTTAAAAATGACATTTGGTGCAGGGACTGTTCTAAACATGGGAAACACGCGTCACTTTACAGGCATACTATAGACACCCCCCAGGTACGATATTTAAAGGAATATTTCACTTTTTTTTTTTTTACTTTAAGCATCATTAAAATCACTGCTCCCGAAAAAACGGCCGTTTTTAAAAGTTTTTTTTGCATTGATACATGTCCCCTGGGGTAGGACCCGGGTCCCCAAACCCTTTTTAGGACAATACCATGCAAATTAGCCTTTAAAATGAGCACTTTTGATTTCGAACGTTCGAGTCCCATAGACGTCAATGGGGTTCTAACGTTCGTGCGAACTTTCGGTCCGTTCGCGGGTTCTGGTGCGAACCGAACCGGGGGGTGTTCGGCTCATCCCTAATCCTCACACCTAAAGAGACTCCAGGGCGACCTGATAAATTTTTTCTGGAACTATAAAAGACACCGACTTGCTAGATCGGTTCTATATGCTCCTCGTAATCAAGGCGGACTGGCATTTCCCAACATAGCTAAGTATTATCTAGCTGCCCAGTTAAGACCTGTAGCCTCTTGGTGCACTCTCCATGCCTATAATCGGTGGACGCAGATTGAGAAGTTATGGTTAGCCCTCGTCCATCCAAACTCCATGCTTTGGAGTTCTGATATACCACCTGGCAGCGTACAACTGCTAGGACCAATGGCCCTCTTGCGCACACTATGGCGATGTGCCAAATTGGCATACCCACTTTCCACCACCTCTTCCCCAGTCACCTCATTCCTATTTACACCCAACATTCTTGACAGCTTAACCTCACAGATTTCTCATTTCTGGATGGATAAGACCTTATTCCGCTATGGTCAGTTAATTGTTTCTAAAACCAGATTGCTTAGATCCTTCCGAGAACTGCAAAACGTCTTTGACATTCCCAAACAGGCTTTTTTCAATTACTTACAAATACGCCACTACGCACAATCACTAGTGCCGAACTTGCTATTCTCTCCCCTAACCAACTTCGAAAAGCTATGTTTAGAGGGTTCGTCCCCTAAGGGCATGATCTCCCGCACCTATCAGATCCTGGTCACAGATTTTTCATTAGATGGACCGTGGCATATCTATATGGATAAGTGGGAGCAGGCCTTGGGCGCAGATCTATCCTTAAAGACCTGGCAATCCATATGGATTCAGGCTACTAAGAGCTCCATATGCACGCTCTATAAAGAGAATCAATATAAGATCCTATTCCGCTGGTACCAGATCCCTGACCTGCTCCACTCCATATACCCTTCGGCGGATTCCCTCTGTTGGTGATGTTATAAAGATAGGGGGACGTTATTTCATGTCTATTGGACCTGCCCTCTAATCATCCCCTATTGGTGTATGGTGCAATCCCTGCTCCAATCCATCTTTGATACTGGGGTGCTCCTCGATCCGAAGATCTTTCTCTTAGGTCTCCCACCTGCCACCTTCTCTAAACTATCAAAAAAACTCTTAGCCCATGTGCTTACTGCAGCACGATGTCTAGTGGCCCTAAAGTGGAAGAAGAGGGAACCCCCCTCACTGTCTGAACTGCACTCCAGGATCAGAGATGTTAAAAGAATGGAATATCTCACGGCCTCATTAAATGATACTCTTGATAAACATAACCGTATATGGGAACCTTGGGTCCTGTTGGAGTCTGTCTCTGTCTCTGTCTCTGTCTCTGTCTCTGTCTCTCTCTCCTCTTTTATTTTTTTCACCTCTCCATTATAACTCTATCCCCCCTTTTTTTATTTTATATGTTCATGCACCTATGCAAAGGGTATTATTGGATGTACTGTCAGAGATATATGATAATCCAGCAAACTCTTTTTGATCAATCAATATAGGTTTACATTAAATTGTTCCATCGATCAAAGATCAGCTGATTGTCTGCCAGACTTGCCTGTAATATTACAAATTGTATTTTCTGTATCCAGTGCTGCAGATTTGTATATTTTCTTGAAAAAATAATTCTTGCAAAGTTATAGCGTCTACAAAATATGGAATAGATTTATGTAATTGTTATGTAATAATGTTATTATTATTATTATTATTATTTTTTTTTTTTACTAGTAATGGCGGCGATCTGCAATTTTTATCAGGACTGCGACATTGAGGTGAACACACTTTTGACACTATTTTTGGACCATTGACATTTATACAGCGATCAGAGCTAAAAATAGGCATTGATTACTGTATAAATGTCACTGGCAGGGAAAGGGCTAACACTAGGGGGTGATCAATGGGTTAACTGTGTTCCCTAGGTGTGTTCTAACTGTGGGGGGGATGGGACTGACTAGCGGAGGAGAGAGATCAGTGTTAACACTTAGTATGAACACACAATCTCTCTCCTCTCCCCCGAGAGAACCGGGATTTGTGTGTTTACAAACACACAGATCCTGGTACTCTGTCATGAGCGATTCGCGGGTGCCCGGTGGTCATCGCGCACGCCGGGCACGCAAATCTGCTACGGGGACACGCTGCAGGTGCGTGCACGGGCCTGCTGTGAATTCTTAAAGAAGCAACGTACAGCTACGCCGATTTGTACAGCCGTGCCAACCTGCCACAGTAAAACTGCGGCAGGTGATCAGCTAGTGGTTAATGGCATCCCAGTCTTATTATTATAATGGCATCCCAGTCTAATGCCCTGTACACATGGTCGGACTTTCCGACGGAAAATGTGCGATCGGAGCTTGTTGTCGGAAATTCCGACCGTGTGTGGGCTCCATCAGACATTTTCCATCGGATTTTCTGACACACAAAGTTTAAGTGCAGGTGTGACAGACCTAGCTGGGATAGAGGCTTTTGGAGGGGACTGAATGCCAGCCTCCTGCCAGCCGATTATGGGCCCTGGCATTTGGGGGAACGGTGCTCTTTGTGAGCTGTATGCCTGGGGACCCTTGAGTTGGCATTACTTTAGATTCAGGTCCATGTCCCCCAAGACACACAGACTCTGGGGACCCTGGATGTGCCATAGTGATGGGAGTCACTAATAGGGGCACAAGGTGAATGAGAACCCCACTATGATCTGTGCTAGTCAGAGACTCAATGCTGTGTATATGTGTATATATAATGTGTGCTGTCTCATTGTGTTGTGTACTGTTTGCTATGCTAATTTTGGGTGGGGCTGTATTCCAATGTTCTATTGTGTTTGTCTGCCTTGGATCACAGGATGTTTATTGCATTGGAGGGAGGGGGGATTCTTCCAACAGTTCTCCCTGCTAAGACTGTGTACTGATGAGACGTTAAACACACCTGACCTGTGTGTCCATTGTCATTGGACAGTTTAACCCGTCCCCTCTTTTCCAAGGGTGGGGGGGAAAGAGTCTCTGAGTTATTTTATCTGTTGTGTCCATGTGTTATAATAAAGAGTTGATTCCTGCATGAAACCTGAAGACAGAGCCGTGTCTCGTTTTTGGGGTGGATTATTTCTATGGGTTCCTTGTTCGGCTGATTGGAGTGTTCGGTAGCTGCCTTTGTGTTTGGGTATGAAATGTCCTAAACGACTTTAACCCCTTTCATACTCAGGGTGTCGTTACGGCAGGCTATAAAATTTTCCGACAACAAAATCCGATTGCGTCAATTCCGACCGTGTGTGGCCAATTCCGACACACAAAGTGCCACGCATGCTCAGCATGCGCACTCTCTTCTTCTTTATAATGCTAGAAGAATGAAGTAGTTTTGCTGCTCATATTCACACAGACTTCTCACAAACTTCTTTCTTTATTATTTCTCGTGATTTCATCAATATATTTTGATTTGTCACATCTGACAAAAAATATATATATTATTATTTTTTTGGTTTGTATTTTTTTCAAGCCTGATTTTTTTTGTTTTTGTTTTTTTTGTTTTTTTTTTTGTTTTGTATTGTTTTCAAGCCTGATCTTGTTGTTAATTTATTTTTATTTTTTGATTTTACATCCTGAATATTTTTGTGTGTGTTTTGTGTGTCAAGTTACCACAACACCATTATTATCTTGTATTATTTAATCTCAAGGAGGTTGCTTGATGTTGGTGTCTCTTGTTAATTTCACATTGTATTTTTTAAATGTACGTGAATCCTCACAAACTGTCCTTTTTGAAGAAAAATGCCTCGCCTATGTGGGAAACCCACATAGGCGAGTCTAATTGAAACAAAAAATCCTTTTATTAAGGGCTCATAACCAAACAAAGAGGGAGGCAATGCTGGAGAAACAGCAGAAATTGGCGAAGCCTTTGACCCCCACGGCACACATCAATTATTTTACTGCAAAATTGGTGGCCTGAGGAGTCCAGTCTGGTCCAGAAGTCCCAGAGATCCTGAAAGCAGCAGATTACATCTGTGTCCCCAGGCTGTGGTCATACAAGAGACTGCATCTTTTGCCAGACCAGACTGAACCCAGGGTCATCACTCTCTGGTCTTCCTTCCACACTTCCTTCCACGCTGTGACTGTGGTGGTGGAGTTGTGGCAGGAGGAGGATGGTCCAACTCACTCAGGTGGGTTTTGTGTGTGATTTCGCCCCTCACACCCTTAGTTAAGACTTTATAAATAAGGTCCTCACACAGGTGGCGTTTGCCCTCCTGCATGCCCTGCAGTTTGGTGGCAGCCATGCAGGCAAAGGCCTCTTCAGGAGTGGGGGTGGCTCTGAGGGACGCAGAAGCCTCCTGAATCAGCCTGAGTGCTAAATCCTGCACGTGACTCCCCTTCCTGGGTCTTTTGGTTGGAAGGCGGAGGGGAGGAACCTGCGATTAGCCCCTCCTCCTCCTGGCTGCCACTAGCCCCCGCCTCCTCCTGGCTGCCACATTCCACAGCCTCCTCCTGGCTGAGGTCTTCCTGTATATGAAAAAGGGACATCGTTTTAGTTTTTTCTTCATCAATCACACAAAATTTTTATCTCATGATTGTTGCAAATTGAATGTTAACAAATATAAAAGATTATCATTCTGAGCCCAGCATTTTTCATTCTTGTCCCAATTATTTGTGCCCACTACTGTCTATTGACATGAAAAACACTTTATGAAATCATCAATTAGTAATCAATAATAACATCTAGTAAACATCATTTATTTATTGACCAGAAATCTGTAGAAGAATGCTATACCTGACTCCAGCTGGGCTCCTCCACTTCTTCCTGGCTGGAAGTCCCAGGTTGGACATCGGAAGCCTCAGCTGGGGTGGAAGGGAGGGTTGAGAGGGATTCCGCAGTCTCTCATAGTACCACAGTCTGGGGACATAAATGTCATCTGCTCCAGCTCCTGATCTCTGGGAATCCATGACCTTCTTGCGCTCCCTAAGATAAGTGCTCCCCAGGCCACCAGTTTTGGCTTTTAAATAGGGGATAGTTGCCGTGGGGACCACTGGCTTCACCAACTCCAGCAGTTTCTCCAGCGCTGCCTGCCTCTTTTGTTTATTGTTGTATTGGGTTGTTTGATCTGCCACAGACAGGGCAGCTTCCTGTATTTGTCTATGAACAGGGGGAGGAAGTTGTGGTCATTGAAACCATCCATTTTATCTGCAAGACACAACACAAGACAAACCCTAATGTCAGGCGAAACTCTCCTAATCTTGTTACAATATATAGACCTCAATCTAGAAGCAGTATAGGCCCAAGTTTAGATCTTACCTTCGTTATCACGATTGGCACCTCCGATACTCCTTCCTCCGCTCAGATCGTACGTACTACGCGCATGTGTTACGCTTTATATACACTGCATGTCAGGAGAATATGGCCCCCAGCCGTCAAAACCGCGTTCATGCGTGGCGGAACAGCTCTCCGGTGCATGTGCATTCGCGGGCCGGCAATCCGGCGCATGCGCAATAGCGCACATCCCATGTGATCCTTGGGCTGGCCTATAAAAGGGACTCTGGCACACAGATCAATTGCTGGTTTGTCTTCAGCTTCCTGTGATATCTCTGCTTCCTGTTGTGACCTGATTACTCGCTTTTGACCCGGATTGACCTCGACTACTCTGCTTGTCTCCTGAACCTGACCCTTGGCTTGTTACACGGACTTCTGCTCTTCTCCAGTGTTTGACCCTCTGCCTGTGACCCGGATTTGCCTGCTGTCTCCTTGCCCTTGAACCTCTGCCTGTATCCTGGACTATCCTTGTGTCTTACTGCCACATACCTCAGCCTGCTGTGATTATACTTATCCTGTGTGTGTTTGACCCTCAGCCTGGTTCTGGACTTTCTCTTGTACCTGCTTCATCAAATCATCCACCTGCCATTTGCTGCACAGCTGCCTCCCTCTACTAAAGACTTCACGTCAGCAACCTCCTGCTTCCTGAGGTAGCCTGTGCCTCTTCGTGCATCCACTCCCTGTCTCAACTCTAGGGGGTGGATGCGCTTAGTCACAAGGGTGAACCGCTCTCGGCATTTCGGCCTCGGTAAGTGCTTTCCTGATAGTACAAACCAGCCATGTCTGAGGCCTGACAGAGCGCGTTCACCCCTTGAGATCCTTTGTCAGCAAGTGTCAGCACTTATGGATGCAGTCCAAAAATTGCAAGATGGTTACACCCAAATTGATGGTCGTCTCCAGCAGCTGGCAGGTCCATCCGCAGCTCCCATCTTTGCTCCTGCAACTGCCAGCGGGTCCTCCTCTCAAGTGGCATCTAACCCCACAGTGATCATGGCTACCCCAGAACCCAGGGTTCCTATACCCGAGCGATTTTCAGGTGATCGCAAAAAGTTCAGATCTTTCAAAAAATGCCTGTTCCTTGTTCTTGGCCTTACAGCCTAGGACTTTCTCCTCTGAGGTAGTAAAAGTGGGCTTTGTTATTTTGCTGTTAACTGATGAACCTCAAGCTTGGGCCCACAGCCTGATGGAACAACGGAGCCCAATATTAAATACAATTGATTCTTTCTTCGAAAGTATGAGACAGCTCTACGACGATCCTCAATGTATGGCTACAGCCGAGGCCACTTTACACAATTTATTCCAAGGACGCAGGCCTGTAGAGGATTATACCATTGAATTTTGGAAATGGTCAGCTGACACCGGTTGGAATGAGCCGGCCCTTAAATACCAATTCTATCTGAAGTCCTAAAGGACGAGCTAGCCAGGATGGAGACTCCTACTACTTTAGAGGACTTGATCCAAACTGCCACCAAACTAGACAGACGCATGCGAGAGATACGCTTGGAACGCTTTCAGGTCCCTCATCCCAGCTGGATGCTGCCTAAACCCACTCCCATCCACCCACCTTGTACTGCCTTCCCAGCTTCCACCACCTCTGAGGTCGAGCCCATGCAATGTGGATTGGTCCAGGCTCCTCTCACCCCAGAAGAAAGACTGCGCAGGCGTCAAGCCAACCTGTGCCTCTACTGTGGAGGGTCTGGCCTTTTCCTCAGTTTCTGCCCTGTAAGGCCTAGTAAGTCCTACTCACCAGTTATTATGAACTATCAAAATTTTGGTTTTTCACAGACTTACGTAAACCTCTTTGTTTCCCTACAGCTAACGGAAAAAATAATCCGCCTGCTGGCCATAATTGACTCTGGAGCATGCAGCTGCTTCCTGAATGCTGTATTAGCTGCTAACCTGCATATCCCTCTAGTAACCAAGAAACAAGGCTTCCGGGTACACTTGGCTGATGGGTCTCTTCCCCATTCCGGACTTATCACCCAGGAAACAAGTCCCATCCTGATCACCACCGACTCCTTCCTTGGCTACAAGCACATGAACCCCAAATCAGTTGGAGAAAGAAGGAAGTCGCCTTTTCCTCCAAATATTGCTTTCGGCACTGTTTTTCCTCAGCACCAGCTTCTTGTTCCGCTGTTGTACCAGTATCTGACAGCCACCAGCATGTGCCTGCAACTTACCTTGAGTATAAGGACATCTTTGATAAACAGCAGGCTGACCATCTACCACCCCATCGGTCCTACGACTGCCCCATCGATCTTCTACCTGGCTCTGAGGTTCCATTTGGACGCATCTTCCCGCTATCTGAAACTGAATTAAAGGCTCTCAAAGCTTACATCGACGAAAACCTAAAGAAAGGGTTTATTCGTCATTCCTCTTCACCGGCCGGGGGCCGGCATCTTCTTTGTAGAAAAAAAGGATGGCTCTCTCAGACCCTGCATTGACTACACAGAATTAAATAAAATTACCATTAAAAATCGGTACCCACTCCCTCTTATCCCAGAGTTGTTTCAGCGCTTCAGATCCGCCAAGGTTTTTTCTAAGTTGGATCTCCGCGGGGCCTATAATCTCATTTGGATCTGGGCTGGCGATGAGTGGAAGACCGCCTTCAGATCCAGGTTCGGCATTATGAGTTCTTGGTTATGCCATTTGGGCTCTGCAACGCCCCAGCTACCTTCCAACACTTAGCAAACGACATCTTCCGAGAATACCTTGATGACTTTTTAGTCGTTTACTTAGATGACATTCTCATTTTTTCTGCCACGATCGAATTACACCAAGTCCATGTTAAACTGGTCCTTGCTATCCTCAGGAAACACAAGTTGTATCTCAAGGTGGAAAAATGTGAATTTGAAAAAACAACGGTTCAGTTCTTGGGATTCATCATCTCCACCAACGGGGTTGCAATGGACCCTCAAAAGGTCAAGGCTATCCAGGAGTGGCCAACTCCCGTAGATAAGAAAGGAGTCCAACGCTCTATAGGGTTTTCTAACTTCTATCGAAGATTTATCGCTGGCTTCTCGGCAATTGTGGCACCCATTACCCAGCTCACACGGCATCATAGCCGTTTTTTGTGGTCCTCGGAAGCTCAGGAAGCTTTTACCAAATTAAAGGCCCTATTTTCTTCCGCACCAATCTTACGGCACCCCGACCCTCTTCTGCCTTTTGTACTAGAAGTTGACGCCTCTGAAACAGCCACCGGAGCCATTCTCTCTCAAAGACAAGGGTCCAAAGCTCTTCTGCATCCTGTAGCGTTTGCTTCCCGGAGTTAAGTGCACCAAAAAAAAATTATAATGTGGGTGATAGAGAGCTATTGGCCATAAAGTTTGCTATGGAAGAATGGAGGTATCTGCTAGAGGGGGCATCTCATCCTGTCATGATTTTTACAGACCATAAAAATCTGGAGTACCTCAGGACAGCCAAACGTTTGAGAACCAGACGGGCTCGGTGGGCTCTCTTCTTCTCTAGGTTTAATTTTCACATTGCTTACAGGCCCGGCTCAAAGAACGGTAAAGCAGATGCACTATCCCGAATGTTTCACGAGACCACCCAAGGAACGGAAACCAGCACCATTCTATCTCCTCAGAATTTTTGTATGATCACACAGACTGATTTGTTAACCACCATTAAAACTGCATCCAATCACTTTTCTGATCCTGAAATGCCTTTTTTGCAGAAACAAGATGACCTTCTGTTGGCTCGGGGAAAGATCTTTACCCCACAAGAAACTAGACCTCTTGTTCTACAGACATGTCACGACCATAAACTGGCAGGCCATTTTGGAATGTTAAAGACTATTGAAATAGTATCCTGTTCTTTTTGGTGGCCGGGCTGGAGACATATCAATCTATGTGGACTATGTGGCTTCCTGTATTCGTTGTCAGCGCAGTAAAGGGTCAAACATGAAGTCTTGGGGCTTGCTTAAACCATTACCCATTCCTGAACGTCCATGGGCATACATTTCAATGGATTTCATTGTGGATTTACCGCCCTCAGGAGGGTTCACCTCTATTCTGATTTTCATTGATCGTCTCTCCAAGATGGCACATTTCCTGCCCATGGTGGGCACTCCTTCGGCTACAGCTGATGTCTTCTTCAAAGAAGTTATTAGATTCATGGCGTTCCTCTCAGTATCACCTCAGACAGAGGGGCCCAGTTCACATCCAAGTTCTGGAAGGAACTTTGTAAATTTTTGGAAATAAAGATCTGCCTCTCCTCTGCATATCACCCACAGAGCAACGGCCAGACGGAGAGGACAAACCAAACTCTGGAGCAGTATCTCCGCTGCTTTTCTGCTGACTCCCAAGATGACTGGTCCTCTCTCCTACCATATGCCGAGTTTGCATACAATAATTCTATTCATTCTGCCACTAACCAAACACCTTTCTGGTCAAATTTTGGCTTTCATCCTTCTTTTCTCCCAAATTTTCTTCCAGAAATACCCGTCCCTGCGGTGCAGGACCGTGTAAGCTCCATTCAACTGAATTTCCAGAGGATTCAGGAAGCTATGCAGAAAGCCCAAGATGACTACAGCAAGCATTACAACAAAGGAAGGAAGGAGAATCCAGCTTTCAAGGTGGGTGAAGAAGTGTGGCTGTCAGCAGTTAACCTTAGATTACCAATCCCAGCACGGAAATTAGGACCAAAATTCATAGGGCCTTTCAAGATCAAGAGGATGATCAATCCTGTGGCTTTTGAACTGGCTTTACCCAACTCATACAAAATTCACCCAGTGTTTCATGCATCTCTTCTGAAACCTAGGATCCCTAGTCCTTTTCCGGGCAGAGAAGAACCACCACCTTCACCGGTCCTAGTGGACGGCGGGGATGAATTTGAGGTGGAAAGTATATTGAATTGCAGAAAGAGGGGAAGACAGCTCCAGTACCTAGTTCAATGGAAGGGGTATCCCCCTGAGAATAATTCCTGGGAACCTGCTAAAAATGTGCATGCCCCACGTTTGGTTCAAACTTTCCATCAGGAACATCCTGAAATAATGTCCAGTTTGAGTGTCCAGAGGCCACCCCTCGGAGGGAGGCACTGTCAGGAGAATATGGCCCCCAGCTGTCAAAACCGTGTTCCTGCGTGCATGTGCGGCAGAACGGCGCTCCGGCGCATGCACATTCGGAAATCCGGCGCACGCGCAATAGCGCACATTCCACGTGATCCTTGGGCTGGCCTATAAAAGGGACTCTGGCACACAGATCAATTGCTGGTTTGTCTTCAGCTTCCTGTGATATCTCTGCTTCTTGTTGTTGTGACCTGATTACCCGTTTTTGACCCGGATTGACCTTGACTACTCTGCTTGTCTCCTGAACCTGTCCCTTGGCTTGTTACATGGACTTCTGCTCTTCTCCAGTGTTTGACCCTCTGCCTGTGACCCGGATTTGCCTGCTGCCTCCTTGCTCTTGAACCTCTGCCTGTATCCTGGACTATCCTTGTGTCTTACTGCCACATACCTCAGCCTGCTGTGATTATACTTATCCTGTGTGTGTTTGACCCTCAGCCTGGTTCTGGGCTTTCTCTTGTACCCGCTTCATCAAATCATCCATCTGCCAGTTGCTGCACAGCTGCCTCCCTCTACTAAGGACTTCACGTCAGCAACCTCCTGCTTCCTGAGGTAGCCTGTGCCTCTTCGTGCATCCACTCCCTGTCTCACCTCCAGGGGGTGGATTGCGCTTAGTCGCAAGGGTGAACCGCTCTCGGAATTTCTGCCTCGGTAAGTACTTTCCTGATACTGCGCATGCATGAAACTCCACCCACCCCTGACGTTCTTTCTAGTCTACTCCCCGCCCCTTCTTGTTCGGCGCAGTGGGGGAAGAGCACATGGCGGAGACACAGCAGGTGCATGCTAATTACAGCAACGAGGAGGAGGAGGAGGAAAGCCCTGAGCCTGAAACATCAGGATCCCGGAGGAGACGATTTAAGGCCTCAAATATGTCCTTTGGGGAGATGTTGGAGATGGTCGACATACTGAAAAGGACCGACTATGACGGGAAGTATGGACCTTACCCCAACCCCAATGTCAGGCCAAGATAATGGCAAAAGTGGTCAAAAGTCTTAAGAATAATTTCGAGGTACGACGATCGAAAAATCAGCTCAGGAAGCGATGGTCGAACCTCAAATTAAGGGAGCAAGAGCAGTACAGAAGGATCAGGAGAGTGCTGCAAAAAAGTAAGTAGTTGTGCTGTGTTCCTATTCTTTATTTTTAGTACGTTTGTGCTGCTCCATGTGCTTTTCTTAACTGTTGTACAGTTTAAAATGGCAACTTTCATGTTCATGGACACCTTATTCGTTCGTATGAAACATTGTTCGTTCGGCCTAGAAAACACCATTGTTTTGGCCATATGCATTTGAATAAATTTTTTACGGCCTACTTCTCTTAAAATAATTTGGTTGTGTATATGGGTTTGTAACTAGAATGAAATGCAAACTAGATTCTGTGTAAGGAGAGGACACTCAGCAGCATTTTTCACATCTGGACTCTGGAGCACTAGTGTGGGACAAAAGAACACCTTTTTTATTAGGGGGCCCCACACAGGTGCTCCAGTGGATACTATAGGGGTGACTCCATCTGTGAAGCTTGCACAAAACAGGTAAGTATTCAAGCTTGACAAAGGAAAAAAATATTTCTTCATCTTGGAACTCTGCCAAAACAGACAATTGTACCTCACTTCCAAGCAATGTTTCATATTCCGATTTCTGCCATCAAATATCTGTGTGCTAAGTATACCTATTTTTTTTTTTTTACATAGGGGATAAAAGACTCGGAGGACACCCCTCATCCGAGGAGACAACAAACCCCCCACCTCAGGAAGAAGTGGAGACTCACCAAAGACAACAGGAGGAGGAGGAGGAAGGAGATGTGGTGGAAATTGTCACCACAACAGGTGAGTGTCTGCGACCACAGGCTCAGGTAAGAGATGGGTGCCGGCATATTTATAATACATGAAGTGTTTTTGTTTCTATCTTTTTAGGTGATCGTGATGTTGTGGATCCAGGTCATTTCACCTCTGAAAGTGCACAGATCCTGATCGGGGAGATCATGGGGTGTAATAGGGACTTGGAAGACATCCAGAAAAACATCAATGATGTTAAAAAAAAAATGAAGAACATCATTGATGTTTTAGGGAGAGTTTAAAACCCCTCCAAATCCTTTCCCTTTTTTGTGCTTTTTGGGATCTAAAAATTTCTAACATTTTTTTACATATTCGAGAAAAGCCAAATTTTGAAGATGCACACAGTGTGTCAACATGTGCTATCTGCTATCACGGGAGATCAATGTATGCGTTTTGGGGGTGCAACCCCTTCCTCAATAATAAAGTAGATGGGAGGAAAGGGTTGCACCCCCAAAACACGTCCCTTGATCCCCCGTGATGGTAGGTAGCACATGTTGACATTCGGCAATTTGTGCATCTTCAAAATTTGGCTTTTCCAGGGGTGACTTCATCCCATCTGAACACAATATCAAACACAGTTTAGAAATACCCTATGTCTGATATTGCCTTCAATTTCTTTAAAAGTTGAACTTTGTAAGTTCAAGATTTGTGTCTTTCTTGTTGATTTTAAACATGCCTGTTTTACCTCAAATGGACATTTCTACTTTTAGTAATGTGACCCAAAAAATTGTTATACAACAAACATTTTGGTTTGTTTTAAAAACCTTTTACAAATGCACACGTGGTTGTGCTGGTATTAAAAAGATTCATAATAAAGAATGTGTGGATTATTGTTTCAATGCTCCAAAACTTTGGTTGTGCTCAAATTGGTGTTTTCTGTGACAATGGGGGTTATTTCCTAAGGGAAAATCCACTTTGCACTACAAGTGCAGTTTCAACTGCACTTGTAGTGCAAAGTGCCTTTGCCTTTAGTAAATAACACCCAACAGTGCTTTGTAATGTTACACAATCACGCCATTTTCAGGACAGGATTCAGGACAGGATTTCTGTCAGGGTCAGTTAAAAAAAACACAAGCAGTAAATGTCACCAAAGATTTTAGTAGTTAAAATGATTTTTTTATTTTAAAAATGTTTCAAACATTGTCTGGCATATTGATGGCCCCCCTACCCGCAAAGTAATCAAGGTATCTAAGACGGACCTCACAAGCACTCATGGGGGGCAAGCCAGGACAGCCACTTTCAAGCGCCGTCAGGGTTGGTTCATTATGAATTCCGGCTTCAGGCCCAACTGAGCCAGCATAGTTGGCAGAATTTTGCCTTAAAAAGTTGTGTAGAACACAGCACGCCAGGATGATATGATTCAGTTTGTACTCCGCCATGTGTATGGGTGTAAGAAATGGGCGGAACTGGCTGGCCATGATTCCAAATGTGTTCTACACCACTCTTCTGGCTCTGGCCAGCCGGTAATTAAAAACCCTCTGGTCCGGGGTGAGGGTCCTCATCGGGAATGGCCGCAAGATGGTCCCCCAGCACAAACGCTTCATCAGCAACGAAGACGAATGGGAGTCCTTCCACATTGTCTTCTGGAGGTGACAAGTCCAAGCTGCCATTCTGGAGACGCCTGTAGAACTCCGTCTGGGCAATGACTCCACCATCAGACATCCAGCCATTCTTCCCCACGTCCACATACAGGAACTCGTAAGTAGACGACACCACTGCCAATATCACAATACTATTGAACCCCCTTATAATTATAATAGTATGACCCCGAGTTGGGTGGTGGGACGATGTGGACGTGTTTCCCATCAATTGCCCCTCCGCAGTTAGCAAAGTCCCACCGCTGGGCAAAGTGGGAGGCCACAGTCTGCCATTCCTGTGGGTTGGAAGGAAACTGGAGTCAAACAAGAAAAAAAAAAATCATTTTGCACCTAAACAGGGAAAGCAGATTAGACAAAAACATTCTTGGCCAACATCAGTATAACATTTATTTTAGGGAGTTTGGAAAGACCTAGGTATAAGGTCCACCTATCAGATTTCCCCCCCCCCCCTCATGGGCCATTTCTAACATTTTAGGGGGGGAGATCTTTTGGACAGGTAACGCTCTCCACTTCTTTGAGAGATGAATGCCTAAATAATGTGTATTACTTTGGCCAGCCCCTCCTTACTTACACTATTGACAGCCCACTGGACAGGTAAGAAGTGTCATAATACAAAGATATAAATACACATTTTAGCACATTTGAACATTCTGCTATTACCTATCAAGATAATAATAGTATACAAAAACTTTAAACAGTACCATTTTGAAAGTATACAGGCAGGCCCTTGCACTACATGCTTTGGGGAATTCATCCATACATCTGAACACAAAAGAGATTGGTATAGTGTGTATGGGTTTGGCAAAGTCAGCAGATAGAGGATTGAGGATAGATAGAGAATTGGTATCAGCTGACTTAGCAGTTGGGGGGAGGGAGGGTTCCAAATGATTTGGGGACCCCAAAAAAAAGCCTCTGGCACTCTGCCTGAATTTAAAGCACAAATCACATTTTTACACATAGGGGAAAACACTACTATGGAGCTGACAAAATACACTGTTAAGTGACTACATGAGGTGAATATAGGACCTGGAGACCATGCTGGGGAGGTAAGTGAAGGCAAATATGCATGAAGGACAAAGAAATAATTACATAAAAATCCAGCATGCATGAGGACAAAGGGGAAATTCACAGCATATTACAATCATGGTAATTAGGGAATGAGGAAAGAAATACAATATATTATCAAACATTAAATACAATAAAATGTGATATTAAAGGATAAAAATCTTACCTTAATATACTCCTTCTGCAGGATCTGGATGATGGCAGAATAGGTCTCTGGGATAATAATTCCCAGAGCCTGGGGGGAGATGCCTGTCGAGAACTTGAGGTCCTGCAGGCTTTTCCCCGTCGCCAAGTACCGCAGGGTGGCGACTAGCCTCTGCTCCGGAGTGATGGCTTGCCTCATGCAGGTATCCTGCCTGCTGATATAGGGGGTCAGCAAAGCCAAAAAACGGTGAAATACGGGGTCCGTCATCCGGAGAAAGTTCCTGAAATCATCAGGATTATTCTCACGGATCTCACGGAGCAAAAGGCATGTGACAGAACTGGTCACGCTGAAGCAACCAATTCTCGGTCCATGAACTCCTCTCCACCCTGTTCATGGACTGGACTTGTGTCAAGGAAAGGACCCCAACACGAAGCCCTCACACAGCATGAACTCTACGAGGAGTACGTATACGCACCATGGCTAGAAAATGGTCGGCTGCTCAGAACAAAGTAACAGAACGCACTGAAGAACAGCAAGGCCTGTGAAGAGCGACCTGAAAAACAGCAATGAGCGGACAAGGTCGCACTGAATAATCCAATATGAACTGACTGCACACACTGAAGAGCAGATACAAATCCACAAGCACAAACTGAACAGCAGAAAACGAACTGAAAGCCATGAGTCTGAAAAAGTGCAAATCGTCTCTCACCAAACTTTTACTAACACGAGATTAGCAAAAGGAGCCCAAAGGGTGCCGCGCTTGGTTCAGAACTGCCCTTTTCTAGTCTTGTCGTACGTGGTGTACGCCACCGCATTCTTGGCGATCGGAAATTCCGACAACTTTGTGCGACCGTGTGTATGCAAGACAAGTTTGAGCCAACATCCGTCAGAAAAAATCCATGGATTTTGTTGTCGGAATGTCTGATCAATGTCCGATCATGTGTACGGGGCATAAGACCATCCCCAAACTGTTCCCACCAAGTTGGGAGCATGAAATAGTCAAAATTGCCTTAAGAGTTCCCTTCACTGGAACTAAGGGGCCAACAACCCCACACCATAATCCCCCCCCCCCCCACACACACACACACACATACACACCAAATGATTAATCCCCCCTCTACCAAATGATGTGGACCAGTGCACAAAGCAAAGTCCATAAAGACATGGAAGTTTGGCGTGGATGAACTTGACTGGCCCTTAACCCGACAGAACACCTTTGGGATGAATTAGAGCGGAGACTACGAGCCAGGCCTTCTAGTCCAACAACAGTGCCTGACCTCACAAATGCACTTCTGGAAGAATGGTCAAACTTTCCCATAGACACACTCTTAAACCTATTGGACAGCCTTCCCAGAAGAGTTGAAGCTGTTATAGCTGCAAATGGTGGGCCAACTCAATATTGAACCCTATGGACTAAGACCGGGGTGCTATTAAAGTAATATGCTTGTAAAGGCAGACATCCCAATACTTTTGACAATATAGTGTATGTATAATTCACATAGTCCAGGATTCACCCGGACAGTTCAGGTTTGGAATCATGCGTCCGAGTTTCAGACTGCCTGAAACCCGGACACATTATTCAGAATGGACTATGGCTTCCCAGCAGGGTTGCTGGCTACAGTTGTCTAAGCTGAGAGTGTGTGTTACCCTCCTTCACACTGCGCAAAGCCAGCACTAACAGTTAACCCCCCAAACACAGATGGGAGAGGAGAGAGGGCTCGATCTGCACCTCTTCCCCCCCCATCCCTACCCCTGTGTCTGCTCACACTCCAATCCCCGGCGCTGTGCCTTTAGAAAAGGAAAGTTGGGGACGGAAATTTGAAGCCCAGCAGCCTCAGATAGATCTGGATAAGGGGTGCTGACTGCCAAGGGGTGAATTAGCTCACCATCCGTCCCTGTCTGTGACTGAAGTCTCTCTCCTGCCTCTCTCCTGCCTCCTGAAGTACACTAAGGTAAATCAGGGTTCTCAGAGCACCCCTGACATCAGAGTTCCCCTTTACACCAGAGGCCACAGTGTTTCCCCTTGCATCAGAGTCTTCTCCGTACATCAGAGTTCTCATTGTTCCCCCTTAAATCAGGGTTTCCAGAGCACCCCTTATGTTAGAGTCCCCAGAGCTCTCCTGTACATCGGAGTCTGCAGAGTCCCCCCCTTACAGTGAAAGGTAACTCTGCGAGTTCAAAAGTAAAAGGGGAACTCTGTGGACTCTGATATAAAGGGGGACGCTTGTTATTAACTTCATATGATTAGAAATGTTATTAAATAGTAAAATATATGTATAGTTTATACAATGAAAAAAATTGCTGTGCGTCGCTAAAGTGTTCAGGTTTGACTTGAAGAAAAGGTGGCAACCCTAAATTCACACCAGCCAGAGGTAGCTATTGGTTCAGCTCAGAGTCATACTGTAATGGGCACCAAAAATCCAAATATTTATGGACAAAAATAAAGAATTTAGGAATTCACATGAAATTGAACTGCACGCTCTTCATTCACAATAGACTACTAATATAATATTAGAAATGTCAATAGACTAGCTCAGTACAAAAACAAATGTCAGGAACCAAGTAGTTCTGGAATTGACCAAGTTGTATGTTCTCACATGTTTATTTAGCCATTGCTGTAGGATGGAAATCCACCTCTCTTTTTATTCAGTAAACAGGAAACTTCACACAGCTATTATCAGATGATTAGCATTGTAACTGAACGTCTCTATGGACTGGAGGGAAATTCTAATTTTGACTAGAGTTTATATTGAAAGCTAAGGCACGCATTATAATTTAAAATAACCTTACTTTTATTTATTTTTTATATAGTTTTATAGACCCCACTAGTTTTCTAGTCTAGCCACTTTTCTAGATGCGGCTGTTTATTTTCGGATACAACCCCATTCACAGCACATAGCATAACAGTTTACTATATTTTGTACCCCTCTGTACTCAGTTAATTTGGTCTTCTAATTTACAGTTTTTCCCTTTTGAGGGTGATGGATGAGCAAGGTAACTAGTTCATGTAAACTAATCCCAATTTAAACACAGAGCCAGATCTAATACTGATATCTTTCTTGGACATGCTGTCCTTGATATTTCTATAATTATGTCTGGGTTCCTGCTGTCAGATCAGCTTCTATCAATCTTGGGTTCTGTGTGTTCTCAGAGAGAATTCAAACACACATGACACAAAACAGAAAGTCATGAATGGGTATGCTTTATGTGGATGACAGTTTTGTATTACTCTGGTTTAAATGTATCAATGTGGGCTTTACAGTGTAAGTAGAGAGTTTATTTACACATGTCTGTGCACCACTGGGGAATTCACCTCAACTTTGTGTTCCCTGAAAATTTTGGCCAAAAAGTTTGCAGCTTTGTCACCAAAAATTGGCAACAACCCATAATGCAGTGCACAGCCTTTTCTCCTGACCGAAAGAGGCCAGTAATCTGAAGGAATGTATTGCCCCGCAATAATTCTGGGATCCTCTCCAAGGCGTTGTTCTCTCATAATCTCTAACTTATCAAAAACTCCAACCACTTGTACTGCGCATGCACGAGAAGGGCTTTCTTCTGTACGTCGGATTGCAACGTAAAAGCCATCAACTACACCAACTCCTCTTGCCGCCGCACCTATGCGGTCTTCGTGTAACACACGAAAATCATTCCATCAACCTCTCCAACTGTTACGGCAGCAGTGCGCATGCACGGGAACACTAACATCCCCATGTGACATCTTCCGACCGTCTCACACACATAAACCAAAGGAGATACATGGACAGTTAAGCAAAAATAGTTTTACCATACAAGATTTAAAGCAATGAACATGATGAACTGGGAAGACAATGTACGGAAAATTGTATTTGCAGAACTATGTTCACACTCGCATACATATCCACACATTGTTCTGTACATTATCTTGCCAGTTCAGGGGATGTGAGTCTTCCCGCGCAATCTGAATGTAAGATTGTCACGTAAAAAGCATCAAATAGACCAACTGCTCTCTCACCGCTGCAGTGCGCTCGAGGCATCAAATAGACCAACTGCTCTGTCACCGCCGCAGCGTGCCTGAGGCATCAAATAGACCAACTGGTCTCCCACGGTTGCAGCGTGCCTGCATATCACACACTAAAAGAATACCATAAAATAATCTAACTGCTGTGTTTTTTCTTCACTCTCCATCTATCTCCTTTGCTTTATGCATGAAAGGGAAGATCAGACAGGGGATGTTAGTCTTCCCGCTCAGGCACACTGCTGTGATTTCAGTTGGAGTATATGATAGGATTCTTTTAGGCTGTGATATGAAGGCCGCGCAGGTGCACTGCGATGGCGAGAGCAGTTGGTGTATTTGATGGCTTTTACGTGACAATCCGAATTGCAGAACAAACCCCTTCTTGTGCATGTGCTCGTGCATGGCCAATACACCCACCTATGACACGGTTGGTGTTTTTGACAGGTTGCAGATTTTGTCAGAACACCGGTATTCTAAAAAAATCTTCGACTTGTGCAAAGCCTCGTCCGCGTCACTTCCGTTGAGGCTACTTCAGTAAACAGCTGTTCGTGCCTCGACCGCGTCACTTCCGTTGAGGCTACGTCAGCTCAGATTGACAGCTGTGCCAGTAAGGGGGGCCTGAATAGCTGTCAGAATGTTGATCCCTGTGCCCAAGAGCTTGCAATCTATGACAATGACCTACAGTTTAGTTGCTAATATAAGAAGAGCTGTGTCTATTCTGATCTCAGTCTATCGTTATTTTGAAAAGTGTCCTGTAGATAGAGCATGTCAAGCTGTAGCTGTGCTCCCTGGAGATATGCTGATCACCCATCCATGCTGTTGCTGGCTAACATGAATGAGGGACCTACAGACTTGGTCATGGTGAGTGAGACCATCCCATACCCCCCACCCCATCACCCCTGAGGACAAGGACACCCCATCTCCCCTGGGGACAAGGACCCTATCTCCCCTGGCAATGGGACTACATCTCACGTAGGGGCCCCATCTTCCCTGGGGACCAGGACCCAACCTCCCCTAAGAACAGGAACCTGATTACCCTGAGTGTGCCAACCTCACTGCCCTGCCTGCCATGTGTCCTGTGTGAGGGCCCTCTTGTGACAGCTCTTATCAGGACTTCACCCCACTGTGTGCTCCCCTACATGGATACATGGGTTAGATTAGAAGGGATGGAGGCCCAGAGACATGTCAAGAGTACACAAAGGATACATGGGATAGATTAGAAGGGATGGAGGTCCAGAGACATGTCCAGAGTAATCAAAGGATACATGGGATAGATTAGAAGGGATGAGGCCTCCTCTGTGCACCCTGGACATGGCTCTGGGCCTCCATCCCTTCTAATCTATCCCATGTATCCTCTGTGTACTCTGGACATGTCTCTGGGCCTCCATCCCTTCTAATCTAACCCATGTATCCATGTAGGGGGAGCACACTGTGGGGTGAAGTCCTGATAAGAGTTGTCACAAGAGGGCCCTCACACAGGACACATGGCAGGCAGGGTGGTGAGGTTGGCACACTCAGGGTGATCTGGTTCCTGTTCTTAAGGGAAGTGGGGTCCTCCTGGTCCCTGGGGAAGATGGGGTCCCTAGGTGAGATGTAGTCCCCATTGCCAGGGGAGATGGTGTGGGGGGTATGGGATGGTCTCACTCACCATGATCAAGTCTGCAGCTCCCTCATTCATGGTCGCCTGGGCTCCCTCCAGCAACAGCATGGATGGGTGATCAGCATATCCCCAGGGAGCACAGCTACGGCTTGACATGCTCTATCTACAGGACACTTTTCAAAACAACAAAGAGTGACCGAGATTAGAATAGACACAGGTCTTCTTATATTAGCAACTAAACTGTAGGTCATTGTCATAGATTGAAAGCTCTTGGGCACAGGGATCAACATTCTGACAGCTATTCAGGCTCCCCCATCCCCTGGCACCGCTCTGTCAATCCGAGCTGACATAGCCTCAACGGAAGTGATGCGGTCAAGGCGCGAACAGCTGTTTTCTTACGTAGCCTCAATGGAAGTGACGCGGTCGTGGCTTCGCATGAGTCGAAGATTTTTTTAGAACACCGGTGTTCTGCCAAAATCTGCAACTTGTCAAAAATACTAACCGCATCATAGGTGGGTGTATTGGCCATGCACGAGCACGTGTACAAGAAGGGGTTTGTTCTGCATGTCAGATTGTCATGTAAAAGCCATCAAATACACCAACTGCTCTCGCCACCGAATCGCGCCTGTGCGGCCTTCTTATCACAGGCTAAAAGAATCCTATCAAATACTCCAACTGAAATCACAGCAGTGCGCCAGCGCAGGAAGACTGACATCCCCTGTCTGATCTTGCGATCGTCTCTTTCACGCATAAAGCAAAGGAGATAGTTGGAGAGTGAAGAAAAGGCAAGCAGTTGGAGTATTTGATGGCATTATTTTAGTGTGATATGCAGGATGCACAGGTGCGCTGTGGCGGTGCAAGAGCAGTTGGCCTATTTGATGCCTCAGGCGCGCTGCGGCGGTGCGAGAGCAGGTGGTCTATTTGATGCCTTTTTACGTGACAATCTTACTTTTAGATTGCGCGGGAAGACTCACATCCCCTGAACTGGCAAGATAATGTACAGAACAATGTGTGGATACAGTGCCTTGCAAAAGTATTCACCCCCTTGGCATTTTTCGTGTTTTGTTGCCTCAACCTGGAATTAACATGGAATGTTTGAGGATTTGCATCATTTAATTTACAGAACATGCCCACAACTTTGAAGATGTGTTTTTTTTTTTTTTTTTTTATTGTGAACCAAACAAATAGGACAAAATAGCAGAAAAAGTAAATGTGCATAACTATTCACCCCCCTAAAGTCAATACTTTGTAGAGCCACCTTTTGCAGTTATCACAGCTCCAAGTCACTTTGGATAAGTCTCTATGAGCTTGCCACATCTTACTGGGATTTTTGCCCATTCTTCCTTGCAAAACTGCTCCAGCTCCTTCAAGTGGGATGGTTTGCGCTTGTGAACAGCAATCTTTAGGTCTGACCACAGATTTTGTATTGGATTGAGGTCTGGGCTTTGACTAGGCCATTCCAACACATTTACATGTTTCCCCTTAAACCACTCAAGTGTTGCTTTAGCAGTATGTTTGGGGTCATTGTCCTGCTGGAAGGTGATCCTCGGTCCTAGCCTCGAATCACACACAGAGTGGTACAGGTTTTGCTCAAGAATATCCCTGTATTTAGCACCATCCATCTTTCCCTCAACTCTGATCAGTTTTCCAGTCCCGACTGCTGAAAAACATCCCCACAGCATGATGCTGCCACCACCATGTTTCACTGTGGGGATGGTGTTCTTTGGGTTATGTGATGTGTTGGGTTTGCGCCAGACATAGCGTTTTCTTTGATGGCCAAAAAGTTCAATTTTAGTCTCATCAGACCAGAGCACCTTCCTCCATACATTTTGGGAGTCTCCCACATGCCTTTTCGCAAACTCAAAATGTGCCATTTTGTTTTTTGCTGAAAGTAATGGCTTTCTTCTGGCCACTCTGCCATAATGCCCAACTCTGTGGAGCGTACGGCTTATTGTCGTCCTATGTACAGATACTCCAGTCTCTGCTGTGGAACTCTGAAGCTCCCCCAGGGTTACCTTAGGTCTCTGTGCTGCCTCTCTGATTAATGCCCTCCTTGCACGGACTGTGAATTTTGGTGTGCGGCCGTCTCTTGGCAGGTTTGCTGTTGTGCCATGTTCTTTCCATTTGGTTATGATAGATTTGATGGTGCTCCTAGGGATCATCAAAGATTTGGATTTTTTTATAACCTAACCCTGACTTGTAGGTCTCAACAACATTGTTCCTTACTTGTTTGGAGCTTTCCTTGGTCTTCATGGCAGTGTTTGGTTAGTGGTGCGTCTTGCTTAGGTGTTGCAGCCTCTGGGGCCTTTCAAAAAGGTGTGTATATGTAATGGCAGATCATGTGACACACAGGTGGACAGCATTTCATTAATTATGTAACTTCTGAAGGTAATTGGTTGCGCCAGAGCTTTTTATGGGTTTCATAACAATGTGGGTGAATACATACGCACATGCCAATTATCAGTTTTTTATTTCTGAAAAATAGTTTTATGAATATATTTTTCTAAATTTTACTTCGCCAACTTAGACTAATTTTGTGTTCTGATCCATCACATATACAGTATCTCACAAAAGTGAGTACACCCCTCACATTTTTGTAAATATTTTATTATATCTTTTCATGTGACAACACTGAAGAAATTACACTTTGCTATAAGGTAAAGTAGTGAGTGTACAGCTTGTATAAGAGTGTAAATTTGCAGTCCACTCAAAATAACTCAAACACACAGCCATTAATGTCTAAACTGCTGGCAACAAAAGTGAGTACACCCCTAAGTGAAAATGTCCAAATTGGGCCCGATTAGCCATTTTCCCTCCCTGGTGTCATGTGACTCGTTAATGTTACAAGGTCTTAGGTGTGAATGGGGAGCAGGTGTGTTAAATTTGGTGTTATCGCTCTCACTCACTCTCATAATGGTCACTGGAAGTTCAAAGAACTCTCTGAGGATGTGAAAAAAAGTATTGTTGCTGTACATAAATATGGCCTAGGCCAGTGATGGTGAACCTTGGCACCCCAGATGTTTTGGAACTACATTTTCCATGATGCTCATGCACTCTGCAGTGTAGTTGAGCATCATGGGTAATGTAGTTCCAAAACATCTGGAGTGCCAAGGTTCGCCATCACTGGCCTAGGCTATAAGAAGATTGCTAAGACCCTGAAACTGAGCTGAAGCACAGTGGCCAAGACCATACAGCAGTTTAATAGGACAGGTTCCACTCAGAACAGGCCTCGCCATGGTCGACCAAGGATGTAAAGTGCACGTGCTCAGCGTCATATCCAGAGGTTGTCTTTGGGAAATATATGTTTGACTGTTGCCAGCATTGCTGCAGAGGTTGAAGGGGTGGGGGGTCAGCTTGTCAGTGCTCAGACCATACGCCGCACGCTGCATAAAATTGGTCTGCATGGCTGTCATCCCAGAAGGAAGCCTCTTCTAAAGATGATGCACAAGAAAGCCCGCAAACAGTTTGCTGAAGACAAGCAGACTAAGGACATGGATTACTGGAACCATGTCCTGTGGTCTGATGAGACCAAAATAAACTTAGTTGGTTCAGATGCTGTCAAGCGTGTGTAGCGGCAACCAGGTGAGGAGTACAAAGACAAGTGTGTCTTGTCTACAGTCAAGCATGGTGGTGTGAGTGTCATGGTCTGGGGCTGCATGAGTGCTGCTGGCACTGGGGAGCTACAGTTAATTGAGGGAACCATGAATGCCAACATGTACCGTGACATACTGAAGCAGAACATGATCCCCTCCCTTTAGAGCCTGGGCCGCAGGGCAGTATTCCAACATAATAACGACCCCAAACACACCTCCAAGATGACCACTGCCTTGCTAGAGAAGCTAAGGGTAAAGGTGATGGACTGGCCAAGCATGTCTCCAGACCTAAACCCTATTGAGCATCTGTGGGGCATCCTCAAATGGAAGGTGGAGGAGCGCCAGCTCCGTGATGTCATCATGGTGGAGTGGAAGAGGACTCCAGTGGCATCCTGTGAAGCTCTGGTGAACTCCATGCCCAAGAGGGTTAAAGCAGTGCTGGAAAATAATGGTGACCACACAAAATATTGACACTTTTGGCCCAATTTGTACATTTTCTCTTAGGGGTGTACTCACTTTTGTTGCCAGCGGTTTAGACATTAATGGCTGTGTGTTGAGTTATTTTGAGGGGACAGCAAATTTACACTGTTATACAAGCTGTACACTCACTACTTTACATTGTAGCAAAGTGTAATTTCTTCAGTGTTGTCACATGAAAAGATATCATAAAATATTTACAAAAATGTGAGGGGTGTACTGTAATTCAGATTAAAAACATTGAACTAAAGGCTGTAATGTAATAACATAGGCGAAAAGCCAAGGGGGGTTAATACTTTTGCAAGGCACTGTATGTATGCGAGTGTGAACATAGTTCTGAAAATACATTGTTCCGTACTTTGTATTTGCAATGTTACACGAAGACCGCACAGGTGCGGTGTGGCGGCAAGAGGAGTTGGTGTAGTTGATGGCTTTTACATCGCAATCCAATGTGCAAAAGAAAGCCCTTTTCGTGCCCGTGCTTGCACATGCGCAGTACAAGTGGTTGGAGTTTTTGATAGGTTGGAGATTATGACAGAACACGGGGCCAGACGTGATGTCACAAGGAGGGCTTGTTGGATGTGCTGACATAGAGTGGGAGGTCTTTTGCCGCTTCCAATTTCCATCCAGGAGCACAGCTTGTGTCCGAGGCTGCAGCAGCATTAGAACGGCTGGGAGAGGCTCCCAGAAGGCCGTTCCTACTTCACTAATACTACGCCTGTATTACTCAGCTATCTTGTGAGTTGCTATTTGGCGTTTTTTTATTAAATCATGGATTTTAAATGCTGCACTTAGTCTGGTGCCTCTGCTTTTTACCCACAGAATCTACTGCTTCGCCCCAAGGAAGCCGCCTTCAAGTGCTCAGCTAATACCTCCCTATGGACTTTTCCCATGAACTGATATCACATGGTGATGTGTTTTTAATTTGCAATTCGCTATTCACCATTGTGCAGACTTTATATGGACTAATTTAATATATGATTTTGGTCATTTGACATACGTTCTTACACACCCCCCTAGGGCAACTATATACTCATTGCTTGAGTGTAGGAAGGGATACTGTGCTACACTATGGATTTCAGGGGTGGGCTACATAGTTACAAATCATGTGATAACAGATATCCCCATGGTCACAGTTCTATAAAATCAACAATCATTTTTAGGACTCCTTTTGTTTTCTGTATTATGTAGCACCCCAGTAGGCTACAAGATTTAAATTTAGTTTTTGGCCTCCCTGTAGCCAGGGAGAGTGTCAGAAACCATGAAATCAGGCCAAAGACAGATGTACAGTTAAATCACACTTGTTTAACCACTTGCCGCCCACCATATAGCAAAATGACGGCGGCAAAGTGGTTTCAATATCCTGACTGGACGTCATATGACATCCAGCAGGATATCAAGCTCCTGCGCGCCCCCAGGGGTGTGTATCACAGTGATCGTTGTTGCGGTGTGTCAGTCTGACACACCGCAACACCGATCTAGGCAAAGAGTCTCTGATGGAGACTCTTTACCACAAGATCAGCCACGTCCAATCACGGCTGATCACAGTGTAAACAGAAAGAGACATTGATCGGCTTTTCCTCACTCGTGTCTGTCAGATGCGAGTAGAGGAGAGCCAATCGGCTGCTCCTCTGACGGGCTGTCTGTGCTGATTGATTATCAGCACAGCCCCCCCGCCCGAGGATGCCCACACTGGACCACCAGGGACACCACTATGACCACCAGGGATGTCACCACCAGGTGTGCCACCCTAGACCACCAGGGATGCCAATCAGTGCCCACAATGGATGCCAATCAGTGCCCACAATGGGCATCACTGATTGGCAGGCATTATTGTTTGGCACTGATTGGCATCCATTCGTACAGTGCCCATCAGTGCCGTATTTCAGTGCCACCTCATTGGTGCCTATCAGTGCTGCTTTATTAGTGCCTGTCAGTGCAGCCCTATCAGTGCCCATCAGTGAAGGAGAAAACTTACTTATTTACAAAGGTTTGTAACAGAAACAAAAAAACATTTTTTTTCAAAATTTTCTGTCTTTTTTTTATTTGTTTAACAGAAAATACAAATCCCAGAGGTGATCAAATACCACCAAAAGAAAGCTCTATTTGTGGGAACAAAATTATAAAAATTTAGTTTGGGTACAGTGTAGCATGACCGCGCAATTGTCATTCAAAGTGCAAAAGCGCTGAAAGCTGAAAATTGGTCTGGGCAGGAAGGTGTATAAGTGCCCTGTATTGAAGTGGTTAATAATAAAAGTAAGAAGAACAAACATAGTCAAAACATAGCCAAAGTTCAGTAACTGGAACGGATAGTCAGACAAGCCAAACATCAGGGATTAATGTAGTGGAACAGCAAGCAGGATATGGAGCCAGAAGGGATGTCAGCAAAGCAAGTCTTGAACAGGATCGCAGGAAATTTCTGTGATGTTGACCAAGGCGAAGGCAGAGCTCATTTGGACTGGATGGCTTAAGTAAGCAGGACTGATGAGCAGGATATCATCAGCTGAGTAACTGTGGAGAGATAGGAGCTGGCAATTAGCCGACAGCTGAGTGGCCAGCTCAGAGAAGGAAGGGCCAAGGCCAAGCCCTGACAGTACCCACTCCTCAACGACTCCTCCCCCTCAGAGGGCCACCACGCTTGAAGTCCTTGTACGTCCGAAGATGAGACCCAGACCGTACCCTTTCCAATGCACCAAGTACTGTATGCGCCTACGGGAGTCAACAATGGACTGTACTTCATACTCCTCATGGTTCTCAAACTGTACACAGTGAGAACAAGGCACAGAGGTGGTAAAGCGGTTGCAGACCAAAGATTTTAATAAGGAGACACCAAATACATTTGAAATACGCATATTACAAGGAAGGTCTAATGCGTAAGCCACTGGGTTATCCTGCGAAGAATATGGAAAGGCCCAATAAATCGATGTGCGAACTTCAGTGAGGGAACATGAAGTCAGAGGTTGCGATATGACAGCCAGACCCTGTCCCCAACCTGTTAGAAGGTGCAGGCAGGTGTCTGCGGTCAGCATGCATTCTGTACCTATCATTAGCATGTCGCAAAGCCTCCTGGACTTGTGCCCAAGTGGAACAAAGATCACGGAGATGCTCCAACAATGCAGGAATACTCTACGGAACAAACGAGTCAGGCAACATGGAAGGTTGGAAACAATAATTCACCATAATCAGGAAGCAGAATTCAAGGCACTGTTGTGAGCAAACTCTGCCCATGGTAATAGGTCTGACCAGTTGTTATGATGGTCAGAAATATAGCAACGTAGGAATTGCTCCAAGAACTGATTAGCTTGTTCTGCAGCCCCATTAGACTGCGGGTGATATGCAGAGGAGAAAGCAAGCTGAATTCCCAACTGTGCACAAAAGGCTCGCCAGAACCGGGACACAAACTGACTACCCATGGGCTACGCAATCATCTTGGGTAGCCCATGTAAGCAAAATATCTCCAAAGCAAAAATGGAAGCCAGTTCCTTAGAAGTGGGCAACTTCTTAAGTGGAATACAATGACACATCTTTGAGAACCGGTCAACCACCATAAGGATGACTGTGTTGCCCTGGGAGTTGGGTAACTCCACAATGAAATCCATAGACAGGTGGGTCCAGGGCCTCTTGCCATTGGGTATGGGTTGTAGGAGGCCCACTGGAAGGTGTCGTTGAGTCTTACTCTAAGCACACACGGAACAGGCAGCTACGAAGGCAGTTACATCAGCACATAGACTAGGCCACCAGAATTGTTGGGAAGTGGCCCAAAAGAGTTGATTCTTCCCAGGGTGGCCAGCAGCCTTGGGAGAATGGTAAGTCTGGAGCACGGCAGTACGGAGACTCTCTGGGACAAAGCAGTGGTCACAAGGTTTCTTAGGAGGAGCATGGACCTGAGCAGCAAGAATTTTGTCACCCAAAAGAGAAGTGAGACTGGTGCGAACCATAGCCAGAATACGATCAGGAGGAATCGCAGGAACTGGAAACGACTCCAACTTGGAAGTGGAGGAAAATTGTCGTGACAAGGCGTCAGCTTTTACATTCTTAGTACCGGGTAAAAATGAGACAATGTAATTGAAACTCGACAAGAAAAGAGCCCATCGTGCCCTTCTGGGAGAGAGGCGTTTAGCCTCAGACAAGAATGTGAGATTCTTATGGTCAGTAAGAATGAGAACCGGCACAGTGATACATTTTGAGGAGATGTCTCCATTCTTTCAGGGCTAAAATGATCACCAACGGCTCTCTGTCACCAATCTCGTAATTGCACCTTGCAGGTGACAATTTCTTGGAAAAGTAGCCACAAGGATGCATAGCGCTCTCAGAGGTAGGACATTGAGACAGAAGGGTGCCAACATCAGTCTCAGAAGCATCAACCTCAAGGATAAAAGGTAACATAGGATCAGGATGTGCCAACACAGGAGCAGAAACAAAGGCAGCCTTGAGACTCTCAAAGGCCTTAATGGACTCTGGAGACCAACTCTGTGGGTTACCGTCCTTTCTGGTGATATCAGTCAAGGGCTTGACCAGAGACGAGAAGTTACGAATAAACTTCCGATTAATAATTGGCAGAGGACGTAAACCCCCGGGTCAGGGCCACTGTAGAACTGCTGAAAGTTTCTCTGGGTCCATCGAAAAACCAACAGTGGAAAGGATAAAACTCAGGAATTTACCCTGTTCATGATGGAACTCGCACTTAGTTTCTGAAGAACACAACAGACATCTGTGTGGTGGCTCTCCAGGGACTTGGAAAATATGAGGATATCATTGTGATAAACCACCACACAACTGCAACAAATCTCGGAGGACATCTTTAATAAAATTCCTGGAAAACTGCCGGGGCATTACAAAGGCCAAAAGGCATTACAAGGTACTCATAATGGCCTGTTCTGGTATTAAATGCAGTTTTCCACTTGTCGCCGTCCTTAATCCTCACGAGATTGTATGCCCCTCTCAAATCAAGCTTCGTGAAAACCATTGCTCCCTTGAGGCGGTTAAATAACTCCATAATCAACGGAATAGGATAGGCTTAATAGTGAAACGATTGAGACCCCCCTATAATCAATACAAGGTCTCAGTTCACCACTCTTCTTCACAAAGAAGAAACCAGCACCAGCAGGAGACGAGGATTTGCGGATGAAACCTCTAGAAAGTGCATTTGCAACACTCCTCCATAGCCTTATCCTCCAAGATCGACAAAGAGTAAACCTGGCCACGAGGGGGTATGGCACCAGGTTGAAGGTCAATTGCGCGATCATACGGCCAGTGTGGAGGGAAACTACTGGCTTGACCTTTGCCAAAGACATCGCTAAAATCATGGTACTCCCCTGGCAGGGAGGAGAGTGAAGAGGTGCATAGGACCTTGGCTACCTTCTCGAAACATGTCTTACTGCATTGTGGCGACCAGGGGAGAACCTCAGCACAGAGCCAATCAAAAGAGGGGTTGTGCCTCTGTAACCAAGGATAACCAATAACCAGCGGAAACTTAGGTGAGGAAATAACTTGGAATTGGATTATATCATGGTAAAGAGCCCCTATGGCCATGGACAATGGAACAGTCTCATGAGTCGCATGGGCAGGCTGTAGAGGTCTCCCATCAAGAGCCTCAATGGCAAGTGGAGTGTCACGCAGCTGCAGCAAAATCAAGTGATTTGATACAAAGGCAACATCAATAAACAGGCCTGCAGCTGAGTCGATTAAACCTGTATCTAACTCAGCCCAAGAAAGGGTGACCAAAAACCAGGGGCTTATCCTTCTGGATAACTGGGGATGAAACAACGCCACCTAAGGCCTGTCCATGACAGGACCTCAAGGTTTGGGCATTCCCTGGATGGGTAGGACACATAGGTGTGCGCAGCCTATTGCATTAGGGTGTGCACCCCAAAGCTCCATCACATATGTGTTTGACATATTTACCGGCCTCTTCCCCGCTCTCCATCCTGAAACAATGGGAGGAAGGGGAGCAAGGGAGCACATGGGAGACCCGGGCAATAGAAGGAAGAGGAACAGGGAAATGAGGGGTGGCATATATTAGTACCAATCCCCTATATTTTCCTCCTGTGGCAGCTGAATGTTGACAAAAGGGAGAGGAGAAGCCTACTTTTAGCTGCTGCAGGAGGAAAATACAGATCGTTTCCACTAAATTCCATGCACGCCACGTCTCCTGTCCAGGTTCTGAGGGTCGGCAAGGAAGGGTTGTGGTTTACCTGTCACCTGCCCACCATTGACAGGTTGCCAACCTCAGGATTAGGGTGTGCCCAGGCATACCTGGCACACCCCTTGCGCACGCCTATGGTAGGACACGACTTCAAAAAGTGACCTACCTGGCCACAATAAAGGCACAATCTCTCCCTCTTCCTAAAGGTTCTCTCATCCGCAGAGAGACGCGTGAAACCCAAGTGCATGGGTTCACCTTCACTGACTGACTCGGTACCAGGAGGCATGGGAGGTAAGGGAGGCATGGGAGCTGAGGGAGGCACAGGTGGGACCACAAAGCTCCGAGACAAACATACCAGAGGCTTCCACACGCGCTCCTTAAAAGAGAGTCTTTCTCTGAGTCTGGAGTCAATGAGGATGGCAAACGTGATCAACTTCTCCAGCTCAGTGGGTATATCTCGGGCTGTTTTCTCATCCTTGAGGGTATCCGAGAGACCATGAGAAAAAGCAGCCACAACGGCCTCATTGTTCCACGCAACCTCTGTTGTCAGAGTAGGGAATTCAATGGCGTAGTCAGCAACAGTTCTCCTACTCTGTTCGATGGACATGTGTCAGGGCTGGGCTCAGCCCTTCCTTCTCTGAGCTGGCCGCTCAGCTGTCGGCTAATTGCCAGCTCCCATCTCTCTCCATAGTTACTGAGCTGTTGATGATCCTGCTCATCAGTCCTGCCTACTTAAGCCATCCAGTCCAGAGGAGCTCTGCCTTCGCCTTGGTCACATCACAAGAAAGAATCTCCTGCATTCCTGTTTAAAGACTGGCTTTGCTGACATCCCTTATGGCTCCAAATCCTGCTTGCTGTTCCACTACATTGATCCCTGACTTGGCTGACTATCCGTTCCGGTTACCAAACTTTGGCTATGTTTTGACTACGTTTGTTCTCTTTACTTTCATTATTAAACAAGTGTGATTGAACTGTACTTCTGTCTCTGTCTGATTCCATGGTTTCTGACAACATGAGGCACGTGGCAGCAGAAGCCACAAACTCAGGGTAACTCAAGACAACAGGTTTTTGCGTCTCCCATAGAGGGTTTGCTCAGGCCAAGGCTCTCTCAGAAAGCAAAGATATCACAAAACCTACTTTGCTTCTGTCCGTGGGAAACGCCTGGGGCAGCATCTCAAAGTATATTTCAACCTGATTGAGAAACCCTCTGCATTGGTTTGGATCACCCCCAAATCGCTGGGGAAGTGGAATGGAACCAGACATACCTCTTATAGAGGTAATACTCGAGGCGGGTGCCTGCACAGAGACTGGAGCAGCAGCAGGGACAGCTTGCAGTGGGAGATTCCAGGTGAGCCGAGCATTTGTAATGCCATGCAAACTGATCCATGCAATGATCCAGTACATCCAATCTGGAAAAAATATTACCAACAAGTAGATTGACGGCATCTTCTGAATTCATGGCCTTCGCTTACTGTCAGAAACCATGAAATCAGACCGAGACAGAAGTACAGTTAAATCACACTTGTTTAATAAGAAAAATAAAAAGAACAAATGTATTTAAAACATAGCCAAAGTTCGGTAACCGGAACGGATAGTCCGCCAAGTCAGGGATCAATGTAGTGGAACAGCAAGCAGGATCTGGAGCCACAACGGATGCAGCAAAGCAAGTCTTGAACAAGATCGATGTTGACCAAGGTGAAGGCAGAGCTCCTCTGGACTGGACAGCTTTTCTGAACCCCCCCCCCGGTGTCACATTTGGCACCTTTCAGGGGGGAGGGGGGTGCAGATACCTTTCTAAGACAGGTATTTGCACCCACTTCCGGCATAGACTCCCACGGGAATCTATGCCTCTTCCCGTCCCCACCGCGCTGTCTGCTGGGACACACACGGGTCCCAGAGACAGCGGGGACCAGTTAGGAAGCACAGCGCGACTCGTGCATGTGCAGTAGGGAACCGGGAAGTGAAGCTGCAGTGCTTCACTTCCTGATTCCCTCACAGAGAATGGCTGCGACAGCACCCGAGGACCAAGGGACGATTCGGTCTCGGGTGCCGACATCGCTGGACCCTGGGACAGGTGAGTGTCCTTATTTTAAAAGTCAGCAGCTGCAGTATTTGTAGCTGCTGACTTTTAAAGTTTTTTTTTTTTTTCGCGGGACTCCCTCTTTAAGTAGGCAGGACTAACGAGCAGGATATCATCAACAGCTGAGTAACTGTGGAGAGATAGGAGCTGGCAATTAGCCAACAGCTGAGCGGTCAGCTCAGAGAAGGAAGGACTGAGCCCAGCCCTGACAATTTGTACCCTATAGAAAGTAACCTGTTGTCAGTGAAGACCTTAACCAAGCAAGGATATGTAGTGACATTCAGAGGTTAACAGGTGTATTATCATAAAAGGAAGCCACATACTAGAAAAAAGAAAAATCACACATGAATTGCATCAGCTGAAGTGAAGTAATTAATGCTGGAAAAACATTTAAACCCTATTCAAACTTTTGTATTGGACACAGAAATTCTGCAACTATTAAGAAGAGAGCTGAAAATCATTGAAATAGAGAAATCACACATTTGGAAATGAAGAGACTGCACACCCCGAAAAAAACTGCAATATTGAAAAGTTCCCCCAAGGGTTTTTTTTAGCAGCAAAATGGATTGAATTGTTAAAAAAAAAAAAAAAAAAAAAAAGTGGTAACATAGTTACATAGTTATATGTGTGTGATTATATGTCAGTATTACATTTTATATTCCTGTATGTTGTAGTCGTTCAGCTTCTTATCTAATAGTTTCTTGAAATTATCGATGCCCCCCGCTGACACCACCGCCTGTGGATGGGAAATCCACATCCTTGCCGCTCTTACAGTAAAGAACCCTCTACGTAGTTTAAGGTTAAACCTCTTTTCTTCTAATTTTAATGAGTGGCCATTAATCTTGTGAAACTCCCTTCCAAGAAAAAGTTTTATCCCTATTATGGGGTCACCAGTATGGTATTTGTATATTGAAATCATATCCCTCTCAAGCATCTCTTCTCAAGTTCAGTGCTCACAACCTTTCCTCATAACTAATATCCTCCAGAGCCTTTATTAGCTTTGTTGCCCTTCTTTGTACTCAGAACTGGACAGCATACTCTAGGTGCGACCGCACCAGAGTCTTGTAGAGCGGTAGAATTATCGTTTTATCTCTGGAATTAATCCCCTTTTTAATGCATGCCAATATTCTGTTTTCTTTGTTAGCAACAGCTTGCCATTGCTGAGCCTATCATCTACTAGGACCCCAGGCCGTTTTCCATCCTAGATTCCCCCAGAGGTTCTCCCCCCAGTGTATAGATTGCATTCATTATTTTGCCACCTAAATGCATTATTTTACATTTTTCTACATTGAACCTCATTTGCCATGTAGTTGCCCATCCAATTAAATTGTTCAGATTTTTTGCAAGGTTTCCGCAGGCTGTGGAAAAGTTATTGCCCTGTTTAGCTTAGTATTGTCCACAAATACAGAGATTGAACTGTTTATTCCATCCTCCAGGTCATTTATGAACAAATTAAATGTGATTGGTCCCAGCACAGAACCTTGGGGGACCCCACTACCCACCCCTAACCATTCCGTGTACTCCCCATTTATCACCACCCTCTGAACTCGCCCTTGTAGCCAGTTTTTAATCCATGTACTCACCCTATGGTCCATGCCAACGGACCTTATTTTGTACAGTAAACGTTTATGGGGAACTATGTCAAATGCTTTTGCAAAATCCAGATACACCACGTCTACGGGCCTTCCTTTATCTAGATGGCAACTCACCTCCTCATAGAAGGTTAATAGATTGGTTTGGCAAGAACGATTCTTCATGAATCCATGCTGATTACTGCTAATGATACCATTCTCATTACTAAAATCTTGTATATAGTCCCTTATCATCCCCTCCAAGAGTTTACATACTATTGATGTTAGGCTAACTGGTCTGTAATTCCCAGGGATGTATTTGGGGCCCTTTTTAAATATTGGTGCTACATTGGCTTTTCTCCAATCATCTGATACCATTCCAGTCAGTAGACTGTCAGTAAAAATGAGGAACAATGATCTGGAAATTACTTTACTGAGTTCCCCAAGTACCCTAGGATGCAAGCCATCTGGTCCTGGTGATTTATTAATGTTAAGTTTCCCAATTCTAATTTTAATTCTGTCCTCTGTTAACCATGGAGGTGCTTCCTGTGATGTGTCATGAGGATGAACACTGCAGTTTTGGTAACTGTTTGTAAAATTCTTTTTATTGCCATATGAAAATCCAATAGCATGTATGAATTAAAATATGAGCTCTGGTTATACAATACAAAACACATTTAATCATAAATAGCGATGTTGATTCAGTGGAGCAAAACATTACATTACAGAATGCCAGCTACATAGATATTCTGACGCGTTTCAACCTGTACTGTTATGGTCTTCCTCAGGGGGGTTAATTACGCTAAAATGTTTATATACATTAAGAAACTCAAAATTCAAAGCATTTCATAGTGCACACACATCTATGTACACTGCAATTGTATATTTACCGCTAAAAGATGAAATTAGGACAAAGATCCTATAACCAGAAAATTAAAGGAAATGTAATAGTCCTGACGGATCCATGATCGATCTTCGTCCCCCCAAGATGGAATCCAGTTCAAAGGAGATTGCAAGAAGCCACACTCTTGACACCTCCAGAGGAAGAAACAAATGGCACCTACTGTATAATTCCCAATGATAATAATAAATTAATATGTTATATGATCAAACCTTCAGGGTACTGACAGAATGCCAGACTAACAAAGATTTTTTTATACATGTTATTCATAATGTTTGTTATTATAAAAAGTAAAATATATATTTATATATTAGAATGTATATTTAAAGTGTGGGGGGATTGTCTAGGAGAACCCAGGACAGGGCGCTATATTACAGGCTCACTTTGACTTCTCTTTAATAAAAGGGAGTCACGTGCTATTTGGTAAGCATGGAATTTATACGTTTGGTGGTCACTATACTATTGGAATACTTGTTCTTTGGTTATGGATGTTGAGCAGGCAATTTCAGTTGTTTTTTCAACACTGAAAGAGAACTGCTTTTCATTTCATACAGTGGACTTTATACAAGTTATTATTTTTTTTGTTTAAAAAAAGGGTGTTTCATATTGCGTTATTTTCAATTCATTTACTAGCATGATTCTTGTTGTTGTTTAATAACCGTGTTTAGTATATCATGGTAGAGTCACAGCTGTCACATTTGATATTGTGTTGTTCACCATTTGTGTATTTGCGCAGTTCCTTTTTTGTCTTATATAAAACCAGTTGTATATTGGCAACATTGATAAGGAGATCCTGTACCAATCTTTCAGATATACTTGAACAATATCTTGCCCATGCAAGAAACAGATTTGGCCATAATTTGACACTAGGTGGTAGCATTATATTTTATGTATTGTTCTTCCTATAGAATTATTCCCTGTCTGTGTGTTCTTGTTGTTTTTCAATAAAACAAAAAGGGTTCAACTATGTGTCCAGGCTCCAGCACTATCTGACTAGTAAGTCATAATCTGCAGAAGCTTTTCAACGTCAACATTTTTTTTTTTTTACTACCGCTAGATATTACATGACCTATACAACTGAAAACTTTCAAAAACAACAGTGTCCTTTTACTACTTCTGGTATACAACTCTTGTTTGTGTGTGCATTTGCATTTGTCAGCAAAAGAGACACACGAGCTGTCCTGAGGCCAAAAAAGCATATAGCACAAAGCCATGCAACATATGTGTCCATTCATATAGGGTAGGGCATAGTCATTGTTATTTATTGATTTTAGAGCCTTGTCCAAGTTGCTTGAAGAACTTCAGTTGTACATACAATCTACACTTTTATCCTAACTCATGACCTGCTTGTCAGTACTCAAACCTGCATGCATTATTGGCCATTTTCTACTTCAGTTTCTGGCTGATTGGCTGCTATCTCTGCTCTCATGGTATCCATACAGTCAAATGGCAGGGATTCTGGCAGTTTTCCTTAGTTGGAGAAGCATTAAAAGAAAAGGCTAATTTATTAAATACATTTTTCAGTTCTGTGTATACAAAGGAGCATGGGGGAGCCCATGTCCATAATGGGGGTGGTTTTGGCACAGCCCCAAATGATCAATGGCTCAAAAGTGACATGGTCCAGAAATATTTAGACAGAATAAAGGTGGGTAGAGCACCTGGACCAGATGGCATCCACCCACTGGTCTGAAAAGAATTAAGCTCTGTCATTTCAAAGCCATTGTTCCTAATTTTTAATTATCATCATTGTTAATGACTGGAATGGTACCACTGGATTGGCGTAGGGCCAATGTAGTGCCCATATTTAAAAAAGGTATCAAAGTCTTTACCAAGTAACTATAGACCTGTTAGTTTAACTTCTATAGTTGGGAAGATACTGTAGAGTTTAATAAAAGACCACATCGACAAGTTCTTGCTGTAAAAAAATATTTTAAGCAATAGACAGCATGGAATCATGAAAGATAGAAGTTGTAAAACAAACCTCTTATTTTATGAGGAGGTGAGTAAAACCTTGGACAGGGGGGTGGCTGTGAATGTGGTATACTTGGATTTTGCAAAAGCATTTGCAACAGTTCCTCACACAGGACTAATGTGTAAGGTAAAGTCTACAGGCTTGGAAAAATCAATTTGTAAATGCATAGAAAACTGCTGGTCTAAGGTCATCAGTGATGTACCCCAAGGTTCAGTGTTGGGACCCTTACTTTTTAATATTTTTATAAATGATATAGGGTCTGGATTAAAAGTACAATTTCTGTTTTTGCAGATGACACCAAGCTATGCAGTGGATTAACGTCCTTACAGGATGTCTCCGATTTACAAGCTTACCTCAATGCACTAATTGGGTAACTAAGTGGCAAATGAGGTTTAATGTTGATAAATGTAAAGTTCTGCACTTGGGAGCTAAGAATATGCATGCATCATACATACTAGGGGGGGTACAACTAGGGGAATCCCATAGTGGAGAAGGATCTGGGGGTTTTGGTAGATCATAAGCTCAATAATAGCATGCAATGCCAAGCTGCGGTTTCCAAAGCGAGCAAAGTCCTTTCTTGTATTAAGAGAGGTATGGACTCCAGAGAGAGATATTATTTTTGGAAAGGTTTCTTCCCAGTAAGAGCTGTGAAAATGTGGAATAGACTCCCTACAGAGGTTGTTCTGGCAAGGTCAGTAGATTGTTTTAAAAAAGGCATGGATTCTTTCCTAAATGTACATAAATAATTGGGTACTATCATTTATAGGTAAAGTTGATCCAGGGAAAATGTGATTGCCTCTCGGGGGATCAGGAAAGATTTTTTTCCCCTGCGGTAGAAAATTGGAGCATGCTTTGCTGGTTTTTCTTGCCTTCCTCTGGATCAATTGTGGGTGAAGTAGACATGTGCATTTCGTTTCCTTCCGAATTTGTTTAACAAATTTCATCAAATTTGTTAATTCAAAAATATCCGAATTAACGAAAACCTGTTTAACTAATTTTTCCAAATATTTAAAAATTCGGAAATCCGAAAATCTGGGATAATAACCAACTAATCATAACTTAACAATTACTAACTATTAAATTATAGGTATAGGAATTTTCTTTCAAATTTGGCTGTTAGTGAACGTAATGAATACGAATTTATCTGAAGTTATGAATTATCTGAAATAACGAATGCTGTATCTAAACGAATGGAATGTAACAAATTAATAATAAATATGTTTTATTATTATTAATTCCTTCCATTCCATTTGTTTAGATGCGGCATTCCTTATTGCGGATAATTCGTAACTTTGGATAAATTCGTATTCGTTACGTTCACTAAAAGCCAAATTTTAAAGGGAATTCCAAGACCTATAATTTAATAGTTAATCTTTTAAATTTTGGTTTGTAGCAAGAGATATACAAATAAACCGCCCCTGAATCTCTCTTACTCCACTGCGCCAAAGAAAAGTGCAAAGCTATATAAAAGATGTGTAAATGTATACAAAATGTGTGTACATACACAGTGTACAGTGAAAAAAGCTGCTACCTAAATAAATACGTAAACTGATCAGAATCCCAAAACTATACCTCTCACACGTGTACAGATAGAGATAGCGGCGCTAATATAAATTGTGTAAAATAATGGGTCAGAGCAGCATAATGCCTATGACCCTCTACTTATACATAAAAATAATAATAGTGTCATGAAAAATATTATTTTTATCATGAAAATAAATTTCTTTAACACCCAGTGAAAAGTGTCACTATAAATAATAAATTACAAGAAATGAATGAATAAGTTCAACAGTTGTTTTTCAATCTTCTTGTGTGAAAAATCTTCTACTCTTCCACCACAGCACCGTGATAGTGACACCACTCCCTCTGAAGAGCGCACTCACCAGATTGTATAGCCTCCCACTCTCGTGTTCGGCAAAACAGCAATTGAACCACACCTGGGTTGCATGTGATGAACCATGAATCCAATCAAGCCAGCTCCATATGTGAAAAAATGAATAAAGTGCTCCACATAGCATGATACCATTTTGACAGATTTATTAAAATCACTTCACACACACTTCAATGGTTACATTCACTTTTAAACTGAAACATAAAAGCCTTTAAAAAAAATTCACAGCAAGCACAGCAAGCAACAGGATCAGTGATCCAACGGTGCACCGCGGTCACAGCGGACCTGAAGTGTAAACTGGTGTATCTCTCACCCAACCTTCTAAGGCCCAGCCATCCGATCGGTGTAGTCCTCCTCAGACAGCAGCATCTAATGTCAGTGCAATGGAATGCCGTGTAACCATGCCCAAGACATGTTTCGTCGAAAAGACTTCTTCAAATGGGCCCATACTAAGGATGACAATATCATCTAAATACACTGAAGTGTATTTCTGATGTGGGCGTAAGGTTTTGTCCATAGCTCTCTGGAAAGTAGCTGGAGCGGAATGCAAGCCAAGCGGCATTCTTTTGTACTGGAAATGGCCATCTGGGGTAGAAAAGGCAGTTTTTTCTCGGGCTTCCTTAGTTAAGGGTATTTGCCAGTAGCCTTTGGTGAGGTCTAAGGTGGTAATGTATCGGGCTGGTCTCAACCTCTCTATCAGTTCATCTACTCTCGGCATTGGGTATGCATCGAACTTCGATACCTCATTGAGTTTTCTGAAATCATTACAAAATCGCAGAGTCCCGTTGGGCTTTGGTACCAACACAATCGGGCTCGGCCACTCGCTCTGCAATTTCTCAATGATATCAAGTGCAAGCATTTTTCGGACTTCCTCTGACACTGCTTTCCTATGTGCCTTGGGGATGCGATAGGTTTTCACTCGGACCTTCGCATTAGGTTCCGTGACAATATCATGTTCAATAACCCTGGTGAGACCCGGAAGTCCTGAGAACTTCTCTCTATTCCTCTGTAAGAACTCCTTTACCTGCTGTGTTTGTAGCTTGGATAGGGAGGTGGAAACTGGGACAGAGTTCTCCCCCACCAGGGGCTTAGAACTAACCTTAGCCAGAGAAACTTCCTGTTCATGGTCCTTCCAAGGCTTTAGGAGATTTACATGGTATGTCTGATAGGGCTTCCTCTTTCCAGGTTGGTGTATCTTATAGTTAACCTCCCCAACCTTTTCTACGACCTCAAAGGGTCCCTGCCACCTGGCCAGGAAATTACTTTCCACTGTAGGTATAAGTACAGAGACCCGATCCCCAACCTGGAACTGTCTAAGTTCGGCAGATCGGTTGTACACCCTTCTTTGTGCTTCCAGCGCTTTTTGCATGTGCTCCTTGACTAGAGGCATTACCTTAGTAATCCTCTCTCTCATCTGAGTTATATGTTCTACAACTGTCTTATGAGGAGAGGACTCACTTTCCCATGTTTCCTTCACCAAGTCCAGCAGTCCCCGTCGTCTTCGCCCGTACACCAACTCGAATGGGGAAAAACCTGTGGATGCCTGAGGCACTTCCCTAATAGCAAACAATAATGCTGGGAGTAGACAGTCTCAGTCTTTACCATCTTGTTGCACAACCTTTTTAAGCATTAACTTGAAAGTTTTATTGAATCGCTCTACCAGTCCATCTGTCTGTGGATGATAAACAGATGTGCACAGCTGTTTGATTTGGAACAACTTGCAGATCTGCCATCACCTGAGACATGAATGGGGTGCCCTGGTCTGTCAAGATCTCCTTTGGGAATCCTGTCCTAGAGAACATATTAAACAATTCCCTGGCAATTGCTTTTGACATAGCCTGTCTTAGGGGAACTGCCTCTGGATATCTGGTGGCATAATTGAGTACCACGAAGATGTATTGGTGGCCCCGAGCTGATTTCACCAAAGGGCCCACCAAATCCATCACAATGTCCTCAAACGGTACCTTGATAATGGACAATGACACCAATGGGTTCCTCAAGTGGGGCATCGGTGCGGTCAGTTGGGAGATGGGACATGAACTGCAATAACATCTCACTTCTGCTGTCACTCTTGGCCAGTAGAACCAGTCTGTTATGCGTGCCTCTGTCTTGTCAGCCCCCAGGTGACCCCCTAATGTGTCATTGTGGGCCAGGTCGAGCACTGTACATCTGAAGGGCTGGGGAACCAGTAACTGGTCGACCAAGTCTCCCCTAACCTCAGTAACCCGATATAGCAGCTCATCAATGACCACAAAATGGGAAACCTTTTTTCAGCCACAGGAACTTGTGAAACCTCATTGATTATGGTAACCTGTTTCCAGGCATTTTCCAGTGTGGGATCCCTCTTTTGAGCAGAAGAAAATGCACCCCATGACACCTCGAGATCTGGGTGGGCAAGACGAGAGGAGCTTTCTTCTTCATCCTCCTCGGTCATAACCTGCAGAGGGAAGTCTTCCTCTATGTTCTTCCCAGCCATGACCTGCAGAAGAGTGGAATCCCCCCCCTCAGGGTTCCCCTTAGCTGGTGGACCATCTGCCCCAGATGAAACTCTATCAATGTTCTCTAAAGCGTTGGCGTCCAGCCCCTTAGAGGGAACAGAGCATTTCAGCTGTCCTGAAAGTTCTTGGCTCACATAGTTCCAAAGTTCAACAAATAAAGGGCAATCCTTTCCTATAAAAGCATCATGGATGAGGTTGGGTACCACCCCAACCTCCTGGACAATTGTGCCGCAGGCCGTAGTGAGTGTCACTGATACCAGGGGGTGTTCCCTGGTGTCCCCGTGTATGCACATCACCCTCAGGGCTCTTGCTACTGGACTCACCTCTCCAGCTCAGGGCTCTTGCTACTGGACTCATCTCCCCAGCTACCCCGGTACCCACAAGTGTTACCATACTTCCAGAGTCCAACAGCACTTGGATGTGAAGCTGGTTCACCCAAAGGTCACATTCAAATTGCCCCTCAGTCAGGTCCAGGTGGGCAGCACAGACATTCTGGGCATAAAAGGACATCCATCGTAGAGCGCCACACTCCATGGGTGCCTCCTGCAGGGGACAATGGGCCTGGATATGGCCCTGGAAGTGACACCACCAGCACAGCATGCCCTCATTCCTTTGTGCTGGAGCAGAGCTCTGGGATGCTGGGGTGGATGCTCCTTGACTCTCCTGGTTTGTGGATGACTTGGCTCTCCTCACTGGCAATGATCCTCGAGGTTTGACAGGTCCCAGCAGATCCTCCATTACAGCATACCTCTCAACCATTTCCACTAGTTCATCTGCTGTCTTGGGGTCCCCATGACTCACCCAGTGCCGAAGGTCATCTGGCAGCAACCTTAGGTAACGGTCTAATGCGACCCGCTCCACTATCTGGGGACCCGTTAACTTTTTGGGCTGCAGTCATTTTTTTACCAGCTGACTCAGGTCATGCATCTGAGCCTGTGGCGGATAGTCCATGCGGTACCTCCAGCGGTGTCCCCTTTTGGTCTGCATAGCAGTAGTCACCCCAAGGTGGGCCAGGATTTCAGCCTTTAGCTGTTGGTAATCCTTGGCATCAGCTGGCAAATCAAAATGTGCCTTCTGGGAATCCCCAGTGAAAAAAGGAGCAATAATACCAGCCCACTGGTCTGGGGGCCACCCTTCTTTTTCTTCTGTTCTCTCAAAAGTAGCCATGAATGCCTCTACATCATCACTAGGCATTAACTTTTGCAGGTAGTGACTGGCCCTTATGGCTGCCTGGTTGCTAGCGGCACCCACGGTTTGTTCTTGTGCAAAACGCTGCATTGCTTCCTGTAAAGTAGCTACCTGTGCTTGAGTAGTTTGTTGCTGGACTGTGAACTGGGCGACCTGCAAGTGAGTGGTTTCCTGTTGCTGGGCCATTGCCTCCTCATGGGGACGGTTGGCTTCTGCGGTGGCCTGCTGCTGGGCTATGGTGCTCTGAGCTAGCTCTGTAATAACTGCCAGTCAGTTTATCAAAGGCAAACAGTTCATTTATTTCAATCAAAACTATACAAAACGACAGCTTACTTCAGCCATAGTAAATAACAGTCCGAGATCCTGGTATTGGTAATTTAAGCATGCTCACCGCTAGTTTTTCTTTGGTCCCATACAGGGGTTAGGCTTCTCCAGAGCAAGGATGCCAGGTAGGTCAGCCAGAGGAGGTCAGCAGCCTGTGTCTCCATAGGTCAAAGAAGCTCACACTGACTGCACAGCTTGTGAGACACACTCTCTCTCTCTCACTTCCTTGACACAGGTGCATATTTCCCTCTGCTGCCTTTCAAGCCTCCCTCCCCCGGGACTTAATCCCTTCAGTACCAAAGTCCTAGTGATCAGGGTTTGAAGACTATGCAACTGTCCCCCTTAAAGGGACCACGACTCAAATATTGAATATTGGGGGAATGTACCTGCCATCCAGGACACATTCCTGGTATCCTATACAATATCTATATCTATATATATATCTATAGATATATATCTATATATAGATATATATCTATATAGATAGATATATATATATATATATATATATATATATATATATATATATATATATATATAGATATATAGATATATATATATAGAGAGAGAGAGAGAGAGAGATATATATATATATATATATAGATATATATATATCTATATATATATAGATATATATATATCTATATATATATATATCTATATATATATATATAGATATATATATATATATAGATATATATATATCTATGTATATATATATCTATATATATATAAATTTAAAGAAACAGGTGCCCTAATCTATAAGAATATTCACAGTGCAAAAATACACATCAAAAATGTAAGGGCATAAAGTCCACTCCTGCAAAAAGTGTATAAAAATAAATAAAAAAATTGGATGAAATAACTCATAAAGTGAGAAATATACGATTCAGTTCAGAAAAAAATGTGCATACAGAAATGTGCATAAAAAATGTCCAACTGGCAAACCCTTATACAAAAGGGAACCAAGTGAACCAAGTATGTGAAAAACTTCTGTGCTCTTCAAGGGAATTGGATGAACCAAATATAAGGCAACTTCGGTGCTCTTCAAAACACAAATGCCCCGTACACACGATCGGACTTTCTAACAACAAAACCGTGGAATTTTGTTCGAAGGTTGTTGGCTCCAACTTGTCTTGCATACACATGGTCACACAAATGTTGGCCAACAATTACGAACGTGGGAATGTGGTGACATCCAAGACGTACGACGAGCCGAGAAAAAGGAAGTTCAATAGCCAGTGCGGCTCCTTCTGCTTGATTCTGAGCATGCGTGAACTTGTGTACACATGAACAAAAATTCCGACAACAAAGTTTTGTTGGCGGAAAATTTGAGAATATGCTAGCCAACATTTGTTAGAGGAAAGTCCGCCAACAAATGTTCGATGGAGCATACACACGGTCGGACTTTCAGCCAAAAAACTCACATCCAACATTTGTTGTCGGAAAATCCGATTGTGTGTACAGGGCAAAAGACTTTAATATCCCATCATTACATAGATTCACTTCTTACCAGATAGCAGTAGTTTCAAGCATTGGATAATAATCCCACCATGCTCCAACAGACTGGGCTGCAAAAACGAACCAAATTCCAGATAGTATCAGACACTGGACAATGATCCCATTAGGCTCCAATACCTTAAGCTGTAAAAGTGGACCCGGTTTTTCAATGGATGCAGTAATCACAGTATTACTGGAAAAGCAGAAATCCAAACTGTCAGCTAAAGGATAAATCCCAGAGCATAAGAGAAGAGGATAGCCTCGTAGTGCAATATGTTTCAACAAAGGGGTTTATTAAAACAGCACACTAAAAGCTTACATCAAGGCAACCAAACATCAGCAAAATAAAGGCATACATAAAAAACAGAACACCAGCCGGCTCAAATGGTTAGACGTCTCACAATGGGCTCCACCCGACTAGATTCTCCATAATAGGCTTCAGCTGGGAAAGGAGATTCACCCAAGATGTCTGCTAATAGCATATAAATACAAGTGGATGTGGGTGACACCGGCAGTTGAATTGATCTATACATCTTTTTGGTGTCACCTAGATGGGACATGTAAAAAATTCTAAATAAGAATAAAAATAAGCTATGCCACCAAAGTGTAATCAGTACTTGGTATTAGGCATGCATAAAGGTCAAAAGTCATTATTTAAAAAAAAAAAAACTTTTAACCCTTTTTGGTGTATATATATATATATATATATATATATATATATATATATATATATACATACAATTCCCAAAAGGTGTAAAATGGCACATTCCTTTAAAAAATATATTGTAAAGAGTGTTAGTTCACCTTTACAAAAAAAAATGAAAAGTTGAACTAACAGCCTCCCCACTACCCCCCCCCCCCCACCCGGCCCCTGCTGTACTTACCACAGAGTGATTCTGAGTGGTCAGTGTCTGTACAGTGAATCGCTTTGGTCCATCCCAGAAGCGCTGACCAAAGAAGAGCATAACACTTTAAATCAGAACTAAAGTCAGCACCATGGTGGGTGGTCATGTATGCTTTTGCCTAACTGCATAATAAAGTGGTATTAAGGCTTATTTTTTTTTAAATTACCTGCTCTGTGCAGTGGTTTTGCATAGAGCAGCTCCAATTCTCTTCTTTACGGTGCACCTCCCCCTCGAGCAGTGCCCCCAGAAAAAGAAGCTTGACATGGAGGCATCACTGCGTACTCGCTCCCAGGTCACTGCTTTATGCGTCTATATAAAGCAGTGGCTCTGCTGCATCCCCCCCAAAGTGCTCTCCTCCAGGATAATTTTCAAAATCAAAACATATCACCCCCTTCCCTCTCAAAAAATCAACTTATGACATGTTCCAAAGCTCCCATACATTCCTTTGGTTTGTATACTTATGAACACGGGTCCTAGTCTGCCTAAGGTTCACCACAGATGCCCCCAAAAAATGAATCTAAATACTGCCCACATACAGTATACTAGCAAATCCCAGATGTCAAAGTGACAAACTGAGCAATAGCATGCAGTGTCAAAACTGCGGTTACCAAAGCCAGCAGAATATTAGCTTGCATGAAAAAGGTAATTCCCTTCAGAGACAAAACGATTATTCTGCCACTTTACAAAATCCTGCTTCGGCTGCATCTGGAGTGTTCCATCTGGAGCTGGAGAGAGTTCAGAGAAGGGCCTTAATTATGAGGAACAACTACAAGCATTAAATGTATTCTCCTTGGAGAAGAGATGCTTGAGAGGAGATATGATAGTGATATACAAATATCTCAATGGTGATCTCACCGTAAGTATGAAACTTTTCAGTCCCAGGTAGTGTAAGAGGACACGGGGCCACACGATGAGACTGGAAGAGAAGCGGTTTAACCTTAAGCTGCATAGGGGGGTTTTCACTGACAGGGTTGTAAGGATGTGGAACTCTCTGCCACAATCGGTGGTGTCAGCAGGCAGTATGGATAGTTTTAAAAGACTCTTGGATGGGCATCCTAGTGATAACAATATACAGGGTTATGGGAAATTAGTTTTCTACACACACACCTACACAGGTTGAACTGCATGGACTGTTGTCTTTAGTCAACCTTACCAACTATGTATCTATGTAACAATCAGGATTTGTTTTGTATTGAAGCTCTTGCTTCTCCTGTGTAAAGCAGATATTTACAGAACAGCATCTGAAGTTTCAATAAAAATTAAGGATGTAGGCATGTTAATATTGTTACACTGTAATTACTCTGGCTTATTAATAGAAGATCATAGGGTGAATTTGATCTGCATATGTCAATTTAAGCATCCTTCTCTATATATTTACATTTCATCTTGGACACCAAAGTTGAAAGGAAAACTTCAGGAAAAAAATATTGTTAGATTGTCTCCCATACCATTTATCCACTAGCTGCTGCTGGTGTTACCCTAATGCTGCATCCAGAATAATAATAATAATAATAATAATAATAATAATAATAATAATAATAAAAAATGGTTAATATCCATATATACGCCCTATTCCACCAAAAACAGAAAGAATAGTAAATTGGTGATGATAATGTACTAAAACAGACTTTGCCTTTCCTATAACATTTTTATCTAGGGTTGTTTCTAGATAAACTTAAAGTGGATGTAAACCCGATTCATGAAATTTGAGCTGAGCACATATATCTGCAGTATTTTGCTATCTCTCTTCTAAACACTATGTGCCGTAGCTGTCTCTTACTCCGTTCTTCTGTTATCAGCCTGAGAAGTTCTCACATACGATAAAAGCAGCCAGAATTTTGTGTTGGGGAGGAAGCTTTAAAGTGGATGTAAACCCGAATTTTTTTTTTTTTTTTGATATCATACTGTAGAGTATAAGATTTCTTATCATTTGAGCCCAGTCTTGCCACACAGAGTTAATCCAGCAATCCTCTTTTATTGTTCAGTGAGATAAATCTTGACAAACTGAGAAAAACTTTGTCAAATCCTCCCCCTTGCTGTGAGTGACAGGTGATTTACATATCTCGTGCACTAGCCTAAGAGACATGCATTATTTTTTAATTCCCTCCCACTCCTTTCTTCAGCAGCTCTGCAAGGATTGGCTGTTCCACACCTCAGCATGATTTGGCATGCTGAAGTCACGTGCTTACTTTCCTGTCTTTTCACTGGATGTTAGAGATCATAGCAGAAATTCAGAGTTAGAAATACACAGGAGAAAATGCATATTGACAAGGGGAGTGTAGAGGTGGGCGGGGAGTCTACTGACATCTCGACTCTACCGACCAAGCTCCAGACAACAGACCCACCCACAGAATCTGAAGTTTTTTGGGTCTAATAACAGACAGAGGGGAGACATTTGACAGGTAAAGATACATGCAGGAGGCCTGTATATCCTTATAGATAACCCCTATGGCAGTAGTTTAGAAAGGATGACATTGGGTTTACATCCACTTTAAATAGATTAGCACAGAGCCCTGAACGTTTCAACAAACAGAGCTGAAAGTCTTTACCTATGAGGAGAGGGGGTGTGTACCTTTCTTCCAATCAGCTGTTTTGGCTGTATAGAATGGGAATAGATGTGTGTAACACACCTAAAAATTCCTATGCTAATGGATAGAAAAAATGCTGTGAGATATGTGTGTGAACACTGTAAGTGGACACTAATAATGATAATAAGGGTTGCTGCTCTTAAAGTGCGTGTGCCTTTAAATATGTGATCAAAGTAAGAGCACTACCTTGTGCTTAAACTAATACATCAATAACACAAAATAAATACCGATAGTGCTGTTTGCCATAAAAAATCAATGATATAAGTAAATGATAATAATCCATAGGAAATAAACATGTATAGAGTTCATGAAGGTTTCAAAAAACTATTACACTGAGCAAAATTATAAACTGAACACTTTTGTGTTTGTCCCTATTTTTCATGAGCTGAACAAAAAGATCTACAACTTTTTCTATGTACACAAAAGGCCTGTTTCTCTGAAATATTGTTCACAAATCTGTCTAAGGCTGGGTTCACACTGATGCAACACGACAGCCGTCCTACTTTTGATCCGACTTTGCCCTGCAACATGAAGCTGGCATGCGTCCGATTTTCAATAAACGGGGATCCAACTTGGATCCCCGCCAATGCCTGGCACTGTGTTTGGTATGAGTCTTGAGGGGAAACTCCACACCAAATTTTAAATAAAGAACTGGCATGGGTTCCCCCTCCAAGAACATACCAGGCCCTTGGGTCTGGTATGGACCTTAAGAGGAACGCCCATATACCAAAAAACAGCGTGGGGGTCCCCCCCAAATCCATACCAGACCCTTATCCAAGCATGCAGCCCGGCCGGTCAGGAATGGGGGTGGTGACAAGCGAGCGCCCCCCCTCCTGAACCATACCAGGCCGCATGCCCTCAACATGGGGGGTGGGTGCTTTGGGGCAGGGGGGCACCCTGCGGGCCGCCCACCCCAAAGCACCTTGTCCCCATGTTGATGAGGACAAGGGCCTCTTCCTGACAACCCTGGCCATTGGTTGTCGGGGTCTGCGGGCGGGGGGCTTATCGAAATCCGGGAGCCCCCTTTAATGAGGGGGCCCCCAGAACCCGGCCCCCCACCCTTTGTGAATGAGTATGGGGTACATCGTACCCCTACCCATTCACCTAGGGAAAAAAGTGTCAATAAAAAAACACACTACATAGGTTTTTAAAGTAATTTATTAGACAGCTCCGGGGTCTTCTTCCGACTTCGGGGGTCTTCTTCCGACTTCGAGGGTCTCTCCGGCGTCTTCTCCCGGTGTCCTGATCTTCTGCCGGCTCCTCTGCTATCTTCTGCAGCTCTATTGCTAGCGGTGGCCCGGACTTCTGCCTTCTGCCTTCTGCCTTCTTCTTTTCTTCCAATGTTGACACGACGCTCTCTCCGGCTGGAATGCTCTCTGAGCGCTCCGCAATGGACTTATATAGGCGGTGACCCCGCCCCCTTATGAGGTCAGACCCCAACAACAATGGCCAGGGTTATTGGGAAGAGGCCCTTGCCCGCATCAACATGGGGACAAGGTGCTTTGGGGTGGGGGGCCCGTAGGGTGCCCCCCTGCCCCAAAGCACCCACCTCCCATGTTGAGGGCATTCGGCCTGGTACGGTTCAGGAGGGGGGGCGCTCACTCATCCCCACCCCCATTCCTGACTGGCCGGGCTGCATGCTCGGATAAGGGTCTGGTATGGATGGGGGGGCACGCCATTTTTTCGGCGTAGGGGGTTCCCCTTAAGGTCCATACTAGACCCAAGAGCCTGGTATGCTCTTGGAGGGGGAACCCATGCCGGTTTTTTATTTAAAATTTGGCGCGGAGTTCCCCCTCAAGATCATCTGAGCACAAGTCGCATGCCGAAGTCGGATCATGCGAGACGGCAATCCAACTTTGATCTGACTTCAATGATAGTCAAGGGGCTGAAGTAGGATCAAAGTCAGACCAAAGTAGTACAGGGAGCATTTCTAAAGTCGGAACGAACGGACCAGTTAGGACGGCTCCCATCAGGAAACATTAAATTTCAAACGCCATGCGACATGAGCTCCCAATGTCAGAGCATTTGTCGGACCAGTGTGAACCCAGCCTAAATCTGTGTTAGTGAGCACTTTTCCTTTTCTGAGATAATCCATTCACCTCACAGGTGTGGCATATCAAGATGTTGACAGCATGATTATTGCACAGGTGTCCCGGAACCACGTGCAACGCTGTGGATGGAAGAACAGCTTGGACCAAACAGCTGATGACCGGTGTCCTGTGTACCCTATCAGCCCACTTCGTACGGCGAGCGCAGCGCATGGTGGACACAGCTTGTTAAGCAGGAAACCTGGCTTTACATGGACTCATATTCCAAGCCATATCATGGTGATGAGCATGGCGATCCGCGGATGTTGGTTACTGATCGGGTGGTGAGAGAAGTATTGCTCTTATGATTGATCATTTGCCTCCCACACTGTTCTACAACCACCCCCCCCCCCTGCTTGCTGCTGCTATCAATATTGCTGTTTATCTGCATATATGCATGGACTGCCAGATACTGTTGGTCTACCCTGCTGTGCTTGCTGCTGCTATTAATATTACGCTTTATCTGTCTAATCATATGAACTGCCAGATACTGCCGGTCTATTTTGCTGTATCCCCTTGGATTTAACACTCCATAGTCCTGGCCAGCTCCTGTTCACCCTTATCAGGTTCTATTGGCCCTATATGGACTTCCACTGTTCTTTCCATCCACATCTACCTCCACTCCCGCTATACCACGCCCCTGAAGAGTGATTCACTAATCCAGCTACAGCAGTGTATGAGTGGTGAATGGAGTGTGTTTGTGGTATGTATAGCCGTGGCTCCCCCTGTTTTTAACGACAATGTTGTAATTTTTATTGTAAGGGCCTGTGTTAGTTACTCACTATAGCCTGTTTTTCTACAATTTGCTGTAATTGTGTGGTGTTTATGATTTATCTGTTTAATAAAATTCCGGCTTGCTTTTTTCAGACATTGCCTGGGGGTTTTTCTTGTCCTCTTGAGAGATATCTATTCTCTTAGTTTTTTCTTGTATGCTATAGGGCATCCCCTAATGGTATCCCGCATTTTTTATGTGGTTGATTGCCTGACATAGGCCTATATCTATATCTACTAAATGTGGTTGGTTGATCCAGGCTAACTCAACCTTTTTTTTTTTTTTTATTGCACAGGTGTGCCTTAGGCTGGCCACAATTAGGCCCATTTCACACCGAGGCGCTTCTAAACTGCCAGTAAAACACTGAGCGCTTCTGAAGAGCTTCTCAGGTGCTTTTGAAGAGCTCTCCATTCATTTCAAAGGAGAGGGGTGTTTTTTCACTGCCCTGCCAGCGCACTGCCCCAGTGTGAAAGCATTCATTGATTTTAATTGAAATAATTTTTCGTGAGCTTTTCAGGCGCTTTTTTTTAGTGTGAAAGAGCCTGAAAACTGCCTCAGTGTGAAAGGGGTCTAAAATGTGCAGTTTTATCCCACAGCACAATGCCACAGATGTCGTAAGTTTTGAGGGAGCGTGCAATTGGCATGCTGACTGCAGGAATGTCCACCAGAGCTGTTGCCCTTGAATTGAGTCTCCAAAGGCGTTTCAAGGAATTTGGCAGTACATCCAACCAGCCTCACAACCGCAAACCATGTGTAACCACACCAGCACAGGACCTCGACCTGACTGCAGTTCGTCGTCGTAACCGACTTGAGTGGGCAAATGCTCACATTCAATGGCGTCTGGCACTTGAGAGGTGTTCTCTTCAAGGACGAATCCCGGTATTCACTATACTGGGCAGACGGCAGACAGCATGTATGGCATCATGTGGGTGAGTGGTTTGCTGATGTCAACGTTGTGGATCGAGTGGCCCGCGTTGGCGGTGGGGTTATGGTATGGACAATGAACACAGGTGCTTTTTATTGATGGCATTTTGAATGCACAGAGATACCAAGATGAGATCCTGATGCCCATTGTTGTGCCATTCATCCACAACCATCATCTCATATTGCAACATGATAATGCACGGCCCCATGTTGCAAGGATCTGTACACAATTCCTGGAAGCTGAAAACATCCCAATTCTTGCAGGGCCAGCATACTCACCGGACATGTCACCCATTGAGCATGTTTGGGATGCTCTGGATCGGCGTATAGGACAGCGTGTTCCAGTTACTGCCAATATCCAGCAACTTCGCACAGCCATTGAAGAGGAATGGACCAATATTCCACAGACCACAATCAACAACCTGATCAACTCTATGTGAAGGAGATGTGCTGCACTGCGTGAGGCAAATGGTGGCCACACCAGATACTGACTGATTTTCAGACCCACCCAATACACTAAAAGTGCACATTTTAGAGTGGCCTTTTATTGTGGCCAGCCTAAGGCACACCTGCGCAATAATCATGCTGTCTAATCAGCATCTTGATATGCCACACCTGTGAGGTGGATGGATTACCTCGGCAAAGGAGAAGTGCCCACTAACACAGATTTAGACAGATGTGTGAACAATATTTGACAGAAATAGGCCTTTTGTGTACATAGAAAAAGTGGTAAATCTTTGTGCTCAGCTCATGATAAATAAGAAATATAAACTAGTGGGGTCGGACTTTGGGGGCACACAGGTAATTAGACTATGAAAAATAAAAAGATATTTAAATTTTTTTAAGTTTAAATTACAAAAATAGACATAATTATTAAAATCAATACAATATGAATATAACAAAAGTATTGCGTATATAGAGTGGATCCTCCCCTGCGTGTATTTTTAACCCTACTATTGGTACATAAAGTCCAACATTCAACTAAGAAAAAGGAAAGATAACTTCCCAGATATAGATTGCAGTTATGAATGTAGGAACGAAGGTTGTGGGTTGCGTTGCAGGTGCAGTAGGTATTCCACTTTATATGCTCTCTATACGCTCGACATGTTGCGCGTCAAAAAACGCTTCTTCAGGAGCTAGAGGTAATTCGGCTATGATCAGACAAAATCAATAGGTTGCAACTGTAATGATGCTAGTAAAAGAGCAAGCAACCAATGGGTTGCATTAAAGAGCTGATAGTATGTATTGGACGTGTCAGAAGCACCAGAGTCATCATTGAGAGTGATGGGCGGGAGGACGTAACGCCCGTCACGGAGGGAGAGATCAGAGAGTGTCAGCTGGCGCTCCTGAGCTCCTTGCCGTTCGTCTCCTCCCCCCCAGAGTGCTGAGCCGTGATGAGAAGATCTGACACGGCCGAAGGACAGGAAGGCAGACTCCCGGAAGTGGCGGACGAGCGGACCTGATAGGAGGAGGATGGGTCTCGGGCACGCCGCATACCGCTGTCGCCGATCTAACCTGAGAAGGGAGAAGGAGAGGTGTCTGAGCAGACAGGCAAAGTGCCAGACGGCGAGCGCGGGAGGTCGGGCTCATCTCTGTCTCCCCCCCCCCTACACCCCTTCTGAGCGAGACTCCGGTAAAATGAAGTGCAACCCTATGACGAGAACCCCAGGAAACTGGTAAAGTGCAGGCAATTTGGTTTTCTTGTGTGTGTGTTCTGTCTCCCCCCTCTGGAAGTCTATTGCTTGAGTCGAACAGGAAGCAAAATAGAGGTGAGCAGAAGGGGACATGTGAAAGTAAAGATATATGAATGTGTTACTGCTGATGATTTAAACTAGAGGAAATTCCACACAACTAAATGCAGAAAAAAGGGACATGGTGAAGGGATACTGTGAATGAGCAAAAGTGTATAGTGTCCTGTACATACTGGAGAGCTGCTATATCATCTCTTAATAACTATAAAGTGAAGGAAACATAATTGTTACTGCTAGATATAAAACCGCTATCCCTTGGTACATTCTGTCTGTTGCAAGGGGAGGGACAGGCGGACCGGAGTCTGGGGTTTGAGCGGTTTAAGGGCCCTCTCGGGCTTAAGAATACCCCCCCCTTTCCCGGGGGGTTTTTTCTTTTTTTTTTCTCTTCCATATCAGGAAGACTCTCCCACGGGTGGAGGGGCTAGGCTGAAGTAAAACGGGGGTACAAACGAGAGGGGCAAGGAAGAAGGGAGGGATGAATAAAGCAGCAGCCAAGGCAGGAAAAGGGGGAGCATCTAAAACCCCGAAAGATAAGACCTCTTGCAGCACAATAAAACAATATATGTCCCAAGGAGCTAGCCCAAGAGGAGGGGATCTGGATGCTCAAGAAGGATCAAGGACAGAGGGAAAAAGGGGAACCCCAAACAAAGGTGAAGAAAGGATGACGCAATCAAGAGAGACTTCCTTTATGGAAGGCGAGACGGAAAGGAGTCGGGGGGAAGATAGTAGAATGAGTGTCCAGATTATCTCTAAAGGGGAACTGACCGACATGTTCCAAAAGATGGAGAATGCAATAAAATCAGAAATAGGTCTGGTGAGAGCAGATCTTGGGAGTCTTCTGGAAAGGGTAGAAACAACGGAGAAAAGAACAGAGGAATTAGAGCTGGAGATGAGTAACTTGAAAGAGCAATTAAAAATCTCAAAACAAAACCAGAAGAAAATTCTTTACAAGATCGAGGATCAAGAAAATCGGGACAGAAGACAAAACTTAAGACTCCGCTCCGTTCCAGAAAATAAGGAAGAAGATCTGAGGAAGATCGCATCCATAATTTTGGGCCCACTCTTTGGAGAGGGGGCGGTAGGGTTCCCCAAGATAGAAAGAATCCATCGAGTGGGAAGATTATACAACAGAGAAGCTCAGAGGCCTAGAGATGTGATAATCAGATTTAGTTTCTTTGAAGATAAAATTACAATTCTATCTAAATTGAGATCCAAGCCCCCTTTAAAATTTGAAGGATCGGAGATCCAGGTGTTCACAGACCTTGCGCCTGAAACGCTAGCAAGGAGAAGACTTCTGAAACCTTTGCTAACCCAGATGAGAGATCAAAACGTAAAATACAATTGGGGGTTCCCAGCTTGTCTAATGGGCTACAAAGACGGAAGGTCAGCAAGATTAAGGTTCCCCGAAGAATTGAAAGATTTTTGCGACAGACTGGACATACAAGAACCAAACCTGCCAGGTTGGGAGGAAGAGTAATCGGACCTAATTGGGAGGTAGGGGGGAGGTGGGGGGGGAGGGGGGTGTGGAGGTGAGCTGGTCGTAAGAAAGGGGGATATAAGAAAGAATTGTAAGAGGTCACTCGGGGGGGGGGGGATGGGGCAGTGGAAAGCCAATGTGGACGCCGGCCTACTCCTCCCTGCTAGTACCATCGTGCAGGAGGGGGTAGGGGGCACGCTCGAGATCTCACCTCAAAAAAAAAAAAAAAAGAGATTTGCTACGCTCTATGGTATCCATGGCGCGGGGCGAATGGGGGGCCAAAGGGTGGCCGAGAGGGATGGGAGAGGGGGAGGGAGGGGAGGGAGGGGGGAGGGAAAGTAATCTGTGCACAGGGTTAAAGATAGGGGAAGGAAGGAAGGGAAGAGGAAAAGAAGGGGAAAAGGGAAAAAAAAGGAAAAAATCTACTGTTAACAGGCCTCAAGCTAAGAAAAACGTAATGAGATGAGGAAGCTAAATTTTATGACCTACAATGTCAAAGGTCTCAACACGCCCGGGAAACGACATAAGATCTTGGAGGAACTGGGGAGATATATAGCGGAGGTGGTGTTTCTTCAAGAAACCCACTTGACATACGGCAATAGTACTAAGTTGTGGTCAAAAGCTTTTCCAAACTGGTACTATGGGGACTCACTCACTAAAAGGGCGAGAGGAGTAGCAATAGGAATAGCAAAAGGGGTGAATTTTAAAGAGGAGGAGAGAATAACTGACCCGGGTGGAAGGTATATCTTTTTGAAAGGCTCCCTCGAGGGATGGCAATGTACACTGGCTAATGTATATGCCCCAAACAAAGAGGCTAGCGGTTTCTTAATAAGCATATTGGAAAAACTAATGGAGTTTAAAAAGGGGGGTGTGGTTCTGATGGGGGATCTAAACCTCTGCATGGATCCGGAGGTAGATAGGACGTCGCGTGCGCTGGGGAAGATGAACGGGAGCCTGAGAAAATTACAAAGGAAGTTTCACTCCTGTCAACTGGTGGACTTATGGAGGATAATGAATCCTAAAGTGAGGGATTACTCGTTCTACTCCCCAGTGCACGGGACGTACTCTAGGATCGACTACATCTGGATTGACCACTCACTTCTTGATAGAGCTGTAGAACCCAAAATAGGGGCCATAACATTGTCGGATCATGCCCCAGTTAGTATGGAATTGTATGTCTCTAGTACCCAAAGAATCCCATTAGCGTGGAGATTAAACGAAGACCTAATACAGGATGAAACAAACATAAGAATTGTAGAACAGGAATTAAAACAATACTTTCTAACAAATGATACAGGAGAGATCGCCGGGTCCTCCCTGTGGGAGGCCCATAAGGCCTATATTAGGGGGATCCTAATAAAATTGGGAGTAAGGAAGAAAAGGGAAACAAGGGAAGAAATCAAAAAACTAACTGAAGACCTATATCAACTGGAGCAGGAGCATAAGAAAGGGCTAGGCCAGGAAAAGAGGGTGTACCAAAATGTAATCCTTAAAAGAGAAGAACTAAAAAATCGGATCGATAGAGAAACTAAAAAAGTATTCCTCAAAGTAGCAAAAGAAAGATATCGGGGTAGGAATAAGAGTAGACGGCTTCTGGCCAAAATTATGCGGAGAAAGAAAGCTAGAAACTATATAGAAAGAATTCAAAATAGTAAAGGAGATGTGGTATATACAACAAACGAAATAGGGGAATCCTTCAGGAATTATTATAAGGACTTGTATACAGTTGGGAAAAATAAAATCCAGGATAGATCCCACAAAATAAAGGTAGGAGAATTTTTGAAAAAAGCAAATCTCCCTAAAATCACGGAGAACTGTAAGGATGACTTAGAAAGACCTATAACGATTGAAGAGATTAATATAGCATTGGGAGAGTCAGCTCCGGGGAAAAGTCCGGGTCCTGATGGATTCACCTCCCTTTATTATAAAAAATTCAAAGATAAACTAACCCCTAGACTCTGTGAATATATGAACGGGCTGGGCACGGAGTTTGAGCTAAGTAGGGAGGCGTTGAAAGCTGAGATTACGGTTATCTCAAAAGAAGGGAAAAATGCTATGATCTGCTCTAGCTATAGGCCAATATCGTTGATTAATACAGATGTCAAATTGTATGCTAGAGTTTTAGCTAACCGGTTGAAAGAAGGGATGAGCGAATGGATACACCCGGACCAAGTAGGATTTACCCCAAAAAGAGAAGGTAGGGACAATGGGGTGCGTACTCTCCTCCTCCTGCAGAATATCAAGGATAGGGGACCCCCAGGTCTACTCTTGTCTATTGACGCAGAAAAAGCGTTTGACAGAGTGGACTGGGGGCTCCTGTTCCAAACCCTTGAACATCGGGGATTTGGTCCGAGGATGATGGGATGGATTCGTGCCTTGTATAATCACCCTACGGCCGCGATAAAAATCAATGGGTCCTCTTCAGCCACCTTTGAAATGGAAAACGGGACAAGGCAGGGTTGTCCCCTGTCCCCCCTTCTCTTTGTTCTTTCCCTGGAGCCTTTGCTCGCGGTGATTAGAGAGGACCCGGACATAAGTGGATTCTGGGTTGGAGATGAGGAGCATAAGGTCGCGGCATTCGCCGACGACGTGCTGCTCTTCATAGCCAACCCTAGAATCACAATGCCAAATGTCTTAAAAGTGCTTAGACAGTATGTGGAGGTGTCCAACTTTAAGATAAATTTGGCAAAATCTGAAATACTGAATATTAACATAGACAAAATAGAAGAAAGTAAGTTGAAAAAAGAATTTCAATTTATATGGAAAAAAGAAATAAACTATTTAGGCATAAAGTTAGCAAACTCATTAGGGAAAATTTATAAACTAAACTTCATCCCATTACTCAATGAAATAAAAGCTGAGAGTAAAAGGATAATGGCCAAGCCTCTTTCGTGGTTTGGCCGCATTAATGCTATAAAAATGACCCTGTTGCCAAAAATTATCTATAAGCTACAGATCCTTCCATTGGCAATACCTCAGTTCTATTTTAAAAAACTTAATTCAATTATAATAAAAACAGTTTGGAAGGGCAGAAGGGCCAGAGTCTCTTTTAATATCATAAAACAGGAAAAAAAAAAGGAGGCTTGGCGGTTCCTGACATCCAGGGATATTATAAGGCAATATTGGTGTCGAGAGCGATTGAGTGGGTCAGAGATAATAAACACAAGAGATGGGTTAATATAGAAAATAAATTAAGTAAGACACATTTAGGGTACATAATTTGGAATCCCCCACATTACAGATTTTTAGACGGAAGCACACACACACTGACGAAGGTGGTTATAAGAGCATGGGACACAATATATAAACAAATAAACAAGACATTTAATTCTCCTTTAATGTCACTGAGGGAAAATGATTACTTCGCACAGGGGAAAATTATAATAGGTGGTCATTGGATTAAGAAAGAAAACGCACAGTTAAGAGACATAATAAAAGAGGGAAAGATTGTTCCGTTTCACGAATTAAAGCACAATAGAGAAGCTTGGGCGATAGATGAATGGAGATACCTCCAGCTAAGTCATTTTGTTGAAAGCCTGCCACGGCCAATAAGGTCCGGAAAAAAGCTCTCAGAGTTGGAGAGGCTGCGTCTGGCAAGCTATACGAAGGGTATAATATCTAAAATCTACAGAATGGGGCTGAAGGCGGGTAGGCTGGAGGTGCCTCCGTACATCATAAAGTGGGAAAGAGAATTGGGATTGCAGATAGATAGTAACACTTTAAGGAAAATGTTGGAACTGACACATCATTCGTCGATCGACACCAATGTCGCTGAAATGAACTACAAAATTTTGACAGGGTGGTATGATACTCCTGATAAAACATGTAAATATCAAAGAGATAAGACAACGGCGTGTTGGAGGGGATGTAAAGGAGTGGGCAATATGGCTCATGTATGGTGGAACTGCCCAGAAATTAAAAAATACTGGGAAAAAATATTGGGGTTCATTAAGGAAATAACAAAGGTAGAAGTAAAAGCTGATCCTTGGATGGTATTACATCATGCAATAGAAGGGGAGGTTAAAAAGTATAAAGAGTCTTTGGTACCACACTTGCTTAATGCGGCAAAAAAATCTATTCCAAAAAAGTGGCAGAAGGTAGAAACCCCATCAATATGGGACTGGGTCAACGAAGTGGAAGGTATTCGCTTGATGGAGGAAGAGAACTATGAGATAGAAGGCGACACAATGGGAGAGAATAACATCTGGCAGTGTTGGAAAGAATTTAAAAAACAGTGGAGTATTTCTGAGGGACTAAAAATTAGATTTAACTAAGAGAATAAAGTTGGCCAGAGGTGCACGGATGATGGGGGAGGGGGGAGAGTGGGAGGGAGGGGGTGGGGGGTAGTGGGGGAGGGGTGGGGTTTGGGGATATACATGGGGCAGGGTAGAGGCAATAAGATAAGGGTTAGTCTTTGAGTCTGGACCTTATACGCTTCCTCCTCTTATGTATTTTTACTTTTTTTCGAAATAAATGTTTTGGATACTTGTTAATTAAGCTACAATGATGTGAAAAGATTGAGGGGACGTGGATGACACTGATAAGGTGGATTAAGTCTCTTATAAGACTCACTGAGTAGCATAAAAAAAAAAAAAAAGAAGCACCAGAGTCACCCCAGTTTTTTAAAGTAGGAGCCAATAGAAAGCCTTGCGGGTAGCGATGGCTACAGCGACCAATATTTCTATGGTTCAGATGAGAGACGGTGCAGGGTCTGGTATGGCTTCCGAATGAAATTGCGTCATAATATCAGCTCTTTAATGCAACCCATTGGTTGCTTGCTCTATTACCAGCATCATTACAGTTGCAACCTATTGATTTTGTCTGATCATAGCCGAATTACCTCTAGCTCCTGAAGAAGCGTTTTTTGACGCGCAACATGTCGAGCGTATAGAGAGCATATAAAGTGGAATACCTACTGCACCTGCAACGCAACCCACAACCTTCGTTCCTACATTCATAACTGCAATCTATATCTGGGAAGTTATGTTACCTTTTTCTTAGTTGAATGTTGGATTTTATGTACTAATAGTAGGGTTAAAAATACACGCAGGGGAGGATCCACTCTATATACGCAATCCTTTTGCTATATTCATATTGTATTGATTTTAATAATTATGTCCATTTTTGTAATTTAAACTTAATAAAATTTAAATATCTCTTTATTTTTCATAGTCTAATTACCTGTGTGCCCCCAAAGTCCAACCCCACTAGTTTATATTTCTTGCATGCAAATTATAGGGATGTTGGCACACTTCCTTTAAGATTACGTACAGTGTCACCCAGTCTTTAGGTACTAACTTAATTGGGACTCTTTTCTGAATCATGATAAATAAGGGCAAACACAAAAGTGTTGCATTTATAATTTTGCTCAGTGTAGATAGGCACCGAAACGACCATAACATACAGGGATGTACAATGTAACACTGACATAAAAGCACACACACAGGTTGGACTTGATGGACTTGTGTAGCAGCAATGTGTCTAGCTACAGAAGACTCTTCCCATTTGCTCTCCCCATTATACAAACTTTTACTAGAGAAATTATCCACTGCAACCCCTTACTATAATAGGAAGAGGGAGAAGAAACTAGGTAGAGAACTCTCGGATAGTAGTATTGAGAATATTACAGCGTGGACATACACTTCCTCAGTGAAATCTAGAATTCAGGAATGTTGTTTTAAAGTGGTTATAAATCCCGATTGTCACTTTTACCTAGAATAAAATTTACCTATAGGTAGTGGAAATATCTCCTAAATGTGTGCCGTTTAGGAGATTTTTACCCTGTAGTGCACTGATGATGTCACCGGCGCATGCACTGTGAAGAAACGGACCTCTGTGCCGTTTCTTCACTCGCAAGTGCTGTGACTGACGGCTCCCGCGAGCATGCACGGGAGTGATGTCACACAGCTCTGGCCAGTCACAGCGATGCATACTAGCCTATTATGCTTTTACTTTGCAGGGTTTAGTTCCTCTTTAAATTCCTGTCTAGGTGGTATAGGGTACCAGTCACATTGTCCCGAATATTCCCAACAGTGTCCAATCTATGCTGGAGAAAAACAGATTCGACCTTAATTAATTCAGATTTTCGGACGAATGCAATTATTAACGAAAAACTAAATAAATAAAAATGAATTTCGGTAGTAACTAAATAAATTTATTTTTCGGACGGAAACGAAATTCCGAAATGAAATATTTCAGTGTGCACATGTCTACCAATTACCAATATGGCCACGCACGCACAAATACAAGCACACAATTCGATGTTGGTATCGCTGCTTTGACGAATCTTCGTTGTTCATGTTGAATGGTCTACTCTATCCCAACAGTCAGCCAACTTTCACATTCGTTTCTCAATCTCCAAGTGCAATGGCGGGCGTAGCATCCGACGTTGTGTCAGATATTGATATGGAATTATAATATAGAATCTATAATAATAAATCCCCCCCCACAACACGGGCAGCCTCTGAGGCTATCACAACACTAGCAACACTAGTATCACTATCAAGTTTACAACACTAACACAATAGCAGCAGATTACTATGAAAAAGTTAAGTTGAACTGTAGCTTGCTTCACTATTGTTCTGCTGCTGTGCTTATGCTTAATTGCTAAATAATTCAGGTTCTCTGACAAACGGACCAGCTAAGATTGACTGTCTTCTGAAATTATTCAGTGTGTGTGTCTCTCTCTGCTAGCAAATCGTAAGTGAAAGTAAGTTGGCTGTACGTGTGTACTTAGTTCTAGCTATTTTACTGCCCCTCCTCTTTGGTTACAATCTGCCAATAACATTCATCATCATCATTATTTTTATTTTACTTCCCCCAACCAATTCCAGCGGCGATCTTTTCTCTTTATGTTGAATCTTTTCTCTCTATGTCAAATCTTTTCTCTCTATGTAGAATAATCTTGGACTAATAGAGTTAGGGTTAGGCACATTCGACCACAGGTTCGATAGACACATTGTCAGCGTCATGTCGAATCTCCTATCTATATCGAATTGTTGTCGCAACGAAAATGAAAATAAAGCATTAGTTTATGTCGGATAACTATCCTCTGGCTTGTTCCCTGACAGATGGAAAGCTGACCAGCAGTGACAGATCGGTGAGGCGGGGGCCATAGAGGGAGGGTCCGGAGTGGCGAGAGAACATATTTTGATCCCCTCTAGGCACCTGCAGCACCTGAAGCTGGCAGGAGAGGCAGAGGATGGAAGCTAGCAGTTCGAGGGTAGCTGCAAGGGATTAAGTTAACAGGGAGCAGATCGGTGTTGGGGGAAATTGGTGCTGGGGGGAAGGGGGATGCAGGAGAAAGAAAATAAAGAGTGGGGGGGGCTTTTTGGAGGAAGATGAGTGGCAGAAGGTGGATGGAGAGGCTGTTGGAAGGGAAGCGGTGGCATTGGGGGCAATCACATTTGAGGTGATTAGATCTGATCAGCGGATTGTAATCCGCTGATCAGAGCTATAGGTTTGTTCAGCAGAGTCTGATGAACAATTCTGCTATAAACTCATGGTCACTGAGGTGACCATGAGCTTGAAGCAGAAGCAGGAATGTAGGTCTGTACAGCGTATGGACCTGGCCAGCTGGAACCAGTGCTGTAGGCCCGTATGTTGTATGAACCTGGCAGCAAAAGGGTTAAAGTGTGGCTACCTGTCCTGCAGGACAGAAAATATAAACAATAGCCCCTCAGACTGAGAGATTACTCCCCAAGTGAGATGTGTAAAATTAACAAGGAATTGATTCTCTGCAGATTCACTTGACAAAGGTTCATTTTCAGGTAGCGTCTTGGGGGCCACAGATGGCAAGGAATCATAAGTGTCACCTGTTTCCTCTGAGCCTAAGGATTGAATCTTTGGACAAGTCAGTATGGTGTTTGGGACTGGATGAGGTTGTTGGGATTCATGGGCTCCGGTTGGCAAAAGTGGTCACCCTCTCTTGGCTATCCTGCACTTGAGTCAGGACGGACTCCAGACCCTGGAGACTCCCATTCATATACACCCGGAATGGCTGGATGTAGTCTGCATAGACCAGCAAGGGGGTGAAGGTTAGTCTCTGTTTTAGCTTGTTCAAAGGCTTGCTGCTGGGTGTAGTGCCATTGTGCCTGGATGGAAGGTAAAAGTCCACACTTTTTTTGGGTGCTGTGCCAACTCAGCAACTGGGCAAGCGGGGCAGATATTTGGGTGAATATTGGGATGTACCGCCAGTAGTACCCCACTAGCCCTAAGGAGGAGGGTGCCAGTCCTGGATAGCTTGTACCTTAGCTAGGTTTGGAGACACAGCCCTGACCTTGATGACATGCCCCTAGTACTGTATCTTCTACCTCATCATGTGGCACTTGCTGGGTTTAAGCATTAAAAAAATGAAAAACATAGAAATAGTCGCGCTATGTGAAAAAAATAATAATTTCAAAACCCTGAAGCTGCTGTCCACCAAGTGCTAAATCACTTCATGAATCAAATATCAATATTACAGTGCTTACAGTCCAAAATAAATGTGTATGTATAACAGTGACAAACAGAGATTTGAATCATCGCCCAAGTGATGCCTTCGACTAGGATAGGTAGATTATTGGGCATTCTGAAGGACAGCCAGCAGGTGTCCTATTGTTCCCAAGCTACAAATCTCTGCCCATAAAAGTCATACTCCATGACCGTGACTTCTGTCAATAAAGCATGGGACTTCTTGCCTGTTAACAAGAGCAAATACCACTGGCCTAGGTGTGACCATATCCTCCAACTTTCTGGGACTTTCAACTGTCTGTCTCAGGGGTTGTGCTTCTGCCCTGAGAGTCAATCGTTTCATGATGTGCTGGAGGGATTTATGAATCAAGACCGCCCACAGTTCTTGGATATGGGTCCATAATTGCCACACCGCCAGCATTTCTGGTCCTCCTTGGGGTCCCTGTGCAGTGGGTTCTCGTCTCAATGGGGTTGGGGGGAGTCCTTCTTGGAGAAGTTGGCCACATCCTAGTTTTGTCAGCGTGGTTTGCAGGGCTGACAGGGGTGAGGGCACTAGGGCCACCTTCTTGAGATATGCAGGTTCATGCTTCTTGGTTACTTGAACTGTTGCATTCGCCTGTTCTTGTTCCCACACAACTGCATCCACCACAGCATAGTCAAAGGAGGTGGTAGGTTGCGCTTTAACTTTCTCTTGCTGGGTTTTCCAGACTGGGCAAGCCTTCATGCCAATCCTGACGGAGCCATGCTGGAGGCCAATCCTCCTACTGCACCTGCTACAAAGGACATATCTTGTCACCACGTGTGGGTGGGTGCAGGTGGTGCGGCATTAATAATTCACACACAGTCCAGGTGCAATCAGTGTAACTTGTAATGTAGCAAAAGCAGAACTTGTATTGTAGAAAAGGCAGAACTGGTATTGTAGTCAAGGCAAACAGTTGGCAACAAACTGGTAGGAGAGGATCCAACCGGGAGCAGACATAAATACCAAAAACATGTAGTGAAGCAGGTATCAGCCGAATTGACGGAGTCTGTATGGAGGGGTTGAATGGGAAGATGTCCAAGTTTGCCTTCTCATCTGGAAAATATCCCTGCCACTAATACTCTCCCTGACAGATGGGTAACCTGTCTCTACATTACCCACACGCAAATGTTTGCCAAAACCTGGGGAGCAGGGACTTAAAAAGAATCTGCTAGTAGGCGCATGCATCCAATATGGGTGCTTAGACTGGGAGCTCCATGCCACTCCAGCCTAAGGACCCACACCGCCGCTGTCTGAGCCCTCATTCCAGCCCGGCAATAACACCAGCCGGCCAGGGACACTCCCTGCTACCGCCTGATGTCCACAGGCACTGCCCGCAGAAATTTAGCCCGCGAATTGGATTCAGCAGCGGCGCGGCCCGGCCACTGCAAAATGACTGGACACATCCTCACGAGGCACAGTAAGTGATTAGGAATCCATTGCAGACCAAGATCATGCCGATCTCCCTGCCTCTCATCCACTGGCAGACACAGTGAGTACTCCACAGCATGTGGCCCCCTCACCCGCATCCACCGAATCCCTGTTAGGGAGAACACTGGGAGGATTAGCCCAAACCCCACTGCAGCAGCTGCCGCTCAGCCCGGACCCATGGGAACAGAAGACCTGGAATTCCTCTCTCACCCCCACAGACCTCCCCTTCATGATGGCTGCATTCTCTAAAATGCTGACCAGAGGCCTGTCACATAATGCAGCCCAGATCACAGCCTCCATCCATGCTGATCTGCAGCAAATAGGCTCAAGAATAGAGGCGATTGAACAGAAATCTGACCAAGCAGCCCTGAGAATCAACCAGAATACTGCCAGAATCCAGGAGCTCCAGGACCAACTGGAGGTAGTGACTTCTAAAATTGATGACCTTGAGAACAGGTCGAAACGCTACAATTTCAGAATCAGAGGACTCCCAGAATCTGTTAAGGACGTTCGCCCGATGGTTCAGGAATTCATCAAAATTCTAATACCTGACATCCCGGCGCACCACCTGGAGCTTAAAAGAGCCCACAGAGTGCTTCAACCTCCACGTCCTGATGGCCTACCAAGGGACATTATAGTGAAACCGCACTTCTATGCGGTCAAGGAAGAAGTGATGAAGCTATCCAGCTCGGCGGAGAAACTGGAGATGATGGGTCACCAGATCCAAATTTTCACGGATCTCTCCCCATACACAGTACAAAAGCGACGAGCACTGAAACTGTTGCTTCAAGTTCTAGCTAGCAAAGATATCAATTACAGATGGGCTTTCCCGCTTCGCCTGAACTTCACATACTGCAACAAACCATATAACTTCTCCTCTTTTCCTGAAGGTGAACGACTCCTACTACATCTACAGTAGGACTGATTACGCAGGAACTGCCGCCACTCCATATCAACAAAGGAGCACAATCTTCTAAATGACCATCGCCTACTAGCCCGCTGTCCCAAGTGTGGCTGAAACAGCATCCTAAATATTCACGAGAGTCCTTCCCGCCATGAGCTGGCTTACCTACTATCAACACTTCTTCAATTTCCCACTTCCCTTTGGAACTGTGTTCGTGGCCAACCTACTGTCATTGGAATGGCGTCATGATTCCATTGAGTAAACCTCGGGATTGGCCCCAAGTTCCTCAAGGGAAGATTGTTCCAGATGACTGGTTATTCCTGCAACCCACCGGTTACTCGTGTTTCCTGATTTCTTTTACATACAAGTTTTTTGTTCTTTACTAATGATTTTCTTCCTGTGTTTTTTTCTTTTTTATTCTGCAATCTTACGCCCCTGTCTCTGGCTCTACACTGATGTTGTAACATGTCTGCGGATCTCAAGACTATGCAGAGCCTAAGGGATTGGGGTGTCTCCCTTGAGAGGTCCCCCAACTGGGACGTTTTTTTTTTCTTTCCCCAGATGATCGGCTATACGGACACATGTGGTTGTCTCGTCCTCTCCCATGACCGGTAACAGGCATCACCACAACACCCACCATCCATATCCACTACGCTAAGGGGTGACGCGTGTTGCTGGGTGGGGGAGTGGGAGATAGACCAATCATACCTGAATACGCTCTAATTGTGTGTCAACAGGGCTCAGACTTTAAGTTTCTTACACTGTTGTAATTAACTCTTATGGTGGGGGTGACTGGAGTGGTTACAGTGCACCTCCGTCTGACGCCGATAAGTGAACTTCTCCTTCTTCCCCTGTCGGAGTCAGATTCCCATGCCCTTTCTAGGATGTATTGGGTTTCCTTTGGGAAAAGGACTGGGCAGGGATGGATCCCGCCCCAGCCCTAGTGGCACTGGGTTCTTATCGTACAATGTATTCTCTAATACATCTTCTCTCTCTTTTTCTTTTTCCATTTCTTGCTATGCTCTCCCCTCCCCCCTCTTCCTTCCCCACCCCCTCTATCCTTCATCAGTTACAGGGTCTTGCTGGACTTCCTACCTCGAGATCGGATCGCAATGGTGCTCAGGAGGACCCTCATCTGCCAGGGAAAGCATCAATGACTGGTAAGTTTACCTTACACATAGCACCATACTCCCAACTACACCATGACTGACACCCCACCAATGAACCCGATACTCCAGGTCTTTTCCCACAACGTGCGCTGCTTCAAGAGACACACTTCCTGGCTACCTATAATCCCTCATTCCTTCACAAAAATTTCACTCAATTACACCTAGCAAATGCGGCCAACAAGACGAGAGGTGTGGCAGTATGTTTTTCGACCAAGGTTCAATTCTTACACACCAAAATAATCAAAGATCCTGATGGCCATAATAGGATACATGTTTGTATCCTATTACGCCCCTAACACACACCAAGACAAATTTTTTGAAGCCGTTCCTCAGACCCTGAAGCCTCATTTTCTTGGCACAGTAATTCTGGTAGGTGACTCTAACACTCCTTTTGATCTCTCCTCGGACAAGTCCAACCCCCAGATCCCAAAAGCCAAGAGACCTCCCAGACGTAGCCTGCAGGTAGTGCAGACAATACAGTCACATGGCTTGGTTGACATATGGAGGGAAATGAACACCCGAACCAAGGACTACACGCATTATTCCATCCCACACAAAACGCACTCCAGGATAGACCACATCTTTATTTTATCACATACAATCCCTAGGGTGGAGGCCTCCAAAATACACAATACATCTTTATCTGATCACTCCATGATGACCCTTACCCTCAGAGGTGGAGTCGGAGAGAGGGGACCCTTCATATGGCGCCTCAATGAAGCTCTGTTGAGCAATCCTGCACATTGCACAATACTGGACACAGCATTATCGGAGTACTTTTTGGACAACGACACTGATTCGGTCTCGCCAGGCACTTTGTGGGAGGCACATAAGGCGGTGATGAGAGGTAGACTCATCTAGCTTTCATCCCAAATTATACGGGAAAGAAGGGCATAAATACAACAGTTGACGGAAGACATTCACTTGCTCAGTAAACACCACAAAAGCAACCCCACCCCGGACAGCCTGGCTAGGCTTGACTCGGCTCAAGTCAGATTAAATCTCTCCCTCACTACCTCAGCCGAGAAAAGTTTAAGATGGACAGGGGCTCGCTTTTACTACCAAAAAGACAGGATAAGCTCTAAACTGGCAGCTAAACTGAGTCCAAAGACGCGCGTCATTGCCTACCCCAAAATTCGCACCAAGATGGGAAATTTAACCCAAAATCCAGTGGGAATCATGGACTCCTTCCATGACTTCTACTCGTACCTATATAAGCCCCTACCTCATACACACCCCAAGACGAGAGAAGTATTTCTCCAAGATCTCAACTTACCCCACCTAAAGTGTACCCACCAAGAACTACTAAACAAACCTTTCTCCTCAGATGAAATAGTGGACATTATAAAATCTTTGAAATTAGCCTCAGCTCCAGGACCTGATGGCTTCTCGGTCTGTTACTATAAAAAATTTGGCTTACGCCTGGCTCCCTACATGGCTTGTTTCTTTAACTCTCTGCGGGATGGAGCTCCCCTACCTAGTGACTCAAATACAGCTTTTATATCAGTTATACCCAAACCAGGGAAAGACACAAGCGAGGTCGGCAATTATCGCCCCATCTCATTGATAAATAACGACCTTAAGATTATGACAAAAATCTTAGCAACAAGACTGTCCAGCTTCATAGCCGGATACATCCACGGGGATCAAGTGGGCTTCATCCCGGGGAGACAGGCACCGGACCAAATCCGTAGGGCAGTTGACCTGATCTCCCTCCTGCAATCCCAATGGGAATGGGGGCCACATCAGGAAGGCTTCCTGTTATCGTTAGGCCTTCGACTCCGTGTCCTGGCCCTACCTCTTTGATATCTTAGAACGCTGGGTGTTTGGTGCCAAATTCCTTAGACTAATACACACCCTTTACTCTAACCTGACGGCCCAGGTGCGTTTAATGGGGCATTACTCTGCACCCTTTGAAATTAACAGAGGAATGAGGCAGGGATGCCCTCTAACTCCCTTGATCTTCGCAATAGCGATTGAATCACTGGCCATAGCCATCAGAACAAATACTGATATAAAAGGAGTTAAATGCGGCCAAGAGGAACATAAGTGTGCCCTCTTTGCCGATTACATGTTATTGTTCCTAACGTCACCGCTAATCTCTACCCCCTATGTGTTCCGCTTAATTAGGGAGTTTGGGAATATTTCAGATCTCCAAGTAAATGTAACCAAATCGATAGCCCTAAGCATATCCGTCCAACCACAATTAATAGACCAGGTCAAACAACACTTTTCCTTCTCTTGGGCAGGTGACGCGATCCCCTATCTAGGAATCAAACCGACCAAAAGTATTGGCAGTCTCTACACTGCCAACTATCCCCATATGTTCCGCTCTCTTGAAGCGGACCTAAAAAGGTGGTCAAAGGGAGGACTAGCCTGGCTCGGCAGGCTAAATGCCGTGAAGATGACATTACTACCCCGTCTATTATACCTCTTTCGCTCCCTTCCCATCCCTATTAAAAAATCCACTCTGACAAACCTTTAATCCAAGATTGTCAGCTTTGTCTGGGGGGATCGGGGTCACCAGTTTGCGAAAGAGATTCTACTCCGACTTAAAACCCAAGGCGGACTGGGACTCCCAAACCTATGGCTTTACTACCAAGCAGCCCAACTAGCCCAATTTTCCATCATATATTCTAGGGGCCACAAACCTGACTGGGTCTTTATAGAAAGGCAGGCAGTCCCCCACCACACGCTCAACTTTTTAATCTGGAGACTGGCAAAACAGACCAGTTATCCTAGCACTAACGCTATCTCACTCCCTGGCACTATGTGCTACGATACATGCACATGCACAACTGATATCTCCCCTGAGACCCCTCGCTCACCTCTTTCACAACCCTGTCTTTCCCCAGGTATGAATATATACGCGTTTCGCTGGTGGCTGAACAAGGGACTTTTCAGGATAGGACATTTCCTAACACCAAACGGCCCCATAACATTAGGCATTGTCGGAGCAAAATAGACATGCCAACCTCTGAAAAGTTCAGACTTTCACAGATCAGGCACTTCCTCCACATGCTTTGGACTGACAAGTCGAGCCCTCCCAAAGCAACTATGTATGAACAATGGTGTTCCAGCATTGGAGCTCAAAAGGGCGGCATCTCCATTATATACGCTTCTCTGGCAGATAGGGTGGACTCCCCGGCATACGCTAGATCCTGGGAAGCAGATCTCAACATCCAGCTGAACCCTGACCAGTGGTTTCAAGCCTTCCGCAGATCATCTAAAGGTATCTTAAACATCTCACTGATTGAAGCTAACATTAAAGTATTCACGAAATGGTACTATGTTCTAGCTAGACTTTCCAAGATTTACCCAGATGCCTCCCCCCTCTGCTTTAGAGGATGCGGGCATATAGGCACGATGCTCCATATATGGTGGACTTGTCCCCGTATAAGAAGCTACCGGAACAAATTCCTCCATGTATTACGACAAGTTACAAAAACCCAAGTTCCTCAAGACCCCACGTACATTCTCTTGAACCGCAGGTTACACAACGCCTCTAAGAGCACACAACAACTTATTTTCTTCATGTGTTTGGGAGCCAAGATTACCTTAGCTAAAGCCTGGAAAAAAACAACAGTATTACTAGATATCCTGGATTATGACACAGGAACAGATAGTTGTGAAACTGCTGGACATGGTCCAACGATTTGAAAGGGTCTAAGAACCGTGGGCCTCACATATCAAGATCCTGCTTTACCCAGGTCACCTACATACATGAAGGAATTTCCAGAGAGACCACATACCTTCTCCCCCTACCCTATTTCTCTCTTACCTATCTCTCATGATGTATAACATCATATTTGTTGTCGGCATGTCGTGGGCTTTACACTTTGCTCTTCACAGAGCAATATACCACTCATAGATTGTCCTGAGCTGAGGATGGATAACTATGCTCTTGATTGTGATTGATCTGACCCTAAGTGTACAACCCTCTTCTCCCCAATCGGGGGAATGTTTTGACCTGGGAGACTGCCAGGACAGGCATACCCTGGGAGGGTAGAGGGGTGACGGGTGAGGTACATCATCAGGCTGGGACCACAGGCTCTGTCACTCCATATTGTGCACCCATAGGGGTGGGGTGATTACCCTGGAGGCCCTGGCGCAATGAGGCCCTAACTGAGCCTTTTACACAGAGACTACTCCATGCAGTGGACATGATCGATCAACCCACCTACAAATGTAGTGGTTATAAAGGTCTAGATGAACACATAAAACCTAGATTTTGACAATCCTCAGAGACAGATGACCCGAATATACTTTCTAAACCAATTCATGTTACGTGCCACAATGTTTATAGGGGCTACTGGCCCCCTATGGGCCCTCCACGTTTTATGACACCATGTTATTACTGTTACTATTTTTATATGTTTCCAATAGAAAACATTGAAACTGAGACGATAAATGTTATATTGTTAACTCATATTTGCTACTGAATTACATATGAAGATCTATGCACAGCCATATGCCAAATGCTTTATGTTCAATATTTAACCTTTACATGTTTGACACTCTTGGCAGGCTATGTTGCCCTGCAGGAGGGTACTATATCTGTATTGCTACTTTTATAGTTGTACTGAAAATTGCAATAAAAACATTGAAACAAACAAAAAAAAGACTCTGCTGACCCAAATTGGCTGCCAAGGGTCACCTGGATGCAGCACAGCCAACCGGAATGCTGCCTCCAGGACCAGGAAACCACAGAGAAAACTAGTTTTCCCTGACTTCCTCTCTAGGGTTTGATGCATTTCAGTTAAGGTGCCACCTACAGTGGAGGAAGCAGACTGCACCTGCCTACAAGCCAATGTAGTCCTCCACTACAATTCACATAAGTAAAGCACAGCTTGCTGACTGATCCTAAACACTTTCTATGTGATAACCGATCTCCCTCTCCGTTAGCTACTGCAGCTTTTACACACTGACATTATTGGGTTGATTTACTAAAGGCAAAAAGACAGTGCACTTTGCAAAGTGCAGTTGTACTCTGCAAGTGCAGTTGATACAGAGCTTAGTAAATGAGCAGAAGCTCTGCTGACTTCCATAATCCAATCATGTGCTAGCAAAAATTCAGTTTTTATATTTTCCTTGCATGTGATTGGGTATTCTTTGCAAAATGAAGCCTTACCTCATTTAATAAGCTTTGGAGCAACTGCATTTACAGAGGGCAACTATTTGCCTTTAGTAAATCAACCCATATGGCTTATACTGTATTTCCTCACTTTTTTTAGCGAAGAGCTGGACTATACAGCCCCTGTTTTTTTACCACTAAGAATTTGCCCAAAATGTGCCCATTCAAGTTAATATTGAATCCTTGAAATTCCCTATAAGTTTCATCACTGGGCAAATCCAATTCTCATCACTGTTAATAAACATGATTATTGTAAATCCTTATAGCCTTAGACTAAACATACTGTACCTCCAATTTTTCTATTAATACTTAAAATGTTTATGTTTTTGTGTCTATATGTGTTTTTCACACGAAGCCCCTTTCACACTGGGCAACTTTTTATACACCATCCTTTTTGAATTGTATAGAAAGGTCCATTCCGTTAGTCTCAGAAGAAGTGCAGAAAAAGAAGGGCTGCATGCATTTCACATTTCACTATTCACTATTCACTATTATCACGTTTTAATAATATATTTTTCATGTAAGGCAAATCACTGTTAAAGTATTGACCTCTTTTGTCAGAGAATATGCATCAATGCATTTTTCAATCATTTTATGTAAAGTGTTTCAAAAAATGATATCTGGAACAAAACTGTTCTTTCATTTTGGCAAATAAAGGGTTATGCCTTTTTTTTGTTTGTTTAGACTATACACCTGCATGCCTCAACTTACTATATGTAACATACTCCTTACTCATGCTTGTCTAATTCTCTCCTTTACTGTGACCATTCCTGGCCCCTGTAGGAGGAAAGCTAAGCTCAAACTTTATGTCAAAACTAAATTAACAAGCCATGCATTTTCTGAGGTACTTGGCTTTTCCTGCTTCATTTTGGATAATTCCCTCCAGCTGTCTGTGAGTTGTGGGACGCCTGCTAACATTTCCAGATGACGCCTCTTACTATTCACTTTAAAACAGATCAGTGTTTCTAGTCCCAATTCATTCTGACAAGCTACCTTGCTGCATATTCATGAGGGGGTGTCTAAGCCAGATGCAATGTACCCTTCTCTTCAAGTCTTCAGGCTTGGCTGCCTGCAGACCGCTGTTTGGGCTTCCTTTTCAATGTGAAATTAAACAAATAACATGATACCTCATTGATTGTGGGACATGCTCCAGAAATCTGATGGATTCCCCAGGCAATGCAGCAATGAGAGTTGGTAACCATTTCTGGCCTTGGAAATTTTGCTAAGATCACAACATATTTTCTTGATCTCCATTCCAACCTGAAAAACAAAGTATACAGAATAATATTATTGCTGCACATCTTTGTCAACACCATGTTTTGAAAATTTAAATTATGCTGTATGTACAGGGACAGTCTATTAACATTACACGATTTGTTACAAAACAAGAAAAGCTTGAGATAATTTACACAGAAGTAGTCCAAAAACATTATATGTAGTTTGTAGTTTGTATTGAAAAATGCCACCCGTAGAAATATTAGCATTAGCAAGGCTAAAAATAACTTCATTATCAGTACTATTTGCATGTAGTTTGAATGTTCTCATTGTGATTGTTTGGGTGCTTCAGTTTCCTTATCAAATCTAAGAAAAACCTGCCATAATTGGAGATGGAAAAACTCCACTAAGGAGCTCAAGTTAAGGCCCAACTTTAGGCACAACAAATAATACCTATGCAGTGCCCCCCCCCCCCCACTATCAGAGTTATATGCTAATCAAATCTACCGGATTGAAGAAGAGGCTGTATTACTTACCTAACTCCCTGCTCCATCGAGAATCCTCGATCCATGTGTCCGGTCTGCCACAGCCTCCACTGTAAGCTGCCCAAAGCTGTGGTCGCACACTCACCCCACCACATACAGTACAATATAGGGTTGAAGTTCTGCACTAAATGTGATGACTCCAAGGCTTTGACACCAGAGGCAGTGTCAGGTAAGCGATGCAGCCTCTTCTGTAATCCATAGAGATGCTGGGATGTGCCTAACTGCATGGAACATACCCGGGGTGTTGGTGCCCTGCTGTAAAAGTCTGAAGGAGCGGAGTTTGGCAAATGGAGTATACCAAAAATAGTGCCAGCACCCAGGAGCTATAAATTAAGCATATCAGAAATAATAGCTGTGGCTAGGAGCAACAGACCAAGCATACCAGGGATAATGCCAGTAGCCAGAAGGGAAATACAGAGCATACCAGGAATGGTGCCAGTGGTAGGAGTAACTGGAGGAGTTTACCAGAAGCTATGCCACCCTAGGTAGCCAGAACCAAGAGAAAGAATGTAACAGAACTAGCACCAGTGGCAAGAAGCGACAGGTGGAGTGAACTTGTATCATTGGCTACGGACATCGTGGACCAGGCAGCAGGACTAGGACTTCAGTAACAGGAGAGTAACACCAGCAGAGGTTAGATAAATTAGTAGTTGGGTCGGCATCAAGTGGGCAAACATTGCCCTGGAATCTGTCTACGGAGTATGCCAATCACAAGACACAAACACACCTGATTGACTGCAACATCAAAACCCAGGGTAGAATTCAGAAGACGTGAGCCCTAGGGCATATGCAGTTGAAATGAGGAATGAGCTGCTATCCAGGCAAAATATTGAAATGGGTAATATAACTTTGGACATTGGTTTGAATTGCTTTATTTACTTAATTTTTATGACACTGTACTTGAAGTAAAGAGAGCGTGTCATAAAACAAAGCGGGCTATTAAGGACACAAACTGGACAGAAAGGCAATATGCATAAATTAATAACTGTTTTACTGGCATATTGCTTGTATTTGTGAATGACACTTAGATGTATTTATAATATAGATTTAATGCAGAGTTGGGCAAATGGTTCAGCCTGAACATTGGTTGTTTGCCCATTTGATGAACACCCAAATTATCTGGGCGTTCAACCATTTGTTCTGCCCGTCGAACGACCACAATGCACTGCGCCGCAGTACAGTGCATCGAAAGCCCTGATTGGCTGAAGCAATGGAAGCTTTGCCCAATCAGGGCATATAGCACTGTCAGAGCCATGATTGGACACTGTGATGATGACTCTATCCAATCATGGTTCATTGCTCTTAGTCCCACCTAGGGATGAGCCGAACACCCCCCGGTTCGGTTCGCATCCAGAACTCCAGAAGTTCGCGCAAACTTTCGAACACCGTTAAAGTCTATGGGACTCAAACGTGAGAAATCAAAATTTTAAAGGCTTATATGCAAGTTATTGTCCTAAAAAGGGTTTGGGGATCCGGGTCCTGCCCCAGGGGACATGTATCAATGCAAAAAAAAGTTTTAAAAACGGCTGTTTTTTCAGGAGCAGTGATTTTAATGATGCTTAAAGTCAAAAAATAAAATTGAAATATTCCTTTAACCAGTTCCCGACGCTGATGTATGTCGGCAGAATGGCATGTCTGGGCAAATGGGCATACCTGTACGTCCCTTTGAATTTGCCGCCGTGCCATTGCGTGCGCGCCGGGAGCTCCGTTAGTAGGATCGCGGGTCCCGTGGACTTGATCGCCGCGGTGATACCCGCGATCGTCTCACAGAGCTGAAGAACGGGGAGATGCTAATGTAAACAAGCATCTCCCCGTACTGCCTAGTGACAGTGTCACTGATCATAGTTACATAGTTACATAGTAGGTGAGGTTGAAAAAAGACACAAGTCCATCAAGTCCAACCTATGTGTGTGATTATGTGTCAGTATTACATTACATATCCCTGTATGTTGCGGTCATTCAGGTGATTATCTAATAGTTTCTTGAAGCTATCAATGCTCCCCGCTGAGACCACCGCCTGTGGAAGGGAATTCCACATCCTTGCCGCTCTTACAGTAAAGAACCCTCTACGTAGTTTAAGGTTAAACCTCTTTTCTTCTAATTGTAATGAGTGGCCATGAGTCTTATTAAACTCTCTTCTGCGAAAAAGTTTTATCCCTATTGTGGGGTCACCAGTACAGTATTTGTAAATTGAAATCATATCCCCTCTCAAACGTCTCTTCTCGCAACCTTTCCTCATAACTAAGATCCTCCAGACCCTTTATTAGCTTTGTTGCCCTTCTTTGTACTCGCTCCATTTCCAGTACATCCCTACTGAGGACTGGTGCCCAGAACTGGACAGCATACTCCAGGTGCGGCCGGACCAGAGTCTTGTAGAGCGGGAGAATTATCATTTTATCTCTGGAGTTGATCCCCCTTTTAATGCATGCCAATATTCTGTTTGCTTTATTAGCAGCAGCTTGGCATTGCATGCCATTGCTGAGCCTATCATCTACTAGGACCCCCAGGTCCTTTTCCATCCTAGATTCCCCCAGAGGTTCTCCCCCCAGTGTATAGATTGCATTCATATTTTTGCCACCCAAATGCATTATTTTACATTTTTCTACATTGAACCTCATTTGCCATGTAGTCGCCCACCCCATTAATTTGTTCAGGTCTTTTTGCAAGATTTCCACATCCTACGGAGAAGTTATTGCCCTGCTTAGCTTAGTATCGTCTGCAAATACAGAGATTGAACTGTTTATCCCATCCTCCAGGTCGTTTATGAACAAATTAAATAGGATTGGTCCCAGCAATCGGGAGGTATGATCAGTGATGTGTCACAGCTAGCCCATCCCCCCTACAGTTAGAATCACTCACCTAGGACACACTTAACCCCTACAGCGCCACCTAGTGTTAACTGCCAGTCACATTTACACAGTAATCAATGCAATTTTAATCGCACTGATCGCTGTATAAATGTGAATGGTCCCAAAATCACACCAAAATTGTCCGACGTGTCCACCATAATGTCGCAGTCATGATATAAATCGCTGATCGTCGCCATTACTAGTAAAAAAAAAAATATTAATAAAAATGCCATAAAACTATCCCCTATTTTGTAGACACTATAACTTTTGCGCAAACCAATCAATAAATGTTTATTGCAATTTTTTTTTACCAAAAATATGTAGAACAATACATGTCGGCCTAAACTAAGGAAAAAAATGTTTTTTTATATATTTTTGGGGGATATTTATTATAGCAAAAAGCAAAAAATATTGTTTTTTTTTTCAAAATTGTCGCTCTTTTTTTGTTTATAGTGCAAAAAATAAAAAACACAGATGTGATCAAATACCACCAAAAGAAAGCTCTATTTGTGAGAAAAAATCACAAAAAGTGCTCTGGTCTTTGGCCAGCCAAATGGTCCGGGGCTTAAGTGGTTAAATATCATACCTGGGGGGTGTCTATAGTATGCCTGTAAAGTGGCACGTGTTTCCCGTGTTTAGAACAGTCCATGTACAAAATGACATTTCTAAAGGAATAAAAGTCATTTAAAACTGCTTGCGACTGTAATGTAATGTCGGGTCCCGGCAATATGGATGAAAATTATTGAGAAAAACGGCATGGGTAACCCCCCAGCCCATTACCAGGCCCTTTGGGTCTTGTATGAATATTAAAGGGAACCCTGCACCCAAATTAAAAAAAGAAAAGGCGTGGGGCCCCCAGGCCCTATATACTCTGAACAGCAGTATACAGGTGGTCCCAAGACAGCCTGTAGGACAGGGACTGTAGGTTTGTTCTTAAGTTGAATCTGTTTGTAATTTTGAACTGGTACATTTTGAAAGTGTAGCTCCTGGCAAAAAATCTACTTTTAAGCTTTTTGGAAAACATAGGGCAGGGTTATAACCCCTGTAACATTTGTTTTGCTGTCTGTGCCCCTGTTCAGAAGATTTCACCTCACTTTCTGTCCCAATGACAATTGGATTTTGAAAGTGTAGCTCCTGGCAAAAAATCTACTTTTAAGCTTTTTGGAAAACATAGGGCAGGGTTATAACCCCTGTAACATTTGTTTTGCTGTCTGTGCCCCTGTTCAGAAGATTTCACCTCACTTTCTGTCCCAATGACAATTGGATTTGAAAAATGTGGGGCTTTTATGGAAACAAGGATTGGTGATTAAGCATCAGTGGAGGAGACACCTTTTTCCCCATATTAACTCTTACAGGAGATAATTTCCCTTCCTAGGGGTAGATTAACTCTTACTTCCTGTTGTCTCCCTAATTTTGTAAGTAGGAGTCGTTTGTAAGTCGGATGTTTGAAAGTAGGGGCCTGCCCTATATACTCTGCAGAAATTTGGGCCTTAGGTGTTGGTGGTACCAGAACACTGTGAACCCTCACATTTACTCTTGGTGGGCGCTGGAACGGGCCCTGATGTGAAATATTATATCAACAATTGTAATTACATGCCCCTGTTGAAAAGGGTCAGAAAAATTGGGCCTTTGGTGGTGGTCTGGTGGTGTTGCCACAACACTGTAAGCCCTCACAGTTACTCTTGGTGGGCACAGGAACAGGCCCTGCTGTGAAATATTATATTAAAAATTGTAATTACATGCCCCTGTTAAACAGGGGCAGAAAAATTGGGCCTTAGACACTGGTGCTGGTGCCACAACACTGCAACCCCTCACAGATACTCTAGTTGAGTGCAGGAACAAGCCCTGATGCAAAATATTACAGCAAAAATTGTAATTACATGCCCCTGTTGAACAGGGGCAGAAAAATTGGGCCTTAGGCACTGGTGCTGGTGCCACAACACTGCAACCCCTCACAGATACTCTACTTGAGTGCAGGAACCAGCCCTGCTGCAAAATATTACAGCAAAAATTGTAATTACACGCCCCTGTTGAACAGGGGCAGAAAAATTGGGCCTTAAGAACTGGTGCTGGTGCCACAACACTGCAACCCCTCACAGATACTCTAGTTGAGTGCAGGAACAAGCCCTGCTGCAAAATATTACAGCAAAAATTGTAATTAAACACCTCTGTTGAACAGGAGCAGAAAAATCAGGCCTTAGGCACTGGTGCTGGTGCCACAACACTGCAACCCCTCACAGATGCTCTAGTTGAGCACAGGAACAAGCCCTGCTGCAAAATATTACAGCAAAAATTGTAATTACACGCCCCTGTTAAACAGGGGCAGAAAAATTGGACCTTAGCCACTGGTGGTGGTGCCCAGAACCAAAGATGTTCTTACACGCTATCAACATGAACATTGAGAAGGAATAGGATAGTCACTCAGCATAACAAGATAGTCACTCAGCATCAGCATAGGCAGTCTTAAAGGGATCTCACATTCATAAAAAAATGATTCGGTTACATCAGCATCAGGTGCTTGGTAGCTGGTGATCCAAGACTGATTCATTTTTATGAAGGTGAGCTGATTAACCGAGTCGGTGGACAGGCGCACTCTGTGATTGGTTACAAAGCCTCCAGCAGCACTGAATGTGCGTTCTGAAAGAATGCTGAATGCAGGAAAGACCAGTAGCTCAATTGCATACTGTGCAAGCTCTGGCCAGTGATCCATCCTCAAGACCCAGTAACCCAGAGGATTTTCAGTTGGAAAGATCTACAAGTCTGATCTTGCCCCTAGGTATTCTGACACCATGTAAATCAGACACCTGCGATGGTTGCTAGAACTGATCAGACCTTGGGGCTGCGGACTAAAAAATTGTCTGAACGCATCTGTCAGACGGCCACCTTCTCCACCGCTCCTTCTGTGACTGACCGAAGCCTCAGCAACACATTGTCAAGGACCAGGAATTTGTAACCTCCCAGGCTCTGAAAACGCATCGCACAAACCTTTCTGCAAGGCCTCCCAAAGATGTTTCATTCTCTGCTCCCTCTGCGATGGCTGGATAAGTTGTACAACCTTACCCTTGTAACATGGATCAAGGAGGGTTGCCAGCCAGTAATGATCTCTCTCCTTGATACCATGAATCCAAGGGTCCTTTCACAGGCTTTGCAGGATCAGGGAGGCCATGCAGTGTAGGTTTGCTGAGGCATTCGGTCCGGAATCCTCTGGGTCACTAAGGTCGAAATGTTCTGCAGCCACCTCCTCCCAGCCATGTACAAGTCCATGGGTTTCTGGGGACTGCAAACGATCCCTTGAAGACTGCTGCTGATGCTGAGTGCTAGGCTTCACCTCCATGCTGACACAATCCTCCTCCTCTTCCTGTGTGATCGGCGGGCCCACAGGAACACTGTCTGGATAAAGGGGGCCTTGAGAGGTAAGGAAGTCCTCCTCTTCCTCCCTCTGTTCTGCCTCAAGTGCCCTATCCATTATTCCACACAGCGTGTGCTCCAACAGGTAGACAAGATGCTCCCCTGACCCTGTCCTGGTGCCATAGTCGTACAGGTACTCATTGATAGCCCTCTGCTGCATGGCCAACGTTGAGTTCCATCTGGTGGGCATGTCACAGATTAGGCGGTTCTTGGGCAGGTTGTATTCCTTTTGGAGGTCAGCCAGCCAAGCACTTGCATTATATGACTGGCGGAAATGCACACAGACTTTCCTGGCCTGCCTCAGGAGATCCTGTAAGCCCGGGTACCTGCACAAGAACCGCTGCACCACCAAATTAAGGACGTGAGCCAAACAGGGCACATGGGTCAAGTGTCCCTGTCGGAGGGCGGAGAGGAGGTTGGTGCCATTGTCCAAAACCACCATACCTGGCTGAAGCTGGCGTGGCATCAACCACCTCTGAGCTGCCCCTGCAGAGCTGACAGAATCTCTGCCCCAGTAAAGCTCCTGTCCCCTAAGCAATCCGGCTCAAGGACCACATGGCATCTTCTTGCCTAAATGCTTGCGTAGCCCCTTGAATATAAACCAAATTCACCAAAGAAAAATTATAGATGAAATAGTGGCGCTTATCCCCAGGTGGGGAGATGCCAGACACTCTTATCCAGCCAGTGAGCTGAATACAGACGTGACTAGAGAAAAAGTGAAAAAACATATATTGCTAAATATCCCAAAAAGTAAAAATTGATATTAAATAAAATAAATTATTCAATAAATTCAATATGAGCTAATATAAATTATAACACTCAGTGAAAGTGATATACAAATATATAAATCCAAGAAAAAAATATATATAATGAAAATTGAACAGAGTAAATATCTATAAAGTCCAGAAACCAATCAATCGTGAAAAATAATTGTGAAAATATTTGAAGGAAGTCCAAAAAAAGAGTGAGGGTGACTCCAAAACTGCTCAGCTGTGTTTTCAAACATCCACCACACCTCTGTGACGTGAATCCACTCCCTGCTGAAATTCAAACTCACCAGCTGTTAAGGCCTCTCACTCTCGTGTTTGGCCTGACAGAGCCTCTAACCCACTTACATGGGGATTAACATGCGAGCATACACCTCCACTGCTCCATAGGAACACCGCTTTTCTCAGGTTGGTAGTATGACATAAAAATAAAAGAAGCTCCAATAGTGTAATCTCGTTTAAAAGATTTAATCACATATAAAACAACTTGTAATGAACTCACATTTAAAATAAAATAACAGGCAAGTCACTTCATGGCAAATGGAGAACTCCCACAGCACAGCAAGCAATAGCAACTAAAATAACAACAGGCAGGCCACGGCGGACCCAGGAGGTGTGTGTGCTCACGTTCGTCTCACCCGTCCGCAGCACTCGTCCCTTCACTGGAGCTCCACTCTGTCCCCCTTCACTCCCTCCTCTAGTACTCGTGTGAGATCGCCATGTAGCTAGCCCCTTGAATGCCTATGGAGCACTGCTGGTTCCGAGGACAAATCTATAGAGGAGGAGGCCATGGAGGAAGAAGAAGAGGAGGGGGTGGAGGAGAGAGGTGTGTCAGAATCACCACTAGTAGCATTTTGGAGGCGTGGTGGTGGAACAAGCTCCAAACAATACTGCACCCTGTCCTGGATCCTTCCCAGCTGCCAGCAGAGTCGTTCAGTGTGCCGTGAAAGATAGGTAACGTCCCTGTCCATGCCTGCTGGACCATGAGTCAGCGGTAATATGCACCTTACCGCTGACCGCCCTTTCCAGGGAGACCAAGACATTGCCTTCCAAATGCCGGTAGAGAGATGGAATTGCCTTCCATTAAAAAAAGTGGCGTTTGGGAACCTGCCACTGAGGTACCACACATTCCACAAATTCACAAAAGGGGGCAGAGTCTACCAGCTGAAAAGGCAGCATTTGGAGTGCTAGCAATTATGCCAAGCTAGCATTTAGCCACTGGGCATGTGGATGGCTGGGACCAAATTTCTTTCGCCAGTTTAGCAACTGGGGTAGGGAAATTTGCCTGCTACAATCGGACGTTTGGTGTAGCGATAGCAGATTGCCCGCAAGTACTTGGCACACCTAATTCTACACCTTCATACCTCTTAGTGCAGAGAACTGAAGATATAGTGGGGTTGGAGATCCCCGCTGATGAGGAGAAAGGAGAGGTCCGCCTTGATCTTTGGTGTGGGTCTATTAAGTACGCTTGCCAACAGATTGCATGGAAGTTCAACATGCTGGTCAAGCATGTGGTGCCAAAGCGGCTGCTGTTTTGGCCACACTTGATACGCTTCAGACATATGTTGCAAACAGCAACAGTGCTATCTGCTGCACACGTCTCAAAAACGGCCCACACCGAAGAACTTTTGGAAAAACATGCACAGTAAGATGCGCCCTGCACATGCGGAGCTCTGCGGTGTGATGCAGTCGGTTGGCTGCCCTTATGCTGGCTCCTGGAGGGCATCCTGCCTCGTTGCAGATGTGCCTCCTCCTCCTGCTCTCTCCTATCAGGCACCCACTTAGAGTCAGTGACTTCATAATCTCCTCCCTCCTCGTCACTGTAGCAAACCTGGCAGTATGCTGCAGCTGGGGGAACATGACTGCCAGTTTGTTGTCCTTCTTGGGCACCCCCTCTTTCTGGGTTCACATTACTGCCTTCCTCAAGCTGGGTACCATCATCAGAGCCTTCACAACACTGTGCATCCTCCTGCAGCATGTACCCAACACTGTGGTCGAATATTTCGGGGCACTACTCCGTGCATGATGGTGAGGCTAGGGAAGGAGTAACTGATGACCAGGAGCCGATGGAGTAGGTCACTTTGGCAGTTACATTGGCAGCCAAAGTACTTGTGGTAGGGAGATAGAGGATGAGGAGGATGAGGACGGCTTGGTCATCAACTCTACTAACTCTTCTGCATGTTGTGGCTCAACACGGCCAGCTGCCAAAAAAAAGGACAAGTGTGCCCCACGGCCACGTACTGAGGATGCACCGTGTCCACGACCAGCACTGTTGGCTGTAGACACAGAGCCTGCTTACCCTCTTTTAGTGGCCTGTGAGCATCTGCCTCTCCTTGTTGGCCTTCCAGACATACTGTATTTGATGTATTTGTAATGTATTTGAATAGGTACACCAGAAATGGTTTGCAGGGAGATGTAGCTGCACAAAGCTGGGATGTATATATATATATATACTGAATATACTGCAGCTAACTGAATCAACTGCCTGCCTGTAGTATATTAGGAAGAGAACAACAGGAACGGTCTGCAGTGAGATCTAGCTGCACAGGATACAGTACTGAATATACTGCAGCTAACTGAATCAACTGCCTGCCTGTAGTGTATTAGGAAGAGAACAACAAGAACTGTCTGCAGTGAGATCTAGCTGCACAGGATACAGTACTGAATATACTGAAGCTAACTGAATCAACTGCCTACCTGTAGTGTATTAGGAAGAGAACAACAAGAACTATCTGCAGTGAGATCTAGCTGCACAGGATACAGTACTGAATATACTGCAGCTAACTAAATCAACTGCCTGCCTGTAGTATATTAGAAGGAGAACAACAGGATTGTCTGCAGTGAGATCTAGCTGCACAGGATACAGTATTAAATATACTGCAGCTAACTTAATCAACTAACTGCCTGTAGTATATTAGGAAGAGAAAAACAGAAACAGTCTGCAGTGAGATCTAGCTACACAGGATACAGTAATGAATATACTGCAACTAACTGAATCAACTGCCTGCCTATAGTATATTATTAACAGAACAACAGGAACGGTCTGCAGTGAGATCTAGCTAAACTGGATACGGTATACTGAATATATTTCAGCTAACTGAATCAACTGCCTGCCTGTAGTATATTAGGAAGAGAACAACAGGAACGGTCTGCAGTGAGATCTAGCTGCAAAGGATACAGTACTGAATATACTGAAGCAAACTGAATCAACTTCCTGCCTGTAGTAATTTAGGAACAGAACAACAGGAACGGTCTGCAGTGAGATCTAGCTGCAGAGGATACAGTACTGAATATACTGCAGCTAACTGAATCAACTGCCTGCCTGTAGTATATTAGGAGGAGAACAACAGGATGGTCTGCAGTGAGATCTAGCTAAACTGGATATGGTATACTGAATATATTGCAGCTAACTGAATCAACTACTTGCCTGTAGTATATTAGGAACAGAACAACAGGAACGGTCTGCAGTGAGATCTAGCTAAACTGGATATGGTATACTGAATATTCTGCAGCTAACTGAATCAACTGTCTGTCTGTAGTATATTAGGAAGAGAACAACAGGAATTGTCTACAGTGAGATCTAGCTAAACTGGATATGGTATACTGAATATACTGCAACTAACTGAATTGACTGCCTGCCTGTAGTATATTAGGAAGAGAACAACTGGAATGGTCTGTAGTGAGATCTAGCTGCACAGGATACAGTGCAGAATATACTGCAGCTAACTGAATCAACTGCCTGCCTGTAGTATATTAAAAAGAGAATAACAGGAACGATCTGCAGTGAGATCTAGCTAAACTGGATATGGTATACTAAATATGCTGCAACTAACTGAATCAACTGCCTGCCTATAGTATATTAGGAAGAGAACAACAGAAACAGTCTGCAGTGAAATCTAGCTGCACAGGATGCAGTATTGAATATACTGCAGCTAACTGAATCAACTGCCTGCCTGTAGTACATTAGGAAGAGAACAACAGGAACTGTCTGCAGTGAGATCTAACTGCACATTATACAGTAGTGAACATACTGTAGCTAACTGAATCAGCTGCCTGCCTGTAGTATTTTAGGAACAGAACAACAGGAAATGTCTGCAGTGAAATCTAACTGTACAGGATACAGTACTGAATATACTGAAGCTAACTGACTGTCTGTCTGTAGTATATTAGGAAGAGAACAACAGGAATGATCTGCAGTGAGATCTAGCTAAACTGGATACGGTATACTGAATATACTGCACCTAACTGAATCAACTGCCTTCCTGTAGTATATTAGGAAGAGAACAACAGGAACGGTCTGCAATGAGATCTAGCTGCACAGGATACAGTACTGAATATACTGCAGCTAACTGAATCAAACTGTCTGTCTGTAGTATATTAGGAAGAGAACAACAGGAATGGTCTGCAGTGAGATCTAGCTAAACTGGATACGGTATACTGACTATACTGCACCTAACTGAATCAACTGCCTTCTTTTAGTATATTAGGAACAAAACAACAGGAACGGTCTGCAGTGAGATCTAACTGCACAGGATACAGTACTGAATATACTGCAGCTAACTGAATCAACTGCCTGCCTGTAGTATATTAGGAAGAGAACAACAGAAACGGTCTGCAGTGAGATCTAGCTGCACAGGATAGAGCACTGAATATACTGCAGCTAACTGAATGAACTGCCTGCCTGTAGTATATTAGGAAGAGAACAACAAGAACGGTCTGCAGTGAGATCTAGCTAAACTGGATACGTTATACTGAATATACTGCAGCTAACTGAATGAACTGCCTGCCTGAAGTATTTTAGGAAGAGAACAACAGGAATGGTCTGCAGTGAGATCTAGCTGCACAGGATACAGTACTGAATGTACTGTAGCTAAATGAATCAACTGCCTGCCTGTAGTTTATTAGGAACAGAACAACAGGAACGGTCTGCAGTGAAATCTAGCTAAACTGGATACGTTAAACTGAATATACTGCAGCTAACTGAATCAACTGCCTGCCTGAAGTATATTAGGAAGAGAACAACAGGAACAATCTGCAGTGAGATCTAGCTAAACTGGATATGGTATACTGAATATACTGCAGCTAACTGAATCAACTTCCTGCCTATAGTATATTAGGAAGAGAACAACAGGAACGGGCTGCAGTGAAATCTAGATGCACAGGATACAGTACTGAATATACTGCAGCTAACTGAATCAACTGCCTGCTTGTAGTATATTAGGAAGAGAACAACAGGAACGATCTGCAGTGATATCTAGCTGCACAGGATAAAGTACTGAATATACTGCAGCTAACTGAATCAACTGCCTGCCTGTAGTATATTAGGAAGAGAACAACAGGAACGGGCTGCAGTGAAATCTAGATGCACAGGAAACAGTACTGAATATACTGCTGCTAACTGAATCAACTGCCTGCTTGTAGTACATTAGAAAGAGAACAGGAAGGGTCTGCATTGAGATCTAACTGCACATTATACAGTAGTGAATATACTGTAGCTAACTGAATCAGCTGCCTGCCTGTAGTATTTTAGGAACAGTACAACAGGAAATGTCTGCAGTGAAATCTAACTGTAAAGGATACAGTACTGAATATACTACAGCTAACTGACTCAACTGCCTGCCTGTAGTATATTAGGAAGAGAACAACAGGAACGGTCTGCAGTGAGATCTAGCTGCACATGATACAGTACTGAATATACTGCAGCTAACTAACTCAACTGCCTGCCTGCCTGTAGTATATTAGGAACAGAACAACAGGAACTGTCTGCAGTGAGATCTAGCTAAACTGGATATGTTATACTGAATATACTGCAGCTAATTGAATCAACTGCCTGCCTGTAGTACATTAGGAAGAGAACAACTGGAATGGTCTGTAGTGAGATATAGCTGCACAGGTTACAGTACTAAATATACTGCAGCTAACTGAATCAACTGCCTGCCTATAGTATATTAGGAAGAGAACATCAGGAACAGTCTGGAGTGAAATCTAGCTTCACAGGATATAGTACTGAATATACTGCAGCTAACTGAATCAGCTGCCTGCCTGTAGTACATTAGGAAGAGCACAACAGGAATGGTCTGCAGTGAGATCAAACTGCACATTATACAGTAGTGAATATACTGTAGCTAACTGAATCAGCTGCCCGCCTGTAGTATTTTAGGAACAGAACAACAGGAAATGTCTGCAGTGAAATCTAACTGTACATGATACAGTACTGAATAAACTGCAGCTAACTGAATAAACTGTCTGTCTGTAGTATATTAGGAAGAGAACAACAGGAATGGTCTGCAGTGAGATCTAGCTAAACTGGATATGGTATACTGAATATACTGCAGCAAACTGAATCAACTGCCTGCCTGTAGTATATTAGAAAGAGAGCAACAGGAACGGTCTGTAGTGAGATTTAGCTGCACAGGATACAGTACTGAATATACTGCAGCTAACTGAATCAACTGCCTGCCTGCAGTATATTAGGAACAAAACAACAGAAACTTTTTGCAGTGAGATCTAGCTAAACTGGATATGGTATACTGAATATACTGCAGTTAACTGATTCAACTGCCTGCCTGTAGTATATTAATTAAGAGAACAACAGGAACGGTCTGCAGTGAGATCTAGTTAAACTGGATACAGTATACTGAATATACTGCAGCAAACTGAATCAACTGCCTGCATGTAGTATATAAGAAAGAGAACAACAGGAACGGTCTGTAGTGAGATTTAGCTGCACAGGATTCAGTACTGAATACACTGCAGCTAACTGAATCAACTGCCTGCCTGTAGTATATTAGGAAGAGAACAGCAGGAACGATCTGCAGTGATATGTAGCTAAACTGGATATGGTATACTGAATATACTGCAGATAACTGAATCAACTGCCTGCATGTAGTATATAAGAAAGAGAACAACAGGAACGGTTTGTAGTGAGATTTAGCTGCACAGGATTCAGTACTGAATACACTGCAGCTAACTGAATCAACTGCCTGTAGTATATTAGGAGTAGAACAACAGGAATGGTCTGCAATGAGACCTATCTAAACTGGATACGGTATACTGAATATGCTGCAGCTAACTGAATCAACTGCCTGCCTGTATTATATTTTAGGAAGAGAACAAGAGGAACAGTCTGCAGTGAGATCTAGCTAAACTGGATACAGTGCTGAATATACTGCAGCTAACTGAATCAACTGCCTGCCTGTAGTATATTAGGAACAGAACAACAGGAACGGTCTGTAGTGAGATTTAGCTGCACAGGATACAGTACTGAATATACTGCAGCTAACTTAATTAACTGCCTTCATGTAGTATATTAGGAAGAGAAAAACAGGAACAGTCTGCAGTGAAATCTAGCTAAACTGGTTATGGTATACTGAATATACTGCAGCTAACTGAATCAACTGCCTGCCTGTAGTAAATAATAAGAGAACAACAGGAATGGTCTGCAGTGAAATCTAGCTGCACAGAATACAGTACTGAATATACTGCAGCTAACTGAATCAACTGCCTGCCTGTAGTATATTAGGAAGAGAACAACAGGAACGGTTTGCAGTGAGATCTAGCTATTAGCTAAACTGGATACAGAATACTGAATCTACTGCAGCTAACTGAATCAACTGCCTGCCTGTAGTACATTAGGAAGAGAACAAAAGGAACGGTCTGCAGTAAGATCTAGCTGCACAGGATACAGTACTAAATATATTGCAGCTAACTAACTCAACTGCCTGCCTGTAGTATATTAGGAACAGAACGACAGGAACTGTCTGCAGTGAGATCTAGCTAAACTGGATACGTTATACTGAATATACTGCAGCTAACTGAATCAACTTCCTGAATATAGTATATTAGGAAGAGAACAACAGGAACGGGCTGCAGTGAAATCTAGATGCACAGGATACAGTACTGAATATACTGCAGGTAACTGAATCAACTGCCTGCTTGTAGTATATTAGGAAGAGAACAACAGGAACGATCTGCAGTGATATCTAGCTGCACAGGATAAAGTACTGAATATACTGCAGCTAACTGAATCAACTGCCTGCCTGTAGTATATTAGGAAGAGAACAACAGGAACGGTCTGCAGTGAGATCTAGCTGCACAGGATACAGTACTAAATATATTGCAGCTAACTAACTCAACTGCCTGCCTTTAGTATATTAGGAACAGAATGACAGGAACTGTCTGCAGTGCGATCTAGCTAAACTGGATATGTTATACTGAATATACTGCAGCTAACTGAATCAACTTCCTGCCTATAGTATAATAGGAAGAGAACAACAGGAACGGGCTGCAGTGAAATCTAGATGCACAGGATATATTACTGAATATACTGCAGCTAACTGAATCAACTGCCTGTTTGTAGTACATTAGGAAGAGAACAACAGGAAGGGTCTGCATTGAGATCTAACTGCACATTATACAGTAGTGAATATACTGTAGCTAACTGAATCAGCTGCCTGCCTGTAGTATTTTAGGAACAGAACAACAGGAACGGTCTGCAGTGAGATCTAACTGCACAGGATACAGTATTGAATATACTGCAGCTAACTGAATCAACTGCCTGCCTGTAGTATATTAGGAAGAGAACAACAGAAACGGTCTGCAGTGAAATCTAGCTAAACTGGATACGTTATACTGAATATACGGCAGCTAACTGAATCAACTTCCTGCCTGAAGTATATTAGGAAGAGAACAACAGGAACAATCTGCAGTGAGATCTAGCTAAACTGGATATGGTATACTGAATATACTGCAGCTAACTGAATCAACTTCCTGCCTATAGTATATTAGGAAGAGAACAACAGGAACGGGCTGCAGTGAAATCTAGATGCACAGGATACAGTACTGAATATACTGCAGCTAACTGATTTAACTGCCTGCTTGTAGTATATTAGGAAGAGAATAACAGGAACGGTCTGCAGTGATATCTAGCTGCACAGGATAAAGTACTGAATATACTGCAGCTAACTGAATCAACTGCTTGCCTGTAGTATATTAGGAAGAGAACAACAGGAACGGTCTGTAGTGAAATCTAGCTGCACAGGATACAGTACTAAATATATTGCAGCTAACTAACTCAACTGCCTGCCTGTAGTATATTAGGAACAGAACGACAGGAACTGTCTGCAGTGCGATCTAGCTAAACTGGATACGTTATACTGAATATACTGCAGCTAACTGAATCAACTTCCTGCCTATAGTATATTAGGAAGAGAACAACAGGAACGGGCTGCAGTGAAATCTAGATGCACAGGATATATTACTGAATATACTGCAGCTAACTGAATCAACTGCCTGCCTGTAGTATATTAGGAAGATAACAACAGGAACGGTCTGCAGTGAGATCTAGCTATTAGCTAAACTGGATACGGTATACTAAAAATACTGCAGCTAACTGAATCAACTGCCTGTCTGTAGTATATTAGGAAGAGAACAACAGAAACTGTCTGCACTGATATCCAGCTGCACAGGATAAAGTAATGAATATACTGCAGCTAAGTGAATCAACTGCCTGCCTGTAGTATATTAGGAAGAGAACAACAGGAACGGTCTACAGTGAGATCTAGCTGCACAGGATACAGTACTAAATATATTGCAGCTAACTAACTCAACTGCCTGCCTGTAGTATATTAGGAACAGAACGACAGGAACTGTCTGCAGTGAGATCTAGCTAAACTGGATACGTTATACTGAATATACTGCAGCTAACTGAATCAATTTCCTGCCTATAGTATATTAGGAAGAGAACAACAGGAACGGGCTGCAGTGAAATCTAGATGCACAGGAAACAGTACTGAATATACGGCTGCTAACTGAATCAACTGCCTGCCTGTAGTACATTAGAAAGAGAACAACAGGAAAGGTCTGCATTGAGATCTAACTGCACATTATACAGTAGTGAATATACTGTAGCTAACTGAATCAGCTGCCTGCCTGTAGTATTTTAGGAACAGTACAACAGGAAATGTCTGCAGTGAAATCTAACTGTAAAGGATACAGTACTGAATATACTACAGCTAACTGACTCAACTGCCTGCCTGTAGTATATTAGGAAGAGAACAACAGGAACGGTCTGCAGTGAGATATAGCTGCACATGATACAGTACTGAATATACTGCAGCTAACTAACTCAACTGCCTGCCTGCCTGTAGTATATTAGGAACAGAACAACAGGAACTGTCTGCAATGAGATCTAGCTAAACTGGATATGTTATACTGAATATACTGCAGCTAATTGAATCAACTGCCTGCCTGTAGTACATTAGGAAGAGAACAACTGGAATGGTCTGTAGTGAGATATAGCTGCACAGGTTACAGTACTAAATATACTGCAGCTAACTGAATCAACTGCCTGCCTATAGTATATTAGGAAGAGAACATCAGGAACAGTCTGGAGTGAAATCTAGCTTCACAGGATATAGTACTGAATATACTGCAGCTAACTGAATCAGCTGCCTGCCTGTAGTACATTAGGAAGAGCACAACAGGAATGTTCTGCAGTGAGATCAAACTGCACATTATACAGTAGTGAATATACTGTAGCTAACTGAATCAGCTGCCTGCCTGTAGTATTTTAGGAACAGAACAACAGGAAATGTCTGCAGTGAAATCTAACTGTACATGATACAGTACTGAATAAACTGCAGCTAACTGAATAAACTGTCTGTCTGTAGTATATTAGGAAGAAAACAACAGGAATGGTCTGCCGTGAGATCTAGCTAAACTGGATATGGTATACTGAATATACTGCAGCAAACTGAATCAACTGCCTGCCTGTAGTATATTAGAAAGAGAACAACAGGAACGGTCTGTAGTGAGATTTAGCCGCACAGGATACAGTACTGAATATACTGCAGCTAACTGAATCAACTGCCTACCTGCAGTATATTAGGAACAAAACAACAGAAACTTTTTGCAGTGAGATCTAGCTAAACTGGATATGGTATACTGAATATACTGCAGTTAACTGATTCAACTGCCTGCCTGTAGTATATTAATTAAGAGAACGACAGGAACGGTCTGCAGTGAGATCTAGTTAAACTGGATACAGTATACTGAATCAACTGCAGCAAACTGAATCAACTGCCTGCATGTAGTATATAAGAAAGAGAACAACAGGAACGGTCTGTAGTGAGATTTAGCTGCACAGGATTCAGTACTGAATACACTGCAGCTAACTGAATCAACTGCCTGCCTGTAGTATATTAGGAAGAGAACAGCAGGAACGATCTGCAGTGATATGTAGCTAAACTGGATATGGTATACTGAATATACTGCAGATAACTGAATCAACTGCCTGCATGTAGTATATAAGAAAGAGAACAACAGGAACGGTTTGTAGTGAGATTTAGCTGCACAGGATTCAGTACTGAATACACTGCAGCTAACTGAATCAACTGCCTGTAGTATATTAGGAGTAGAACAACAGGAATGGTCTGCAATGAGACCTATCTAAACTGGATACGGTATACTGAATATGCTGCAGCTAACTGAATCAACTGCCTGCCTGTATTATATTTTAGGAAGAGAACAAGAGGAACAGTCTGCAGTGAGATCTAGCTAAACTGGATACAGTGCTGAATATACTGCAGCTAACTGAATCAACTGCCTGCCTGTAGTATATTAGGAACAGAACAACAGGAACGGTCTGTAGTGAGATTTAGCTGCACAGGATACAGTACTGAATATACTGCAGCTAACTTAATTAACTGCCTTCATGTAGTATATTAGGAAGAGAACAACAGGAACAGTCTGCAGTGAGATCTAGCTAAACTGGTTATGGTATACTGAATATACTGCAGCTAACTGAATCAACTGCCTGCCTGTAGTAAATAATAAGAGAACAACAGGAATGGTCTGCAGTGAAATCTAGCTGCACAGAATACAGTACTGAATATACTGCAGCTAACTGAATCAACTGCCTGCCTGTAGTATATTAGGAAGAGAACAACAGGAACGGTTTGCAGTGAGATCTAGCTATTAGCTAAACTGGATCCAGAATACTGAATCTACTGCAGCTAACTGAATCAACTGCCTGCCTGTAGTACATTAGGAAGAGAACAAAAGGAACGGTCTGCAGTGAGATCTAGCTGCACAGGATACAGTACTAAATATATTGCAGCTAACTAACTCAACTGCCTGCCTGTAGTATATTAGGAACAGAACGACAGGAACTGTCTGCAGTGAGATCTAGCTAAACTGGATACGTTATACTGAATATACTGCAGCTAACTGAATCAACTTCCTGAATATAGTATATTAGGAAGAGAACAACAGGAACGGGCTGCAGTGAAATCTAGATGCACAGGATACAGTACTGAAAATACTGCAGCTAACTGTTTCAACTGCCTGCTTTTAGTATATTAAGAAAAGAACATCAGGAACGGGCTGCAGTGAAATCTAGATGCACAGGATACAGTACTGAAAATACTGCAGCTAACTGAATCAATTGCCTGCCTGTAGTATATTAGGAAGAGAACAACAGGAATGGTCTGCAGTGAGATCTAGCTAAACTGGATACGGTATACTGAATATTCTGCAGCAAACTGAATCAACTGCCTGCCTGTAGTATATTAGGAAGAGAACAGGAATGGTCTGCAGTGAGATCTAGCTATTAGCTAAACTGTATACAGTATACTGAATATACTGCAGCTAACTGAATCAATTGCCTGTCTGTAGTATATTAGGAAGAGAACAACAGGAATGGTCTGCAGTGAAATCTAGCTAAACTTAATACGGTATACTGAATATACTGCAGGAAACTGAATCAACTGCCTGCCTGTAGTATTTTAGGAAGAGAACAACAGGAATGGTTTGCAGTGAGATATAGCTGCACAGCATACAGTACTAAATATACTGCAGCTAACTGAATCAACTTCCTGCCTATAATATATTAGGAAGAGAACAACAGGCTCGGTCTGCAGTGAGATCTAGCTAAACTGGATACGGTATACTGAATATACTGCAGGAAACTGAATCAATTGCCTCCCTATAGTAAATAATAAGAGAACAACAGGAATGGTCCGCAGTGAGATCTAGCTGCACAGGACACAGTACTGAATATAAAGCAGCGAACTGAATCAACTGCCTTCCTGTAGTATATTAGGAAGAGAACAACAGGAACGGTCTGCAGTGAGATCTAGCTGCACAGGATACAGTACTGAATATACTGCAGCTAACTGATTCAACTGCCTGCCTTTAGTATATTAAGAAGAGAACATCAGGAACGGTCTGCAGTGAGATCTAGTTAAACTGGAAACGGTATACTGAATATACTGCAGCAAACTGAATCAACTGCCTGCCTGTAGTATATAAGAAAGAGAACAACAGGAACTGTCTGTAGTGAGATTTAGCTGCACAGGATACAGTACTGAATATACTGCAACTAAGTGAATCAACTGCCTGCCCGTCGTATATTAGGAAAAGAACAACAGGAACGATCTGCAGTGATATGTAGCTAAACTGGATATGGTATACTGAATATACTGCAGATAACTGAATCAACTTCCTGCCTGTAGTATATTAGGAACAGAACAACAGGAACGGTCTGCAGTGAAATCTAGCTAAATTGGATACGTTATACCAAATATACTGCAGCTAACTGAATCAATTGCCTGACTGTAGTATATTAGGAAGAGAACAACAGGAATGGTCTGCAGTGAGATATAGCTGCACAGGATACAGTACTAAATATACTGCAGCTAAATGAATCAACTTCCTGCCTATAGTATATTAGGAAGAAAACAACAGGAACGGTCTGCAGTTAAATCTAGCTGCACAGGATACAGTACTGAATATACTGCAGCTAACTGAATTAACTGCCTTCATGTAGTATATTAGGAAAAGAACAACAGGAACAGTCTGCAGTGAGATCTAGATAAACTGGATATGGTATACTGAATATACTGCAGCTAACTGAATCAACTGCCTGCCTGTAGTAAATAATAAGAGAACAACAGGAATGGTCTGCAGTGAGATCTAGCTGCACAGAATACAGTACTGAATATACTGCAGCTAACTGAATCCACTGCCTGCCTGCAGTATATTAGGAACAAAACAACATGAACTGTTTGCAGTGAGATCTAGCTAAACTGGATATGGTATACTGAATATACTGCAGCTAACTGATTCAACTGCCTGCCTGTAGTATATTAATGAAGAGAACAACAGGAACGGTCTGCAGTGAGATCTAGCTGAACAGGATACAGTACTGAATATACTGCAGCTAACTGAATCAACTGCCTGCCTGCAGTATATTAGGAACAAAACAACAGGAACTGTTTGCAGTGAGATCTAGCTAAACTGGATATGGTATACTGAATATACTGCAGCTAACTGATTCAACTGCCTGCCTGTAGTATATTAATAAAGAGAACAACAGGAACGGTCTGCAGTGAGATCTAGTTAAACTGGATACGGTATACTGAATATACTGCAGCAAACTGAATCAACTGCCTGCCTGTAGTATATAAGAAAGAGAACAACAGGAACGGTCTGTAGTGAGATTTAGCTGCACAGGATACAGTACTGAATATACTGCAGCTAACTGAATCAACTGCCTGCCTGTAGTATATTAGGAAGAGAACAACAGGAATGATCTGCAGTGATATGTAGCTAAACTGGATATGGTTTACTGAATATACTGCAGATAACTGAATCATCTGCCTGCCTGTAGTATATTAGGTAGCGAACAACAGGAACCGTCTGCAGTGATATCTAGCAGCACAAGATAAAGTACTGAATATACTGTAGCTAACTGAATCAACTGCCTGCCTGTAGTATATTAGGAAGAGAACAACAGGACCCGTCTGCTGTGATATCTAGCTGCACAAGATAAAGTACTGAATATACTGCAGCTAACTGAATCAACTGCCTGCCTGTAGTATATTAGGAAGAGAACAACAGGAACGGTCTGCAGTGAGATCTAGCTGCACAGGATACAGTACTGAATATACTGCAGCTAACTAACTCAACTGCCTGCCTGCCTGTAGTATATTAGGAACAGAACAACAGGAACTGTCTGCAGTGAGATCTAGCTAACCTGGATACGTTATACCAAATATACTGCAGCTAACTGAATCAATTGCCTGACTGTAGTATATTAGGAAGAGAACAACAGGAATGGTCTGCACTGAGATATAGCTGCACAGGATACAGTACTAAAAATATACTGCAGCTAACTGAATCAACTTCCTGCCTATAGTATATTAGGAAGAGAACAACAGGAACGGTCTGCAGTTAAATCTGGCTGCACAGGATACAGTACTGAATATACTGCAGCTAACTGAATTAACTGCCTGCCTGTAGTACATTAGGAAGAGAACAACAGGAAGGGTCTGCAGTGAGATCTAACTGCACATTATACACTAGTGAATATATTGTTGCTAACTGAATCAGCTGCCTGCCTGTAGTAATTTAGGAAAAAAACAAAAGGAAATGTCTGCAGTGAAATCTAACTGTACAGGATACAGTACTGAATATACAGCAGCTAACTGAATCAACTGCCTGCCTGTAGTATATTAGGAAGCGAACAACAGGAATGAACTGCAGTGAGATCTAGCTGCACAGGATACACTACTGAATATACTGCAGCTAACTAACTCAACTGCCTGCCTGCCTGTAGTTTATTAGGAACAGAACAACAGGAACTTTCTGCAGTGAGATCTAGCTAAACTGGATACGTTATACTGAATATACTGCAGCTAACTGAATCAATTGCCTGCCTGTAGTATATTAGGAAGAGAGCAACAGGAATGGTCTGCAGTGAGATCTTGCTAAACTGGATACGGTATACTGAATATACTGCAGCAAACTGAATCAACTGCCTGCCTTTAGTATATTAGGAAGAGAACAACAGGAATGGTCTGCAGTGAGATCTAGCTGCACAGGATACACTACTAAATATACTGCAGCTAACTAAATCAACGTCCTGCCTATAGTATATTAGGAAGAGAACAACAGGCACGGTCTGCAGTGAGATCTAGCTAAATTGGATATGGTATACTGAATATACTGCAGCAAACTGAATCAACTGCCCGCCTGTAGTATATAAGAAAGAGAACAACAGGAACGGTCTGTAGTGAGATTTAGCTGCACAGGATACAGTACTGAATATACTGCAGCTAACTGAATCAACTGCCTGCCTGTAGTATAATAGGAAGAGAAAAACAGGAACGATCTGCAGTGATATGTAGCTAAACTGGATATGGTTTACTGAATATACTGCAGATAACTGAATCAACTGCCTGCCTGTAGTATATTAGGTAGAGAACAACAGGAACCGTCTGCAGTGATATCTAGCTGCACAAGATAAAGTACTGAATATACTGTAGCTAACTGAATCAACTGCCTGCCTGTAGTATATTAGGAAGAGAACAACAGGACCCCTCTGCAGTGATATATAGCTGCACAAGATAAAGTACTGAATATACTGCAGCTAACTGAATCAACTGTCTGCCTGTAGTATATTAGGAAGAGAACAACAGGAACGGTCTGCAGTGAGATCTAGCTGCACAGGATACAGTACTGAATATACTGCAGCTAACTAACTCAACTGCCTGCCTGCCTGTAGTATATTAGGAAAAGAACAACAGGAACTTTCTGCAGTGAGATCTAGCTAAACTGGATACATTATACCAAATATACTGCAGCTAACTGAATCAATTGCCTGACTGTAGTATATTAGGAAGAGAACAACAGGAATGGTCTGCAGTGAGATATAGCTGCACAGGATACAGTACTAAATATACTGCAGCTAACTGAATCAACTTCCTGCCTATAGTATATTAGGAAGAGAACAACAGGAACGGTCTGCAGTTAAATCTGGCTGCACAGGATACAGTACTGAATATACTGCAGCTAACTGAATTAACTGCCTGCCTGTAGTACATTAGGAAGAGAACAACAGGAAGGGTCTGCAGTGAAATCTAACTGCACATTATACACTAGTGAATATATTGTTGCTAACTGAATCAGCTGCCTGCCTGTAGTATTTTAGGAACAGAACAAAAGGAAATGTCTGCAGTGAAATCTAACTGTACAGGATACAGTACTGAATATACAGCAGCTAACTGAATCAACTGCCTGCCTGTAGTATATTAGGAAGCGAACAACAGGAACGGACTGCAGTGAGATCTAGCTGCACAGGATACACTACTGAATATACTGCAGCTAACTAACTCAACTGCCTGCCTGCCTGTAGTTTATTAGGAACAGAACAACAGGAACTTTCTGCAGTGAGATCTAGCTAAACTGGATACGTTATACTGAATATACTGCAGCTAACTGAATCAATTGCCTGCCTGTATTATATTAGGAAGAGAGCAACAGGAATGGTCTGCAGTGAGATCTTGCTAAACTGGAGACGGTATACTGAATATACTGCAGAAAACTGAATCAACTGCCTGCCTGTAGTATATTAGGAAGAGAACAACAGGAATGGTCTGCAGTGAGATCTAGCTGCACAGGATGCAGTACTAAATATACTGCAGCTAACTAAATCAACATCCTGCCTATAGTATATTAGGAAGAGAACAACAGGCACGGTCTGCAGTGAGATCTAGCTAAACTGGATACGGTATACTGAATATACTGCAGCTAACTGAATCAATTGCCTGCCTGTAGTAAATAATAAGAGAACAACAGGAATGGTCCGCAGTGAGATCTAGCTGCACAGGATACAGTACTGAATATAAAGCAGCTAACTGAATCAACTGCCTTCCTGTAGTATATTAGGAAGAGAAGAACAGGAACGGTCTGCAGTGAGATCTAGCTGCACAGAATACAGTACTGAATATACTGCAGCTAACTGATTCAACTGCCTGCCTTTAGTATATTAAGAAGAGAACATCAGGAACGGTCTGCAGTGAGATGTAGCTGCACAGGATACAGTACTGAATAGACTGCAGCTAACTGAATCAACTGCCTGCCTGCAGTATATTAGGAACAAAACACCAGGAACGGTTTGCAGTGAGATCTAGCTAAACTGGATATGGTATACTGAATATACTGCAGCTAACTGATTCAACTGCCTGCCTGTAGTATATTATGAAGAGAACAACAGGAACAGTCTGCAGTGAGATCAAGTTAAACTGGATATGGTATACTGAATATACTGCAGCTAACTGAATCAAATGCCTGCCTGTAGTATATTAGGAAGAGAACAACAGAAACGGTCTGCAGTGAGATCTAGCTGCACAGGATACAGTACTGAATATACTGCAGCTAAATGAATCAACTGCCTGTAGTATATTAGGAGTAGAACAACAGGAATGGTCTGCAGTGAGATCTATCTAAACTGGATACGGTATGCTGAATATGCTGCAGCTAACTGAATCAACTGCCTGCCTGTAGTATATTAGGAAGAGAACAAGAGGAACAGTCTTCAGTGAGATCTAGATAAACTGGATACAGTGCTGAATATACTGCAGCTAACTGAATCAACTGCCTGCCTGTAGTATATTAGGAAGAGAACAACAGGAACGGTCTGCAGTGAGATCTAGCTGCACAGGATACAGTACTGAATATACTGCAGCTAACTAACTCAACTGCCTGCCTGCCTGCCTGTAGTATATTAGGAACAGAACAACAGGAACTGTCTGCAGTGAGATCTAGCTAAACTGGATACGTTATACCAAATATACTGCAGCTAACTGAATCAATTGCCTGACTGTAGTATATTAGGAAGAGAACAACAGGAATGGTCTGCAGCGAGATATAGCTGCACAGGATACAGTACTAAATATAATGCAGCTAACTGAATCAACTTCCTGCCTATAGTATATTAGGAAGAGAACAACAGGAACAGTCTGCAGTTAAATCTGGCTGCACAGGATACAGTACTGAATATACTGCAGCTAACTGAATTAACTGCCTGCCTGTAGTACATTAGGAAGAGAACAACAGGAAGGGTCTGCAGTGAGATCTAACTGCACATTATACACTAGTGAATATATTGTTGCTAACTGAATCAGCTGCCTGCCTGTAGTAATTTAGGAACAGAACAAAAGGAAATATCTGCAGTTAAATCTAACTGTACAGGATACAGTACTGAATATACAGCAGCTAACTGAATCAACTGCCTGCCTGTAGTATATTAAGGAAGCGAACAACAGGAACGGACTGCAGTGAGATCTAGCTGCACAGGATACACTATTGAATATACTGCAGCTAACTAACTCAACTGCCTGCCTGCCTGTAGTTTATTAGGAACAGAACAACAGGAACTTTCTGCAGTGAGATCTAGCTAAACTGGATACGTTATACTGAATATACTGCAGCTAACTGAATCAATTGCCTTCCTGTAGTATATTAGGAAGAGAACAACAGGAATGGTCTGCAGTGAGATCTAGCTGCACAGGATACAGTACTAAATATACTGCAGCTAACTAAATCAACATCCTGCCTATAGTATATTAGGAAGAGAACAACAGGCACAGTCTGCAGTGAGATCTAGCTAAACTGGATACGGTATACTGAATATACTGCAGCTAACTGAATCAATTGCCTGCCTGTAGTAAATAATAAGAGAACAACAGGAATGGTCCGCAGTGAGATCTAGCTGCACAGGATACAGTACTGAATATAAAGCAGCTAACTGAATCAACTGCCTTCCTGTAGTATATTAGGAAGAGAAGAACAGGAACGGTCTGTAGTGAGATGTAGCTGCACAGGATACAGTACTGAATAGACTGCAGCTAACTGATTCAACTGCCTGCCTTTAGTATATTAAGAAGAGAACATCAGGAACGGATTGCAGTGAGATCTAGCTAAACTGGATATGGTATACTGAATATACTGCAGCTAACTGATTCAACTGCCTGCCTGTAGTATATTATGAAGAGAACAACAGGAACAGTCTGCAGTGAGATCTAGTTAAACTGGATACGGTATACTGAATATACTGCAGCTAACTGAATCAAATGCCTGCCTGTAGTATATTAGGAAGAGAACAACAGAAACGGTCTGCAGTGAGATCTAGCTGCACAGGATACAGTACTGAATATACTGCAGCTAAATGAATCAACTGCCTGTAGTATATTAGGAGTAGAACAACAGGAATGGTCTGCAGTGAGATCTATCTAAACTGGATACGGTATGCTGAATATGCTGCAGCTAACTGAATCAACTGCCTGCCTGTAGTATATTAGGAAGAGAACAAGAGGAACAGTCTTCAGTGAGATCTAGATAAACTGGATACAGTGCTGAATATACTGCAGCTAACTGAATCAACTGCCTGCCTGTAGTATATTAGGAAGAGAACAACAGGAACGGTCTGCAGTGAGAGCTAGCTGCACAGGATACAGTATTGAATATATTGCAGTTAACTGAATCAACTGCCTGCCTGTAGTATATTAGGAACAGAACAACAGGAATGGTCTGCAGTGAGATCTAGCTAAACTGGATACAGTATACTGAATATACTGCAGCTAACTGAATCAACCGCCTGCCTGTAGTATTGTCATGGTTATTCAATAGAGTTTGTTCGTCAGCTTACCTGTCTCCATATGTTCATCTTCAAAGACCAGCTGTCTCTCACCTGACTGCTTTTATTAACTCTCCTCTAGCATGGCTTCACCCCAGTTCCTATCAGAGAACTCTATATTAACCTCTGCACTGCAGGTCAGCCCTGCTGATCAACCTTTGTGTGTTTGGCTTCCTGTTCCTGCCTGCCGTGTGTGCTACGTTTATTTCTGTTTCTGACCTTGGCGTGTTGTATACTATTCCTGTCTGCTCGTGACCGTGACCTTTTGGCGTGTCCCCGACTATCCCTGTTTGCCTGTGACCCTAAACCTTGGCATGTACTCTGTTGTCTTTGTCTGCTTGTGGCCCCGACCTTGGCTTATTTCTTTACTATCCCTATCCTTCTGTTGCCTACTGTGGGTGTGAGCTGGGGGACCCTGGGGGTTGCGACCTGGAGCCAGTTGCAGCCCAGTCCATCCTCACCACTAGAGGCTCTTGTGAACACCTGCTGCTCTTAGACTCCGTGCCCCAGGGAATCTTACGCTCTAACCCCGGTGGGATCCGTCTTGGTGTTCCAGCGGCCCTGCCTTCCTTATACCTGGACTCCCATCTGCAGCAGTCAGCCATAGGGTCCACTACCTTGTGGTGCACTCCTGATCCCAACGGTGTGCATCTGTCACCTAGCTTCAAGGTGACCTGACAGTTTGATTAGCCATGGACCCGGCTGATGTGCCGCTTCCTGCAGCCGATCCATTGCAGGGCATAGTTCGCAGACTCGAGTCCCAGGAATCTAATCAGACTCAGGTTGTCAGACTTTCACGTACCTGACCGACGAACCCGATATAGCAGGGGAAGGCCTCCCTTACGTATCTTGTTCCCGGCCCCTGATAGAGCAAACAGAAGGCACGGGAGGGCAGAATGGTATGAGAGCCTGGCAGGTGACTTGCAGAGATGAGGCCCAAGATCCTGGTGCAAGCGGATTGAAGGTGCTTGGTAGGCTTAAGCACAGTTAACTGGTGCAGAGCAGGAGCAGAGTAGGCAGATCCGGTCACTAGCAGAGTTGGCAGCAGGCGGTCAGCACAGTACAAGAGAGCAGGCAGATTCAACGTCCAGGTCACAGGCATGGTTGGCAGCAGGCGGTCAGTGCAGTACAAGGGATCAGGCAGGTTCAAAGTCGGAGGCAAGCCGGAGTCAGATGCCGGCGGATAGCAAGGGAGAATCCAATAGACAGGCCGGGTCACAGGGAGATCAGACTAGCAAACAGGCAAACAGGAAGTACGGGAACAGGAAGCTGAAGATCGGACAGCACCGAGCACAGTGTCCCAGCACATTAAATAGGGCGTTTGGCGCTAAACACCGTGCACGCGCCGACGCGCCCACGCACGCCCGTGCGCTCCCACACAACGGCGTGTCCGGGCGCGTGCCAGCGGGCCGGCGTGAAAAGGTGCACTCCAGAGTGCCCAACGACCATCCTGCTCTGGGATCCTCTCTGAGAGTGCCCCCTCTTTAAGGGCAGCCTCCGGATGCCCAGCTGGGCCAGTCTATCCGCGTGGGCACTCCTAAAATCCCTTAAGAGTTCTTCAGCGTGCAGGTTGTTTTCCGGTTCCCAAGAATTATCTTCTGGTCCATACCCCCTCCACTTGATTAAGTATTGGACTTGGTTATGTCTCTTCCTGCAGTCCAGAATTGCTTCCACCTCAAACTCTTCCTCATTGTTGAAAATTACAGGTTCAGGCGGGCCAGTATTGCGACCCAGAAAGGAATTGGGAGTAACGTGTTTAAGCAAGGACACGTGGAAGACCGGGGGAACCTGCAGAGTACTGGGTAAGTCAAGCTCATAGGTCACATCATTGATTTTCCTCTTGACCGAAAAGGGACCCATGAACCTGGGACCCAACTTCCTCGAGGGACAAGCCATCCTTAAGTTAGCGGTAGACAGCCAAACCTGGCTGCCAGGTTCTAACAACAGATCTCCTCGCTTCTTCCTGTCATACATCCTTTTATTGTATTCCTGGGTTCTAGCCATGGTTTCTTGTAGAAGCTTATTGTTGTTGATGAAGAAATTCATTGTTTCGGAGACTGCGGGAATCGCACATTCAGGTAAAGAGTCGGTCAGAAAGGACGGGTAAAAACCATAGTTTGCAAAAAATGCTGTTTGTTTAATGGCAGAGTGCACAGAGTTGTTGTAGGCAAACTCAGCAATAGGCAGAAGAGAGGCCCAATCGTCCTGTGAGAAGGCAGAAAAACATCTGAGGCATTGTTCTAGAGTCTGATTAGTTCTCTCCGTCTGCCCATTTGTCTGGGGATGGTAGGCAGACGAGAACGCCAATTCAATCTCAAGGGAGCTACAGAGATCCTTCCAGAACCTGGAAGTAAACTGAACCCCACTTGAAGGCACTCCATGTAGTCGCACTATTTCCTTGATGAAGATCTTTGCAGTTTCCAAAGCTGAAGGTGTACCTTTCATGGGTAGGAAGTGGGCCATTTTAGACAGTCTGTCTACAATGACGAAGATGGTGGAGAAGCCTTCTGCCAGGGGGAGCTCTACAATGAAATCCATCAAAATCATTTTCCATGGCCTTTCCAGAACGGGTAAGGGTCTTAATAAGCCCCAGGCCTTTGCTCGGCTATTCTTGCTCCGAGCACAGGTGATGCATGATTACACAAAACTCTTGCAATCGCTTGCCAGCTGAGGCCACCAAAAGGTACGTTGTACCAGCTCTGTTGTCTTCAAAACACCAAAATGTCCAGCCTACTTGTGGTCGTGGCAGAGTTCTAGAACTGCCACCCTCAGATCCTCTGGGACCAAGATTTTGTCCTTGTATCAGAACAGGCCGTCTTGCAGGCTTACATTGGCTTCCGCAGAAGGAGGCTTGTTTAATCTGAGATATAAGATCCCCCTGAAGAAGTAGAAAATTTCCAGCAGGGAGAATGGTGTCTGGAGGCAAGGATTCCCTGGAGTCATGGAACATGCAGGATAATGCATCCGGTTTGATGCTCTTGGTACCCGGCCTATACGTAATGTGGAATTGAAATCTAGAGAAGAACACGGCCCACCTTGCCTGTCGTGGTCTCAATCTCTTGGCTGTTCTCAGATACTCTAGATTTTTGTGGTCTGTGTAGACAAAAATGGGATGAGCGGCACCCTCCAATAAGTAGCGCCACTCTTCAAGTGCGGCTTTAATGGCCAAAAGTTCCCAATTTCCTACGTCATAATTTTTCTCCGCAATGGAGAGATTCCGTGAGAAAAAGGCTACTGGGTGGAGGGGAGCTTTGGCACCTTGCCGCTGAGAAAGTACTGCCCCTACTGCGAACTCTGATGCATCCACTTCAAGGACAAATGGTAAGACAGGGTCTGGGTGTTTCAGAATTGAAGCGGAGGTAAAAAGTTCCTTGAGCTTTTCAAAGGCGGATTGCGCCTGAGGGGACCAACATAATCGGTTCCCTTGCTTGGTCAGTTCTGTGATGGGGCAATTATAGCAGAAAAGCCCCTTATGAACTTCCAATAAAAGTTAGCGAAGCCGATAAAGCATTGGACCCCTTTTTTATCAGAGGGAGCGGGCCAGTCCAGGATAGCTGCCACCTTTTGGGGATCCATCTTAATACCATTGGTAGAGATGATTAAGCCGAGGAACTGAATGCACTGGAGTTCAAACTCGCATTTTTCCAATTTGGCATAAAGTCCATGCTGCCTGAGCCGGATTAACACATTCCGGACATGCCTGCGATGTTCGATGACTGAGGAGGAAAAGATCAGAATGTCGTCCAGGTACACTATAACGTATAAGTCCAGAAGGTCACGGAAGATGTCGTTAACAATGTGTTGAAAAGTCGCTGGTGCGTTGCACAGACCAAAGGGCATAACAAGATATTCAAAGTGCCCGAACCTGGTACGGAAGGCAGTTTTCCACTCGTCTCCCTCTCTGATGCAAATTAAGTTATAGGCACCATGGAGGTCAAGTTTGGTGAAGATTTTTGCTGAACCCAGTCTTTGAAACAGCTCTGGCACGAGAGGTAAAGGGTAACGATTCTTGATGGTCACATTATTGAGTTCTCTGTAATCGATACAAGGCCATAGCGAGTGATCCTTCTTCTCGACTAAGAAAATGCCGGCTCCGGCTGGTGAAGTGGATGGACGGATAAAACCTCTCTTCAGATTCTCATCAATATACACCTTGAGGGTGTCCAGCTCCTGCTCTGTTAGAGGAAAGATTCTCCCAAAGGGAACTTCAGATCCAGGCAAAAGCTCTATAGGGCAGTCATAAGGTCTGTGGGGCGGAAGGGTCTTTGCCCCCTTTTTACTAAAGACATCAGAAAAGTCCTGGTAAGGAGCAGGAATCGCCTGCTGCGATTCGGTGTCTCTGTCCAGACACAGGAGTTGATTGGATTTCACAGGGGCGCTGTACAAGCAGTGCTGTTGGCAATAACTGGAAAGGAACTTGATTTCCCTAGAAACCCAATCAATGCTAGGGTTGTGGGCCTGCAACCAAGGCATCCCCAGAATAATAGGGAAGAGTGGTGAAGAGATGGCATCCAGACAAAGAAATTCCCGATGATGAGTGCTCATGATAGCCAGCAGTGGGATAGTCTCCTGGGTGACCGGACCAGAGCTAAGAGTGGAACCATCAGCAAGGTGTACAGCAAGTCCCTGCAACTTTGGTTGAAGAGGGATGCGGTGATGAGTGAGATCAATAAGTGAGACCAATGAATCAGCTGCACGCTCCAGAGTCAATTATGACCGAGACTGGCAGATCCTGTCCTGGAAGCTGGAGAATAATGGAGAGAGCCAGGTGGTTAGCAGGGCTAGGCAAGGCAGGTGCAAACTTAGAAGAAGTTGAAAGGGACTTACGTGTCTTGTTAGGGCAAGATCTCACGTAATGACCCGATTCTCCGCAATACATGCATAGATTATTGACTCGTCGGTGCTGTCGCTCTTCTGGAGTGAGGGATGGGCGGAGAAGCCCGAGCTGCATCGATTCGGAGGTATCGAGGGCTGAGGTAGGTGGTACATGAAGACTTTGGCCTACAGAGCTGGTACCACCAGGGACCTTGGGGAGGACCCAGGTGGGATGGAACTGGTTGGCGGATCTCTCGAAACGGCGCTCCCTCAGACGCCGATCAATCTGAACAGACAGGTTGATAAGGTCATCCAGTGTTTGGGGTATTCCAACCCGTACCAGTTCATCTTTGAGTGAATCGGATAACCCCATACGAAATTGATAACGCAAGGGCAGCGTCATTCCAGTCCGTATCTGAACTCTAACGCCTGAATTCCAGAACGTAGTCTTCAGTGGGCCTGCGCCCTTGTTGTAAGGTGTGCAAGGTGGATTCAGCGGTGGCTTTTAACTGAGGATCCTCATACAACTGAGACATGGCGGCAAAGAAGGTATCCAGGTTATCCAAACAGATTGATTTTTGCTCCAGAAGATGGTGGGCCCAGGCCTGTGGTGCACCGGACAGAAGAGAAATGACAAAACCCACCTTAGTTGCTTCCAAGGAAAATGTGCGTGGTTGCAAAGCGAAGTAAAGTTCGCAGGCGTTGCAGAATGATCGGTATTTACTACACTCACCAGTAAATCTTTCGGGTGTAGGGACCCTGGGTTCAGGGGGTAGCATAACCACCGAGAGTGCAGATGAGAGTCCAGCAGCGGAAGCAACTTGAGGGTTAGCCGGTGAGGACAACACCTGGACTCGTTCCTCCAGCCTAGTATAACCTTCTTGAAGGCTCTTCACAGCCTGTGTGAGATCCGTCAGGTGTCTGCACAGTTCCTCCATGGGAGAGGTCCCCTGCTCGGGCTCGGACATGGCTGTCCTATACTGTCAGACTTTCACGTACCTGACTGACGAACCCGATATAGCAGGGGAAGGCCTCCCTTATGTATCTGGTTCCCGCCCCATGATAGAGCAAACAGAAGGCATGGGAGCGCAGAATGGTATGAGAGCCTGGCGGGTGACTTGCAGAGATGAGGCCCAAGATCCTGGTGCAAGCGGATTGAAGATGCTTGGTAGGCTGAAGAACAGTTAACTGGTGCAGAGCAGGAGCAGAGTAGGCAGATCCGGTCACTAGCAGAGTTGGCAGCAGGCGGTCAGCACAGTACAAGGGAGCAGGCAGATTCAAAGTCCAGGTCACAGGCAGGGTTGGCAGCAGGCGGTCAGTGCAGTACAAGAGATCGGGCAGGTTCAAAGTCAGAGGCAAGCCGGGGTCAGATGTAGGCGGATAGCAAGGAAGAATCCAATAGACAGGCCGGGTCACAGGGAAATCAGACTAGCAAAAAGGCAAACAGGAAGTACGGGAACAGGAAGCTGAAGATCGGACAGCACCGAGCACAGTGTCCCAACACACTAAATAGGGCGATTGGCGCCAAACACCGTGCGCGCCCGCGCCGATGCCCACGCATGCCCGCGCGGGCACACGCAATGGTGCGCCCGGGCTCGTGCCCGCGCACCAGCATGGGCCGGCGCGAATCGGCGCACTCCAGAGTGCCCAATGACCATCCTGCTCTGGGATCCTCTCTGACACAGGTGATGCGATTCTTAAGGATCTGGCTTCCCGCTTCGAGCAGCTCCAGGCCTCCTTGGGAAACCCGAACCTGCAGCCTCAAGTACAATCAGCAGCTCCACCTATCGCACCAGTCGCAGCCACACATTCATATTTACTGCCAGCTCCGTCCCATTTCTCTGGGGACTCCAAGGCCTGCAGGGGCTACCTCAGCCAATGCACCATTCATTTTGAGCTCCAGCCTCAAAACTTTCTGTCTGATCGGGCTAAGGCAGCCTATATCATTTCCCTCCTCTCTGGTGAAGCTTTAGCTTGGGCTGCCCCCCTGTGGGAGAAGAATGACCCGGTGGTTTCCAGCCTATCCGACTTCTTGAAGCTTTTTCGTAATATCTTTGAGGAGCCAGCTCGGGTTTCTTCAGCGGCTAGTGCCCTTTTACGCCTTCGCCAAGAATCTTGTTTAGTGGGACAATATGCGCTTCAGTTCCGTATCCTCACAGCTGAATTGAGCTGGAACAATGAGGCCCTGGTCACAACCTTTTTACATGGCCTCCCTGACCGAGTGAAGGACGAATTGGCAGGAAGAGCCATCCCCGCCGGTCTGGACAATGTAATTTCCATGTGCAATCAGACATTCGTTTCCAGGAGAGGTCCCTAGAAAAAAGACGCCAGCACCCCCTAGGTCCTAGTCAGCCAGAACTCTTCCCCCGTCACTCTGTGGAGCATCCTCTGCCTGCTGAGGAACCTATGCAGCTGGGCCGGACCAGACTAACCCCCGAAGAACCTGCTAGACGCAGAACTCTAGGTTTGTGTCTTTATTTGTGGGGGCAAGGCTCATTTTCGTGACTCCTGCTCGCTTCGTCCGGGAAACGCTCGAGTCTAATACATTTGGAAGGTGGAGTATTGGACCCAGAAACATCACCTTCTCGTCTTCTTCTTCCGGTGTTCCTCCATGTAGGCCCTTCTCCCCAATCTGTCCTAGCATATCTGGACTCCGGGGCTGCCGGCAATTTTATAGACTGGAGAACTGCTTCTTCTATGAAGCTTACCCTTTCTCCCTTCGCTACACCACTGGTAGTCTAGGCAATTGATGGCACTGTGCTCCCAGGGGGTCCTATACGTTTCCAGGCGCTGCCTATTAGGATGTCGGTAGGGATACTCCACCAGGAGTGGATTTCCTTCCTCATTCTACCCAAGGCCTCTACCCCCATTGTATTGGGCCTTCCTTGGCTACAGCTCCACTCTCCACATGTAGACTGGGCCTCTGCGCAGATCCTGGCTTGGGGTGCTTCGTGTTTCTCGTCCTGTCTTCTCAAGGTGTCCCCAAGGAGAGACTTCCCATTGCTACCACATCCGTATCTTCTGATCTTCCTGCGGCATACAGCGATTACCGGGATGTGTTCTGTAAGAAGTCTGCTGAGGTGCTTCCTCCCCACAGATCTTTCGACTGTGCCATTGACCTTGTCCCTGGAGCAACTCTGCCCAGGGGTCGTACCTCCCTCTGTCCATTCCAGAGACCCAGGCCATGTCTGAGTATGTCGCCGAGAATCTGGAGAGAGGTTTCATCCGGAAATCCTCGTTGCCTGCAGGAGCAGGGTTCTTTTTCGTTGCTAAAATGGATGTACCCTCAGACCCTGCATCGACTATCGAGGGTTAAACGCAGTGACCATCAAAAACCAATATGCCTTACCTCTAATATCTGAGCTATTCCACAGGTTGAAGGGGGCTTCCATTTTCACCAAGTTGGATCTCAGAGGTGCATACAATCTCATTAGAATACGGGAAGGTGACGAATGGAAGACTGCGTTTAACACTAGGGACGGGCATTACAAATACCTGGTTATGCCTTTTGGTTTGTGTAATGCTCCAGCTGTGTTCCAAAACTTTGTCAATGAAATCTTCAGGGATCTACTGTACCAGTTTGTTATCATCTATCTGGATGACATTCTCATCTTTTCCGAAAATCTGCTTGCTCACAGAAACCATGTCCGCACCGTTCTTCAGTGCCTTAGAGAGAATAATCTTTATGCCAAGCTGGAGAATGTCCTGAGGTCCTGTTTCTGGGATGTTTTGTTTCTAGTTTGGGTCTTCGCATGGATCCCGGAAAGGTCTCGGCCATTACCAACTGGTCCCTTCCTGCTAGCCTCAAGGTCACACAGCGCTTTCTTGGCTTCACAAATTATTATAGGAAGTTCATAAGGAACTACTCTTCTATTGCCGCGCCTATTATCGCTTTAACCAAGAAGGGTGCAAATGCCAAAGACTGGCCTCCCGAGGCTGTCTCTGCGTTTCAAGATCTGAAACAGGCCTTTGTTTCTGGACCTCTCTTGAGGAGACCAAACCCTGGGGACCCATTTTTTTTTAAGTAGACGCTTCTTCGATGGGGGTGGGAGCTGTGCTTCTTCAGTTCTTTGAGAAGAGACGTCAACCATGTGCGTGCTTCTCCAAAAAATTTTCTCTGGCAGAGAGAAATTATGCCATTGATGATCAGGAACTTCTTGCAATTAAATTGGCGTTGGAAGAGTGGCGTAATCTCTTGGAGGGTTCCCCTCACTCCATTACGATCTTTACTGATCACAAGAATCTACAATACCTACAGAATGCTAAACGTCTGAACCCCAGACAGGCCAGGTGGAGTCTCTTCTTTTCTTGTTTTAAATTCACGATTACGTACAAACCTGGTTCCTGCAATGGTCAGGCTGATGCGCTCTCTAGGTCATTTGACACTTTGGACGAGGAGTTCACCCCTGATCCTGAGCCGATCATTCCGACCTCATGCATTGTTGCCCATTCTACCACCCTGGAATCAAAAATTCCTCCTGGCAAGACCTTTGTTCCCACAGAGCTAAGAGCTAAGATCCTTCGTTGGGGACATGATTCCAAGGTGGCAGGTCATGCTGGGTTCCTCCGATCCTTCCTGCTCATCAGTCGTCTCTACTGGTGGCCCAACCTCCGCTTGGATGTTAAAGAGTACGTTAAGGCTTGTCATGTCTGTGCTCAGTCTAAATCTTCCACACTAGCCCCTGCTGATCTTCTCATGCCCTTGTCCATTCCTAAGGAGCCCTGGTCTCATATTGCCATGGATTTTATCACAGATCTTCCACTGTCGGGGAATAATACAGCCATTTGGGTGGTAATCGATCGGTTCTCCAAGATAGCTCATTTTGTTCCTCTTCCTGGTCTCCCTTCTGCCTCTGCCTTGGTTCCCACTTTCGTACGAGAGATTTTCCGCCTTCATGGTGTTCCTTCCCATGTCGTTTTGGACAGGGGTGTTCAGTTTACGTCCCGTTTTTGGAGAGCCTTTTGCAAATCCCTCAACATTACCCTGAATTTTACCTCTTCTTACCATCCCCAATCCAATGGCCAGACTGAGAGGGTTTATCAGGAGTTGGAGGTCTTTCACCGTACCTTGGTCTTGGCTCACCACGATGATTGGGCATCACTACTTCCATGGGCAGAGTTCTCCCACAATAATCATGTCAGCGTCATTTCTCAGAGAACACCCTTTATCACTGTTTATGGAAGACATCCTCAACTCCCTCTTCCTATGACCTGTTCTTCCGACATTCCAGCCTTGGCTACTGTTCAGGAATCATTCAATTCTATGTGGGCTGACCTGCATGATTCCCTCCAGAAAGCTCCCAACAAATCCAAGAGTTTTGCTGACCATCACAGGCGTAAGCCGCCTTCTCTTCAGCCAGGAGACAAAGTCTGGCTCTCCACCAGGAACATCAAACTCCGGGTTCCTTCTCTCAAATTTGCCCCAAGATTCATTGGTCCATACACCATAACTTCAAAACTGAATCCGGTTTGTTTCAAGCTCCAGATTCCCCAAAGCCTCAAAATCTCTAACTCCTGCCATGTTGCCCTTGTGAAGCCTTTTGTCCTCAATAAGTTCTCTCGTCCTCTCTCTACCGCAGCACCGGTCTCTGAGGATAATCAGGAGTACGAGGTTAGCCAAATTTTGGATTCCTGACTCTATAGAGGTATTCGCCAGTACCTCGTGCATTGGAAGGAGTTTGGTATTGAGGAGAGGTCGTGGATCAAGGCTTCTGAGGTCTTTGCACCTCGTCTGTTGAGGAAGTTTCATTTGAAGTTCCCCTCTAAACCTGGTCCCAGGCGGGGAAGGGGGAGGCCTCGTAAGAAGGGGGGTACTGTCATGGTTATGCAATAGAGTTTGTTTGTCAGCTTACCTGTCTGCATGTGTTCATCTCCAAAGATCAGCTGTCTCTCACCAGACTGCTTTTAATAACTCTCCTCTAGCATGGCTCCACACCAGCTCCTATCAGAGCACTCTATATTAACCTCTGCACTGCAGGTCAGCCCTGCTGATCAACCTTTGTGTGTTTGGTTTCCTGTTCCTGCCTGCCGTGTGTGCTACGTTTATTTCTGTTTCCGACCTTGGCGTGTTCTATACTATTCCTGTCTGCTCGTGACCATGACCTTTTGGCGTGTCCCCGACTATCCCTGTTTGCCTGTGACCCTGAACCTTGGCGTGTACTGTGTTGTCCTTGTCTGCTTGTGGCCCTGACCTTGGCTTATTCCTTTACTATCCCTATCCTTCTGTTGCCTACTGTGGGTGTGAGTTGGGGGACCCTGGGGGTCGCGACCTGGAGCCAGTTGCAGCCAAGTCCATCCTCACTAAAAAAGGAGAGGTATTGTTGTGCTACTAAGGAAAATTTCTAATATTAGGATAAATCAGCAGCCAGCATTACCAGTATGATAACCGTATCGTAAATATGAAAGAAATAAATAAATGCAGCGCTAAGTGACATTTAACATGCGTTCAGTGAGTACAAAGATAAATCACCTTACATAAGTGATATGTGTACTCATCCCTAAGAGTGTAGTGATAGTTCAAAAAACACAGTAAAGCTAAACAGCAGAATAGAATCTGTGACAAGGACCCTATGTTACAAAGGAAAAACTAACATGTGTTCAGTGCATTCAGAGATATGTCACCTTTCATAAGTATCACCTTTCAAAAATAATATATAGGTGCATCAAACACGTGTATGGTGATATATAGAATCAAAATGAATTCATGAAACAAAAATATAGTCCATAAGTAAAAGAATCTGTAACAACAACACTATGTAATATATGGTAAAAGGAAATCCAGTAACTGTTGCTACATCTGGCGAATAATCCTCATGCATTCAGATTTCTTATAGGAGTGGTGGGGTAAATGCGCTTACCAGAAGAGGTGGACACTCTCACCATACGGCGGGGTGTCATACGAGCTTACGGATCCAAGTGATCCTAAGGGTGTTCACTGAAGACTCTCTGGGACATGCCAATGGAAGATACTGGAAAGTGCATCCAAAACGACTTCAGGAGCGGGATGGACCGTGAATCATCAGGTGGATGGATGAATGGATTCACCTCTCCCAGTATACTGGTGGCCGAAGAGATGTAGTTCTCACCATGTCATATAGCATCCACATAGGGAAAAAAAAGGGAATCTCCACATGGTGCATGGACCAATAAAAGCAGGTTTATTTGAAACCATCAACAATAAAGCAGACGTTTCACAGGCATCAGGTAAAAAAGTTGAACAAGTGATCACAAATCAGATAAAAAAGTAGTTAGCGTGGTAACAGGGTAACAGGAATCAGCAGCCCGACATGTTTTGGACAAATGTCCATCTACGCTCTGCAGTGAGATGTAGCAAAACTGGATACAGTATACTGAATATACTGCAGATAACTGAATAAACTGCCGCCTGCAGTATAATAGGAAGAGAACAACAGGAATGGCTTACAGTGAGATCTAACTGCACAGGATAGAGTACTGAATATACTGAAGCTAACTAAATCAACTGCCTGCCTGTAGTATATTAGGAACAGAACAACAGGAACGGTCTGCAGTGAGAACTAACTAAACTGGATATGGTATACTGAATATACTGCAGCTAACTGAATCAACTGCCTGCCTATAGTATATTAGGAAGAGAACAACAGAAACGGTCTGCAGTGAGATCTAACTACACAGGAAACAGTACTGAATATACTGCAGCTAACTAAATCAACTGCCTGCCTGTAGTATATTAGGAACAGAACAACAGGAACAGTCCGCAGTGAGATCTAGCTAAACTGGATATGGTATACTGAATATACTGCAGCTAACTGAATCAACTGCCTGCCTGTAGTATATTAGGAAAAGAACAACAGAACGGTCTGCAGTGAGATCTAACTGCACAGTATACAGTACTGAATATACTGCAGCTAATTGAATCAACTCCCTGCTTGTAGTATATTAGAAAGAGAACAATAGGAACCGTCTGCAGTGAGATCTAGCTGCACGGGATACAGTACTGAATATACTGTAGCTAACAGAATAAAGTGCCTGCCTGTAGTATATTAGGAAAAGAACAACAAGAATGGTCAGCAGTGAGATCTAGCTAAATTGGATACGGTATACTGAAAAAACTGCAGCTAACTAAATCAACTGCCTGCCTGTAGTATATTAGGAACAGAACAACAGGAACGGTTTGCAGTGAGATCTAGCTAAACTGGAAACAGTATACTGAATATACTGCAGCTAACTGAACCAACTACCTGCCTGTAGTATATTAGGAAGAGAAAAACAGGAATGGTCTGCAGTGATATCTAGCTAAACTGGATAAGGTATACTGAATATAGGGCAGCTAACTGAATCAACTGCCTGCCTGTAGTATATTAGGAACAGAACAACAGGAACGCTCTGCAGTGAGATGTAGGAAAACTGTATACAGTATACTGAATATACTGCAGATAACTGAATCAACTGCCACCTGCAGTATATTAGGAAGAGAACAATAGGAATGGCTTGCAGTGAGATCTAGCTGCACAGGATACAGTACTGAATATACTGCAGCTAACTAAATCAACTGCCTGCCTGTAGTATATTAGGAACAGAAAACCAGGAACGGTATGCAGTGAGATCTAGCTAAACTGGATATGGTATACTAAATATATTGCAGCTAACTGAATCAACTGTCTGCCTGTAGTATATTAGGAACAGAACAACAGGAACGGTCTGCAGTGAGATGTAGCAAAACTGGATACAGTATACTGAATATACTGCAGCGAACTGAACCAACTGCCTGCCTGTAGTATATTAGGAAGAGAAAAAAAGGAATGGTCTGCAGTGATATATAACTGCAAAGGATACAGTACTGAATACACTGCAGCTAAGTGAATCAACTGCCTGCCTGTAGTATATTAGGAACAGAAAAACAGAAATGGTCTGCAGTGAGATCTAGCTAAATTGGATACGGTATAATGAATATACTGCAGCTAACTAAATCAACTGCCTGCCTGTAGTATATTAGGAACAGAACAACAGGAACGTTCTGCAGTGAGATCTAGCTAAACTGGATACAGTATACTGAATATACTGCAGCTAACTGAACCAACTACCTGCCTGTAGTATATTAGGAAGAGAAAAACAGGAACGGTCTGCAATGAGATCTAGATAAACTGGCTACAGTATACTGAATATACTGCAGCTAACTGAACCAACTGCCTGCCTGTAGCATATTAGGAAGAGAACAGGAACATTCTGCAGTGATATCTAGCTAAACTGGATACAGTATACTGAATATATGGCAGCTAACTGAATCAACTGCCTGCCTGTAGTATATTAGGATACAGAACTGAATATACTGCAGCTATCTAAATCAACTGCCTGCCTGTAGTATATTAGGAAGAGAATAACAGGAACATTCTGCAGTGATATCTAGCTAAACTGGATAAGGTATACTGAATATACGGCAGCTAACTGAATCAACTGCCTGCCTGTAGTACATTGGGAACAGAACAACAGGAACGCTCTGCAGTGAGATGTAGCAAAACTGGATACAGTATACTGAATATACTGCAGATAACTGAATCAACTGCCGCGTGCAGAATATTAGGAAGAGAACAACAGGAATGACTTGCAGTGAGATCTAGCTGCAAAGGATACAGTACTGAAAATACTGCAGCTAACTAAATCAACTGCCTGCCTGTAGTATAATAGAAACAGAACAACAAGAACGGTCTGCAGTGAGATCTAGCTAAACTGGATATGGTATACTGAATATACTACAGCTAACTGAACCAACTGCCTGCCTGTAGTATATTAGCAAGAGAACAGCAAGAATGGTCTGCAGTGAGATCTAGCTGCACAGGATACAGAACTGAATTTACTGCAGCTAACTGAATCAACTGTCTGCCTGTAGTATATTAGGAACAGAAGAAAAGGAACGGTCTGCAGTGGGATCTAACTAAACTGGATACGGTATACTGAATATACTGCAGCTAACTGAATCAACTGCCTGCCTGTAGTATATCGGAAACAGAACAACAGAAACGGTCTGCAGTGAGATCTAGCTGCACAGGATACAGTACTGAATATACTGCAGCTAACTGAATCAACTGCCTTCCAGTAGTATATTAGGAACAGAACAACAGCAACGGTCTGCAGTGAGATCTAGCTAAACTGGATACAGTATACTAAATATACTGCAGCTAACTGAACAAACTGCCTGCCTGTAGTATATTAGAAAGAGAACAACAGGAATACTCTGCAGTGAGATCTAGCTGCACAGGATACAGTACTGAATATACTGCAGCCAACTGAATCAACTGCCTGCCTGTAGTATATTAGGAACAGAACAACAGGAACGGTCTGCAGTGAGATCTAGCTAAACTGGTTAGAGTATACTGAATATACTGCAGCTAACTGAACCAACTGCCTGCCTGTAGTATATTAGGAACAGAACATCAGGAACGGTCTGCAGTGAGATCTAGCTGCACAGGATACAGTACTGAATATACTGCAGCTGACTGAATCAACTACCTGCCTGTAGTATATTAGGAACAGAACAACAGGAACAGTCTGCAGTGAGATCTAGCTAAACTAGTTAGAGTATACTGAATATACTGCAGCTAACTGAACCAACTGCCTGTCTGTATTATATTAGGAAGAGAACAACAGGAATGGTCTGCAGTGAGTTCCAGCTGCACAGGATACAGTACTGAATATACTGCAGCTAACTGAATCAACTGCCTGCCTGTAGTATATTAGGAAAAGAACATCAGGAACGGTCTGCAGTGAGATCTAGCTGCGCAGGATACAGTACTGAATATACTGCAGCTAACTGAATCAACTACCTGCCTGTAGTATATTAGGAACAGAACAAAAAGAACGGTCTGCAGTGAGATCTAGCTAAACTGGATACAGTATACTGAAAATGCTGCAGCTAACTGAACCAACTACCTGCCTGTAGAATATTAGAAAAAGAAAATCAGGAATGGTCTGCAGTGATATCTAGCTAAACTGGATACGGTATACTGAATATACTGCAGATAACGGAAGCAACTGCCTGCCTGTAGTATATTAGAAACAGAACAACAGGAATGGTCTGCAATGAGATCTAGATAAACTGGATACAGTATACTGAATATGCTGCAGCTAACTGAACCAACTGCCTCCCCACAGTATATTAGGAAGAGAACAACAAGAATGGTCTACAGTGAGATCTAGCTGCACAGGATACAGAACTGAATATACTGCAGCTATCTGAATCAACTGCCTGTCTGTAGTATATTAGGAAATGAACAAAAGGAACGGTCTGCAGTGAGATCTAGCTAAACTGGATACGGTATATTGAATATACTGCAGCTAACTGAATCAACTGCCTGCCTGTAGTATATTGGAAACAGAACAACAGAAACGGTCTGCAGTGAGATCTAGCTAAACTGGATACGGTATACTGAATATACTGCAGCTAAGTGAATCAACTGCCTGCCTGTAGTATATTAGGAAGAGAACAACAGGAACAGTCTGCAGTGAGATCTAGATGCACAGGATACAGTACTGAATATACTGCAACTAACTGAATCAACTGCCTTCCTGTAGTATATTAGGAACAGAACAACAGGAACGATCTGCAGTGAGATCTAGCTGCACAGGATACACTACTGAATATACTGCAGCTAACTGAATCAACTGCCTGCCTGTAGTATATTAGGAAGAGAACAACAGGAAAGGTCTGCAGTGATGTCTAGCTAAACTGGATACAGTATACTGAATATACGGCAGCTAACTGAATCAACTGCCTGCTTGTAGTCTATTAGGAATAGAACAACAGGTATGGTCTGCAGTGAGATGCAGCAAAACTGGATACAGTATACTGAATATACTGCAGCGAACTGAACCAACTGCCTGCCTGTAGTTTATTAGGAAAAGAAAAAAAGGAATGGTCTGCAGTGATATATAGCTGCACAGGATACATTACTGAATATACTGCAGCTAACTGAATCAACTGCCTGCCTGTAGTATATTAGGAACAGAACAACAGGAACGGTCTGCAGTGAGATCTAGCTAAACTGGATACAGTATACTGAATATACTGCAGCTAACTGAACCAACTGCCTGCCTGCAGTATATTAGAAAGAGAACAACAGGAATAGTCTGCAGTGAGATCTAGCCGCACAGGATACAGTATTGAATATACTGCAGCTAACTGAATCAACTGCCTGCCTGTAGTATATAAGGAACAGAACAACAGGAACGGTCTGCAGTGAGATCTAGCTAAACTGGATAGAGTATACTGAATATACTGCAGCTAATTGAACCAACTGCCTGCCTGTAGTATATTAGGAAGAGAACAACAGGAATGGTCTGCAGTGAGATCTAGCTGCACAGGATAGAGTACTGAATATACTGCAGCTAACTGAACAACTGCCTGCCTGTAGTATAATAGGAACTGAACATCAGGAACGGTTTGCAGTGAGATCTAGCTGCACAGGATAGAGTACTGAATATACTGCAGCTAACTGAATCAACTACCTGCCTGTAGTATATTAGGAACAGAACATCAGGAACGGTTTGCAGTGAGATCTAGCTGCACAGGATACACTACTAAATATACTGCAGCTAACTGAATCAACTGCCTGCCTGTAGTATATTAGGAAGAGAACAACAGGAAAGGTCTATAGTGATATCTAGCTAAACTGGATACAGTATACTGAATATACAGCAGCTAACTGATTCAACTGCCTGCCTGTAGTATATTAGGAACAGAACAACAGAAACGGTCTGCAGTGAGATGTAGCAAAACTGGATACAGTATACTGAATATACTGCAGCGAACTGAACCAACTGCCTGCCTGTAGTATAATAGGAAGAGAAAAAAAGGAATGGTCTGCAATGATATATAGCTGCACAGGATACAGTACTGAATATACTGCAGCTAACTGAATCAACTGCCTGCCTGTAGTATATTAGGAACAGAACATCAGGAACGGTCTGCAGTGAGATCTAGCTAAACAGGATAGAGTATACTGAATATACTGCAGCTAACTAAACCAACTGAATGCATTTAGTATATTAGAAAGAGAACAACAGGAATAGTCTGCAGTGAGATCTAGCCGCACAGGATACAGTACTGAATATACTGCAGCTAACTGAATCAACTGCCTGCCTGTAGTATATTAGGAACAGAACAACAGAAACGGTCTGCAGTGAGATGTAGCAAAACTGGATACAGTATACTGAATATACTGCAGCGAACTGAACCAACTGCCTGCCTGTAGTATATTAGGAAGAGAAAACAAGGAATGGTCTGCAATGATATATAGCTGCACAGGATACAGTACTGAATATACTGCAGTGAACTGAACCAACTGCCTGCCTGTAGTATATTAGGAAGAGAAAAAAAGGAATGGTCTGCAGTGATATATAGCTGCACAGGATACAGTACTGAATATACTGCAGCTAAGTGAATCAACTGCCTGCCTGTGGTATATTAGGAAGAGAAAAAAAGGAATGGTCTGCAGTGATATATAGCTGCACAGGATACAGTAATGAATATACTGCAGCTAACTGAATCAACTGCCTGTCTGTAGTATATTAGGAACTAAACAAAAGGAACAGTCTACAGTGAGATCTAGCTAAACTGGATATGGTATATTGAATATACTGCAGCTAACTGAATCAACTGCCTACCTGTAGTATATTGGAAAAAGAACAACAGAAACGGTCTGCAGTGAGATCTAGCTAAACTGATTACTGTATACTGAATATACTGCAGCTAAATGAATCAACTGCCTGCCTGTAGTATATTAAGAAGAGAACAACAGGAACAGTCTGCAGTGAGATCTAGCTGCACAGGATACAGTACTGAATATACTGCAGCTAACTGAATCAACTGCCTTCCTGTAGTATATTAGGAACAGAACAACAGGAACGGTCTGCAGTGAGATCTAGCTAAACTGGATACATTATCCTGAATATACTGCAGCTAACTGAACCAACTGCCTGCCTGTAGTATATTAGGAAGAGAACAACAAGAATGGTCTGCAGTGAGATCTAACTGCACTGGATACAGAACTGAATATACTGCATCTAACTGAATCAACTGCCTTTCTGTAGTATATTAGGAACAGAACAAAAGGAACGGTCTACAGTGAGATCTAGCTAAACTGGATACGGTATACTGAATATACTGCAGCTAACTGAATGAACTGCCTGCCTGTAGTATATTGGAAACTGAACAACAGAAGCGGTCTGCAGTGAGATCTAGCTAAACTGGATAATGTATACTGAATATACTGCAGCTAACTGAATCAACTGCCTGCCTGTAGTATATTAGGAAGAGAACAACAGAAACAGTCTGCAGTGAGATCTAGCTGCACAGGATACAGTACTGAATATACTGCAGCTAACTGAACCAACTGCCTGCCTGTAGTATATTAGAAAGAGAACAACAGGAATAGTCTGCAGTGAGATCTAGCCGCACAGGATACAGTACTGAATATACTGCAGCTAACTGAATCAACTGCCTGCCTGTAGTATATTTGGAACAGAACAACAGGAACAGTCTGCAGTGAGATCTAGCTAAACTGGATAGAGTATACTGAATATATTGCAGCTAACTGAACCAACTGCCTGCCTGTAGTATATTAGAAAGAGAACATCAGGAACGGTTTGCAGTGAGATCTAGCTGCACAGGATACACTACTGAATATACTGCAGCTAACTGAATCAACTGCCTGCCTGTAGTATATTAGCAAGAGAACAACTGGAAAGGTCTATAGTGATATCTAGCTAAACTGGATACAGTATACTGAATATACAGCAGCTAACTGATTCAACTGGCTGCCTGTAGTATATTAGGAACAGAACAACCGAAACGGTCTGCAGTGAGATGTAGCAAAACTGGATACAGTATACTGAATATACTGCAGAGAACTGAACCAACTGCCTGCCTGTAGTATATTAGGAAGAGAAAAGAAGGAATGGTCTGCAATGATATATAGCTGCACAGGATACAGTACTGAATATACTGCAGCTAACTGAATCAACTGCCTGCCTGTAGTATATTAGGAACAGAACATCAGGAACGGTCTGCATTGAGATCTAGCTAAACTGGACAGAGTATACTGAATATACTGCAGCTAACTGAACCAACTGCCTGCTTGTAGTATATTAGGAAGAGAACAGCAGGAATGGTCTGCAGTGAGATCTAGCTGCACAGGATAGAGTACTGAATATACTGCAGCTAAGTGAATCAGCTGCCTGCCTGTAGTATATTAGGAACAGAACATCAGGAACGGTTTGCAGTGAGATCTAGCTGCGCAGGATACACTACTGAATATACTGCAGCTAACTGAATCAACTGCCTGCCTGTAGTATATAAGGAAGAGAACAACAGGAAAGGTCTATAGTGATATCTAGCTAAACTGGATACAGTATACTGAATATACTGCAGCTAACTGAATCAACTGCCTTACTGTAGTATATTAGGAACAGAACAACAGAAACGTTCTGCAGTGAGATGTAGCAAAACTTTATACAGTATACTGAATATACTGCAGCGAACTGAACCAACTGCCTGCCTGTAGTATATTAGGAATAGAACATCAGGAATGGTCTGCAGTGAGATCTAGCTGCACAGGATACAGTACTGAATATACCGCAGCTAACTGAATCAACTGCCTGCCTGTAGTAAATTAGGAACAGAACAACAGGAATGGTCTGCAGTGAGATCTAGCTAAACTGGTAACAGTATACTGAATTTACCACAGCTAACTGAAAGAACTACCTGCCTGTAGAATATTAGGAAGAGAAAATCAGGAATGGTCTACAATGATATCTAGCTAAACTGGATATGGTATGCTGAATATACTGCAGATAACTGAACCAACTGCCTGCCTGTAGTATATTAGGAAGAGAACAACAAGAATGGTCTGCAGTGAGATCTAGCTGCACAGGATACAGAACTGAATATACTGCAGCTAACTGAATCAACTGCTTGTCTGTAGTATATTAGGAACTGAACAAAAGGAACGATCTGCAGTGAGATCTAGCTAAACTGGATACGGTATTTTGAATATACTGCAGCTAACTGAATCATCTGCCTGCCTGTAGTATATTGGAAACAGAACAACAGATACGGTCTGCAGTGAGCTCTAGCTAAACTGGATACGGTTTACTGAATATACTGCAGCTAAGTGAATCAACTGCCTGCCTGTAGTATATTAGGAAGAGAACAACAGGAACAGTCTGCAGTGAGATCTAGCTGCACAGGATACAGTACTGAATATACTGCAACTAACTGAATCAACTGCCTGCCTGTAGTATATTAGGAAGAGAACAACAGGAAAGGTCTGCAGTGATATATAGCTAAACTGGATACAGTATACTGAATATACGGCAGCTAACTGAATCAACTGCCTGCCTGTAGTATATTAGGAACAGAACAACAGGAACGGTCTGCAGTGAGATCTAGCTAAACTGGATAGAGTATACTGAATATACTGCAGCTAACTGTACCAACTGCCTGCCTGTAGTATATTATGAAGAGAAAAAAAGGAATGGTCTGCAGTGATATATAGCTGCACAGGATACACTACTGAATATACTGCAGCTAAGTGAATCAACTGCATGCCTGTAGTATATTAGGAACAGAACAACAGGAACGGTTTGCAATGAGATCCAGATAAACTGGATAGGGAATACTGAATATACTGCTGCTAACTGAACCATCTGTCTGCCTGTAGTATATTAGGAAGAGAACAACAGGAATGGTCTGTAGTGAGATCTAGCTGCACAGGATACAGAACTGAATATACTGCAGCTAACTGAATCAACTGCATTTCTGTAGTATATTAGGAACAGAACAAAAGGAACGATCTGCAGTGCGATCTATCTAAACTAGATATGGCATACTGAATATACTGCAGCTAACTGAATCAACTGCCTGCCTGTAGTATATTGGAAACAGAACAACAGGAACAGTTTGCAGTGAGATCTAGCAAAACTGGATGCGGTATACTGAATATACTGCAGCTAACCGAATCAACTGCTTGCTTGTAGTATATTAGAAACAGAACATCAGGAACAGTCTGCAGTGAGATCTAGCTGCAGAGAATACAGTACTGAATGTACTGCAGCTAACTGAATCAACTACCTGCCTGTAGTATATTAGAAACAGAACAACAGGAATGGTCTGCAGTGAGATCTAGCTAAACTGGATACAGTATACTGAATATACTGCAGCTAACTGAACCAACTGCCTGCCTGTAGTATATTGGAAAAAGAACAACACAAACGGTCAGCAGTGAGATCTAGCTAAACTGGATACTGTATACTGAATATACTGCAGCTATCTGAATCAACTGCCTGCCTGTAATATATTAGGAAGAGAACAACAGGAACGGTCTGCAGTGAGATCTAGCTGCACAGGATACAGTACTGAATATTCTGCAGCTAACTGAATCAACTGCCTTCCTGTAGTATATTAGGAACAGAACAACAGGAACTGTCTGCAGTGAGATCTAGCTAAACTGGATACAGTATACTGAATATACTGCAGCTAACTGAATCAACTGCCTGCCTGTAGTATATTAGGAAGAGAACAACAGGAATGGTCTGCAGTGAGATCTAGCTGCACAGGATAGAGTACTGAATATGCTGCAGCTAACTGAATCAACTGCCTGCCTGTAGTATATTAGGAACAGAACATCAGAAACGGTTTGCAGTGAGATCTAGCTGCACAGGATACACTACTGAATATACTGCAGCTAACTGAATCAACTGTCTGCCTGTAGTATATTAGGAAAAGAACAACAGGAAAGGTCTATAGTGATATCTAGCTAAACTGGATACAGTATACTGAATATACAGCAGCTAACTGATTCAACTGCCTGTCTGTAGTATATTAGGAACAGAACTTCAGGAACGGTCTGCAGTGAGATGTAGCAAAATTGGATACAGTATACTGAATATACAGCAGCGAACTGAACCAACTGCCTACCTGTAGTATATTAGGAAGAGAAAAAAAGGAATGGTCTGCAGTGATATATAGCTGCACAGGATACAGTACTGAATATACTGCAGCTAACTGAATCAACTGCCTGCCTGTAGTATATTAGGAACAGAACATCAGGATCGGTCTGCAGTGAGATCTAGCTGCACAGGATACAGTACTGAATATGCTGCAGCTAACTGAATCAACTGCCTGCCTGTAGTATATTAGGAAGAGAACAACAGGAACGGTCTGCAATGAGATCTAGCTAAACTGGATAGAATATACTGAATATACTGCAGCTAACTGAACCAACTGCCTGCCTGTAGTATATTAGGAAGAGAAAAACAGGAATGGTCTGCAGTGAGCTCCAGCTGCACAGGATACAGTACTGAATATACTGCAGCTAACTGAATCAACTGCCTGCCTGTAGTATATTAGGAACAGAACATCAGGAAAGGTCTGCAGTGAGATCAAGCTGCACAGGATACAGTACTGAATATATTGCAGCTAACTGAATCAACTACCTGCCTGTAGTATATTAGGAATGTAACGAGCCCCTTGCTTGCTCGGTTCCACTCTCCCGACACTCCTCTGCAGCTATTGAATCAGATTGCAACGTCTGATGGTTCGGTCATCCGATGCTCCGGGACTAGAACTACAGCTCTGTTCCGTTTTAGTCCAGTGGTGATAGCTCAGAACAAACACCAGGCAGGCTGTATGTAAGTTCAAACAGGACTATCTTTTATTGCAAAATACAGGCTTTTATACACTCAACGTGGAGGTGCAGAACTCCTGCTCATATTACTCTAACAATAAAGCTGTAACCTATATAACCTAATTAACATGAGATAATTACCTAATCCCTTTAGACAGCCTAGAAGACTCAGACATGACCGTTAGGCCAGACTGGCCGTCTTGTAGTTCAGAAAATCCAATCAACATTATCACAATCAACATAGACTCTTCTTCACACAATAGCAGAGTTAATTAACACAAATAACAATTGGGATCTAATGACTCTTAGATCCCATAGTAGACTTATTTACAATACACATTTTGGCAGACAATAGACAGACAGGTGTTGGAATTTACATCAACATCTTCTAACAGTATCTGTCCCAGCATTATGAATCAGCCACTATTCCAATATGGCAAATCCAGGGTCCCCAGAGTCCGCGTGTCCCGGGGGACCAGGACCTGAATCCACAGCAACACCACCCCAAGGGTCCCCAGGCGTACATCTCACAAAGAGCACCGTTCCCCCAAATGCAAGGGCCCCCGATCGATCGGCAAGAGGCTAGCATACAGTCCCCTCCAAAAGTCTCTTTCCCGGCTAGGGCTGTCACAAGGAACAGAACAACAGAAACGGTCTGCATTGAGATCTAGCTAAACTGGATACAGTATACTGAATATACTGCAGCTAACTGAACCAACTACCTGCCTGTAGAATATTAGGAAGAGAAAATTAGGAATGGTCTGCAGTGATATCTAGCTAAACTGGATACGGTATACTGAATATACTGCAGATAACTGAATCAACTGCCTGCCTGTAGTATATTAGAAACAGAACAACAGAAATGGTCTGCAATGAGATCTAGATAAACTGGATACAGTATACTGAATATACTGCAGCTAACAGAACCAACTGCCTGGCTGTAGTATATTAGGAAGTGAACAACAAGAATGGTCTGCAGTGAGATCTAGCTGCACAGGATACAATACTGAATATACAGCAGCTAACTGAATCAACTGCCTACCTGTAGTATATTAGGAACAGAACAACAGGAACGGTCTGCAGTGAGATCTAGCTAAACTGGATACAGTATACTGAATATACTGCAGCTAACTAAACCAACTGTCTGCCTGTAGTATATTTGAAAGAGAACAACAGGAATAGTCTGCAGTGAGATCTAGCTGCACAGGATACAGTACTGAATATACTACAGCTAACTGAATCAACTGCCTGCCTGTAGTATATTAGGAACAGAACAACAGGAACGGTCTGCAGTGAGATCTAGCTAAACTGGATAGAGTATACTGAATATACTGCAGTTAACTGAACCAACTGCCTGCCTGTAGTATATTAGGAAGAGAACAACAGGAATGGTCTGCAGTGAGATCTAGCTGCACAGGATAGAGTACTGAATATACTGCAGCTAACTGAAGCAACTGCCTGCCTGTAGTATATTAGGAACAGAACAACAGGAATGGTCTGCAGTGAGATCTAGCTAAACTGGATACAATATACTGAATATACTGCAGCTAACTGAACCTACTGCCTGCCTGTAGTATATTAGAAAGAGAACAACAGGAATGGTCTGCAGTGATTCTAGCTGCACAGGATAGAGTACTGAATATACTGCAGCTAACTGAATCAACTGCCTACCTGTAGTATAATAGGAACAGAACATCAGGAACGGTTTGCAGTGAGATCTAACTGCACAGGATACACTACTGAATATAATGCAGCTAACTGAATCAACTGCCTGCCTGTAGTATATTAGGAAGAGAACAACAGGAAAGGTCTATAGTGATATCTAGCTAAACTGGATACAGTATACTGAATATACAGCAGCTAACTGATTCAACTGCCTGCCTGTAGTATATTAGGAACAGAACACCAGGAACGGTCTGCAGTGAGATCTAGCTAAACTGGATACAGTATACTGAATGTAATGCAGCTAACTGAACCAAATGCCTGCCTGTAGTATATTAGGAAGAGAACAACTGGAATTATCTGCAGTGAGATCTAGCTGCACAGGATACAGTTCTGAATATACTGCAGCTAACTCAATCAACTGCCTGCCTGTAGTATATTAGGAAGAGAACAACAGGAATGGTCTACAGTGAGATCTAGATAAACTGGATATGGTATACTGAATATACTGCAGCTAATTGAATCAACTGCCTGCCTGTAGTATATTTGGAAGAGAACAACAGGAATGGTCTGCAGTGAGATCTAACTTCACAGGATACAGTAATGAATATACTGCAGCTAACTGAATCAACTGCCTGCCTGTAGTATTAGGAACAGAACAAAAGGAACGGTAGCAGTGGGATCTAGCTAAACTGGATACAGTATACTAAATATACTGCAGCTAACTGAATCAACTGCCTGCCTGTAGTATATTGGAAACAAAACAACAGAAACAGTCTGCAGTGAGATCTAGCTAAACTGGATACAGTATACTGAATATACTGCAGCTAACTGAATCAACTGCCTGCCTGTAGTATATTAGGAAGAGAACAACAGGAACAGTCTGCAGTGAGATCTAGCTACACAGGATACAGTACTGAATATACTGCAGCTAACTGAATCAACTGCCTTCCTGTAGTATATTAGGAACAGAACAACAGGAACGGTCTGCAATGAGATCCAGATAAACTGGATACGGTATACTGAATATACTGCTGCTAACTGAACCAACTGCCTGCCTGTATTTTATTAGGAAGAGAACAACGGGAATGGTCTGCAGTGAGATCTAGCTGCACAGGATATAGAATATACTGCAGCTAACTGAATCAACTGCCTTTCTGTAGTATATTAGGAACAGAACAAAAAGAACGATCTGCAGTGAGATCTAGCTAAACTAGATACGGTATACTGAATATACTGCAGCTAACTGAATCAAATGCGTGCCTGTAGTATTTTGGAAACAGAACAACAGGAACAGTCTGCAGTGAGATCTAGCAAAACTGGATGCGGTATACTGAATATAATGCAGTTAACCGAATCAACGGCTTGCATGTAGTATGTTAGGAAGAGAACAACAGGAACAGTCTGCAATGAGATCTAGCTGCACAGGATACAGTTCTGAATATACTGCAGCTAACGTAATCAACTGCCTGCCTGTAGTATATTAGGAAGAGAACAACAGGAATGGTCTGCAGTGAGATCTAACTTTACAGGATACAGTACTGAATATACTGCAGCTAACTGAATCAACTGCCTGCCTGTAGTATATTAGGAACAGAACATCAGGAACGGTCTTCAGTGAGATCTAGCTGCCCAGGATACAGTACTAAATATACTGCAGCTAACTGAATCAACTACCTGTCGATAGTATATTAGGAACAGAACAACATTAAGGGTCTGCAGTGAGATTTAGCAAAACTGGATACAGTATACTGAATATACTGCAGCTAACTGAACCAACTGCCTGCCTGTAGTATATTAGAAAGAGAACAACAGGAATAGTCTGCAGTGAGATCTAACTAAACTGGATAATGTATACTGAATATTCAGCAGCTAACTTATTCAACTGCCTGCCTGTAGTATATTAGGAACAGAACAACAGGAACGGTCTGCAGTGAGATGTAGCAAAACTGGATACAGTATACTGAATATACTGCAGCAAACTGAACCAATTGTCTGCCTGTAGTATATTAGGAAGAGAAAAAAAGGAATGAACTGCAGTGATATATAGCTGCACAGGATACAGTACTGAATATACTGCAGCTAAGTGAATCAACTGCCTGCCTGTAGTATATTAGGAAAAGAACAACAGGATCAGTCTGCAATGAGATGAAGATGAACTGGATACGGAATACTGAATATATTGCTGCTAACTGAACCAACTGCCTGCCTGTAGTATATTAGGAAGAGAACAACAGGAATGGTCTGCAGTGAGATCTAGCTGCACAGGATACAGAACTGAATATACTGCAGCTAACTGAATCAACTGCCTTTCTGTAGTATATTAGGAACAGAACAAAAGGAACGATCTGCAGAGAGATCTAGCTAAACTAGATACGGTATACTGAATATACTGCAGCTAACTGAATCAACTGCCTGCCTGTAGTATTTTGTAAACAGAACAACAGGAACAGTCTGCAGTGAGATCTAGCAAAACTGGAATGTGGTATACTGAATATACTGCAGCTAACTGAATCAACTGCTTGCATGTAGTATATTAGGAAGAGAACAACAGGAACAGTCTGCAGTGAAATCTAGCTGCACAGGATACAGTACTGAATATACTGCAGCTAACTGAATCAACTGCCTGCCTGTAGTATATTAGGAAGAGAACAACAGGAATGGTCTGCAGTGAGATCTAGCAAAACTGGAATGCGGTATACTGAAAATACTGCAGCTAACTGAATCAACTGCTTGCATGTAGTATATTAGGAAGAGAACAACAGGAACAGTCTGCAGTGAGATCTAGCTGCACAGGATACAGTACTGAATATACTGCAGCTAAATGAATCAACTCCCTGCCTGTAGTATATTAGGAACAGAACAACAGGAACGGTCTGCAGTGAGATCTAGCTAAACTGGATACAGTATACTGAATATAATGCAGCTAACTGAACCAGCTGCCTACCTGTAGTGTATTAGGAAGAGAACAACTGGAATTGTCTGCAGTGAGATCTAGCTGCACAGGATATAGTTCTGAATATACTGCAGCTAACTGAATCAACTGTTTGCCTGTAGTATATTAGGAAGAGAACAACAGGAATGGTCTGCAGTGAGATCTAGCTAAGCTGGATATGGTACACTGAATACTGCAGCTAACTGAATCAACTGCTTGCATGTAGTATATTAGGAAGAGAACAACAGGAACAGTCTGCAGTGAGATCTAGCAAAACTGGAATGCGGTATACTGAATATACTGAAGCTAACTGAATCAACTGCTTGCATGTAGTATATTAGGAAGAGAACAACAGGAATGGTCTGCAGTGAGATCTAGTTGCACAGGATACAGTACTGAATATACTGCAGCTAACAGAATCAACTGTCTGCCTGTAGTATATTAGGAAGAGAACAACAGGAGTGGTCTGCAGTGAGATCTAGCTAAACTGGATATGGTATACTGAATATACTGCAACTAACTGAATCAACTGCCTGCCTGTAGTATATTTGGAAGAGAACAACAGGAATGGTCTGCAGTGAGATCTAACTTTACAGGATACAGTACTGAATACACTGCAGCTAACTGAATCAACTGCCTGCCTGTAGTATATTAGAAACAGAACATCAGGAACGGTCTGCAGTGAGATCTAGCTGCCCAGGATACAGTACTAAATATACTGCAGCTAACTGAATCAACTACCTGGCCGTAGTATATTAGGAACAGAACAACAGGAACAGTCTGCAGTGAGATTTAGCTAAACTGGATACAGTATACTGAATATACAGCAGCTAACTGATTCAGCTGCCTGCCTGTAGTATATTAGGAACAGAACAACAGGAATGGTCTGCAGTGATATATACCTGCACAGGATACAGTACTGAATATACTGCAGCTAAGTGAATCAACTTCCTGCCTGTAGTATATTAGGAACAGAACAACAGGAACGGTCTGCAATGAGATCCAGATAAACTGGATACGGTATTCTGAATATACTGCAGCTAACTGAATCAACTGCCTGCCTGTAGTATATTGGAAACAGAACAACAGAAACGGTCTGCAGTGAGATCTAGCTAAGCTGGATACGGTATAGTGAATATATTGCAGCTACCTGAATCAACTGCCTGCCTGTAGTATATTAGGAATAGAACAACAGGAACAGTCTGCAGTGAGATCTAGCTGCACAGGATACAGTACTGAATATACTGCAGCTCACTGAATCAACTGCCTACCTGTAGTATATTAGGAACAGAACAACAGGAATGGTCTGCAGTGAGATCTAGCTAAACTGGATAGAGTTTTACTGAATATACTGCAGCTAACTGAACCAACTGCCTACCTGTAGTATATTAGGAAGAGAACAACAGGAATGGTCTGCAGTGAGATCTAGCTGCATAGGATACAGTACTGAATATACTGCAGCTAACTGAATCAACTGCCTGCCTGTAGTATATTAGGAACAGAACATCAGGAACGGTTTGCAGTGAGATCTAGCTGCACAGGATACACTACTGAATATACTGCAGCTAACTGAATCAACTGCCTGCCTGTAGTATATTAGGAAGAGAACAACAGGAATGGTCTGCAGTGAGATCTAGCTGCACAGGATACAGAACTGAATATACTGCAGCTAACTGAATCAACTGCCTTTCTGTAGTATATTAGGAACAGAACAAAATAAACCATCTGCAGTGAGATCTAGCTAAACTAGATACGGTATACTGAATATACTGCAGCTAACTGAATCAACTGCCTGCCTGTAGTATATTGGAAACAGAACAACAGGAACAGTCTGCAGTGAGATCTAGCTGCACAGGATACAGTACTGAATATACTGCAGCTAACTGAATCAACTGCCTGCCTGTAGTATATTAGGAAGAGAACAACAGGAACGGTCTGCAGTGAGATCTAGCTAAACTGGATACAGTATACTGAATATAATACAGCTAACTGAACCAACTGACTGCCTGTAGTATATTATAAAGAGAACAACAGGAATGGTCTGCAGTGATATATATCTGCATAGGATACAGTTCTGAATATACTGCAGCTAACTGAATCAACTGCCTGCCTGTAGTATATTAGGAAGAGAACAACAGGAATGGTCTACAGTGAGATCTAGCTAAACTGGAAATGGTATACTGAATATACTGCAGCTAACTGAATCAACTGCCTGCCTGTAGTATATTTGGAAGAGAACCACAGGAATGGTCTGCAGTGAGATCTAACTTCACAGGATATGGTACTGAATACACTGCAGCTAACTGAATCAACTGCCTGCTGTAGTATATTAGGACCAGAACATCAGCAATGGTCTGCAGTGAGATCTAGCTGCACAGGATACAGTACTGAATATACTGCAGCTAACTGAATCAACTGCCTGCCTGTAGTATATTAGGAACAGAACAAAAGGAACGGTCTGCAGTTAGATCTAAGTGCACAGGATACAGTACTGAATATACTGAAGCTAACTGAATGAACTGCCTGCCTGTAGTATATTAGGAACAGAACATCAGCAACGGTCTGCAGTGAGATCTAGCTGCACAGTATACAGTACTGAATATACTGCAGCTAACTGATCAACTCCCTGCCTGTATTACATTAGGAAGAGAACAATAGGAACGGTCTGCAGTGAGATCTAGCTAAACTGGATATGGTATGCTGAATATACTGCAGCTAACTGAGTCAACTGCCTGCCTGTAGTATATTAGGAAGAGAACAACAGGAACGGTCTGCAGTGAGATCTAACTGCACAGGATACAGTAATGAATATACTGCAGCTAACTGATCAACTCCCTGCCTGTATTACATTAGGAAGAGAACAATAGGAACGGTCTGCAGTGAGATCTAGCTAAACTGGATATGGTATGCTGAATATACTGCAGCTAACTGAGTCAACTGCCTGCCTGTAATATATTAGGAAGAGAACAACAGGAACGGTCTGCAGTGAGATCTAGCTAAACTGGATACGGTATACTGAATATACTGCAGCTAACTGAATCAACTGCCTGCCTGTAGTATATTAGAAACAGAACAACAGGAACGGTCTGCAGTGAGATCTAGCTAAACTGGATATGGTATGCTGAATATACTGCAGCTAACTGAGTCAACTGCCTGTCTGTAGTATATTAGGAAGAGAACAGGAATGGTCTGCAGTGAGATCTAGCTGCACAGAATACAGTACTGAATATACTACAGCTAACTGAATCAACTGCCTGCCTGTAGTATATTAGGAACAGAACAATAGGAACGGTCTGCAGTGAGATCTAGCTAAACTGGATAGAGTATACTGAATATACTGCAGCTAAATGAACCAACTGCCTGCCTGTAGTATATTAGGAAGAGAGCAACAGGAATGGTCTGCAGTGCGATCTAGCTGCACAGGATACAGTACTGAATATACTGCAGTTACCTGAATCAACTCCCTGCCTGTAGTATATTAGGAAGATTACAACAGGAACAGTCTGCAGTGAGATCTAGCTAAACTGGATATGGTATACTGAATATACTGCAGTTAACTGAATCAACTGCCTGCCTGTAGTATATTAGAAGCAGAAAAACAGGAACGGTCTGCATTGAGATCCAGCTGCACAGGATACAGTACTGAATATAGTGCAGCTAACTGAATCAACTGCCTGCCTGTAGTATATTAGGAAGAGAACAATAGGAATGGTCTGCAGTGAGATCTAGCTAAACTGGATACGGTATACTGAACATACTGCAGCTTGCTGAATACACTTGCCTGCCTTTAGTATTTTAGGTAGAGAACAACAGTGACGGTCTGCAGTGAGATCTAGCTGCACAGGATTCAGTACTGAATATACTGCAGCTAACTGAATCAACTGCCTGTCTGTAGTATATTAGGAATAGAACAACAGGAACGGTCTGCAGTGAGATCTAGCTGCACAGGATACACTACTAAATATACTGCAGTTAACTGAATAAACTGCCTGTCTGTAGTATATTGGAAACAGTACACCAGTCATGCCCTGCAGTGAGATCTAGCTAAACTGTATACAGTATATATATATATATATATATATATATATATATATATATATATATATATATATATATATATATATATATATATATATATATATATATAGCCTGGAATGTATTTATATACTAAATATACTGGAGCTAACTGAATCAACTGGGAATATCTATAATCTAAATATATAAACTAGCGCTGATGGTGTTAAAAAATTATTTAAATTTTTTTTATAATGGGTGGTAAAAAAAAATTTGTGGTAAAAAATGGGTGGTAAAAAATAATTGAATGAAGCTGATATACACAAAGTGCTAGACACTTGAACGTAGTAGTAAGAAATATAAATACAGCGCTCCCAAACAATAATCCATAGTAAATGATAACAAAAAACATAAAGTCCATACAAAACTATGAAGGTGCTTCACAATTGGTGTGTAAAAATGCAAGGAATGGAGGTGCATGCACGGCAGCGGCTAAGATGGCCACCGGCTTCTAGAGCTCCGCTCCACCGCTACCCTCAGATCGCCACCACAGCAGTTAGAGCGGGCCCCGAGCACGTCAAAGGGATATTCAGGTGGGGGAGACCCCCAGGAATAAAATCTCCACAACATTGCACGTTCGTAGGAACCTCACAGGCCAGATGACCGCAGCGGCCGCGCCGGCCAGCTATGTCAAGATGGCGGCGGCACCACAAGGCTCCCTCACCACAGGAGGAACGGAGGAATCCATTGCGGATCAGGACACTCAGACCCCCTCCTCGCCAGGTACGGACTTTCCCCCACTACCTCAGATCACCTCACCCACATCCACTGAATCTCTGCTGGGATGGATGGGAGCTGGCTATCCCTCTACCCCTATGACGCATTTCTATACAGGATTGCTGTTAGCAGTGACAGAATCTTCAACAAAAATCCCTGCACCCACTGACTTCCCTTCCATGATGGAAGCTTTCACCCATTTACTTTCTAAAAGCCTGGCCCTGAATGCGGCACAAATAACTTCCTCCATCCATGCTGATCTGCAGCAATTGGGGCAGAGGATAGACACCATTGAGCAGAAAGCTGACCAAGCAGCTTCTCGTATCAACCAAAACTCAGCCAGAATACAGGATCTGCAGGACCAACTTAAAACTGCCTTTTCTAAAATCGACGATCTCGAAAATATATTGAGACGGTACAATTTCCGTATCAGAGGTCTCCCGGAGACCGAAAAGGACACTCAGGCTGCAGTCAAAACCCTGCTAAGAGGCCTTATCCCTTACATTTCAGAACATCGTCTGGAGATCAACAGAGCACACAGAACCCTGCAGCCCCCACGTTCAGATGGACTTCCCCGTGATATAATCGTGAAACCTCACTTTTACTCAGTCAAAGAGGAGGTGATGAGAAAGTCTAGGGGCACTGCTGACCTCAAGCTGCTAGGCCACAGGATTCAAATTTTTGCGGATTTGTCACCGTACACGGTTCAGAAAAGGCGCTCTCTCAAACCGCTGATTCAACACTTGATTGAGAAAGAAATAACCTACCGCTGGTCTTTCCCCCTGCGCCTAAATTTTGCTTATAAAAATAAAAGCTATGGCTTCTCAACCCTTGTTGAAGGAGAATGCCTGTTACTACATTTAGGTCTGATTTCTCAAGATCCGTCATACCCACTGCAGGGCAGGAACACTCCCGCCTCCACGAAACGTCCATCACCAGCGAGCCCACTGCAACCCTCCTGGCTGAAGCAAAGTTCCAAACGCTCCAAAGAAAACTTCCCTACTTGATGTTCCAGCCATCACAGGATCAGGGACCTGATCCGGATCTTCTCTTTTTGCTTCCACGGTTCTGAATTAATTTCAAGATTCTACGCATAACTTTTTTCCCTCGCGGGCCCTGTGACTTTGGGTCCACACCAAAACAGGACCTCTGATGGTTCTCTCCCCCATTGAGGAATGTCCCCCGAAAACGGCCTCTAATACCTGACTCTAGGACCTGCGAGAAGGTCAAGGATCCCGAGTTTAACCCAGGATGTGGTTTAATTCCCCCTCAATTTCAGCGCAAAGTGGAGAGGTGCCTGCTCCGGGTCACAGGGTTTTACTCCCTGCCGCACTGGGAGTCGGGGCGCTCGCCTACTTGTATTGTCAACCCTCTCCAGTGTTCCAGGGGGGGGAAGTTAAGACTGCGAATTTGATATGGAGCTTTTTCATCTCTCTCCCGCTGTTAGGTTACACAGTTTTTTGGTTCGCTCTAACAGTTACAGCAAGGAGGACTCCCTTTTGATATCCTCCTTTCTTACAGTTATGTTATAATGGTGGCAGGGTAGAGGTGGCATCAGTGCACCTCCACTAGGAACCAAGGGTGCAGTTCTAGTCATTGGTTCTTTTACCGGTTGACCCAGGCATAGGTCACCGGTCCTCTCAGGTCATTGGGGTAGGAAGGATTTCCCCTTCCTACCCTGGGATAAGGGGGGAGCCTAGGAGTTCCCCAAGTTTTATACAATGTTATTTGTGTTCACAAATATGTGTTATAATGAAGGTTAATATAACACTTGTGTTTTCTCTCCTGCTCGCTTTCATTTCTTTTAACCCTCTCCCCCCTCTTGATCTCTCGTGCTCACAGGTTCTGGGTCCGGCCTCGATCTCTCCTCCCAGGTCTTGACAAGATGGCTTTACTCTCACTTGATTGCATGGACGCTCCGATCACTCGCCAGCTCGGTAAGGTCTTTATCGCTAGCCTGACCTCAACACACCTATCTGATGGCTAATCCTCACAAAGGGAAGCATACTCTTAAGATCATTTCTCACAACACTCAGGGACTCAACTCCCCCATCAAATGTAGAAAACTTTTCCAGCTCTACAAGTCCATGCACACAGATGTCCTCTTCCTGCAAGAGACTCACTTCCCCACATCTTACCATCCCACATTCCTCCATCATCAGTTCCCACAGCTTTTTCTCGCATCTGCAATTAACAAAACAAGGGGAGTCGCTATCTGCTTCACTAAACACATTAACATAGCTGACTCGGAAGCTGTGTTGGATCCCCTGGGCCGTTACATTTTAGTCTCAGGGACCATTGATGGGGAGTTATACACCTTTGTCTCTTATTACGCTCCTAACAAGGGCCAGAAAGCTTTTTTTGACTCCCTGTTGCATAAGCTCCAACCACATATGAAAGGCACAATTTCATATGCACAAATAAATTCCACGAACGAGGTTTCCCCCGAGATGGTTTGGGCTGCTCATAAATCAGTAATACGGGGGAAAATAATCCAAATTACAGCCCAGCTTCAGTTAGAACATAAAGCGGACAGGTTGAAACTTACAGCAGACTTTCAATCCCTCTCAAGAGCCCACAAACTAAACCCTTCATCTAACTTACTAGACAAACTGGATAAGGCACGGGCTCAGCTGAACCTGAATCTCACTATGACAGCAGAGAAACAACTTAGATGGTCAGGGGCTAAATTTTACTCCCAAAAGGACAAAATTGGTTCAAAACTTGCGGTTAAGCTTAGCCCTAAACTCAGATCTCTAGCCTTTCCAAAAGTGAAGATACAATCCGGGGAACTGTCTCAGAACCCCATTAAAATAATGGAAGCATTCCTCCAATACTATGCGGAACTATACAAACCATGACCACCCCACTTAACGAAACCACAACAGGATTTCCTGAATTCCATAGTATTACCCTCCATCTCTAAGGAGCATAACAATCTGATGGATAGCTCTTTCTCCCAGACAGGAGTCCTAGATACAATCAACTCTTTAAAATTAGGATCAGCTCCAGGCCCGGATGGATTTTCCACGGAATACTATAAAAAGTTTGCTCCAACAATAGCCCCTCACCTTTCTAAATTTTTTAATGCCCTTAGAGAAGGTTCTCCATTGGGTTCAGACCTAAATACAGCCTATATTTCCATGATCCCTAAACCAGAGAAAGACCCCAATTAGGTGGGTAATTATCGTCCAATATCGTTAATCAATAATGATATTAAGATCTTAACAAAAATCCTGGCGAACAGGGTTTCAAGCTTTATCCCCTCATATATTCATAGAGACCAGGTGGGGTTTATCCCTGGACAGCAAGGTACAGATCAGATTAGAAGGACCAGTTACATTATTTCCCTTTTACATTCTCACTGGGATGGGGGTCCCTCCCAAAACGCATTTCTCTTATTAATTGACCTGCATAAGGCTTTTGATTCTATAGATTGGACATACTTGTTTGATATCCTACAAAAATGGGGGTTTGGGCCTTATTGCCTAAATCTGATTCGTTCCCTGTACTCAAATCCGACGGATCAGGTACCCCTGATGGGTAGGTACTCCACCTCGTTCCCTATAGGCAGGGGCACTAGACAAGGGTGTCCATTATCCCCTCTCCTATTTGCGATAGCTATAGAAACCCTAGCTATAGCTATTAGATCAAACCCAGATATTAAGGGGGTACAGTGCGGAGGTCAGGAACACAAATGTGCTCTTTATGCAGATGACCTTATTCTGTATATTACTTCCCCACTTATCTCCGTACCGGGAATATACAAAGTCCTCACCGCATTTAGTGCAGTTTCAGGTTTGAAAAGTCAATATGGGCAAATCTACCGCGCTAAACATCTCAGTACCTGTCGGTCTCCTCTCCCAACTCGCGAGCAATTTTGACTTCACATGGGCCCAGAAGTCCGTTCGATACCTTGGAGTTAATCTCACGGCAGACATCTGTGACCTCTTCAAAGCGAATTATCCACCCATGTTATGTAAATGCAGGGGGGAACTGGATAAATGGTCTAGGTGAGGTCTATCCTGGCTGGGAAGGGTTCACTCGGTTAAAATGACACTTCTCCCACGCCTCCTGTATTTGTTCCGCTCTCTACCCATCCCAATCAAGAAAAGCTTCCTTCGCAAACTACAGTCGGACATCATACGCTTTGTTTGGGGTAAGAGGGGATATAGATGCTCGTCCAACATCCTATTGCGCCTAAAAACCCAGGGTGGGCTGGGATTACCTGATATTTGGGGCTATTACCAAGCAGCGCAACTAGCACAACTGTCCATGATATTTTCTCAGGGTTCAAAACCAGACTGGCTCGCTATTGAAAGAAGTGCTACGCCACATCGCACCCTGGACTACCTTTTGTGGTGTGACCCCAAAATCAGACCAGCCATCATGGCACCCACTCTTTCGCATTCCATTTCACTTAGTACCAAATTATTCAGCAAACTACCCTGACCTCCCCCATGAAACTCCTCTCACATATTTACCATAATTCCGAATTTCCCCCGGGAGTAAATATTAAAGCATTTAAATGGTGGAGTGATAAAGGCCTCTATCGCATAGGACACTTCTTCACCCCAACAGGTCCAATAACCTTATCTTACTGCCGGAAGACTCTCGACATGCCGGATTCCGAAAAATTCAGATTCACTCAAATTTCTCATTTTCTACACACCATATGGCGCAACAATTCGAATTCCCCTACCGTTACTCCCTACGAACACTGGTGCTCGAATATCCAGGACCAAAAAGGGGGCATTTCCCTGATATACTCAGCGCTTATGACAAAATCGGACAAACCAGTTTACACAAAGTCCTGGGAGGAGGATACAGGCCGGACGTGGACCTCGACAGAATGGTACAGATATTGGATTCGCTCATTTAAAGATATCTGTAATATCTCCCTTATAGAAGCCAGCATAAAGGTTATAACAAGGTGGTATTACGTTCCAGCCAGGTTGGCTGTGATGTTTCCTGGAGCATCCCCCCTATGCTTCAGGGATTGTGAGCTTGAGGGTTCAATGATTCACATTTGGTGGACATGCCCTCGTATTAGAAGCTTTTGGCAGAAAATGTTCCGAATTATCAGTAGCTTGTTTAAAATGCCTGTGTACCCCAACATACATATTGCTCTCCTCAATCAGAATATACCGGGTTTGCCTAAACAGGCTCAAGTTCTCTCATTTTTTATTTTGCTAGGAGCTAAGATCACCATTGCTAAATTTTGGAAAAGACCCACGGTACCCCTCAAGAGTTGTATTAGGAAAATATCATGGAGTATGTCTCAGGAGCACCTAGTATCTAAACTCAATGACAAGGTAGGGAGATTTATGTCCACCTGGGAACCATGCGCTATGTTTCAGAACATTAACCTCTTGCTGGGTATGACAGCAGGAGGAAATAGTTACAACCTCTCCACCTGACCCAACCTCACTCTAATTCCTCTCCCTCCTTCCCCTCATCATTTCACCCTTTCCTACGTTTACTTTCTTCCTTCTTTGGGACTCTCTTGTCCCTAGCTTTCTGGTAACATACAAGGTTTTACAATTCTCACTTAAGGGAAATCACTGGTAAATCTTACCTATCCGCCGGAGGCTCCTTATACCGCCCGCAGCTAAAAGTTATCTCCCACCCTTAGGATGGAACTGCAATTAGGAAGGCACCACCTGTATTGCCTTCAGCTAGATCTCCAACGATAATAACTAAGAACTGGGATTCGGACACAGGGGGATAACCGCACACACCTACAGAAAGTTCCCATTGGGGAGGGGTGTGCGGGATACCCTGGTTAGTCCCTCCCGGGATTTAGGGAGGCGGGGAAGGTCCCCAAGTGTAACTCATGCTCCCACATAGGTACTCTTTGTTTTGTTTTACTTTTTCCCTTTATTAGGTTATAGTGAAAACCTTTATTGAAATATTATATTGAGATTTAGCTTGAGATTGTAATTCCACACACCTTCACAACTTCTCTTATGGTTTTGTCTGTTCTATATGATATGTAATATTGCTTTGTCTATATTGTCATGCATATATATACTGTTCTTTATATAAAAACAATAAAAATATTTGAAATAAAATGCAGGGAATGCTTCACATCTGGTGTGCAGAAAGTGCAGAGAAAATGTTGCAGAAAAAATTTTCAGGTGTGAACTGAATCAACTGCCTGCTCAATCTAGCTAACTGAAATTAAATGACACTCTCTTTCTATCTCTCTCTCGACGCCGGAACACACTACAGAAGGCCGATGTGCAGGCGGCATTATATAGTGTGGGGCGTGTACTTAATCCCCTGAGCCATAATGGTCCAAAGGCACCCTGCCTTTGGCCAATTATGGCTCTCTTCACTGACGGCGCCAAAGCATGCGGGTCATAGTGCATGCTTGGCCAATCAACAGCCAGCAATGCACTGCGATGATGCAGTGCATTATGGGCCATGACACGCCGCTCTAATTTGGCGTGAAGGGCCCATAATGTTCGATCTTCATCGAACGATCGAACAGCCGATGTTCGAGTCAAGCTCATGTTCGACTTGAACTCGAAGCTCATCCCTAGTCCCACCCCACAATATAAAAATATTCTTCAGATTGCAGCCATTTGCAGTGTGATATCGGCGTGGAGAGAGATAGAACAGTGCTCTGTTCAATGCTACTAGCGAGTTAGAGTGCTATTGCGATTCTATTGTGAGTGTAGAATATCAGTTTAGTGTGAATCTAGTGATAGTGCAGCGTGAGTCTAGTTTGACCATTCATTTTTACTTTAGTGTCAGTTTATTTTGTCAGGGCAGGTTTTCTGCAGTATATTTCAGTGTGTTAATCCCCTGAGCCATAATGGTCCAAAGGCACCCTGCCTTTGGCCAATTATGGCTCTCTTCGCTGACGGCGCCAAAGCATGCGGGTCATAGTGCATGCTTGGCCAATCAAGAGCCAGCAATGCACTGCGATGATGCAGTGCATTATAGGCCATGACGCGCCGCTCTAATTTGGTGTGAAGAGCCCATAATGTTCGATCTTCATCGAACGATCGAACAACCGATGTTCGAGTCGAGCTCATGTTCGACTTGAACTCGAAGCTCATCCCTAGTCCCACCCCACAATATAAAAATATTCTTCAGATTGCAGCCATTTGCAGTGTGATATCGGCGTGGAGAGAGATAGAACAGTGCTCTGTTCAATGCTACTAGCGAGTTAGAGTGCTATTGCGATTCTATTGTGAATGTAGAATATCAGTTTAGTGTGAATCTAGTGATAGTGCAGCGTGAGTCTAGTTTGACCATTCATTTTTACTTTAGTGTCAGTTTATTTTGTCAGGGCAGGTTTTCTGCAGTATATTTCAGTGCGTTAGTGCACATTTTTTTTTTTACAAATTACGTTCTTTATTGAAAGATTGTTCATAGTTACAGGATAACAAATTCGTGATACAGGTATCAGGTAAGTACAGTATAAAACGGATAACAAAAGTACCTAGGCCTTCTTTTTTTAGGCAGCATAATGGATATGATACGGATATATTCATACACATAAACATTTTTGGTTCACCTCTGTAAACATGGTTATTACAATCTACTAGCAGTAGGGATGAGCCGAACACCCCCCGGTTCGGTTCGCACCAGAACCTGCGAACGGACCGAAAGTTCGCACGAACGTTAGAACCCCATTGACGTCTATGGGACTCGAACGTTCGAAATCAAAAGTGCTCATTTTAAAGGCTAATTTGCATGGTATTGTCCTAAAAAGGGTTTGGGGACCCGGGTCCTACCCCAGGGGACATGTATCAATGCAAAAAAAACTTTTAAAAATGGCCGTTTTTTCGGGAGCAGTGATTTTAATGATGCTTAAAGTAAAAAAAAAAAAAGTGAAATATTCCTTTAAATATCGTACCTGAGGGGTGTCTATAGTATGCCTGTAAAGTGACGCGTGTTTCCCGTGTTTAGAACAGTCCCTGCACCAAATGTCATTTTTAAAGGAAAAAAACTCATTTAAAACTGCTTGCGGGTTTAATGTAATGTCGGGTCCTGGCAATATGGATGAAAATCAGTGAGACAAACGGCATGGGTACCCCCCAGTCCATTACCAGGCCCTTTGGGTCTTGTATGGATATTAAGGGGAACCCCGCACCCAAATTAAAATAAGGAAAGGTGTGGGGCCACCAGGCCCTATATACTCTGAACAGCAGTATACAGGCTGTAGGTTTGTTGTTAAGTAGAATCTCTTTGTAATTTTGAACGGGTACATTTTTAACGTGTTTAGCTCCAGCCAAAAAATCTTTTTTAAGCTTTTTGGAAAACATAGGGAAGGGTTATCACCCCTGTGACATTTGTTTTGCTGTCTTTCCTCCTCTTCAGAAGATTTCACCTCACTTTTTGTCCCAATGGATTGGAAAGCATCAGTGGAAAGGAGAAATGTTTTTCCCATATTAACTCTTACAGGAAAGAATTTCCCTTCCTAGGGGTAGATTTCACTTCCTGTTGTCTCCTTCCGTTTGCAAGTAGGAGTCGTTTGTAAGTTAGTTGTTTGAAAGTAGGGTCCTGCCCTATATACTCAGCAGAAATTTGGGCCTTAGGTGTTGCTGTGGCCACAACACTGTAAGCCCTCACAGAGCTCTGCTGTGAAATATTAGATCAAGAATTGTAATTACATGCCCCTGTTGAACAGGAGCTGAAAAATTAGGCCTTAGGCACTGGTGCTGGTGCCACAACACTGCAACCCCTCACAGACACTCTAGTTGGAATGCAGGAACGAGCCCTGCTGCAAAGTATTGCATCAAAAATTGTAATTACACGCCCCTGTTAAACAAGGGCTGAAAAATTGGGCCTTAGGCACTGGTGCTGGTGCCACAACACTGCAACCCCTCACAGACACTCTAGTTGGAATGCAGGAACGAGCCCTGCTGCAAAGTATTACATCAAAAATCGTAATTACACGCCCCTGTTAAACAGGGGCTGAAAAATTGTGCCTTAGGCACTGGTGGTGGCACCCAGAACCAAAAATGTTCTTACAAGCTATCAGCGTGATGATTGAGGAGGAAGAGGATAATTACTCAGGGATAGTCACTCAGCATCAGCATAGGCAGTCTTTGAAGGGATCTGAGATTTCAAAAAAAATTATTCGGTTACATCAGCATCAGGTGCTTGGTAGCTGGTGGTGATCCAAGACTCATTCATTTTTATGAAGGTCAGTCGATCGACCGAGTCAGTTGACAGACGCACCCTGTGATCGGTTACCACGCCTCCAGCAGCACTGAATGTGCGTTCCGAAAGAACGCTGGATGCAGGACAGGCCAGTAGCTCAATTGCATACTGTGCAAGCTCTGGCCAGTGATCCATCCTCAAGACCCAGTAACCCAGAGGATTTTCGGTGGGAAAGGTGTCCAAGTCTGATCTTGCCCCTAGGTATTCCTGCACCATGTAAAACAGACGCTGGCGATGGTTGCTGGAACCGATCATACCTTGGGGCTGCGGACCAAAAAATTGTCTGAACGCATCGGTCAGACGGCCACCTTCTCCACCGCTCCTTCTTTGACTGACCGAAGCCTCAGCAACACGTTGTCCAGAAACAGGAGTTTGTAACCTCCCAGTCTCTGGGAACGCGTTGCACAGACCTTTCTGCAAGGCCTCCCGAAGATGTTTCATCCTCTGCTCCCTCTGCGATGGCAAGATAAGGTCCGCAACCTTACCCTTGTAACGTGGATCAAGGAGGGTTGCCAGCCAGTATTGGTCCTTCTCCTTGATACCACGAATACGAGGATCCTTACGCAGGCTTAGCAGGATGAGGGAGGCCATGCAGCGTAGGTTTGCTGAGGCATTCGGTCCGGAGTCCTCTGGGTCACTAAGGACGACATGGTCCGCAGCCACCTCCTCCCAGCCACGTACAAGTCCATGTGTTTCTTGGGACTGATCCCTTAAAGACTGCTGCTGATGCTGAGTGCCAGGCTCCACCTCCATACTGACACAATCTTCCTCCTCCTCCTCCTCTTCCTCCTCGTCCTCTTCCTGTGTGATCGGCGGGCACGCAGGAACACTGTCTGGATAAAGGGGGCCTTAAGAGCTAAGGAAGTCCTCCTCTTCCTGCCTCTGTTCTGCCTCAAGTGCCCTGTCCATTATTCCACGCAGCGTGTGCTCCAACAGGTGGACAAGGGGGACAGTGTCACTGATGCATGCACTGTCACTGCTCACCATCCTCATGGCCTCCTCAAATGGTTACAGGACAGTGCATGCATCCCTGATCATGGCCCACTGGCGTGGGGAAAAAAAACCAAGCTCCCCTGACCCTGTCCTGGTGCCATAGTCGCACAGGTACTCATTGATGGCCCTCTGCTGCATGTGCAGCCGCTGCAGCATGGCCAACGTTGAGTTCCACCTGGTGGACATGTCACAGATTAGGTGGTTCTTGGGCAGGTTAAACTCCTTTTGGAGGTCCGTCAGCCGAGCACTGGCATTATATGACCGGCGGAAATGCACACAGACTTTCCTGGCCTGCCTCAGGACATCCTGTAAGCCCGGGTACCTGCCCAAGAACCGCTGCACCACCAAGTTAAGGACGTGAGCCAAACAGGGCACATGGGTCATTTGTCCCTGTCGGAGGGCAGAGAGGAGGTTGGTGCCATTGTCGCAAACCACCATTCCTGCCTTAAGTTGGCGTGGCGTCAACCACCTCTGAACCTGCCCCTGCAGAGCTGACAGAACCTCTGCCCCAGTGTGGCTCCTGTCCCCCAAGCACACCAGCTCAAGCACCGCATGGCATCTTTTGGCCTGCGTACTTGCGTAGCCCCTTGAACGACTACGGAGCACCGCTGGTTCCGAGGAAGAGGCCATGGAGGAAGAAGAAGAGGAGGGGGTGGAGGAGAGAGGTGTGTCACAATCATTAGCATTTTGGAGGCGTGGTGGCGGAACAACCTCCAACACTACTGCACCTTGTCCTGCATCCTTCCCAGCTGCCAGCAGAGTCACCCAATGCGCCATGAAACTTAGGTAACGTCCCTGTCCATGCCTGCTGGACCATGAGTCAGCGGTAATATGCACCTTACCGCTGACCGCCCTGTCCAGCGAGGCATGGACATTGCCTTCCACATGCTGGTAGAGAGCCAGAATTGCCTTCCGTGAGAAAAAGTGGCGTTTGGGTACCTGCCACTGAGGAACCGCACATTCCACAAACTCACGGAAGGGGGCAGAGTCTACCAACTGAAAATGCAGCAGTTGAAGTGCTAGCAATTTTGCCAAGCTAGCATTCAACCGTTGGGCATGTGGATGGCTGGGAGCAAACTTCTTTCGGCGGTGCAGCAGCTGGGGCAGGGAAATTTGCCTGGTACAATCTGACGTCGGTGTACCAAAATCAGATTGCCCACAAGTACGTGGCTGTGACACACCTAATTCTACACCTTCATTCCTCTCAGTGCAGGTCTCAGAGAGGACTGAAGGTCTAGTGGGGTTGGAAATCTCAGCTGATGAGGAGCAAGCAGAGGTCCTCTTTGTTCTTTGGTGTGGGTCTTTTAGATACACTTGCCAACGAACTGCATGGCAGGTCAACATATGTCTGGTCAAGCATGTGGTACCCAAGCGGGAGATGTTTTGGCCACGCGAGATACGCTTGAGACATATGTTGCAAATAGCAGCGGTGCGATCTGATGCACTCGTCTCAAAAAAGGCCCACACCAAAGAACTTTTTGAATAACGCGCAGAGACTGCAGCGCCCTGCACATGTGGAGCTTTGGGGTGTGATGCAGTCAATGTGCTGCCCTTAGGCTGGCCCCTGGAGGGCATCCTGCCTCGTTGGTGATGTGCCGCCTCCTCCTCCTCCTCCTCCTCCTCTCTCCTATCAGGCACCCACGTTGAGTCAGTGACCTCATCATCCCCTCCCTCCTCATCACTGGAGCAAACCTGGCAGTATGCTGCAGCAGGGGGAGCATGACTGCCAGATTGCTGTCCTTCTTGGGCACCCCCTCTGTCCGTGCTCGTGTTACTGCCTTCATCGAGCTCAGTATCATCATCAGAGCCTTCCAAACGCTGGGCATCCTCCTGGAGCATGTACCCAACACTGTGGTCAAACAGTTCGAGGGACTCCTCAGGAGGACATGGTGGGGCTAGGGAAGGAGTCACTGATGACATTGAGCCAAGGGAAGAGGCCGCTGCTTTGCCAGACAAAGTACCCTGGGCATGGGTGAGAGAGGATGAGGAGGATGAGGACGGCTTGGTCATCCACTCGACCAAGTCTTCCGCATGTTTCGGCTCAACATGGCCAGCTGCCGAAAAAAAGGCCAAGCGTGTCCCATGGCCACGTGCTGATGAGGATGCACCGTCTCCACGACCAGCACTAGACACAGAGCCTGCTTGCCCTCTCTTATTGGCTTGTGACTGTCTGCCTCTCCTTCTTGGCCTTCTAGACATACTAATGGCCTGTAGCTGCACTAAGCTGGGATATATATATATATATATATATATATATATATATATATATATATATGTACTGATACTGCAGCTAGCAAAATCAACTGCCTGCCTGTAGTATGAGAACACCACCAACCTTCTATAGGTAGCTTTAGCTGAACACTGTGAGGTGGACGCACCCCACTAACTTGTAGGTTTAGCTGAACACTGTGAGCAGGGCGCACCCCACTAACTTGTAGGTTTAGCAGAACACTGTGAGCAGGACGCACTGCACTAACTGTAAATAGTCTAGCTGCCTGACTGTGGTACTAATAGGATCAAAAGAACACCAGCAATTTTCTTTAAAATACTGTAACAAGACAAGCCTGCCTGTCAGTAAGAAGATAACAGGAACGGATCTAGCTGAACACTGTGAGCAGGACGCACCCCACTAGCTTGTAGGTTTAGCTGAACACTGTGAGGTGGACGCACCCCACTAACTTGTAGGTTTAGCTGAACACTGTGAGCAGGACGCACCCCACTAACTTGTAGGTTTAGCAGAACACTGTGAGCAGGACGCACTGCACTAACTGTAAATAGTCTAGCTGCCTGACTGTGGTACTAATAGGATCAAAAGAACACCAGCAATTTTCTTCAGGTAGCTGTATTTACTGTAACAAGACAAGCCTGCCTGTCAGTAAGAAGATAACAGGAACGGATCTAGCTGAACACTGTGAGCAGGACGCACCCCACTAGCTTGTAGGTTTAGCTGAACACTGTGAGGTGGACGCACCCCACTAACTTGTAGGTTTAGCTGAACACTGTGAGCAGGACGCACCCCACTAACTTGTAGGTTTAGCAGAACACTGTGAGCAGGACGCACTGCACTAACTGTAAATAGTCTAGCTGCCTGACTGTGGTACTAATAGGATCAAAAGAACACCAGCAATTTTCTTCAGGTAGCTGTATTTACTGTAACAAGACAAGCCTGCCTGTCAGTAAGAAGATAACAGGAACGGATCTAGCTGAACACTGTGAGCAGGACGCACCCCACTAGCTTGTAGGTTTAGCTGAACACTGTGAGGTGGACGCACCCCACTAACTTGTAGGTTTAGCTGAACACTGTGAGCAGGACGCACCCCACTAACTTGTAGGTTTAGCAGAACACTGTGAGCAGGACGCACTGCACTAACTGTAAATAGTCTAGCTGCCTGACTGTGGTACTAATAGGATCAAAAGAACACCAGCAATTTTCTTCAGGTAGCTGTATTTACTGTAACAAGACAAGCCTGCCTGTCAGTAAGAAGATAACAGGAACGGATCTAGCTGAACACTGTGAGCAGGACGCACCCCACTAGCTTGTAGGTTTAGCTGAACACTGTGAGGTGGACGCACCCCACTAACTTGTAGGTTTAGCTGAACACTGTGAGCAGGACGCACCCCACTAACTTGTAGGTTTAGCAGAACACTGTGAGCAGGACGCACTGCACTAACTGTAAATAGTCTAGCTGCCTGACTGTGGTACTAATAGGATCAAAAGAACACCAGCAATTTTCTTCAGGTAGCTGTATTTACTGTAACAAGACAAGCCTGCCTGTCAGTAAGAAGATAACAGAAACGGATCTAGCTGAACACTGTGAGCAGGACGCACCCCACTAGCTTGTAGGTTTAGCTGAACACTGTGAGGTGGACGCACCCCACTAACTTGTAGGTTTAGCTGAACACTGTGAGCAGGACGCACCCCACTAACTTGTAGGTTTAGCAGAACACTGTGAGCAGGACACACTGCACTAACTGTAAATAGTCTAGCTGCCTGACTGTGGTACTAATAGGATCAAAAGAACACCAGCAATTTTCTTCAGGTAGCTGTATTTACTGTAACAAGACAAGCCTGCCTGTCAGTAAGAAGATAACAGAAACGGATCTAGCTGAACACTGTGAGCAGGACGCACCCCACTAGCTTGTAGGTTTAGCTGAACACTGTGAGGTGGACGCACCCCACTAGCTTGTAGGTTTAGCTGAACACTGTGAGGTGGACGCACCCCACTAACTTGTAGGTTTAGCTGAACACTGTGAGCAGGACGCACCCCACTAACTTGTAGGTTTAGCAGAACACTGTGAGCAGGACGCACTGCACTAACTGTAAATAGTCTAGCTGCCTGACTGTGGTACTAATAGGATCAAAAGAACACCAGCAATTTTCTTCAGGTAGCTGTATTTACTGTAACAAGACAAGCCTGCCTGTTAGTAAGAAGATAACAGGAACGGATCTAGCTAAACACTGTGAGCAGGACGCACCCCACTAGCTTGTAGGTTTAGCTGAACACTGTGAGGTGGACGCACCCCACTAACTTGTAGGTTTAGCTGAACACTGTGAGCAGGACGCACCCCACTTACTTGTAGGTTTAGCAGAACACTGTAGGCAGGACGCACTGCACTAACTGTAAATAGTCTAGAAGATAACAGGAACGGATCTAGCTAAACTGAATACAGTGTATATATATATATATATATATATGCAACACCTGGGATGCATATATATACACAATACACTTTAAGTGCAGCTAACTGACTGACTGTCCTGCCTAATCTAGCTAACTCAAATGAAATGACACTGTCTCTCTCTCTCTCTAAGCACACCGGAACACACTGCACAGGGCCGCCGTGCAGGCGGCCTTATATAGTGTGGGGCGTGTACTAAATCCCCTGAGACATAATTGGCCAAAGCCTCCTTGGCTTTGGCCAATTATGGCTCTCTGTTAAGGCGGCGCTGTGATTGGCCAAGCATGCGGGTCATAGTGCATGCTTGGCCAATCATCAGCAAGCAATGCACTGCAATGCCGCAGTGAATTATGGGCCGTGACGCGCCACACGAATTTGGCGCGAACGGCCCATATTGTTCGGAATTCGCCGAACGGGCGAACAGACAATGTTCGAGTCGAACATGGGTTCGACTCGAACACGAAGCTCATCCCTAACTAGCAGTATTAGCTCTCTGTCCCTAATTTAGTCAGATGGAATGTCATCTAGTTCATCACAGGTGGAAGCCTCATTTAACCAAGTATCCCAGATCTTTCCGTACTTTGTAGGGCATCCTGTATGAGCATAAATTTCTTTTTTATAGGGTAGTACAGCATTAACTGATGCAACCCATTCCCTAATATTGGGCGGCGTCACTCTAAGCCATTTCCTTGCGATGAGCATTCTGGCAATAAACAATGTTTCTTTTAGAAATATGTAATGGAATTTGTCTGATTCAGGATTTGGGAACACCCCCAATAAACATTGTTTCTGTCATAATGTTAGGGGGGAGCCCATTTTGTCATGAATAAATTTAACTATCTGGGACCAGTAAACCTGTATCACTGGGCATAGCCATAGGAGATGAAAAAATGTTCCTTGAGATCCTGTGCATCTAGGGCAAAGTGGACTGTAGTTACTTCTGAATTTGGCTAATCGCAGGGGGGTCAGGTAGGACCTGTGCACAATAAACAATTGTGTGAAACGGTCTGAAGTCTGATGAGAAACTTTTTTGGAGGCATCTAGGACTTCTTCCCATTCCTCCTCCTCCATCTCACCCACGTCCCCAACCCAACGATCTTTCAGTTGATAAGCTAATGCCCGGTAGGGCATAGTAGGCAAGAGTAGAATATGGAAATCAGCTTTTGGTGTTCCGGGACATTTATCACTGCTAGGATATCCAATTGCTCCAGATTTGGAGGGGATTCTCGAAATTGGGTTTGGAGAGCATGGCGGAGCTGGAGGTATCGGAAATGCATATAATTGGCGAGGCCAAAATCGTCTTTCATTTGTTGGAATGATTTAAAAATGTCTCCATTATAAACGTCTGCTAAGTAAACCACCCCATTAGAAATCCACAGATCATAGTCCGGTAGATATAATAGCTCAGATAGGCATGGATTATTCCACAATGGTGTCTGACTGTGTGTAGAGGGAAATCTACAGCCCATATCTTGCAATAGTTGTATAACAGGCCCTTGCGGTCATCGAGGCTACCAGGCTCGCCAGGGTCTCTAAGAATGAGCTGAAAGGGATGGGTATGTGTTCGAGTGGCTTGAGAGCTTATTAAAGCCATGAACCGTTCTTTATCTCCTTTGTCTAGGTGGAAAAAATGGGACAGCTGTGCTGCCAGATAGTACAAATTAAATCCAGCAATGCTGTGCCCCCTAAATCAGTGGGGTTTTTCAGCAGCTGCCATGACAATTTGTGCCGTGTTTTGCCCCACACAAATATGTTTAGAATAGCTTCTAAGGATTTAAATAATCTCAGGGGTATATAGACAGGTGCGTGCCATAAGACATACAAAAATTTGGGTAGTAGAATCATTTTTGTCAGATTTACTCACCCCATAACTCCCAATGGTAGTCTGGACCACATCTGTGTTTTAATTCTTAATACCTTGAACAACGGCTCCAATTTCAGCCTAATAAAATCCTCAGAAGAACGCGTAATTCCGATGCCTAAGTATTTGATTTCACTGACACGGACGAGAGGGGAAGAAGCCTGCGTCTCTGATGGGGCCCCAATATCTACAGGAAGTATCTGAGACTTCTCCCAATGAATTCTTAATCCAGAGTAGTTCCCAAACTGTTTTATAATTTCAAGGGCCGTTAGCAGAGAATGTCCTGGATCTTCTAGGTATAGGAGCATACCGTCCGCATAGAAACCGATTTTCTCAACCAAATGACCCCGGCTTAAACCCTTAACCCCTGGATGTTCTCTGAATGATGCTGCCAGGGGCTCTACTGCCAAAGCATAAAGTAAAGGGGGAAGGGGACAGCCCTGTCGTGTGCCCCTGGCCAGTGGGAAGGCCCCTGAGGTTTTACCGTTAACCAAGATCCTGGCACTCGGGGTCTGGTAGAGAAGCTGAATCCATCGAATGTATTTGGGCCCAAAACCGAACCTGACCAGACATTCCCAGAGGTAGTCCCATTCGACAGAGTCAAACGCTTTAGCAACGTCCAGGGACACCACCACTCTGGAACCTATCCGGTCATGGCTGGCCTGCAAGTTCATGTACAGCCTGCGTAGATTAAACGCCATGTTTTTTGCCGGCATGAATCCGGTTTGATCGGGATGTATAAGATTCAGGATTACCTTATTTAGACGTAGCGCCAGGACCTTGGCCAATATTTTTATGTCCAATTGTAGAAGGGAGATGGGACAATAGGATTCGGGGAGTGTCGGGTCTCTGCCCGGTTTAAGTATGAGTACAATGAATGCCTCGCTCATTGATTTTGGGAGGGAACCAGATTTGAATATGTGAGTAAAAAGCGCATGGAGCTTGGGGGTTAAGTTCTCACTATAGGCAGTATAGAACTACAGGGGGAGACCATCCGACCCAGGAGCTTTTGAAGGGGCGAGATGTGACATTGCTTCTGCAATGTTATCCCTGGTGATAGGCACCTCCAGCATCTCTAATTGAGTGTGGGTCAATTGTGTGAAGGTTACATTGGATAGAAAATCCGCTATCTCTTGCCTGGACTTATTAGTGGTGGACGAGTATAGGGAAGCGTAAAAGGAGCGGAACACATCGGCCACTTTTTCAGGGTCTTGTATCAAGGCACCCGTATTATCCTGTAGGGCAACTACAGTGAGCAGTTTGTGCTCCATATGAGCCAGGTAGGCCAGCAGGCATCCTGCACATTCCCCACACTTGTACACTTTTTGTTTGGTATAAAATATTTTTCTTTCTGCTCTTTCAAAATGAAGTCCATTCACTATGCGCGTTTGTAATTTTACCTGATTCGCTGTTTCAGTGGAGGGGTGATCTGAGAAGGCTTTTTCTACCTCTGCCATTGCTATTTCTGCCTGTTGAATAACTTCGTTGGAAGTTCATTTATATCTTGCTATTTGTAGTCCGTTCAGTCTGCAGTGTATAAACAGGAACTTGCCCTGGGGGTCAGATCTCAATGTCAGCACAACAAATTGTGTTGTTTTGGCCACTAGGAGCGCAATTCCTCTAGAGTGGGCTGAATATGGAGCTTGGTATACCCACCCCAACCATGTTTTTTTAAGCGATAGCATTAATTGACCAGTTAAATGGATTTCTACTAATACCATAACATGTGCATGTTGCACTTTGAGATACGCCATAACTGCATTTCTCTTAGGTTTAGCTCTAAGGCCTCGGACATTCCATGTTAGACATTTTAGAGATGACATGGCATTATAATCAGTATGTGTGTATATCTCCCAACATGCGTCAGCCTGTCCTGAAATCGAATCATGCTTGTGCAACTTAGCTGGGAGATATTAGTTGAGTAATCAGAGCGCATGTGGGCAAATCTTGCCCATGCGTGTCTACAGCCATTAGCATTACCTGTATACCAATTTAGATACCCATACATCAGAGAAGAGATAATAAGAACGATTAACTTATAACAAAACTCAAATTAACCTTGAACAAATACGCCTGCCCGGTTGGGTACGTCACATCCCCAGCTTGAATGTACCTGGGGGATGTGCTCCTAGACGGGCCAGGGAAACTTAACTTGTGTAACAGTGTCATTATATTTCCTGAATTGGAACAGCGGGGCTTGGTAAGGCTCCCACGACTAGGGGGACGAAAATCCGCTGAAGAGCCAGCAACAGTGCGAGGGGGGTAACCTTCAGTACCAGGCGCACAGGATAGCATTGTAGGAGAAAATAACATGGAATAAAAATGTGTGCCCGATCACTGGTCATCTTAACTGGGAGTGGCTCGAGGAAGTCTGAGGAATTCGACGACTGCGGTGACGCTCTGCTGGTCAAAGTAGGAGCCGGGGAGGTGAAAACAGTGCACACGGTTTGGGCAAGCAAAAGTATCAGTATTCCCAATGTATTAGTAAAGGGGATGATAACATAGTACCTCATTCTGGAGCCTTTACGAGTGACATTTCCAGAAGAAGACTTGTGTCTTCAGCACGGCCGTGCTAGGGGGACCAGCAAGAAGTGTCATTCTCCTGCTGGCGGGCGGTTGGGAACAGCCCGGTCGTCCAGCCATACAAAGACTGCTTCCGGTGTGTCGAAAAAGTGGGTACGGTCGTCCCCCACCACACGAAGCCTGGTGGGGAACAACATGGCATACGTGTAGTGTCGGATCCGGAGTTGCCACTTCGCCTCCGTAAAGAGCGCCCTCTTCTTCTGCACCTCCGCTGAAAAATCCGGGAATACTTTAATTTCAGAATTCCTGAAGGGGATGTTGCCCTTTAATCTTGTGAGACTTAGGATGGCATCTCGGTCCCTGAAGTTCAAGAATTTCGCAATAAATGTCCGGGGGGGTGCACCTTGTGGAGGGGGTCTAGCCGCTAGACGGTGCGCTCGTTCTACCATGAACGACATAGAGAATTCTGGTCTTCCAAAGGTGGAGATGAGCAAATTTTCCAAAAATGCCAGAGGATCAGAGCCCTCCGCACCTTCAGGCAGTCCTACGAAGCGGAGATTACAGCGTCTTAAACGGTTCTCCATGTCATCTTGCTTTGAAAGGATGGTATGGAGTTGCTGTTGTATGTGTTCAGTAGCATGCTGTAATGGCGGCACTTCATCCTCTACTCTGCTGATTCGGGTTTCTGTTTTGGTGACATGCTCCCGGAGCTTCTGTAGGTCCTGTCTTATTAGGGACACATCAATCGTTACCTCCTTAATCTTACACGTTAGGGAGCTTTTACAGTCCGAAATCGCCTCCAGCACACGGGCCGTGTCATCTGACGCTGGCTCAAAGGAGGAAGATGCATCGGCGCCATTTTCACCTGGAGTCCCCTTCTCTTTGTGCCGGTATTTGTCGAGTTTATCTATCGTGTCTGCTGTCTTCTTGGGAGGCGACATGGCAGCTATGGGTGTGGAAGTAGGTAAGCTGTGTTTTTAGGCTAGAAAAGCCACCTGCAGGCATAGGATTTTAAGAAACTGAGTTTTTCTCGAGCGGAGGTCTCGTGTTGTGCTCCTCACACCATGCCGGTCCAGGCCATGCCGGCGTTAGTGCACATTTAACACTGTACATTTCAGTGCCTTACTGCACATTTAATGCTGTATATGTCAGTGCGTTACTGCACATTTGATGCTGTATATTTCAGTGCGTAGGTGCATGTTTAACGCAGTATATTTTCAGTGCAGTATATTTTAGTGCATTAGTGCACGTTTACCACAGTATATTGCAGTGCATAAGTGCAGTTTTACTGCAGTATATTGTAGTGTGTCTGTGTAGTGAATACTAAAGTTAAAGTTCACCAAGCACCACATTCCATTGATTAAAGTGCATCCACGTACACATTTGCACATCTTTATTACATTTTGTTAATAAGCACCCCCCATCATGTCTGGGAGGCCAACAAGGACAGGCAGAGGTTCCCATGGCACTGTGAGGGGGCCAGCAGTGTATGTGTCCACAGGCAAAGGTGGACGTGGTCCATCCTTAGGCAGGGCATCATTTCCTCTGTTTAGTGATGTTGCCTGTGTTATCCAGCCACAGCATGCAGAGGAGGTGGTGGACTGGCTTACTAAACCATCCTCCTCAACCTCCATTACCCAAGCACTAGTGCGTAGTTCACTGCAGCTCCCAGAGTGGTTTATTCTTCCTCCTTGTCCACAGCAACTCCAGTCATAGCCCCAGCATCAGGCATGGAAGAGTTAGCTGAGTTATTTGAGCACAGCGTCAGCCAATTGCTCCTTGACGATGCACAGCCATTAGTTGATTCAGATCTTAGTAATGAGGTAGAGAACAGCAGGAACATGAGCCTACAGAAAGGGGAGAACACTGGTAAACAACAAATTGGCAGTCATGTTCCCCCAGCCGCAGCATATTGTCAAGTTGTCTCCAGTGATAATGAGCATAGAGGGGATGATGATGATGAGGTCACTGACACAACTTGGGTGTCAGATAGAGCAGAGGAGGAAAGTGAGTGTTAGGCACAACCCCAAAGAGGCAGTCATCATGAAAGAGTAGAGAGCTGCCACCCTATTCCACCAGATTGTGGAGCTGCTACAGTATCTCCCGGCCCACTTCCCACAGTTCAGCTGTTTTTTTGCACATTGACAGCCGATCACACTGTTGCAATTTGCAAACTTTTCCTCAAGCACATCAATCGTGGCAAAAACACCAGCCATTTGAGTACCACATGCTTGACAAGGCATTTAACCTCCCACCGCTCAGCCCGTTGATAAGAGAACCTGAAAGTCACACAAAAGGGATGCAAATCTACTCCTCCTCACTCCTCAACTTTCTGGTCTAACCCTGCCATACCTCATGACCTCTCAGCAGCCTCCAGTGACAGGGATGATGGTATAGCGCAGGGTGTCCCAAGTCCTTGCAGCATGTCTGTCAATAGCACACCACCAGCTGTAGACTATAGCAGGTGAATTTCTCTGCCCCAGCTGCTGCATTGAAAAAAAAATACAGTCACTGCCACCCACATGCCCAGCATCTAAATTCAAGCTTGTCAAAGCTGCTGACTTTACAACTCCTGCCTTTCCATCTGGTGGATCCCTTCTTCCGTGAATTTGCAGAACACAACTATTTCTTTTCATGTAAGGCCATTCCAGCTCTCTACTATAATGTGGAAGGGAATGTTTTGTAATCATTGGGCAAGGCAGTCAGCCGCAAGGTCTACATTACTGCTGACACGTGGTCCAGCAAGTATGGTCAGGAACGATATATTTCTATCACAGTACACTGGGTAACTCTGCTTGAAATTCAGAAGGATGCAGGACAGGGCTCAGTGCTGGAGTTTGTTGTGCCCCCACGTCTCCATACAGCTAGTGGTGATGATGCTAGATTTGTCAGCTTTACCCCCTCTTCCTCCTCCTCCATGCCCTCCTCTGCTGAATTGTCCTATGAACCACAAGTGCCCCCTAAGTGTTCATGGGGCTATTCAATGAGGTACCATGCAGTGCTTCAGCTGGCATGTCTAGGGGACAGGAGCCACACCAGAGCAAATATTCTTGCAGCTCTGCAGGGGCAGGCCCAGAGGTGGTTCACGCCACGCCAGCTGGAGCCAGGATTGGTGGTGTGCGATAATGGCACATACCTCCTGTCCGACCTTAGAAAAGGAAAGTTGACACATGTGTCATCCCAGCTATAACTAAGCACCCCATAGTGGTGTGAAATGTGCCAGTATCTTTGTCCCTGTGCCTCTGATGTCTTTGTAATGTTGTGGAAATTTTATTATGTGTGTTTTATAGATTGCCATCTGTCTCCCTGTGTCTGAAGACAAGCAGACTAAGGACATGGATTACTGAAACCCTGTCCTGTGGTCTGATGAGACCAAGATAAACTTATTTGGTTCAGATGGTGTCAAGTGTGTGTGACGGCAACCAGGTGAGGAGTACAAAGACAAGTGTATCTTGCCTACAGTCAAGCATGGTGGTGGGAGTGTCATGGTCTGGGACTGCATGAGTGCTGCCGGCACTGGGGAGCTACAGTTCATTCAGGGTACCATGAATGCAAACATGTACTGTGACATACTGAAGCAGAGCATGATCCCCTCCCTCACTAGGCCACAGGGCAGTATTCCAACATGATAACGACCCCAAACACACCTCCAAGATGACCACTGCCTTGCTAAAGAAGCTGAGGGTAAAAGTGATGGACTGGCCAAGCATGTCTCCAGACCGAAACCCTATTGAGCAAATGGTGGACATTCTCAAACGAAAGGTAGAGGAGTGCAAGGTCTCTAACATCCACCAGCTCTGTGATGTCATCATGGAGGAGTGGAAGAGGACTCCAGTGGCAACCTGTGAAGCTCTGGTGAACTCCATGCCAAAGAGGGTTAAGGTAGTGCTGAAAAATAATGGTGGCCACACAAAATTTTGACACTTTGGGCCCAATTTGGACATTTTTATTTGGCGGATTACTCACTTTTGTTGCCAGCGGTTTAGATATTAAGGGCTGTGTGTTGAGTTATTTTGAGGGGACAGCAAATTTACACTGTTATACAAGCTGTACACTCACTACTTTACATTGTAGCAAAGTGTAATTTCTTCAGTGTTGCCCCATGAAAAGATAGAATAAATATATGTATATCTATATAGATATATATACTCTGCATTCAGTGTAGCCTATATATACAGTGCATTTGGTGGTGTATAATTTCTACTACACTTCAGGTGGTGTACACAGTATATAATACAGTGAAGTCATTGTACAGTTTCTAATACAGTGCAGGCGGTGTACACAATATCTAATACAGTTAGTACAGTGTCTAATACACTTCAGGCGGTGTATTAATATATATATATATATATATATATATATATATATATATATATATATATATATATATACAGTCTAGTTAATATATATATACAGTATATATATATATATATATATATATATATATATATATATATATATATATACACTCTGCATTCAGTGTAGCCTATATATATCTACATCATGTCCGGAAGGCCACCAAGGAGAGGCGGACGCTCACAGGCCACTAAAAGAGGGCAAGCAACCTCTGTATCTACAGTCAATAGTGGTGGTCGTGGACATGGTGTATCCTCTGCTGGTGCCCATGGGGCACGCTTGTCCTTTTTTTCTGCTACTGGCTGTTTTATTGAGCCACAACATGCAGAAGAGTTGATGGAGTGGATAACAAAGCCGTCCTCATCCTCCTCATCCTCTGTCACCCAGGCTCAGAGTAGTTTGCCTTCCAATTCAGCTGTCAAATTGGCCTATTCCACAGGCTCCTTGTCCACAGTCACTCCTTCCGTAGCCCCACCATCATGCACCAGATTTATTCGACCACTGTGTGGTTACATGCTGCTGGTGGATGTGCAGCGATTTGAAGGCTCTGATGTTGATGCCCAGGTTGAGGAAGGTAATAACGTGAGCCTAGAGAGAGGGAGTGTCACAGAAGGACAAGAAACTGGCAGTCATGTTCCCCCATCTGCAGCATACTGCCAAGTTTGCTCCAGTGATGAGGAGAGAGGGAATGATGAGGTCCCTGATTGTACTTGGGTGCCAGAGAGAAGAGAGGAAGAAAGTGAAGAGGAGGAGGAGGAGGAGAAGGAGGCCCAATTCCAATGAGGCAGGATGTCCTCCAGGGGGTAGCTTAAAGGCAACTATCCTATTGCATCACACCGCAGAGCTTTGCAGGTGCAGGACACTGCTGACTCCCCGCTGACTTTTAAAAGTTCCTTGGGTGTGTAGCAGATCGCACTGTTGCTGTTTGCAACCTATGTCTGAAGCGGAACAAGCATGGCCAGAAAAGCAGCCGCTTGGGCACCACATACTTGAAGAGACATATGATGACCTGCCATGCAGTCCGTTGGCAACAGCACTTGAAAGACCCACATCATAGAAAAAGGTGGACTTCTCCTTGCTCCTCATCTGGGATCTTCAACCTTACTATACCTCCAGTCCTCTCAAAAACCTGCACTGAAAGGAAGGAAGGTATAGCAATAGGTGTCACAAGTACTTGCAACAAATCTGCTAGCAGTACACCACCAATTTATTTCAGCAGGCAGATTTCCCTACCACAGTTGCTGAACTGTGAAAAGAAATTCAGTCCTAGCCATCCACATGCTCAGCGTCTAAATGCTAGCTTGGCCAAATTGCTAGCACTGCAACTGCTGCCTTTTCAGCTGGTAGATTCTGCCCCCTTTTGTAAATTTGTGGAATTTCTTTTCACATAAGGCCATTCTGGCATGTGGAAGGCAATGTTTTGGCCTTGTCGGACAGGACGGTCAGCAGTAAGGTTCTTATTATCGCTGACTCATGGTCCAGCAGGCATGGGCAGGGACGTTACCTTTCCTTCACGGTTCCCTGGTTAACTCTGCTGGCAGCTGAGAAGGATGCAGGACAGGGTTCAGTGTTGTAGCTTGTTCCTCCATCACGCCTCCAAAAAGCTGGTGGTAATTCTGCCACAACATCTGTATGCTCCCCTCCCTCCTCTTCTTCTTCCTCAATGGCCTCTTCTGCAGAATTGTCCTCTGAACCAGCAGTTCTCCCTAAGCGCTCAAAGGGTTACGCAAGCAGTCAGGCTAAAAGATGCCATGCGGTGCTTGAGTTGCCTAGGGGACATAAGCCACACTGGGGCAGAGATTCTGTGAGCTCTGCAGGGGCAGGCTCAGAGGTGGTTGATTCCACACCAGCTTCAGCCAGGAATGGTTGTGTGCGACAATGGCACCAACCTTCTCTCCACCCTCCGACAGGGACATTTGACCTATGTTCTATGTTTGGCACACGTCCTGAATTTGGTGGTGCAGTGTTTCTTGACCAGGTACCCAGGCTTACAAGATCTCCTGAGGCAGGCCAGAAATGTTTGTGGTCATTTCTGCCAGTCATACAATGACAGTGCTCAGCTGGCTGACATTCAAAAGGAATGCAACCTGCCCACCAACAACCTCATTTGTGACACGCCCACCAGGTGGAACTTGACGTTGGCAATGCTGCATTGGGTGCACACACAGCAGAGGGCCATCAGTGAGTACCTGTGCGAGTATGGCACCAGGACAGGGTCAGGGGAGCTTAGCTTCTTTTTGCTACTGATCAAGGATGCATGTACTGTCCTGTCACCATTTGAGTGGGCCACAAGGATGGTGAGCAGCGACAATGCATGCATCAGTGACACTGTCCCTCTAGTCTTCCTGCTGGGGCACACACTTCATGGAACCATGGACAGGGCACTTAAAAAGCGGGAGGAAGAGGAGGAGAAGGAGGATTGTGTCAGCATCGATGTAGAGGATAACACTCAGCAGCAGTCTTCAAGGGATGGTTTTCAGTCCCCAGAAACCCAAGGAGTTGTACGTGGCTGGGAGGAGGTAGTTACGGATAATGTGATCCTTAGTGACCCAGAGGACTCAGAATCGAATGCCTCTGCAAACTTACGCTGCATGGCCTCCCTGATTCTGCAAAGCCTGCGAAAGGACCCTAGGATTTGTGGGATAAAGGAGAAAGATCATTACTGGCTTGCAGCCCTTCTTGATCCACATTACAAGGGTAAAGTTGCAGAACTCATCCTGCCTCAGAGGGAACAGAGGATGAAACATCTTCAGGAGGCCTTAAAGAAAAGTTTGTGTAGCGCATTTCCAGACCCAGGAAATCCAGGTTACAATTTCCTGGCGATAGACAACGCATTTCTGAGGCTTCGTTCGGTCAGAGGAAGAGTGGTGGAGAAGGTGACCAGCTGACCGATGCCTTTAACCAATTTCAGTCCTCAGCAGTGGCGGCCCGTGCACTGTGGGATCACGGGTGTCGCCCCCCCATCCATGTGCCGGCGCCTTTCAGGACACTGGGCGCATGGATTCCTATGGTGGGGGCGGGAGGGGGTGATACTTTTTGAAGCACCTGATTAGAGCCAGAGGCTCTAATAGGCTTCAAAATAGGGTGGGCTCAGGGCGCCCTGATCCCACCAAATTGTGTGATGATAGCAAATTAATTTTCACTATTTTCACACTAACCTTCCTTCCCTGCCGATCAGGAGGCAGGGCGTCAGACCTGTTTACTGATTGGCCAAAGCACCAGGCCACCCTATTGGATGCCTGGCGCTTAGGAAGAGGAGTGGAGGAGACACACGCTGGAGCGGAGGTCGCTGCCACTCTGGTGCACTGAGAGGAGCTGCTGCTTAGCGGTAAGTGCCAGGGGGTCCGTCTGTCAGAGCTGCGCGCGGGGGGGTTAGGGGTGCTGCCAGAGCCGCGAGCCCCGTGATTGGGGTAGTCATTGGCCACAGTGGCTGCATATGATGGGCACAAGTGGCTGCACATGATGGGCACAAGTGGCTTCATATACTGGGTACAAGTGGCTGCATATACTGGGCACAAGTGGCTGCATTTGATGGGGCACAAGTGGCTGCTTTTTATGGGCACAAGTGGCTGCATATGATGGGCACAAGTGGCTGCATTTGATGGGCACAGTGACTGCGTTTGATGGGCACAATGGCTGCATATGATGGGCACAAGTGGCTGCATATGATGGGCACAAGTGCCTGCATTTGATGGGCACAAGAGGTTGCATATGATGGGCACAAGTGGCTGCATTTGATGGGCACAAGTGGCTGCATATGATGGGAACAAGTGGCTGCATTTGATAGGCACAGTGGCTGTGTTTGATGGGCAAAATGGCTGCATATGATGGGCACAAGTGGCTGCATATGATGGGCACAGTAGCTGCATATGATGGGCACAAGTGGCTGTATTTGATGGGCACAAGTGGCTGCATTTGATGGGCAAAAGTGGCTGCATATGATGGGAACAAGTGACTGCATTTGATGGGCACAAGTGGCTGCATATGATGGGAACAAGTGGCTGCATTTGATAGGCACAGTGGCTGTGTTTGATGGGCACAAGTGGCTGCATATGATGGGCACAGTAGCTACATATGATGGGCACAAGTGGCTGCATTTGACAGGCACAAGTGCCTGCATTTGATGGGCACAAGTGGCTGCATATACTGGGCACAAGTGGCTGCATTTTATGGGCACAAGTGGCTGCATTTGATGGGCACAAGTGGCTGCATATGATGGGCACAAGTGGCTGCATTTGATGGGCACAGTGGCTGTGTTTGATGGGCACAATGGCTGCATATGATGGGCACAGTAGCTGCATATGATGGGCACAAGTGGCTGCATTTGACAGGCACAAGTGGCTGCATTTGATGGGCACAAGTGGCTGCATATACTGGGCACAAGTGGCTGCATTTGATGGGCACAAGTGGCTGCATTTGATGGGCACAAGTGGCTGCATATGATGGGCACAAGTGGCTGCATTTGATGGGCACAGTGGCTGCGTTCATGGGCACAATGGCTGCATTTGATGGGCACATGTGACTGCATATAATGGGCACAAGTGACTGCATATAATGGGCACAGTGGCTGCATATGATGGGCACAGTGGCTGCATATGATGGGCACAAGTGGCTGCATATGATGGGCACAATCACTGCATCTGATGAGCACAATCACTGCATATGATGGGCACAGTGGCTGCATTTGATGAGCACAATGGCTGCATTTAATGGGTACAGTGAGGCTGCAATTGATGGGGGGTTCAGTATTTTTCAGTTTGTTTGCGCCCCCCAAAAAATTTTTGAGCACCAGCCGCCACTGGTCCTCAGCACCAAGATCTGATAGGTTCAAGCAACCATCCCCAGTGTCTGCATTATATGGTGCAGGAATATCTAGGGGCAAGAGAAGACTTGGAGGCCTTTCCAACAGAGCATCCACTGGGTTACTGGGTCTTGAGGATGGACCACTAGCCAGAACTTGCTCAATATGCAGTCGAGCTACTGGCCTGTCCTGCATCCAGCATGCTTTCTGAATGCACATTTAGTGCTGCTGGAGGGTTTGTAATGGATCGAAGAGTTCGCCTGTCTACAGACTCTGTTAATAGGCTCACTTTTATAAAAATGAATCAGTCCTGGATCAGCAGCTATCAAGCACCTGATGCTGATGTAAATGATTGAATTTGATATAATTCTGGGATCCCTTGAAGACTGCCTATGCTGCCTATCCTATTCTTCCTGAATCTTGATGATGCTAGCTTCCAACAATATTTTTGGTTTAGGGCACCACCACCCAGGGCCCAATTTTTCTGCCCCTGCAGGGGCATGTAGTTACAATTTTTGATATGATTTTTAACAGCAGGGCCGTTACTGCACCCAACAAGAGTATCTGTGAGGGGTTACAGTGTTGTGGCACCACCACCACCACCCAAGGCCCAATTCTTTTTCTGCCCCTGTTTAACAGGGGCATGCAATTACAATTTTTGAAATAATATTTAACAGCAGGACCCATTCCTGTGCTCCACAAGAGTAATTGTGAGGGGTTACAGTGTTCTGGCACCACCAAAACCAAAGACTCAATTTTTCTGCCTCTGTTTAACAGGGGCATGTAACTACATTTTTTGAAATAATATTTAACAGCAGGGGATGTTCCTGTGCTCAACAAGAGTAACTGTGAGGGAAAACAGTGTTATGGCACCACCACCACCACCACCCAAGGCTCAATTTTTCTGCCCCTGTTTAACAGGGGCATGTCATTAAATTTTTTATATAAACAGCAGGGCCCATTCCTGCGCCCAACAACAGTAACTGTGAGGAGTTACAGTGTTATGGCACCACCACCCAAGGCTCAATTTTTCTGCTCCTGTTTAACAGGGGCATCTAATTACAATTTTTGAAGTAATATTTAACAGCAGGGCCCTTTCCTGCACCCAACAAGAGTAACTGTGAGAGGTTACAGTGTTGTGGCACCACCAACACCTAAGGCACAATTTTTCTGCAGACTATATAGTGCAATCCGTATAGTATATATACTGCAGTTCAGAGTATATAGTGCCTGGGGGCCTGGGGGAGCCTCAGGCCATTTTTTTTTTATTTTGTTCTTCTTAATATCCATATGACACCAGAAAGGGGTAATGGACTGGGGGGGGGGGGGGACCCACTGTTTTTTTTAATGAATTTTTATGTATATTGCCGGGATCCGGCAATACATTACAGCCGCGAGCAATTTTAACCCTTTCATGCCTAAGCCTATTTCTGACATTTGGTGTTTACAAGTTAAAATCCGTATTTTTTGCTAGAAAATGACTTAGAACCCCCGAACATTATATATATATATTTTTTAGCAGAAAATCTAGAGAATAAAATGGCGGTTGTTGCGATATTTTATGTCACACTGTCTTTGTGCAGTGGTGTTTTAAATGCAACTGTTTGGGAAAAGGGACACTTTCATGAATTTTAAAAAAACTAAACAGTAAAGTTAGCCCAATTTTTTTGCATAATGTGAAAAATGATTTTACGCCGAGTAAATAAGGTAAATAGAGATATGTGGCGCTAACTCAAGTTGAGTTTGAGTTAGCGCCACATATCTCTATTTACCTTATTGTTTTTCTGTGTGGGAACACTGCCATATATGTGGCGGCTTCTTAGTCCTCTTTAGCTGCTTTGGCTTGCCTTGGTTTTGCACATTAGTTTTCTTCTTTGTGACGCCGAGTAAATAGATACCAAACATGGCACACTTTATAATTGCACGCACTTGTGGAAAGGCGACAAACTACGGTACCTAAAAATCTAAATAGGGGACGCTTTAATTTTTTTTTACGGTTACCAGGTTGGAATTACAGAGGAGGGCTAGTGCTACAATTATTGCTCTTGCTCTGATGATCGTGGTGATTACATGTGTGATTTGAACAACGTTCACATGTGTGGGCATGACTTCCGTATGCGTTTTCTTTGCTGTGTGAGCTCGCGAGGACAGGGGCACTTTAAAATTTTTTTTATTATTTATTTTATTTATTTTTATATTATTAAATTGTGTTTTTTAAAAAAAAAATTTTGATCACTTTTATTGCTGTCACAAGGAATGTAAACATCCCTTGTGACAGTAATAGATGGTGACAGGTACTCTTTATGGAGGGATCAGGGGTCTAAAAGACCTCCAATCCCTTCTTTGCACTTCAAAGTATTCAGATCGACTGAAAACGGCGACTCTGAATACTGTATATTTTTTTAAATCCGGCGCCATTGGCAGCCGAGTAAACCAGAAGTGATGTCATGACGTCGCTTCCGTGTTTACATTCAGGAGACTGTAACGAAGCCATCCAGTCTGTGGCTAGAAGCCGGAAGTGCTGGATCGGGACGGAAGGCCCTGTCAGAGCGGCGGGAGGCGGCGGGAGGGGGGATGTCCCCTCCCGCTCCTCCGGGATAACAATCGAGCAGCTTTTAGCCGCATCAATTGTTATCCCTGGAAAGCCGATCGCCCGCTCTGAAAAACGTCTTCAGCTGCGGGCATCATCCCGGTATAACTCCCGAAAGCCGAAACCGCATATATGCGTACGCTCTGCGCAAAGGAGTTAAATTACATTTTTTCCTTTAGAAATTACATTTTGCTGTGGGACTGTTTTGAACATGGGAAAGATGCGCTAATTTACAGGTAGACTAAGGCATGATATTTAACTACGTCCCACCCGGCCTATAGAAAAATGATGGGCGGGCGGTGGTTCAGTTATCCTGACTGAACATCATATGACGTCTAGCAGGATAAGCCTCGATCAATCGCCTGAGGGGGCGCTCAGCACAGCGATCGGTGGTGCGGTGTGTCAGTCTGACACACCGCATCACCGATCTCGGTAAAGAGCCTCTAACGGAGGCTCTTTACCACGTGATCAGCCGTGGTTAATCAGGGTGATCACAGTGTAAACAGGAAGAGCCGTTTATCAGCTTTTCCTCACTTGCGCCTGACAGACGCGAGTAGAGGAGAGCAGATCGGTGGCTCTCCTGACAGGAGGTGTTTCCGCTGATTGTTTAAAAGGGCAGCCGCCGCGGATGCCTGCCCAGGACCACCAGGGATGCCGCCAGGACCACCAGGGATACCCATAAAGGACACCCATTACGTATGCCACCCTGAACCACCAGGGATATGCCAATCAGTGCCCAGGCAAATGCAAATCAGTATCCATCAGCAATGCCTGCCAGTACCATCAGTGATGCTTATCAGTGCAATCTATCAGTGCCCATCAGTGCTGCTTATCTGTGCCCATCAGTGCCGCCTATCAGTGTCCATCAGTGCCCAGCAGTGCTGCCTATCAGTGCCACCCATAAGTCCCCATCAGTGCAGCCTTTCAGTGCCCATCAGTGTCACCTATCAGTGGCCAACAGTGCAACCTATGAGTGCCCATCACTGCCGCCTATCAATGCCCATCAGTGCTGCATATAAGTGCCACCTATCAGTGCCCATCAGTGCCACCTATCAGTGCCCATCATCAGTGCCCATCAGTGCCACCTCATTGGTGCCACTTTATCACTTTCGTCAGGCTGCAATGTTTGAAATAGTTTAATACAGAGCACTCTCTTCTTCTTTATAATGTGAGAAGAATGAAGTAGTTTTGCTGCTCATATTCACACAGAGTTCTCACAAACTTCTTTCTTTATTATTTAGTGTGATTCCCTCAATATATTTAGATTTGTCACATCTGACCATATTTTTTTTTGTTGGTTTTTAAATATTTCTTTTTTTTTTGGTCAAGGCATTTTTTTTTTTTTTGTGTTTGTATTTTTTCCAAGACTGATTTTTTTTGTTGTTTTTTTTGTGTTTTACATAATATTTTTGTGTGTGTTTTGTGTTTTACATAATATTTTTGTGTGTGTTTTGTGTGTCAAGTTACCACAACACCATCGATATCTTGTATTATTGAATCTCAAGGAGATTGTTTGGTGTCTCTTGTTAATTTCACATTGTATTTTTGAAATGTACCTGCCTCCTCACAAACAAACTTTCCTTTTTGAAGGAAAACACACATAGGCAAGAATAATTAAAAACAAAAATCCTTTATTAAGAGCTCAGAACCAAACAAAGAGGGAGGCAACGCTGGAGAAAAAGCAGAAATTGGCAAAGCCTTGGACCCCCAGGGCACACATCAATTATTTAACATCAAAATTGGTGGCCTGAGGAGTCCTTATCTAAGGGAGTGCAGTCTGGTCCAGAAGTCCCCGAGATCCGGAAAGCAGCAGATGACATCTGTGTCCCCAGGCTGTGGTACTACAAAAGGCTGCAGATTTTGCCAGACCAGACTGAACCCAGGGTCATCACTCTCTGGTCTTCCTTAGACGCTTTCATCCACGCTGTGGCTCTGGTGTTGGAGATGTGGCAGGAGGAGGAGTAGGACCTGGAGGAGGAGGAGGAGTAGGACCTGGAGGAGGAGGAGGACTATGTGTGAGGTCACAAATGTGGGTAGCACATGTTATTTGGCCCCTCAAACCTTATTGAGAGTTTCAAAAATTACAAACTCACACAGGAGTCGTTGGCCCTCCTCCATCTGCATCATTTTGCAGGCAGTTATGCCAGCAAAGTCCTCCTCCACAGTGTGGGGGGTTCTCAGGGCCTCTGTAGCCTTCCAAAAGAGGCCTATGGCAGCCTCCTCCAGGTTACTCCTCTTCCTGGCACTTTGTCTTTGCAGGTGTAGGGGAGGGACCTGGATATCAGGCAGCCTGCTTGGCACGGCCACCTCCTGGCTGAGACTTCCTTATGTATGAAAAAGTGACATGGTTTTAGTTTTTGCTTCATCAATCACAATCATAAATTAGTACTCCAAACTAACATCTAGTTAACATCATTGATTGGACAACCAGAAATATTTAGAGGAATGCTATACCTGGCTCAAGCTGGGCTCCTCCACATGTTGCTGCCTGGAAGGCCCAGGTTGGGCATCTGAAGCCTCAGCTGGGGGGGAAGGAAGTGTGGAAGGAAGAGTGGAGAGTGATGACCTGGGTTCCGTCTGACCTGCCAGAAAATGCAGCCTGTCATAGTACCACAGCCTGGGGTGATAGATGTCATCTGCAGCTCCGGATCTCTGGGAATCCTGGACCTTCTTGTGCTCCCTTAGATAAGTGCTCCTCAGGCCACCAATTAGAACCTTCAAATAGGTGATGTCTGCCATGGGGATCACCGGCTTCACAAATTCCAACAAATTATCCAGCGCTGCCTTCCTCTTTGTTTGGTTCTTATATTCAGGGTGGTTTATCTGCCATAGACAAGGCAGGTCCCTGAACATATCAATGAATATGGGCATAAATTCCTCATCTTTAAATAGATCCATGTTCACTGCAAGACACAACACAAGACAAACCCTAATGTCAGCCTAAAGTCTACTAAACTTGTGCAAATACAGGCCTCAATGTATAAGCAGTATAAGCCCAATGTTAAATCTTACCTTCGCTATCACGATCGGCGCATCCGTTACTCCTTCCTCCGCTCACAGATCGTACGTACTACGCACGCGTGTTACGCTTTATAGACACTGCGCATGCGTGAAACTCCGCCCGCCGCTGACGTTCTTTCTAGTCTATTCCCCGCCCCTTCTCGTTCGTCGCAGTGGGGAAGAGCACATGGCAGAGTCAGAGCAGGTGTCAGATAATTACACCAACGAGGAGGAGGAAAGCTCTGAGCCTGAAACACCCTGATCCAAAAGGAGACGATTTAAGGCATCAAATATATCCTTTGTGGAGATGGTGGACATCCTGAAGAGGGCTGACTATGACGGGAAGTATGGACCTTACCCCAACCCCAATGTCCGAAAGGCCAAGATCATGGCGAAAGTGGTCAAGAGTCTGCACCGGAATTTCAGGGTACGACGATCGAAAGATCAGCTCAGGAAGCGGTGGTCGAACCTCAAATTAAGAGAGCACGAGCAGTACAGAAAGATCCGGAGAGTGCTGCAAAAAAGTAAGTAGTTGTGCTGTGTTCCGATTGTTTATGTTTATTACGTTCGTGCTGCTCCATGTGCTTTTCTTAACTGTTATCCAGTTTAAAATGTCAACTTTCATGTTCATGGGCACATTATTCGTTCGTATCAAACATTGTTCGTTCGGCCTAGAAAACACCATTGTTTTGGCCATATGCATTTCACCACATTTTTTAGGGCCTACTTGTCTGAAACTAATTTGGTTGTGTAGATGGGTTTGTTACTAGAATGAAATGCTAACTAGATTCTGTGTAAGGAGAGGACACTCAGCAGCAGTTTTCACATCTGTACGCTGGAGCACTAGTGTTGGACACAAGAACACCCTTTTTATTAGGGGATCCCACACAGGTGCTCCAGTGTATACTATAGGGGGGTCTCCATCTGTGAAGCTTGTACAAGACAGGTAAGTATTCAAGCTTGACAAAGGACAAGACAAATGCAAAATCTTGGAACTCTGCCAAAAAAGACAATTGTACCCCACTTCCAAGCAATGTTTCATATTTCTATTTCTGCCATCAAATATCTGTGTGCTAAGTATACCTATTTTTCTTGTACATAGGGGATAAAAGACTCGGAGGAGACCAAAGACCCCCCACCTCTGGAAGAAGGGGAAATCCACCTAAGACCAGCAGAGCAGGAGGAGGAAGACGTGGTGGAAATTGGCACCACAACAGGTTAGTGTCTGCGACCACAGGCTCAGGTAAGAGATGGATGCTGGCATATTTATAATACATGGTGTTTTTTTGTTTCGATCTCTTTAGGGGATCTTGATGTTGTGGATCCAGATCCTTTCACCTCGGAAAGTGCCCAGATCCTGATCGGGGAGATCATGGGGTGTAATAGGGACTTGGAAAACATTGTGAAATCCATCAATGATGTTCAGCAAAAAATGAAGAACATCATTGATGTTTTAGGGAGAGTTTAAAACCCTTGGGTTTTTGTTGTGCCAAAATTTTTCTTTTTTTATGTCAATTTGTAGCAAAGCCAAATTTTGAAGAGGCACACAGTGTGTCAACATGTGCTATCTGCCATCACGGGAGATCAATGGACGCGTTTTGGGGGTGCAACCCCTTCCTCAATAATAAAGTAGTTGTGAGGAAGGGGTTGCACCCCCAAAACACGTCCCTTGATCCCCCGCGATGGCAGGTAGCACATGTTGACATTTGGAAATTTGTGTGCATCTTCCAAATTTGGCTTTTCCTGGGGGGACTTCACCCCATCTAAACGCAATATCAAACACAGTTTGTAAATACTCATGTCTGATATTGCCTTCAAGTTCTACCAAATGTGAACTTTGTAAGTTCTAAATTTGTGTATTTCTTGTGAGTTTTACACATGCCTGTTTTATCTTAAATGGACATTTCTACTTTTTCTAATGTGACCCCAAAAATTGTTAAACAACAAACATGTTGGTTTGTTTTAAAAACCTTTTGGAAATGCACATGTGATTGTGCTGTTATTAAAAAGATTGTTAATCAAGATTGTGTGGATTACTGTCTCAACGCTACAACACTTTTGTGGTGCTCTAATTGGTGTTTTCTGTGACAGTGGGGGTTATTTCCTAAGGGAAAATACACTTTGCACTACAAGTGCAGTTTCAGTGCAGTTTCAAGTGCACTTGTAGTGCAAAGTGCCTTTGCCTTTGGTAAATAACACCCAACAGTGCTTTGTAATGTTACACAATCACACCATTTTCAGGACTCACCACATTTCTGTCAGGGTCAGCTAAAAAACACAAGCAGTAAATGTCACCAAAGATTTGAGTTCTTTTTTTTATTTTATTTTAAAAAGGTTTTACACATTGTCTGGCATCTTGATAGCCCCCCTACCCACAAAGAATTCCAGGTATCTTAGCCAGAAATCACGGGCACTCAGGGGGGGCAAGCCAGGACGGCCACTTTCAAGCGCCGTCAGGGTTAATTCATGTTGAATTCTGGCCTCAGGCTCAACTGAGCCAGCATAGTTGGCAGAATGTTGCCGTAAAAAGTTGTGTAGAACACAGCACGCCAGGATGATGTGATTCAGTTTGTACTCCGCCATATGTATGGGTGTAAGAAATAGGCGGAACGGGCTAGCCATGATTCCAAACATGTTCTCCACCACTCTTCTGGCTCTGGCCAGCCGGTAATTAAAAACCCTCTGGTCCGGGGTGAGGGTCCTCATCGGGAATGGCCGCATAAGATGGTCCCCAGTGCAAAAGCTTCATCCGCAATGAAGATGAATGGGAGTCCTTCCACATTGTCTTCTGGAGGTGGCAAGTCCAAGCTGCCATTCTGGAGACACCTGTAGAACTCGGTCTGGGCGATGACTCCACCATCGGACATCCGGTCATTCTTCCCCACGTCCACATATAGAAATTCATAAGTAGCCGACACCACCGCCAACATCACAATACTATTGAACCCCTTATAATTATAATAGTACGACCCCGAGTTGGGTGGGGGGACGATGTGGACATGTTTCCCATCAATTGCCCCTCCGCAGTTAGGAAAGTCCCACCGCTGGGCAAAGTGGGAGGCCACAGTCTGCCATTTCTGTGGCGTGGAAGGAAACTGTGGAGTCAAAACCAAAAAAAAAAATTAGTCTTTGTGCACATAAACAGGGAAAGCAGATTAGACACAAACATTGTTGGCCAACATCAAGATAACATTTATTAGAGGAAATTTTTAAAAACCAAAGTATAAGGTCCAACTATCAGATTCCCCCCCCCCCTCTCCTGGGCCATTTCTAACATTATAGGGGGGGGAACTCTGGGACAGGTAACCCTCTACACTTAATTGAGAGATGAATGCCTAAATAATGTGTATTACTTTGAACAGCCCCTCCTTAGTTACACTATTGACAACCCACTGGACAGATAAGAAGTGTCATAATACAAAGATATAAATACACACTGTACACATTTGAGCACATTTGGACATTCTGCTATTACCTATCAAGATAATAATAGTATACAAAAACTTGAAACAGTACCATTTGAAAGTATTCAGGCAGGCCCTTGCACTACATGCTTTGGGGAATTTATCCATAAATATGACCACAAAAGAGGTGGGTATAGTGTGTATGGGTTTGGCAAAGTCAGCAGATAGCAGTTAGAGAATTGGTATCAGCTGCCTTAGCAGTTGGGGGGAGGGAAGGTTCCAAATGATTTGGGGACCCCCCCAAAAAAAGCCTCTGGCACTCTGCCTGAGTTTTAAGCACCAATCACATTTCAAAACATTTTAGGGGTGTTTGAGGTAAAGCACTACTATGGAGCTGATAAAATACATTGTTAAGTGACTACATGAGATGAATATAGGGCCTGTAGACCATGCTGGGGAGGTAAGTGAAGGCAAATATGTATGAAGGAGCAAAAAAATAATTACATAAAAATCCTGCATGCATGAGGACAAAGGGGACATTCACAGCTATTACAATCATGGTAATTTGGGAATGAGGAAAGAAATACAATATATTATCAAACATTATATACAATAAAATGTGATGTTAAAGGATAAAAATCTTACCTTAATATAGTCCAGGACCTGGATGATGGCAGAACAGGTCCCTGGGATAATGATCCCCAGAGCCTGGGGGGAGATGCCTGTCCTGCAGGCTTCTCCCCGTCACCAAGTACCACAGGGTGACGACTAGCCTCTGCTCCGGAGTGATGGCTTGCCTCATGCAGGTATCCTGCCCGCTGATATAGGGGGTCAGCAAAGCCAACAAACGGTGAAATACGTGGTTTGTCATCCGGAGAAAGTTCCTGAAATCATCAGGATTATTCTCACGGATCTCAAGGAGCAAAGGCATATGACAGAACTGGTCACGCTGAAGCAACCAATTCTTGGTCCATGAACTCCTCCCCACTGTGTTCATGGAGTCGACTTGTGTCAAGGTCAGGACCCCAACACCAAGCCCCCGCACAGCACGAACTCTACAAGGAGTACGTATACGCAACATGGCTAGAAAACGGTCGGCTGCTCAGAACGAAGTAACAGAATGCACTGAAGAACAGCAAGGCCTGTGAAGAGCGACCTGAAAAACAGTAACGAACGAACAAGAACACAATGACAAGTCAATGGTACTTGCTACACGCACTGAAGAGCAGATACAAACCCACAAGCACAAACTGAACAGCAGAAAACGATCTGAAAACCACGAGTCTGAAAAAGCGCAAATCGTCTCTCACCAAACTTTTACTAACACGAGATTAGCAAAAGGAGCCCAAAGGGTGCCGCGCTTGGTTCTGAACTGGTCTTTTCTAGTCTCGTCGTACGTGGTGAACGTCACCGCGTTCTTGGCGAGCGGAAATTCCGTCAACTTTGTGCGACCGTGTGTACGCAAAACAAGTTTGAGCCAACATCCGTCGGAAAGAATCCATGGATTTTGTTGTCGGAATGTCCGATCAATGTCCGATCGTGTGTATGGGGCATAAGTAAAGCAGGACTATAAATAGTCATTTATCAGGTGATTATCTATCATTACTGCTAGATAAAACTGTGCCCGTCATATGCAGCCTCACTGTGCCCGTCACAGTAGGTCAATCACATCCACATTTCAAGTAAAAAATTCCCCCTTTACATTAGTTGTCCCCATCAGATCCCTCCTTTACATTAGATGCCACCATTAGAGCCCTCCTTTACAGTAAATGTCACCATCAGAGCCCCCCTTTACATTAGATGTCCCCACCAGAGCCCTCCTTTACATTAAATGAACCCATCAGAGCCCCCCTTTACATCAGATGTCCTCAATACAGTCCCACTTTACAGCAGATGTCACCATCAGAGCCCCCTTTTTACATCAGATGTCACTATTAGGGCCCCCTTTACATTAGATGTCACCATCAGAGTCGTTCTTTACATTAGATGTCCCAATCAGAGTCATCCTTAACATTAGATGCTTCACACCGCTCTCACTGGTGCTTAATCATAGTTAATCATAAGCTATGATTAAGCACCAGTGAGAGCGGTGTGAAACGCGTTAGAGGTTTGCTATTTCAATCTGTTTTGTACAGACTGTATCTTCAATAAAGGAAACGACTATTATTTGGAGTGTGACTATCCGCATCTTTATTTGTTCATATGCATTCTACACACTGAGCCAGCCCCCTTGGCAAGGAAGGTGTTTTTCAGGTACAGACAACTAGAGCGAGTTCTCTCTTTATTTTGCCCAGATTGAGAGTCCTCCTTTATATTAGATGGCACCATCGGAGTCCTCCTTTACATTAAATGTCACCATCAGAGTCCTCCTTTACATTAGATGTCACCATCAGAGCCCTCCTTTACATTGCATGTCCCCATCAGAGTCCTCCTTTACATCAGATGTCATCATCAGAGTCCCCCTTTACATTTGATGCCCCCCTCATACTCACAGCTCTCACACAAGTCACCTGTCATCTACCTTCAAATGAGTCAGCGAAACTATAAGTGAAGGCACAGGACCCGCCATTCACACACCACAGCAGGGAAAAATGATAGAGGGAGTGTTCAGAGCGCAGAGCTCAGCGCCTCGAGGACTTTCTAAAGGAAGCCAATAGAGCTTCTTGTTTGCAATCACGTGATTGCAGACACATCATGCTTCCCATAGCAGCTGTGTGTCTGGCGCCCTGCACACACTTAAAAAAACTTTTTTTTTTTCTCACGTTTAGGGTGCTGTAAATAATTCATGGCACCAGTTCATTTAGGTGTATAAAGGTGGCCATACACTATACAATCTCCTTTAGATTTACCAAAACTAGACAATAGGAGAACACATCTATCTATCCAATTACTCTGTATCCAATCAGGCAGGCCCTTGCACTAAATAGTTGATGGTAGATCAAAAGGAGATTGTACAATCAGATTATATAGAGTATGTTGAGCTTTACAGACTTTCAGGTACACACTTCTCCTGTATTCAGTACTACAGCTCTGCTCCAGGTAGGCTGCTATGTGGTTGCCCAACTTCTGCACACTCTGCCTAAGAAAGGTCTATGCAATATGAAGATACAAAAGAGCCAATCAGTAGAGGAAGACACTGGCTGTGTATAGAGGTAGAACAGTGCTCGCTGACTTTGCCTGCACTGGAAAAGCATGGAACTACAGAAGGGGCAGGAACAACCTCAGGGGTGGGGGGGCAAGTGAAGAGTGTGTGTCACGTGTTAATGAGGTCAGCTGCTGAACTCCTTCCTTAGTTCACCAACAGTTTTCATGTCCCAAATACCAAATACCCGAAAGTAATAAAAGGAGTTTTCTATAGGAGGCTGGAAGCTAAGGTAAAACCTGTCCCAGAAGATAGAAAAAGCTTTTTCTTTTCTGCAGCAGAGGTACAATCATTGTATATTGATACACAGAGACGCCGGAATTTTTTTAAAAAAAAGGTGAACTTAGCCTTTAAATTCTTGCTTAGACTCTTTAATACTGAAAAAGTTGTGTTCTAACTAAAGAAAAATTGCTTGGTACATGAGCTCACTTGGTTAATTCCTCAGAGGAAGGTATGCTGTTGAATGCAGATCTATCTTATTACACAAGAGCTTAATGGTAAACTGCATCATAAAGCAATGGTTATACTGTACAACCTTGTACATTGTCAATTTTAATACAAAATGTCATATTTTCAAACCCATACATCTATATTTTAGAGAAAGGACAAGGTGCTCCAGATCATAAATGAAGCATCAAAAACAATGTGGGAGATTTGCTAAAACTGGAGCAAACAAAATCTAGTGTAGCTGTGTATAGTAACCAATCAGCGTCTAGGTTTTAGGCTGGGTTCACACTGCTCCGACATGGAAGTTAAACGATTTCCAATCCAACTTTGCCCTATGACTTCATGTCTGACTTCCATGCAACTTCAAATGACAGGATCCAACTTTGAGTCTGGTATGAATCTTGAGGGGGGGAACCCCACGCTAAAAAACCCCAAAAATTTTGGGGTCCCCCCAAAATTTATAGCAGACTCTTATACGAGCATGCAGCCTGGCAGGTCTGGAAAGGGGGGGTCGAGCGAGCACCCCCCGCCCTCCTTGACCATACAAGGTCACATGGGGGGCTGGGCGCTTTGGGGCGGGGGGGTTGCTTTCTATGCTTTATATGCATTAAGATAAAAAGCCCTTTGTGTGCAGCAGCAGCCCTCAGCCCCCCTAATATTTACCTGAGGTCCCTCTAGATCCAACGATGTTGCAGGATTGTCTCGGCTGCTTGGGACTCCCCTCCTCATTGGCTGAGACAGCCAAAGTCAGTCAGCCAATGAGGAGAGAAAGGGAGAGGGGCCAGGTAGCGGCTCCATGTCTGAATGGACTAAAAAACTATAATTAAAAAAATGAGACTTTACAATCACTTTAAGTCCTTTGTTGGTTTAATTAGAATTTGTTTGTATGTTTGAAAATAACACACAAAAACACAGTGGTTAATTTATTAACATAAAATTTATTTAAATTTATCAGTAGCGCAACACAAAACTTTTGAATATTTAGTATGACTAGGGGGAAGACAAACTTAGGTAACTGCAGCAGCTGAAGAGTAGTAATTGAGTATTTTAGTTTTATTTTGTAGCAGCACATATGTTTTTGGTTTAAAATATTTTTTTTTAAACATATATGAACGTATAATGGCCAAAAATAATTGAATAAAAAGGTTAAAAATGCAGAGTAGAAGGCTGATTCAGGGATTTATTCATTTTTTATTAGGGGTTAGTAAAGATTTTTCATTGATAAAGAAACTGATCCATACTTTACAAAGGATCCAGCTGGATCATCTGGGGTTTCTAAATGTGCAATGTGTTTTTTTAGGTTTTACCATGTAACTATACTAATCTTGAAATTCTTGCTTAACCATTTGTGGATCGTTGCAGCATTAAGTGCTAACACATGAGATGTCATGTGTCAGTAAATGTCAATAAAGTCATCTCTGACTACTGTTGTGGGATTTAACTTGCTGTAGTGTGTCTGTATTTGGCCTGTTGAGATTCCCATATATAAGCATAAAGGGTGGACCTTCTAGGGGTTTCCTTCCAGTTTGTCATGGGATAGAGAGGGAGTTATGTAGTGCTGTACTGAAGGTGGTCACCCTTTGCAGGGTCCCTGAATGGGACTGTAGTGAGAGAACTACCAATAGATGAGAGCACATCAAAGGTATAAAACACCACAGCATAGCCCTAAAGACTCTGCCATATGGTAAAGAGGTATTCTATTACTTGATCAACATTGCTATGTGATTGTTGGAATCCTCTGTACGAAGAGAAGTTGTAATGTCACATTTTATTCAGCAGAGTTGCTGGTTAAGAGTCTAATTATTGGGAATAACAATTAAAACTGAAATCATACAGTGCATGGGAATGAGGAACAAAGTATATATCTTGTTTTAACCCTGTAACTAAATAAGGAGAAGCTGCCAGTTTGGTAGGGGAAGCAGTGGTAGCCAGTAATGGAGGCTCTATTAGAGGGGTGGATTAATAACTGTATAGTTTGTGCATCCCAGCAGGAGGGATCACAGGTTGATGCCTGCTGTGTAGCAGAGCTTTCCTATGGACTGGGCCTGGACCACAAGTGTGTGAAGCCTTGCAAACTCTACAGCAGTTTCCTTCCATGCCTGGCCTGAACCAGTGTAAATTATAGTGTGTGTTAAAGAACTGGTGGAAGAAAATCAGTGTTTAACTCTATTTCTCTCGAAATAGCTTTTTAGTCAGTTTCGGGACAGCTGTCACTGGCAGGTGAAAAATGTTATCCTGTGGGGCCCAGAGTAGTTCTTATGCCTCCAGATCTTTGGGTTGCTAACCCCCACATGAAAGCAGATCTCCATTCAAACCCTATGACCAACATTCAAGTCATGGACCACCTGGAGCCAGCACCCATTGGTTGCTGGAACAGGTGTTGGAGAGCCTTGAGCAGAGTGGTTGGAACTAATATATTATAATATTATACATGTAGATAAAGAGGGAGAGGCTATATGCGGACTTTGATGGTACCGTATATTAACTGGTATTAAACAGTCAAGAATAAAATTATTAGGAAATTTTTATTACAAAAATATATATAGAAAACATATTCCCAGAATAAAAGGCAGACCATGGTAATTGAAAAAAACTTCAAAAGTTATGTCTTTAAACATAGATACCATCTCTACATGTTTCGCGGGTTTACAATAACGGCTTCTTCAGGAGCTTTCTATATTTAAACGGTGTAAAGAATTGCTTGTCATATAGCTATGGAAATAGAAAAATATATAAATTACTCACAAGATACATTTTGTGAATATATACATTGGTAACATTGCATGTAAATATAAAGCATCTGTTGCAAAGAAGTCCCCTGGCATCCCTATGTCTTACCAAAAGGTGTCTGGTGGCCAGGGGCTCGGAATAGAGGCGACCCACCTCGGAGGGCATGGGAGCCCATTTAAAAGGCACAAAATACGCTCAAAGTTAGTCTAGTTGGAAAAGGAAAGAACATTGTCAAATATACTTGAGGGCCATGCCTCAAGAATGTCAAATGTATGGTAGTTTAAGTAGAATTGCATTTATTATATAGAGGAAAAATACCATTGAAACTACATACCTGAATGGGAGTATATATGTGACTATGCAGGCTCAAAATAAATGGTATGGTTAATCCTTGTAAAGGAGGTTATATCTATAGGGTGAGGACACACATATTAGCTCAAAATGTATAACATGTAGGCATACTGCCGCTATATGTGTGTGTATTTGACATAGCAACACACACACATATATATATATATATATAAAAAATCAAGTTGCAATGTACCTATGGTTTTTGAGAGGACATCAGGATATGAAACTGGCTTTTTGCATCTACAGTGACGCATCAGTCATAAGTATTCTGGACCCCATACCTATAGAGGTTGTAGTAGAGTATAAATATACATCAATGACCGGCATCATGCCACGGATTGATGATCATTTTTGACCACATATATATGCTCTGTCTTTAGGATACATTGTATATCCTTAGATATTATTCCATCTAACTGGCTTTTTGTCCATGCACTGGTCTGGTCCCGAGCTGTATATTTAATTGTAAGGGAATCAAGCTACATATATAGATTAGTAGAGGTGAATACAGGTGATACACGATCTGTGTATGCATAGAGATATACATACACTTTCGTAAATGTTGGCACCAATGATTTTACTATACTCTATTACACCCTCTATAGGTATGGGGTCCAGAATACTTATGACTGATGCTGCACTATAGATGCAAAAAGCCAGTTTCATATTCTGATGTCCTCTCAAAAACCATAGGTACATTGCAACTTGATTTTTTATATATATGTGTGTGTGTTGCTATGTCAAATACACACACATATAGCGGCAGTATGCCTATATGAAACGACACACCAAGTATGAAAGGGGTTAAAGTCGTTTAGGATATTCCATACCCAAACACAAAGGCAGCTACCGAACACTTCAATCAGCCGAACAAGGAACCCATACAAATAATTCTCCCCCAAGTATGAGACAAAGCTATGTCTTGAGGTTCAAGCAGGAATTATTTTTTATTCAAAACACATGTTATACAGATCCCAATTCAAAACACTTCCCCCCACCCTTGGAAAACAGGGCTGGTTAAACTGTCCAATGACAATGGAAACACAGGTCAGGTGTGTTTAACTTCTCATCAGTAAACAGTCTTAACAGGGGGCTGCTGGAGGAATCCCCCCTCCCTCTTTCCTCACAGCAAGACACTTGGCAGACAGCCACAATGGACAATAGAATACAGTCACACCCCAACCATCACAGCAAAGAGTCCACAACATAATGAGACAGCACACATTATATATACAAATATACATATGCATTGAGTCTGACTAGCACAGATCATAGTGGGGTTCTCATTCACCCTGTGCCCCTATTAGTGACTCCCGTCACATGGCTCCCTCCTTGTGGAACACTCTGGCAGACCCGGCTTGATCCTTCTCGGGTCAACTTAGGAATGTCCGGAACTAGGAGGCCGGAGTGACGTCTGTTTGCCGGGACAACCCATTAACATTGCCATTTTGCTTACCGGGTCGGTAGCTTATGGTGAAATTGTAAGGTTGTAGGGCTAAGCTCCACCGCAGCAACCTGCCATTGTCTCCTGAGACCCAGTTAAGCCAGACCAATGAGTTGTGGTCTGTGACTAATGAAAATTCCTGTCCGTACAAATAAGGGTTCAACTTTTTAAAGGCCCAGACCAGGGCCAAGCACTCCTTCTCCACTGCCGCATAGCTCACTTCCCGGGGTAATAGCTTTCTGCTCAGGTATGCGCCAGGTATGCGAAAGGGTGTTCTCTTCCATCCTCCCCGATTTGGCTCAGCACAGCCCCCAGTCCAAACATGGAAGCATCTGTGTGGACAAGAAAATGTTTGTTAGGTACTGGGGCAGCCAAGACAGGGGCATTTACAAGTGCTTGCTTGAGGGCTAGAAACGCGGCTTCACAAGCTGGAGACCACAGGACCTGCCTAGGTAAATTCTTTTTCATCAGGTCAGTCAGGGGCTTGGCGATAGCACTATAATCAGGGAAAAACATCGGTAGTAACCTGCAGTCCCCAAGAAGGCTAATACCTGGATCTTAGTACAGGGTGTAGGCCATTTAGCTACTGCCTCTACCTTGGCTGGCTCTGGTCTCTGGTTCCCACACCCTACTCGGTGCCCCAGGTACTGCACCTCCGCCATACCTAGATGGCACTTGTCTGGTTTCAAGGTCAGGCCTGCGGCCCAAATCTTGTCCAGAACCACCCCTACGTGAACCAGGTGCTCCTCCCAAGACCCACTGTACACTGTAGATCGCCATGTCATCCAGGTATGCACATGCAAAATCCTGAAAGCCATCCATACGTTGGAAGGTAGCCGGGGCATTTTTCATCCCGAATGGCAGACTGGTACAGGCCAAATGGGGTAACAAATGCCGACTTGGGGATAGCATCCTCGGCCAGGGGAATCTGCCAATAGCCCTTACACATTTCTATTGTAGTTAAATAACATCCCCTGGCTATACGATCTAGCAGTTCGTCTACCCTGGGCATCCGGTAGGTGTCAGTGGTGGTCTTCTCATTGAGTCGCCTGTAGTCCACACAGAACCGGGCAGTTCCGTCTTTCTTAGGCACCAGGATTACAGGCGAGGCCCAAGAGCTGTCAGAGGGCTCAATAACTCCTAACTGAATCACCTTTTGTATCTCCTTCCGCATTCCTTCTCGAACTGCTTCAGGGATACGGTAGGGGGGCTGTTGAAAGGGTGCTGCCTGTGTCTCCCACAGAAGCCGCTTAGCCTGTTCCTTCTTTGTGGGGCTTAACCAGTCCCCTAGCTGTACGAGGCTAATGAGGTCAGTCTGGGGGTCTCTCTCTAGTAAGTCAGGGAGGGGTAAACTTTCAGAGTCGCCCGCAGCAGGGGCACATACTGCAGCAACATCCTCCTGCTGTTCCTAATACTCCTTCAGCATGTTCACATGAAAGGTTCACTGGATTCTTTCATCTGCACAGCTGGCAATAACATAGGTAGTATCACATACCTGGGCTACTACTTTATACAGGCCCTGCCAAGATGCCTGCATCTTGTCGGTCTTCACAGGCTTGAGCACTAAGACCTTCTGTCCAACCTGGAAGATATGCTGTCGGCCCCCCTGATCATACCATCTCTTCTGTTTCCTCTGGGCCGCCTGGAGATTATCCCTTACCATCAGAGACAGTTGCGCCATGCGGTCCCTGAGTTCCAGAACATAGGGCACTATGGGGGTCCCCTCCCGCTCTGTCTCTCCCTCCCAGTGTCCTCTAATGAGATCAAGGGGTCCGTGGATCCTTCTCCCATAGAGTAACTCGAAGGGAGAGAACCCAGTAGATTCCTGGGGTACATCTCTGTACGCAAATAACAGGTGAGGCAGGAATTTCTCCCAGTCTCTGCAAGCATTCGAAAAGGTCCTCAGCATTTGCTTGAGGGTCCCGTTAAAGCACTCGCAGAGACCATTAGTCTGGGGGTGGTAAGGTGAGCTCCGCAAGGGCTTAATATTGCACACCTTCCACAACTGCTGGGTGAGCACAGCGGTAAACTGGGTTCCCTGGTCAGAGAGAATCTCCTTAGGGAACCCCACTCTAGTAAATATTTTAACCAGGGCATCAGCTACTGTGTCTGCTTCAATGTTGGACATAGCTACTGCCTCTGGGTAACTGGTGGCGTAGTCCACCACGGTGAGAATGTACTTCTTCCCGGATGGACTAGGCCTGGCCAAGGGACCCACAATGTCAACGGCTATGCGGTAAAAGGGCTCCCCAATAATAGGCATGGACATAAGTCTGGCCTTAGGGTGGTCCCCGTTGACATGTGTCACACGTTTTGCAGTACTGTCGCACATCCAGGTTAAAATTGGGCCAAAAGAAATTCTGTGTAATACTATGGGCTGTGTGATGGGACCCTAGATGTCCTGCTAGTGGTACATCATGCCTGATTTGCAGAATCTCCAGCTGGTATTTCTTAGGTACCACCAGCTGTTGTTTCTGCGAAGGGGCTTTATTTCCCGGGGATGGCTTAGAGATCCTATACAGTCTATCCCCCACCCATTCATAAATTTCCCCATCTATTCCCCTTTCCTGAGTATCTGCCTAAGCCCTATACTTGTGTAAGGTCGGGTCCTCCCGGGTTTCCCTCCCGAATGCCTCTGGGGTATCCCAGCCTGGGGGAGCCTGATCCAAGGTACATGTTGGGGAAGATAGTCTTACCTGGGTCTCAGCAGCAAGCGGGCCAGTTCCAACAGCATGGGTCTGGGCACGGTTAGTCACTGGGTTGGCTTCAGCGGGGCCCAGCGGGGCCCATCGGGGTGTAAGCAGAAACAAGGGGGGCCACATCATTCCCCAGTAGTACATCCGCTGGCAAATCCTTCATCACACCCAAATTCACATGTCCTGAACCAACCCCCCAATCCAGGTGAACACGGGCAATGGGTAGCTGGAAAATGGTGCCTCCTGCTACCCTTTCGGCAACAGTGTCTCTGGTGTGTTGGCTCTATGGGATGAGGTTCTTCTGTAGTAGGGTCATGGTGGCGCCAGTATCACGTAGGCCATTGGCTACCTTTCCATTAACCCGGACAGTCTGCCTGTGTTGCTGCCTGTTATCCTGGTTATCTGCTTGTACTGGATCAGCCTCGTGCAGGACGCCCCAATGTTCTTCCTCCTCAACGCAGTGAGCTGCAGGCATGGATGTGCGGGGATTCCCCCTGCTGGCTTTCTCCATGACTGGGACTGCCTGGCTGGATTCAACGAACAGTCTGGCTTTTTGTGCCCTAGCTGTGTACACCTGAAACACCTGAGGGGTTGTGAGTAGTCCTGGGAGTTGAACCTGGGCTGCTGAGAATAAGTGGCCACTGGAGGTGGTGCTGTAGGGCGGTACAACTGTGGTTGGTAGGCACCAGCTGGAGGGGGTGCCGCTGATCGATAATCAAGTTTATTTGACAACGTTCTCTCCTTTCCCAACTAGACTAACTTTGAGCGTATTTTGTGTCTTTTAAATGGGCTCCCATGCCCTCCAGGGTGGGTCACCTCTATTATGAGTCCCCGGCCACCAGACACCTTTTGGTAAGACATAGGGATGCCGGGGGATTTCTTTACAACAGATGCTCTATATTTACATGCAATGTTACCAATGTATGTATTCACAAAATGTATCTTGTGAGTAATTTGTATATTTTTCCATAGCTATTTGACAATCGATTCTTTACACTGTTTAAATATAGAAAGCTCCTAAAGAAGCTGTTATTGTAAACCCGCAAAACATGTAGAGATGGTATCTATGTTAAAAGATGTAACGTTTGAAGTTCTTTTCGATTGTCATGGTCTGCTTTTTATTCTGTGAATATGTTTCTATATATATTTTTTATAATAAAAATGTCCTAATAATTTTATTCTTGACTGTTTAATACCAGTTAATATACCCTACCATCAAAGTCCGCACATAGCCTCTCCCTCTTTATCTACATTTTGATGCGATGAAGGTGCCATTAATAAAAATCCCTACTTCTATAGCACTTTTCTACAATTAATATATTATATACTCTCACCAGAATATAACAGGGCCCAAATGTGTGGAAAACAAACATGTATCAGGATTAGAGTAGAAGAAACATAGAAACGTGAGAACAGGACGTCCGGCTGCTGGAACATTGAGGCATGCAAGGAAAATCATAGCATTTACAGTATCTCACAAAAGTGAGTACACCTCTCATATTTTTGTAAATGTTTTATTATATCTTTTCATGTGACAACACTGAAGAAATTACACTTTGCTACAATGAAAAGTAGTGGGTGTACAGCCTGTATAACAGTGTAAATTTGCCATCCCCTCAAAATAACTCAAACACACAGCCATTAATGTCTAAACCACTGGCAACAAAAGTGAGTACACCCTAAGTGAACATTTTCAAATTGGGCCCAAAGTGTCAACATTTTGTGTGGCCACCATTATTTTCCAGCCCTGCCCTTACCCTCTTGGGCATGGAGTTCACCAGAACTTCACAGGTTGCCACTGGAGTTCTCTTCCACTCTGGTGGAAGTTAGCTGGTGGATGTTAGAGACCTTGCACTCCTCCACCTTCCGTTTGAGGATGGCCCACAGATGCTCAATAGGGTTTAGGTCTGGAGACATGCTTGGCCAGTCCATCACCTTTACCCTCAGCTTCTTTAGCAAGGCATTGGTGGTCTTGGAGGTGTGTTTGGGGTCGTTATCATGTTGGAATACTGCCCTTCGGCCCAGCCTACGAAGGGAGGGGATCATGCACCATGGTCGATCAAAGAAGTTGAGTGAACATGCTAAGCGTCATATCCAGAGGTTGTCCTTTGGACATAGACATATGAGGGCTGCCATCATTGCTGCAGATGTTGAAGGGGTGGGGGGAAACCAAAATATACCTCTACTTTTGTTAAATGTCATTATTTCACTGCGTATTCTGATCTGGCTTGTTAACCTTATAAATGTATATTTATGATTTAGTAACCATAAGATATGAGGTTGGTTAAATAAGAGTTCTATTGACCAGTAGTGAAAGCTTTAATATAATAACATTTATTGGAGTAGTGTTAAAAGTCTACCTAATACACAGACAATATTTATAGTCTTAAACAAGGGAGGAAATATTAGGTTAAAGTACAAGAATACAGAGTATATTCAACACAATACAAATAGTAAAATAGTAAACAAACAAACATTTGACAAGCAGGTATACCTTTAAGTGCTGGGAGATGCTCTGATAATTACCTATATTAATGGTCCTGGGCCCAGGTCAGTATTCACCTCTCTGACCACTCTCTTTTGGGAATACTTCTTATAGGCCCATCTCTCATTGACTTGAATAAGGCCACTCTGATTGGGTATTCTGTTAGCCCTCTACTCCTCCAGGTGTATCTCCTAATTTGGGCAACTTCCTCTTGTTGGGGTAACGAGTTAGTGAGAATTTGTTTGAAGAGGAATTAAGGTGAAGATTGTCACCTTCTCTTGAATGGGGCACTTAACTATGCATGGCATTAGCCAGGGCAAAACCTCCTTTCCTGAACAGATGAAAGAAATATTCTCATCCTCTCAAACACCCCTTTGAAATGGACAAATGGTTGATTAGCACGGAGGAATACAAAGGCCTTTATCGAGCTAATGAATTTGGCCCTGTGACAAATACACACTTCAGATGGTATCTCTTCCTGGCCCTTTGAATATTAAGCTAGGTAAACAGCAGATCGTCTCCACAGCACATCCTTCTCGCATACTACAAGTAGCTGTTAGATGAATTAGCTCCTCTCAGGCACAGCCTGTCATATATTTACATCTAGCTAAATTAATCCTTTACTAAAAACCCTGTCACATACACACTACTATTATTTCTTATCCAAATATATATATACATCTATATACAAATATTCTCAGTTGCTAATGGAGATTACTCATAAACTCCTCATAAGGCACAGGCTTATCGAGAGACATGCTTTTTCATGTGTGCAGGCTGGAAGACACCTGTACACCTCTCCTGCAATACCCATTGTACCACTATGTACGTTTATGGAATTTTGATATACTTCTTTGAGGTACACATGTCTTGAAAATTAAACATTATTGGGAAATAAAGAAGTGTGAGAACTGTCCCCTTTTTTTGTATCATGGTAAGTTTCTTATATATGTTGCATTTGTCATCAAAATGTGTAAAGGAAGGATGTATTGACTTCTTTGAAAGGTATGAGGCACACAGCAAACTCAACAACCCCGCAATGAATAAATGTAAAACTGTGAACTGTGTGTTTATTTGTTAAAATTCATGAACATTAAGATGAGACAGCTTGACATGTGAATGCTTTTACAGTATACTGGTCACCGTTCCTGAATGAGGTGGAATCATATAATAAATGGTATATATAGTTAATAACATCAGTGTGCAATTGGTTACCACACATATTACTGCAAGTATTGACTTTCACAAGGTGTTCTTAATCACTTTCTTTGTCATCAGCACTATGCTGAGTGTCTGGTATGTAGATATTTAAATAAACTTCTTTATATACAGTACATGATGTGGACCTGATATAGGAATGGATTATGTATAATTCCTAAAGCTGTCTACGCCCGTGATCAGAGCTGAAGGAGGAGACGTGCTATGAGATTGAGAGTCAGGAAGGAACGCCTGGAAGCTGTGGGTGGAAGAAAAAGCATCTGGTCCCCATTTGGCTGTAAAAAATGATATTAAGTCCATTACCTCCAACTTTTAGCTGTCACTCCTTGTTCCTGACATATTAAACAGGACTTGTGGGGAAAGGTGAATTCCATACTATCCTCTAGCACATTGAGTTAAATAATTTTACACTTTTAAAAATTAAAAAAAGTATCACGGACAGTACTCAATTTTCTCTGACACTTTTTATGTTAATGTTAAATATTTTATGTTATCTTTACAATTGTAATGCAGTGAAGGAGAAGAAGGAGCCACATACCACATATGACAACGTCAAGCATATGTTGCAACTTTACCTAATGATACTGGCCAGCAGAGGGTCCTCAAAAAAGCTTGGCAGATGGTGCAGTCTTTTACAAGTATGCAGTATGCACATTTTGCCCAATTACTAATAAAACACACACATGGATGATAGGCCGAAGATAGGTATATGTCAATTGCCAGGCTTCTGCAGAGGCTTCTCCAAAATCTGGAAGTAAATTGGACCCCTCTGTCAGAAACAATGTTGTCAGGAAGAACGTGCCATCTGAGTATTTCTTTGATAAAGGTATTTACTGTATCCACGGCGGAAGGCGTGCCTATCATAGGCAGGAAATGTGCCACCTTGGACAGGCGGTCCACTACCACAAAAATGGTTGTATATCTTTCTGACAGGGGGAAAGTCCACTATACAGTCCATTCAAATTAACGACTTTCTTCTGCCTTATAAGACACTCACAGGATAATAATGCCAGAAAAAAGAACGCAGGTCTTGTCCGCCCTGGCCAAACCTAAAGCCCAGTTCATCTTCCTTCAGGAAACCCACTTTTGTTCGGACTCAATCCCCAAAATCACTAGTTGTTTGTATCACACTACAATCCATGCGACAAATCCCATCTAAGACCAAAGGGGTGTCCATACTGATTTCTAATGTTTCATATTACCATTGCACACGTTCCTGGTATAAGCTCTAAAGGTTGGGTGCTGCAACAACAACCAGCTGGATACTGGTTCAAGTCACAATGTAGATACTTGCCAGCACACCAAGGATCAGCACATGATGGCGTCCAAACGGTTTAGTTTATTGCATGATCACAACACAAAGAGGTACAACTTTTCAGAGTCACGCAGGACCCCTTCGTCAGGCATGTAATCACATGCCTGACGAAGGGGTCCTGCGTGATTCCGAAACTTTGCACCTCTTTGTGTTGTGATCATACAATAAACTAAACCGTTTGGACACCATCCTGTGCTAATCCTTGGTGTGCTGGCAAGTATCTACATACTGATTTCTAAACATGCAGCTTTTCATGTGTCAAACTCCCTGATAGATCCAGAGGGCAGGTTTATATTCCTGAAAGGTCGCTTTCTGTCCAAACCAATAATGCTTGCAAATATATATTGCCCTAATGAACATCAAGTATCCTTCTTCAGGAAATTCTGTGACCTCCTATCTTCATTCCTAGAGGGTATAGTATTATTAGGAGGGGACTTTAATGTACCACTAAAGCCAGACATGGACACCCCCTCAGGCACATCCATGTTAGCTTATTGTGCACTGCATCAGATCACACTACAACTACAGGGCTTATTATTGCACAATGTTACACCATGTCCAGGATTCGATTCGGGGACCTGGTGTTCTTTGGATGGTTGCCTACTGCCTTAGCCACTGGGAAACTTCCATCTGTGTAGAGCCCCTGTTAACCCCTGCTCCTTGATCATGGATCCTGGTTCCAACCAGTGACCAGCTTTAGGCAGTCATCTGATTTAATGACCTATAAATCATCACTTCCCCTTCCTGTCCTTGCCCTAGTAAAGGGTCTGTTTTCGGCTGTTAGTGTTTAAAATACTGTATTCTTGGTTGCCGACTTCTGCTTGTTTCCGACTTCGCCTCTTGGACTACTCCTTTGGATTTTGCTGATCGTTGTTGCCGACTCTGCCTGTTCCCGACATTGACTCTTTGCCTACTCCTTAGGTTTACGTTGTTCGTGGTTGTTGACTCTGCCTCCTGGTATACCCCCGTGGACTGTTGCCTTGGTTTGCTGAATGGGATCATTCTTGGATAGCCCTTCCTTCTGCCTGGCTCCTAACAGCACCACCACTAACCATGAGTTGCTTGTTGTTGTTCCTTGATATAGCCTGTTTGCGATTTCTATTGTGGTCCTATATTTCTGGCTGCAAGATCTCTATTGTCCCTCCACCTGATAATGGGATTAGAAGACTACTGGTCAGGAAACCGGAGAGATGGTTAGAATCTCCTGGCAGATCTGACACACGATACCTGGCGTACATTACAGTACCTGCCGCCGATATTGTGTTTCAATGTGAAATCACCACTGCGAAGCTGTGCTTCTCATGCTCATCGCCCTCCACAAGATGCCGCGCATCCATAGGAATCCATTTGGGGCAGCGAGCGGCAGGAGCGACAGAGCTCGGCGCTGACTCCCACAATGGGGCTCGCAGGTGTCGCTAACAGCGGCGAGATTGACACAATAATTGGCGGCACCTATTGTATTTCCAACCAATAAAGGTTATACTTTTTACTCAGCTCCACACCAAAAATACTCTAGAATTTACTATTTCCTCCTTACTCAACCTGACCTATCATTTCTCACACAAGTAACAATAGAGCCTATGTTCCTATCCGATCATTACCCTGTTATGGTCACTTTATCTTTGCATGAATCTACAACTAGAACGAAATCCTGGCGATTAAATCCCTCCTTACTAAAGGACCCAGAAATTGCGACCCACATACGCTCTTGTAATTAGAAAATACCACCCCATAGATTTCTCCTATTACCGTATGGGAGGCTCATAAATGTGTTATCCGGGGGGGAACTTATAGCCCTAGCAACGAAAGCTAAAAGGAAACATGAAGAAACAATCCAATCATTGATAGACAAAATTAAAAGACTAGAAGCCACCCACAAATGCTCCAGTGCACAGACAACCTTACAGGATTTATCACATACACACGCCCTCCTGCTAGAGGAGCAAGGTAAACACTCAAGGCAATCTTATGTTCTCAACCAGAAAGTGCTCTATGAACACGGAAACAAAAGTGGGAGACACTTAGCACGTACGGTACAAGCCTCTAAAGTCTCCTCCACAAAATCACCACATACAAGACCCTCAGGACTCAACATTTTCCAGAAATGAGTATACAGCATAACAATTTGAGCTTTTCTACACTAAACTGTACAACCTGAAGCCTGTTCTACCAGAATCAACCCAACGTGAAACCCGCATAGGCAGATTAGAGATTTTTATTCCAATTTGTCCCAAAAGTGATTAATCGAGATCAAGCCAAGGAAATGGAACGTCCCTTAACTATAGAGGAATTACAAAATGCCATAAAACAAAAGAAACTGGGAAAGAGCCTAGAGCCCGATGGCCTCACCCTTCAGTACTATAAGTCCTACTCAGACGTTTTATCTTCCAAGTTGATAATGACTTTTAACGCTTTCTCCAACCCCCAGACCTCTGCAGGGCGTACGTTGGAAGCTCATATGACTGTTTAGGTGCACACTGTGCAGAGGACGCACTACTCTAATTGTAAATACTGCAGCTGCCTGCCTGTGATATTAATAGGATCAAAACAACAGCAATTGTCTTCAGGTAGCTTTAGGTGCACACTGTGCAGAGGACGCAGTACACTAACTGTAAATACTGCAGCTGCCTTCCTGTGGTACTAATAATATAAGAAGAAATCCACCAATTTTATTCAGGTAACTTTAGGTGCACACTGCGCAGAGGACGCACTGCACTAACTGTAAATACTGCAGCTGCCTGTGGTACTAATAGGATCAGAAGAACACCACAAATTTTCTTCAGGTAGCTTTAGGTGCACACTGTGCAGAGGACACAGTACACTAACTGTAAATACTGTAGCTGCCTGCCTGTGGTATTAATAGGATCAAAACAACAGCAATTGTCTTCAGGTAGCTTTAGGTGCACACTGTGCAGAGGATGCAGTAAACTAACTGTAAATTCTGCAGCTGCCTTCCTGTGGTACTAATAATATAAGAACACCACCAATTTTATTCAGGTAGCTTTAGGTGCACACTGCGCAGAGGACGCACTACACTAATTGTAAATACTGCAGCTGCCTAAGGTACTAATAGGATCAGAAGAACACCACCAGTTTTCTTCAGGTAACTTTAGGTGCACACTGCGCAGAGGACGCACTGCACTAACTGTAAATACTGCAGCTGCCTGTGGTACTAATAGGATCAGAAGAACACCACAAATTTTCTTCAGGTAGCTTTAGGTGCACACTGTGCAGAGGACAGAGTACACTAACTGTAAATACTGTAGCTGCCTGCCTGTGGTATTAATAGGATCAAAACAACAGCAATTGTCTTCAGGTAGCTTTAGGTGCACACTGTGCAGTGTACGCAGTACACTAACTGTAAATACTGCAGCTGCCTGTGGTACTAATAATATAAGAAGAACACCACCAATTTTGTTCAGGTAGCTTTAGGTGCACACTGCGCAGAGGACGCACTGCACTAACTGTAAATACTGCAGCTGCCTGCGGTACTAATAGGATCAGAAAAACAACACCAATTTTCTTCAGGTAGCTTTAGGTGCACACTATGCAGAGGATGCACTACACTAACTGTAAATACTGCAGCTGCCTGTGGTACTAATAGAATCAGAAGAGGACGCAGAGGACGCAGGACACTAACTGTAAATACTGTAGCTGCCTGCCTGTGGTATTAATAGGATCAGAAAAACAGCAATTGTCTTCATGTATCTTTAGGTGCACACTGTGTAGAGGATGCAGTACACTAACTGTAAATACTGCAGCTGCCTGCCTGTGGTACTTATAATATCAGAAAAACACCACCAATTTTGTTCATGTAGCTTTAGGTGCACACTGTGCAGAGGAGACAGTACACTAACTGTAAATAATGTAGCTGCCTGCCTGTGGTACTAATAGGATCAGAAGAACACCAATTTTCTTCAGGTAGCTTTGGGTGCACACTGTGCAGAGGACACAGTACACTAACTGTAAATACTGGAGCTGCCTGCCTGTGGTACTAATAGGATCATAAAAACAACACCAATTTACTTCAGGTAGCTTTAGGTGCACACTGTGCAGAGGACACAGTAAACTAACTGTAAATACTGCAGCTGCCTGCCTGTGGTATTAATAGGATCAGAAGAACACCACCAATTTTCTTCAGGTCTCTTTAGGTGCACACTGTTTTGAGGACGCACTACTCCCAACGTGAGACCCGATGGATATTCCTGCTCAAGTGTCTTTTTCCGAGGGGCCTCAATATAGAACTGGACCTTAACTGCTTCATCAATGATTATTAGATTTTTTTATATATATATATTATATATTTTTTTTTTTTTTGATAGTTATCTTTATTATTTTATTTTATTTTGTTTTTATTTTAATTTTATGATTTATTTATTATGTTGATGGTGCAGTAGTGGTTCATGTATAGTTTGAGATGAAGGTATGGTTAGGTATAACCTTTTTAGGGAAAATATCCATTTGGCTTAAGGGAAGTTAGAAGTTATATGCTGGGCTAATGTTATATATCTGTTCGATGATAGGATAGTATTAATGTACTGTTTATTTTTTATTTATTTTTCATGTTTCACAAAATAAATTTTTTTAGATCTAACCGTCTGCTCTAGGGAGGGATCGCCCTGGGTTTTTAATGTAGTTTTAATTTATATACGGGAGAATTAGCCCGCTTTTTATTAAAATGTGGAGGATAATTACCTAATTAGAATAGCACTAATGTTGGCAACAATATTGGGAGGAACATTATAGGACGAAATGTTCTGATGTTTATAGTAATGCGATGCTCAAAGGTATCTTTTGTGTTCCGCTGTATTGTAACAGTGTTAAATGGTGTGAGCGGGGACACAGGGAACGCGCAGGCGCAGTAATGCGATCTCCGCTCGGATCGGACACTTGGAGCGCGCAAAGCGCAGTAATGTAACTTCCGCACTGATCGGAAGCTAAGGGTATAAAAGAATGATTGCCGTGCCGTGTAGCCAATCCCATGATTAAGTCTTCATGACGAAACATGTCGGGGCGTGGCTACACGGCAATTGAATGCTAGTGACGTAGGACGCTGTGACAGGGAGCGCCATACGAGCAAGTGTGGAAGTTGGTCCTATCAACACCAGGGATCGGGTGAGACGGGTAGTTTGAGAGCGCAGTACCTGGGTCCGCCGCGACCACCATACACTGGTTTACTGATTTGAGTTGATGCTGTGACAGCTTGTGGTGCTGTGTTATTTTTGGGCTTGCAGTGAATTTTAAAGATGTGAGTTCAATGGTGGAGGAGTGTGTTATTTTTAATAAATATCAGTACGTTATTGCACTATTGGATTTTTTTCTTTTTTCATGCGGAGAGAGCTCTTTGGCATCACATTCTGGAGATGTAAAGGTGTACCATTGGAGATCATTCATTTCCCCTTGCTGTGTGGGAAAAAGGCTTGGTGGCCCTGACACGAGAATGTGGGCAAAAGAAGCTGGTGAGTTTATTCACCTAAGGGGAGTGGATTCACAGTCACAGAGGTGCGGTGGAAGATTCATTTAAGTGGAAGATCTGCACTGTATCACGTCACGGAATATATATAATTTTTTGGACTATTCATTTTGGATTGTTTGTGGACACTTTTTATATATATTTTTTATATATATTTTATATTTTTGTGGATTGATTCACACATATATATATATATATTTTATACATCATATTTTGTGTGCACAGTTATGTTATTCACTTAAATTGTTTTGCGCACTATTTTTTGTGAATGTTTGATCATATCACTTTATGCACATTAATGGGGAGGAGTGATGATATGATATAGTCATATCATTGGTTGATTGATTGTCTTATCACTCTTCACTATATGTTACTTTATGATTAGGGATTATTTTAGCGCTGCCATTTTGAGTTCACTTGGGGCGAGTTTGTGGTGAATCAATTTTTATTTTATACTAATTGTAAATACTGCAGCTGCCTGCAGTACTAATAGGATCAGAAGAACACAACCTATTTTCTTCAGGTAGCTTTAGGTGCATACTGTGTAGAGGACGCAGTACACTAACTGTAAATACTGTAGCTGCCTGCCTGTGGTATTAATAGGATCAGAACAACAGCAGTTGTCTTCAGGTAGCTTTAGGTGCACACTGTGCAGAGGACACACTACACTAACTGTAAATACTGCAGCTGCCTGCGGTACTAATAGGATCAGAAGAACACCACTAATTTTCTTCAGGTAGCTTTAGGTGCACACTGTTTTGAGGATGCACTACAATAACTGTAAATACTGCAGCTGCCTGCAGTACTAATAGGATCAGAAGAAAACCACCAATTTTCTTCAGGTAGCTTTAGATGCATACTGTGCAGAGGACGCACTACACTAATTGTAAATACTGCAGCTGCCTGCAGTACTAATAGGATCAGCAGAACACCACCAATTTTCTTCAGGTAGCTTTAGGTGCACACTGTACAGAGGACGCACTACACTAACTGTAAATACTGCAGCTGCCTGCGGCACTAATGGGATCAGAAGAACACCACCAATTTTCTTCAGGTAGCTTTAGGTGCACACTGTGCAGAGGATGCACTACACTAACTGTAAATACTGCAGCTGCCTTTGGTACTAATAGCATAAGAAGAACACCACCAATTTTCTTCAGGTAACTTTAGGTGCACACTGTGCAGAGGACGCAGTACACTAACTGTAAATTCTGTAGCTGCCTGCCTATAGTATTAATAGGATTAGAACAACAGCAATTGTCTTCAGGTAGCTTTAGGTGCACACTGTGCAGAGGACGCAGTACACTAACTGTAAATACTGCAGCTGCCTGCCTGTGGTACTAATAATATCAGAAGAACACCACCAATTTTGTTCAAGTAGCTTTAGGTGCACACTGTGCAGAGGACACAGTAAACTAACTGTAAATACTGTAGCTGCCTGCCTGTGGTACTAATAGGATCAGAAGAACACCACTAATTTTCTTCAGGTAGCTTTAGGTGCACACTGTTTTGAGGATGCACTACAATAACTGTAAATACTGCAGCTGCCCGCAGTACTAATAGGATCAGAAGAAAACCACCAATTTTCTTCAGGTAGCTTTAGGTGCACACTGTTTTGAGGATGCACTACAATAACTGTAAATACTGCAGCTGCCTGCGGTACTAATAGGATCAGAAGAAAACCACCAATTTTCTTCAGGTAGCTTTAGATGCATACTGTGCAGAGGATGCTGTACACTAACTGTAAATACTGTAGCTGCCTGCCTGTGGTATTAATAGGATCAGGACAATGGCAATTGTCTTCAGGTAGCTTTAGTTGCACACTGTGCAGAGGACGCAGTACACTAACTGTAAATACTGCAGCTGCCTGCCTGTGGTACTAATAGGATCAGAAGAACACCACCACTTTTCTTCAGGTAGCTTTAGGTGCACACTGTGCAGAGGACGCACTACACTAATTGTAAATACTGCAGCTGCCTGCAGTACTAATAGGATCAGCAGAACACCACCAATTTTCTTTAGGTAACTTTAGGTGCACACTGTGCAGAGGACCCACTACACTAACTGTAAATACTGCAGCTGCCTGCGGTACTAATAGGATCAGAAGAACACCACCAATTTTCTTTAGGTAACTTTAGGTGCACACTGTGCAGAGGATGCACTACACTAACTGTAAGTACTGCAGCTGCCTTTGGTACTAATAGCATAAGAAGAACACCACCAATTTTCTTCAGGTAACTTTAGGTGCACACTGTGCAGAGGACGCAGTACACTAACTGTAAATTCTGTAGCTGCCTGCCTATGGTATTAATAGGATTAGAACAACAGCAATTGTCCTCAGGTAGCTTTAGGTGCACACTGTGCAGAGGACACAGTACACTAACTGTAAATACTGTAGCTGCCTGCCTGTGGTATTAATAGAATCAGAATAACAGCAATTTTCTTCAGGTAGCTTTAGGTGCACACTGTGCAGAGGACGCACTACACTAAATGTAAATACTGCAGCTGCCTGCGGTACTAATAGGATCAGAAGAACACCACCAATTTTCTTCAGGTAGCTTTAGGTGCACACTCTGCAGAGGATGCACTACACTAACTTTAAATACTGCAACTTCCTGCGGTACTAATAGGATCAGAAGAACACCACAAATTTTCTTCAGGTATCTTTAGGTTCACACTGTGCAAAAGCCGCAGTACACTAACTGTAAATACTGTAGCTGCCTGCCTGTGGTATTAATAGGATCAGAACAACAGCAATTGTCTTCAGGTAGCTTTAGGTGCACACTGTGCAGAGGACGCAGTACACTAACTGTTAATACTACAGCTGCCTGCCTGTGGTACTAATAGTATCAGAAGAACACCACCAATTTTCTTCAAGTAGCTTTAGGTGCACACTGTGCAGAGGACACAGTACACTAACTATAAATATTGTAGCTGCCTGCGGTACTAATAGGATCAGAAGAACACCACCAATTTTCTTCAGGTAGCTTTGGGTGCACACTGTGCAGAGGACACAGTACACTAACTGTAAATACTGAAGCTGCCTTCCTGTGGTACTAATAGGATCAGAAGAACACCACCAATTGTCTTCAAGTAGCTTTAGGTACACACTGTGCAGAGGACACAGTACACTAACTGTAAATACTGCAGCTGCCTGCCTGTGGTATCAATAGGTTCAGAACAACAGCAATTGTCTTCAGGTAGTTTTAGATGCACACTGTGCAGAGGACACAGTACACTAACTGTAAATACTGTAGCTGCCTGCCTGTGGTATTAATATGAGCAGAACAACAGCAATTGTCTTTAGGTAGCTTTAGGTGCACACTGTGCAGAGGACGCAGTACGCTAACTGTAAATACTGCAGCTGCCTGCCTATGGTATTAATAATATCAGAAGAACACCACCAATTTTGTTCAGGTAGCTTTAGGTGCACATTGTCCAAAGGACACAGTACACTAACTCTAAATACTGTAGCTGCCTGCCTTTGGTACTAATAGGATCAGAAGAACACCACCAATTTTCTTTAGGTAGCTTTGGGTGCACACTGTGCAGAGGACACAGTACACTAAATGTAAATACTGTAGCTGCCTGCCTGTGGTATTAATAGGATCAGAACAACAGCAATTGTCTTCAGATATCTTTAGGTGCACACTGTGCAGAGGACACACTACAATAACTGTAAATACTGCAGCTGCCTGCGGTACTAATAGGATAAGAAGAAAACCACCAATTTTCTTCAGGTAGCTTTAGCTGCATACTGTGCAGAGGATGCTGTACACTAACTGTAAATACTGTAGCTGCCTGCCTGTGGTATTAATAGGATCAGAACAACGGCAATTGTCTTCAGATAGCTTTAGGTGCACACTGTGCAGAGGACGCAGTACACTAACTGTAAATACTGCAGCTGCCTGCCTGTGGTACTAATAGGATCAGAAGAACACCATCACTTTTCTTCAGATAGCTTTAGGTGCACACTGTGCAGAGGACGCACTACATTAATTGTAAATACTGCAGCTGCCTGCAGTACTAATAGGATCAGAAGAACACCACCAATTTTCTTTAGGTAGCTTTAGGTGCACACCGTGCAGAGGATACACTACACTAACTGTAAATACTGCAGCTGCCTTTGATACTAATAGCATAAGAAGAACACCACCAATTGTCTTCAGGTAGCTTTAGGTGCACACTGTGCAGAGGACACAGTACACTAACTGTAAATATTGCAGCTGCCTGCGGTACTAGTAAAATCAGAAGAACACCACCAATTATCTTCAGGTAGCTTTAGGTGCACACTCTGCAGAGGATGCACTACACTAACTGTAAATACTGTAGCTGCCTGCATGTGGTATTAATAGGATCAGAACAACAGCAATTGTCTTCAGGTAGCTTTAGGTGCACACTGTTTTGAGGATGCAGTACACTAACTGTAAATACTACAGCTGCCTGCCTGTGGTACTAATAGGATCAGAAGAACAACACCAATTTTCTTCATGTAGCTTTAGGTGCACACTGTGCAGAGGAGGCAGTACACTAACTGTAAATACTGCAGCTTCCTGCGGTACTAATAGGATCAGAGGAACACCACCAATTGCCTTCAGGTAGCTTTAGGTGAACACTGTGCAGAGGACATAGTACACTAACTATAAATACTGTAGCTGTCTGCCTGTGGTATTAATAGGATCAGAACAGCAATTGTCTTCAGGTAGCTTTAGGTGCCCACTGTGCAGAGGACGCACTACACTAACTGTAAATACTGCAGATGCCTGTGGTAGTAATAGGATCAGAAGAACACCACCAACTTTCTTCAGGTAGCTTTAAGTGCACACTGTGCAGAGGACGCACTACTCTAACTGTAAATACTGCAGCTGCCTGTGGTACTAATAGGATCAGAAGAACACCACCAATTTTCTTTAGGTAGCTTTAGGTGCACACTGTGCAGAGGACGCACTACACTAACTGTAAACACTGCAGTTGCCTGTGGTACTAATAGGATCAGAAGAACACCACCATTTTTTTTCAGGTAGCTTTAGGTGCACACTGTGCAGAGGACGCACTGCACTAACTGTAAATACTGAAGCTGCCTTCCTGTGGTACTAATAGGATCAGAAGAACACCACCAATTGTCTTCAGGTATCTTTGGGTGCACACTGTGCAGAGGACACAGTGCACTAACTGTAAATACTGTAGCTGCCTGCCTGTGGTATTAATAGGAGCAGAACAACAGCAATTGTCTTCAGGTAGCTTTAGGTGCACACTTTGCAGAGGACACAGTACACTAACTGTAAATACTGTAGCTGCCTACCTGTGGTCTTAATAGGCTCAGAACAACAGCAATTGTCTTCAGGTAGCTTTAGGTGCACACTGTGCAGCGGACGCAGTACACTAACTGTAAATACTACAGCTGCCTGCCTGTGGTACTAATAGGGTCAGAACAACACCACCAATTTTCTTCAGGTAGCTTTAGGTGCACACTGTGCAGAGGACACAGTACACTGACTGTAAATACTGTAGCTGCCTGCCTGTGGTATTAATAGGATCAGAACAACAGCAATTGTCTTCAGGTAGCTTTAGGTGCACAATGTGCAGAGGACACACTACACTAACTTTAAATATTGTAGCTGCCTACCTGTGGTATTAATAGGAGCAGAACAACAGCAATTGTCTTCAGGTAGCTTTAGGTGCACGCTATGCAGAGGACGCACTACATTAATTGTAAATACTGCAGCTGCCGGCGGTACTAATAGGATCAGAAGAATACCACCAATTTTCTTTAGGTAGCTTTAGGTGCACACTGTGCAGAGGACGCACTACACTAACTGTAAATACTGCAGCTGCCTGTGGTACTAGTAGGATCAGTAGCCCACCACCAATTTTCTTCAGATAGCTTTAGGTGCACACTGTTCAGAGGACGCAGTACACTAACTTTAAATACTGTAGCTGCCTGCCTGTGGTATTAATTGGATCAGAACAACAGCAATTGTCTTCAGGTAGCTTTAGGTGCACACTGTGCAGAGGACGCAGTACACTAACTGTAAATACTGTAGCTGCCTGCCTGTGGTATTAATAGGAGCAGAACAACAGCAATTGTCTTCAGGTAGCTTTAGGTGCACACTTTGCAGAGGACACAGTACACTAAATGTAAATACTGTAGCTGCCTATCTGTGGTTTTAATAGTCTCAGAACAACAGCAAGTGTCTTCAGGTAGCTTTAGGTGCACACTGTGCAGAGGACGCAGTACACTAACTGTAAATACTACAGCTGCCTGCTTGTGGTACTAATAGAATCAGAAGAACACCACCAATTTTCTTCAGGTAGCTTTAGGTGCACACTGTGCAGAGGACACACTACACTAACTTTAAATTCTGTAGCTGCCTACCTGTGGTATTAATAGGATTAGAACAACAGCAATTGTCTTCAGGTAGCTTTAGGTGCACGCTATGCAGAGGATGCACTACACTAATTGTAAATACTGCAGCTGCCTGCGGTACTAATAGGATCAGAAGAACACCAACAATTTTCTTTAGGTAGCTTTAGGTGCACACTGTTCAGAGGACGCATTACACTAACTGTAAATACTGTAATTAATAAGACTAATAGGATCAGAAGAACACCAGCAATTTTCTTCAGGTAGCTGTAAATCCTGTAAAAACACCTGCCTGCCTGTCAGTAGGAAGACAATAACAGGAACGGATCTAGCTAAACTGAATACAGTGCATACATATATATACACACAACACCTAGGATGCATATATATATATATATATATATATATATACATATATACACACACACATACACATACATATATACACACACAATACACTGTAAATGTAGCTAACTGACTCACCTGCCTACTCTATCTAACTTAAATAAAATGACACTGTCTCTCTGTCTATCTCTCCGCCGCCGCAACACACTACACAAGGCGGCCACGCAGGCGGCCTTATATAGTGTGGGGCGTGTACAAAACCACCTGAGCCATAATTGGCTTTGGCCAATTACGGCTCTCTGTACAGACAGCGCTGTGATTGGACAAGCATGCGGGTCATAGTGCATGCTTAATAAAAGGGAGGTTTAAACCGCGCTAAAGAGCAAATGCTAGAAAACACTACAGCTGCAACAAAAAAACAACAAATATTTATGTGGCAAAAAAGCATAAGTTTAAAAATAAGTGCGCTCGTAGTGAAAACACAATTGAATATGAAAAGTGATATCCAATAATAAAGTGACAAAATGGAAAAAATAATAATAATAAATAAAAGTGACATTCATACATTAGTCGGGTAAACCTTTGATACAGTGTAAAAAAATGTTCATACATAGGTCAAAAATGAAAAGGCTTGATAAGAATAGATGTTACCAATAAAAAAAAGAAAATTGAGCATCCAAAAGTCCATCCACCTTCACCCAGAAGGGAAAAAAAAGAAGGGAAGAGAAATGTAGAAAAGATCCCAGGATTGAAGATGAATCCAGATTGATGAGTCTATGCCCTTACCAGAAATGGTGGACCTCCTAAAGAGCAAGGTCTAACTTACAGGCAGATACAGCCCTCTGCAGGGACAGATGAACCTCCTGTACGTCTGTATCCTCAGGTGTCCTCAGATATCTGTGGCGTTTCAAGGACTGGCAGACCCAAAAATCCAATCTGGAACTAATACTCGCTTCTTTCAACTCTTCTTCACAGCCACCATATCATCTTTGTCATGATCATCATAATTTGGGTTGCCTGACATGCATTCATGCAGCCAAACAGACGTGCGTCTGTTTTCCTTCCTCCTGTTTGCCTGTGTTGAAAGACTTTACAATAAAATCTTGGTTGCGGGAGGTTCATCAAACCCTGCTGAAATCAACAGGAGCAGAATCTTTAAAATCACTTGTGGGGCGATGCCGCAGTGAATTATGGGCCGTGACACGCCACTCGAATTTGGTGCGCACAGCCCATAACAATCGAAATTCGACGAACGGTCGAACATGCGATGTTCGAGTCGAACATGGGTTCGACTCGAACTCAAAGCTCATCCCTAGTCCCCATTAGTATGCACACAACAAAAAACAAAAATGCCCATGGGACTTTTAAAGAGCACACCTCACAACATATCAAGTACAATTTATAAATGATTTATTCAACACACATTTAAAAACAACGTGATACAGAAAGAAACAAAATATATTAAATAATATTGGTAAATTTTGCATTCAAGTATTCAACCTTTCCATGAGACCTGGATGTGTCACAAAGATGACTGTCAGTAGTCTGGAATAGCTGTGCTAGGTCTTGACGCGTTTCACAAGAAGATTCTCGCTTCTTCGCGAGAAGCACAGATAGATGCAATTGACAAAACACTCCTGGCCTATTGATGTAGTATGAGTTTCTGTATATGGGCGGGTATATCACCCTATATGATAAAAGCCACTTCAAAACAAAACGTCCATAGAGGTAAAATGATTGATGCATGAAAAGCCAACCATGCCAACAAACTACCCCCCCGGGAGCTGTGTGAGGGTGGGGAGATGGAAATCAGTAGCAGCCTGTTTTGCTTGCGTCTATCTAGCAAGGTTACTCTGTGGTTTATACCACAGAGATTTCTGCAGTGTGTAAATGTGCTTTTACTATACAAAGATGCTGTACATAGAAAACTATTACAATATTAGGAATACAATACAAGACTGACAGATATCTATAACAAGCAAAATGCCTAGCAAATGAACAGCCTATGGTCTATACCAGTACAAATACACTTAAAGGTTACTTATCTTCTGTTACTGTATGTTCTTGATCTCCATTGGCAACGATTTTCTGGAGCATCAGGCACCTTTCTTCTATCATGAGTGGCTTCTGATCTTACAAAGCATCATGGTGTGTGTGTCCCTAGCTTATGTCTGAATCCCCCTTGTATGTGCCAGGCTGTTTACCATAGTTACCAAACAACAGAAAACATACCTGTTTACTGTAGCTGTGTAGAAAATGGACTGTTGAAACTGTCAATTAGATACAACAATGATATCTATGTAAACCATTGTCTATTTAAGCCAAGACCTGACAGTAATCTAACAGTCATTCTTTCAGTTTGAGAGCTGAAAGAATCTCAAACAAGTAATGTCTTACTTGTTTACTGTAGCTCTAGAGACAATAGACTGTTCTCAAACTGCCAAAGGAATACAACAATGATATCTACATTCCCATTGTATCCAACAACATTTGTTTGAGAAAGTCTCTGTGACACCAGAATGCTATGAGTCTTATAGAAAAATTATAATTTATCAAATGCAACATATTCCGCCCTTGATTTTTCTCTCAGACTACACACAGAAAATCACTTCATCACTAAGAAAACTCATTCTAAACATTCATTTTCCTTGAATGCAACACCTCCCATATTTCTGTCATTGAGAAGGTGTTTCAGTCTTTAACTAATTGTTCATTAGAAAGTCCATTCTAAAGTTCCTTAGAAACAAGTCCAGTCTTGTAATACATCAAGGCTTTGCTCTCCACAGCTCTTGCGATCTTCCGTCATTCTTTCCATCATGTCCTATGGATCAAATCTGAGTCAGCCTGTGGAGTGGAAAACAAAGCGGATTATCTGTTCCTTCTAATAATACATAAACAGTAGATCCAAGCCCTTCAGCTACAATCTCTCCTCTAAATGGCTTCTTTCCTGGATATCTGACTAACACTTTTCCCCCAGCCATTACCCACTTCTGATCCTCCCAAAGAACATCAATAGGGAGGAGTGTAAATATACTGATATTTCCCAGAAGATCACTGCTGTTTATTTTGGAAGGTTTGATGTTATGTAGCCTCACTTTCCACTCTTGCTGAGAAGTATTCACTAACCAGTCAGAGTCCCAGCCACTGTTTTCAAGCTCATCTGCCAATGCAAATATAACTTTAAACCTTCCTGCCAGATTCCCTCTCATTCCTAGATAGGCTTCAGCTTCAGATACGTCACTCTTGGTTTCTATGTCATGGGAAGCAGTAACATGGTATCTGTTAAGCCCTGTTCTTTCAGGAACCTTACCTAAATACTGAACTCTGCACTCCAGCTGTGGAATCTGTGCCCCAGCCCCTACCATCCTCTCATATGGTGTACTTTTGGCTATTGGCCTAGAATTTAACAACATGACTGCCTGTGTGAGGACCCGATCCTACCCCCTTAGTGTATGTGTGGGTGTAAGTTTGAGTATCTGGTCCTTCAATAGCCCGTTGTATCTTTCAATCAAACCAGCTGCCTGTGGATGGTATGGGATGTGGCACAACCAGTACACTCCAGAATCTTTGGCCCACTGCTGTACTGTTGATCTGGTGAAGTGTGAGCCGTTATTACTTTGGACTTGTTTGGGACAACCATAAGCAAAGACAAGTTTCTGGAGCAGTTGAAGCGTTGCAACTTGATCTGAAAGTTTGCAAGGATGAACAAGCATAAGTCCTGAATAGGTGTCCACTGCAGTGCAACAATATCTCAGTCCATTGTTTCCCCGGGGCAGGGGACCGATGAAGTCAATCTGCCAGATCTCTGCAGGCCTCTCACCACTCTTAATTGACCCGGTGGAGTACTTTTGCAATGGCCATTGTCGCACTTCTCCACACACTGTACAGTTCCCCATTATAGTCTTTATTATGTCCATGGATATAGGCAATCCTCTCTGCTGTGCCCATTCATATGTTGCTTTCTGCCCCAAATGTCCAGATTGCTTGTGAGCCCAGTTGGCCAAGCTCATCAAGACAAGATAAATTGGCACAACTCCCTTCACTTTGGCGATTTCATCTGCAACTCTGTTATAGTTCTCAAAGTCTGGGACTAGGGGCACATGTGCATCAACATGCCCCACTTTTATGGTGCGGGAGTGAGCTTCCTTCCAGATGTAGTCCCAGACTTCCTTGCCTCCCCACACCACCTTTTCATGAATCATCCATTCATTGGACTTCCATGTGGGCATCCAAGTTGTCAGTACTTTAAAAACCGCCCAGCTGTCAGTGTAGATAGTGACATGGGAAGAAGGATCCTCCTGAAGAGTCATCACTACAGCTTTCAACTCTGCATACTGACTGGACCCTCCAATTCCGGTCTCCTGCAGGACTGTGTCGGTACTTGGGTTGTAGGCTGCTGCTGTCCATTTATGCCCAGACGAGGTGACTATGGCTGAACCATCAGTAAACCACGCTGACTCCTTCATGTCTTCTGACAGGGTGGAGCCTCTTGAATGGGGGATGACTGCAGCACAGGAATTTCTTCTTCTGACTGAGTGCTGGTAAAAGTAACAAGCCCTGCCAACTGTTTTGAAATGTCTCTAACATCCCCAGTTGCAATACCACCTCGTTCTTGAAGGTACCACTTCCATTCCATCAGTGTCTGGTTCTGGGCTACAGCTGCCCTAGTGGTCAGTCCATTATCTCTCACCCATCCTGCTATTGGCAATGCAGTATGGATGGTGACTGTGTCCTTTCCTGTAATGGTCTCTAGATGTTGAAGTGCTGTGTAGGCCCCAAACAGCTACTCTAGGGGCGTGTATCTCTTCTGTGTCCCTGTCAGTTATTTGGATCAAAATCCAATGGGTATTGCTCTCAGTCCTTTCTTTTCATTTGGCTGCCATAGACTCCAAGATATGGTACCATTCTGCTCCACTACCTCCAGCTGAAATGGTACTCCTTGTCTCACGGGTCCTAATCCCTGATGCTGCAAAATAGCTTCTTTAGCAGCCAGGAATGCAGTCCGCTGCTCTGAACCCCATGAGAACTCAGTCTTTTTTCTGGTGACATTATATATAGGCCTCAGAATCAGTCCAAGATGTGGCATGAACGATCTCCAGAACCTCACAACTCCAATGAACTTCTGTGCCTCCTTTTTGGTAGTAGGGGGCGACAGCGCCTGGATAGTTTGCACAACTGTCTCTGGAATTTTCCTCTGTGGCCCAGTCCACATCATTCCCAGGAATTTCACTTCTGTGGCAGGTCCTTGGACTTTGTCTCTGTTGATAGCCCACCCTCTGTTCTCCAAGTGCTCTATCAGCAGGTGCAGTGCTTCAGTTACATCTTCTTTTGTCCCAGAGATCATGATGTCATCAATGTAGTGGAACACAGCGACTTTCAAACTCAGGCTACTTAAATCTCGGGCAAACAGTCCATGACAAATCATTGGAAAATGAACATAGTCTTCAGGATGCATGGTGAAAGTGTACTGGTGGCCGTCCCACACCATAGCAAACTGGTCTTGACACTCTGGGTCTATTAAAATCGAAAAGAAAGCATTAGCCAGCTCTATCACAGCATGATACTCTCCTGCATCTTTAGCAATTTTCTCAACAATTGAGATCATATCGGGTACAGATGACTTCAATGGAGGTGCCACTTTGTTTAGACCTCTGTAATCCACAGTCATTCTATATGTTTCATCAGGTTTTTTTTACTGGGAACACCGGAGACGAGAAAGGACTTACAGCAGGTCTAAGGATGCCTACTCTCAACAGTTCTTGAATAGTCTCCCCAATTTATTTCTGGCCTCCAGGAAGTCTGTACTGCTTGAGACAGACTGGCTTCTCTGGTGGAGGAATGTAGACAGGGGTCCATTTCGCATGACCTCTGACCACAGCCTTCACTGCCCTTACCAGATATGCTTTATCAGGATACCCGAATGTGAATGTACCTCGTTCAGTCTGAATTGACTGACCTTGAAGTACATCCATCCCAAGAATATTTTCGGGTAACTCTGATACCAAAACATTTGTCATAAATCCTGATCCCTTGCCAATAGCCAATTTCACCCGTATCCTAACTACTGGTGTAGTTTGCCCTCCCAAACCTTCTACATAAATCAATTCTCCTTTGTGATGGAAAGGATTGCCTTGCAAAAGTATAACTTCAGCTCTGCTATCAACTAAAGCCATTACATGTGTAGGAGCACCATACAGTGACAGGTGCATATGGGCGTCGGTCTCCTGCTGTCACTGCTATTACAGGAGACTCACCTTCCCTTCATAAATTATAAAGAACCTCCCAATCTCCTTTTCTGATTCTCTCTAACTCCTCCCCAGGATAAAGGGATTTGGGTTCATGTTCAGTTTTGGGAATTGGTTTGGGGCTAAAAGGAGGGGTCTGTTTTGTTTTCTCTAAGTCCAGGCTGATGTTATCTTCACTAGGAGTAGTGTTTCTAACCCTGACAGTTTTCCCTACTAAATGTTTCTACCTCTTCAGCATTTCTGCAGTTGAAATCCCATCTATCTCATCTTTAGGTACTCCTGCCTTTAATAGGTCCACACACATTTTTTTCCTAGAAATAACTAGCCTGGTTTTCTCTCCCCCTCCTGTCTTCTCTACCCCATTCCCTTTCTTCTCTGTTCTTTTCTGTTTGTATTGTTCCTGTCTGGCCTTGACCTTATCTACTGCCCTGACAGGTTTTGTTTTAGTCTCCTCTAGCTCCCCCAACTGGCTTAAAAGGGTTGTGGCTTCATGAATCTTGCTGTTTAATCCCAGGCCTCCCAACAAGGACAATAATGGAGCCGCCCTGAGATTAAATGGCACAGACTTCATCAGCTTAGAGTGCAGAGCAGACGTAAAGGGTTCCATATATGGACCCATCCATTCTGGAAATGTATTTAATCCGGTTATACAACCCATCTCACGTAACCTGGAAATACCCTCTCCTATTGCTCTCCAGGGGTAGGTATTTTCCAGGTCAGTAGGACTAGCATATACTCGGACTATTCCATCTCTCACGAGGTCTAACAGTGAAAAATTCACGCTAAACTCTCGGGCTTTTCGCATTGCCTGACGCAATTGTGGATCATGGGTTAACACTCCCATAGTCACTGCTTCCTTACCTGACAAAACAACACTGTCCGCCCCTTCATCCCATAAGTGTAGGAGCCAACTCAATAGGGGTTCCCCAGACCTTTGTTTGTATTGTTTTGCCAGCTCTTGGAGTTCAGTTTGTGTAAACTCCTGTACTTCTTCAAATTAAACATCTCTGGGGTTGCGATAATGCACCTCCCCATCTGCCATATCCTTTCTATCATGTTGCCATTTCCTATGCTTAGTAATGAGAGGTCTGGCATACTTTTTCTTTCCCACTAGCAGATCATCATGCGAAATATCAAACTCTATCCCCTCATCCTCATTATCATTTGAGGAGAGCACATCCTCACAATCCCAATTTTGGGATGAGACAATGGCATGTACCCTGGCTTTACTAACAGGTTTACGGCCCTTCCTTTTCCTTAAGGCATTCATTGATTTGGTCATGAGGGCTGCACACCGCTCTTGCAAATCATCAGCCCGACTAGCGGTTGAACATACACACTCTGAAGCAACTGCTAGCCGGTCTTTTAATACCTTAACTTCTGCCTCTGCCTTCCCCCTTCTATGTGATTCGGTGTAAATAGCATGAAGAAAATACCAGCCCACTGTGGACACTGTCCTCTTCTCTTTTTTACTTAAATCCAACCCCTTAAGGCTAAAATCTACAAAATGATCTGAGACTTTATCACCCCAAGTCAGCTTCAAGGGAGAAGCATACCACAAATTCTTTAGCAAGAGGCTCCCACTCATTGTCTCTGGCCCAGATAGGTAAGCTGCACACTTCCTTCTGGCCAGCAGAACCCTCTGCAGCCTTGCTTTTCCTAAACAGCTTATGCAGCATTTTATCTAGCACAAGCTACACAACACACTATAGAAAAACAGGTCTGCTTCAATTGCACATATCGCGGCACGAGGCCCCAAATGTTTTGCTTGCGTCTATCTAGCAAGGTTACTCTGTGGTATAATGAGATTTCTGCAGTGTGTAAATGTGCTTTTACTACACAAAGATGCTGTACATACAAAACTATTACAATATTAGGAATACAACACAAGACTGACAGATATTGATGTAACCGCGCAATATTATACAATCTAGTATACCCTATATAACTATTGCATATATGTATTAATTTGTCTAGTCCCTACAGTTAGCTAGTCTATTAGAGTCTGATAAGCACAATGATATAACAAACACCTCTGCTTAGTAAACAAGTTATATTTATTTCCCAAAAAAATAGGAATGTACTAAAACAGCACAATTAGGGAAAAAACTAACATAAAAGGTATTACAAGAAATTGCAATGTTACAAAGCTTACAATCAGAACACAATATACTTATCACGTCCTCTCGGCTGGTCTTCAGGTATAGTAAGAGAGAGCTCTGTGCCGCATGGAGTTTAGGCCCAAGTCAGCATTCAGAGCCTCATGGTAAGACTTTGCAGCAACAAAGAGAACTCTCTGTAACAACCCTTTTTACAAACTCACTCATCACTCATTCAAACTCCCCCCATTGCCAGTCCCATTTGCTTTGGACCAATCAGTGTTCACATGACAATCCTCCACATATTACTGACTGCTCTGCCATACTTGGCTCTGGGGGCAGTATTGCAGTCCATGCGCCGTGTGGCCGTCTTTGTAATCAATCTCTTTGTAGCTTCTAGCACACCAGGTGGGCTGGAGATAAGCCCTTTTGCTATGCAGATTCTGTTTGGGGCCACATTCCTCTGTACCTTTTAAAACTGTGGAACTGCAAGTGTCAGCATGGCTGGTCCTGGAAACAAGGAAACACACACACAACATCCAGAAATATGATAGTAATTCATGTTGAATTCCAACAGATATCTATAACAAGCAAAATGCCTAGCAAATGAACAGCCTATGGTCTATACCAGTACAAATACACTTAAAGGTTACTTATCTTCTGTTACTGTATGTTCATGATCTCCATTGGCAATGATTCTCCTGGAGCATCAGGCACCTTTCTTCTATCATGAGTGGCTTCTGATCTTGCAAAGTATCATGATGTGTGTGTGTGTCCCTAGCTTATGCCTGAATCCCCCTTTTATGTGCCAGGCTGTTTACCATAGTTACCAAGCAACAGAAAACATACCTGTTTACTGTAGCTGTGTAGACAATGGACTGTTGAAACTGTCAATTAGATACAACAATGATATCTATGTAAACCATTGTCTACTCAAGCCAAGACCTGACAGTAATCTAACAGTCATTCTTTCAGTTTGAGAGCTGAAAGAATCTCAAAAAAGTAATGTCTTATTTGTTTACTGTAGCTATAGAGACAATAGACTGTTCTCAAACTGCCAAAGGAATACAACAACGATATCTACATTCCCATTGTATCCAACAACATACGTTTGAGAAAGTCTATCTCTGTGACACCAGAGTCTTATAGAAAAATTATATTTTATCACACGCAACACACAGCCTCAGGAGACCAGACCCTGGGCGGAAGATGTATATCTCCCCAAGAAGGTACTCATATCCTCAGAGGGGAACGGATTGCACAGCTGATGGCTGGTAATATGGCAGGCATGCATTAATCATTGTACCTCTATGGACATTTTGGGATGAAGTGGCTTTTATAATTTAGGGTGATATACCCACCCATATACAGAAATTTTCTGACTACCTTAAAAAGAGTCATCCATACTACATCAGTAGGCCAGGAGTGTTTAATCAATTGCATCTATCTGTGCTTCTCCCGAAGAAGTGAGACTCTTCTCACGAAATGCATCGAGACCTAGCACAGCTATTCCAGACTACTGACAGTCATCTTTCTGACACATCCAGGTCTCATGGAAAGGTTGATTACATGAATGCAAAATTTACCAATATAATGACATTTAATATATTTTTTTCTTTCTGTATCACATGTTGCTTTTAAATGTGCGTTGAATAAATAATTTATAAATTTTACTTGGTATGTTTTGAGGTCCGCTCTTTAAAAGTCCCATGGGCATTTTTGTTTTTTGTTGTGTGCATGGTATACAGTACTTAGCCTGTCTTTGCAATTTTTACTTTGCACAGAGTGGTCCTTTTGCTCCTTTTCTGGGGTCCCCTGCCAGCACTCTCTGCTCCTCCTCTTCTCCAAGTACCCCCATAGCAAGCTGTGTGCTATGGCGGCACACGTGCGGGCGTGTTCCTGAGCCAGACTGTGTGCGTCTATAGACAAATACAGTGCTACTCAGCCCCACCCCCACCCACTCCCTCTGGACAGGGTTTGATTAACAGCAGCAGGAGCCAATAACTCACACTGCTCTCACAGCCTTCTGTAAATGCAGGAAGATAGCAGAAAAGAGATGCGGCTGGGCACAATGCTGGATCGATAGTGTTTAGGGAAGAGGGTGGCACAGCAAGTGATACATAGTTTTTTTACCTAAATGCAAGGAATGCGGTACTTTCAAATCTAGAATATTCAATTTGTGCAGAATACAGTTTTTTCTCTCTTTGTAACACTCCCTTTTATTGTAACCTCTTCCATCTTTTAGGGTCATACCATATATTGTAATTTCTTCCACGTCACTTTCTATAACCCTGCCTTATTCTCAGATCATTTATAAGCTCTTCCATCTTCTGAAGTCCTCCTTTATATCGTCATAGATTATAAAAGGTTTTCTTCTCCCAAAGCCCACTCTTATACTAGATAGTCTGTAATGCAGCGTACACACGATCGGAAATGCCACCAGCAAAACTCCGATGAGAGCTTTTTGTTGGAAAATGCGACCGTGTGTATGCTCCATTGGTCTTTTGCTGGCGGAATTCCAGCCAGCAAAAGATTGAGAGCATGTTCCCTATTTTTCGGTCGGAAAATGTTCCTATCCGAAAATGCGATCGTCTGTATGCAATTCAGACACGCAAAAAATCACGCATGCTCAGAATCAAGTAAGAGATGGAAGCGGTCGTTCTGGTAAAATGAGCACTCGTAATGGAGATAGCACATTCGTCACGCTGTAAATTTGTGGATCTTTTAATGCAGCGCATTCTTTTGTTCTTTATAATGCTAGAAGAATGAATTTGTTTTGCTGCTGATATTCACACAGAGTTCTCACAAACGTATTTCTTTATTATTTCTCGTGATCTCCTGAATAATCGTTTTTGTTTTTAAAGCCAGATCTCTATAATAATGTTTAGAATTATTTTTTATAGTCATCTTTTTTTATTTTATTTTTTTTAATCAAGATCTCCTGTTTTTTTGATTATTTTAAAATTATTTTCTAGTGATCTCCATATTTTTTTTTTTTTGTGTGTCAAGTTTCCACAACAACATTATTATCTTGTATTTTTAAAGCTCAAGGAGGTTGGTTGTTTTCCCTGCATCCTTCCTTGGAGGCTGTGGGTCTGGAGGTGGACTTGTGGCAGGAGGAGGAGGAGGAGGATGGGCGAGCGCACATAAGTGCATGTTTTCACTAATTTGGCCCCTCAACCCCTTCCGAAGGGCCTGAAAAATAATATTCTCACACATGAAGCATTGGTCCTCTTCCATTTGCAGCAATTTTGCAGCTACATAGCAGCCATAGGCCTCTTCAGCGTCAGGGGGTGTTTTCAGGGCCACATCAGCATCCTTAATGAGGCCCAGTGCTGCCTCCTCCACGTTACTCATCTTCCTGGCCCTTTTTGTTGTAAGGCAGAGGGGAGGCACCTGGGATTGGGTGAGGCTACTGGGCCTGGCCGCCTCCTGGCTGCCACATTCCAGAGCCTCATTCTGACTGAGGTCTTCCTGTGTATGAAAAAGACACATAGTGTTAGTTTTTGATTCATCAATCACACACAATTTTCAGCTCATGACTGTTGCAAATTGAATGTTAATAAATAGAAAAGACTATCATTCTGAGCCCAGCATTTTTCATTCTTGTACCAATCATTTTTGGCCCCTACTGTCTATTGATATGTAAAACACTTTTTGTTCAATCATTCATTTGTTATCAGTAATAACATCTAGTTAACAACAATCATTTTCGGACAATAATGTTCAAAAATACTATACCTGGCTCCAGCTGGGCTCCTCAACTTCTTCCAGGATGGAAGACCCAGGTTGGTCCTCGGGAAGCCTCAGCTGGGGTTGAGGGAAGGGTTGAGGGAAGGGTGGATGGAAGTATAGAAAGTGATTCCTTGGCTTCAATCTGGTCTTCCAGAAACCGCATCCTGTTGTAGTACCACAAACTGGGTACATACACATCCTTTGCTGCTGCTCCTGATTTCATGGAAGCCTGGACCTTATTAAGCTCCTGATGAAGGCAATAGCAACACATTTTTGACACTATAATGTCTGATATTGCCTTCAGTTTTTCAATGCTGAACTTTGTAAGTTCCTGAGTTGTGTATGTTATGTTTTGAAACATGCCTGTTTATGTACTAAAAAAATATTTTCAAGGTAAAACTTTAAAAAAAAAAAAAGATGTTTTTTTTTTTAAATATGTTTTACAACACACATGTGAATGTGCATGGAGCAAAATGTTTTATACTCAACAATGTGTGGCTTCTTCTTTCAATGCTCAATACCAGTTTTTGTATTAAGTTGGTATTTACAGTGACAACAGGTTTTATTTAATAATGGAAAAACCACTTGGCACTACAAGTGCACTAGGATAACCTAGGAGACAGCTATAAGAAACACAAGCAGTAAATCAAAATCAAGATTTTATCAGATCAAATGTTTTTTTAATATCTAAAATAATTACAAATTTGCTGGCATAGCAATGGCCCCCCCCTACCCGTAAAATAATCAACATATGTTTGACGCACTTCAAGGGCCCTTTGGGGGGGCAAGCCAGTACAGCCAGCTTCCAGGGCTGTCATTGTCATTTCTGGAAGTCCGGCCTCAGGCCCAACTGAGGCAACATGATTCGGAGCATTTCTCTTTAAAAAGTTGTGAAGTATGCAGCATGCTAGAACTATGTGGTTAAGTTTGTACTCTGCTATATTTATTGCTGTAAGAAATAGGCGGAACCGACTGGCCATTATCCCAAAGGCATTCTCCATGACACTTCTGGCTCTGGCCAGCTGGTAAATGAAAACCCTCTTCTCTGGGGTGAGGGTCCTCTGGGGGAATGGCCTCATCAGGTGATCTCCCAGACCAAATGCTTCATCAGTGATAAAAACAAATGGGAGTCCTTCCACGTTCTCTTCCGCAGGTGGCGATCCCAAGCCACCACTCTGGAGACGTCGGTAGAACTCGGTCTGGGCAAAGACTCCACCATCTGTCACCCGGCCATTCTTCCCCACGTCCACAGAGAAACTCGTATGTCACCAACACCACCGCCATCAGCACAATACTATGAAATCCCTTATAGTTAAAATAGTATGACCCCGAGTGGTGTGGTGGGACGATGTGGATGTGCTTCCCATCGATTGCCCCTCCGCAGTTGGGAAAGTCCCAACGATGAGCAAATTGGGAAGCCACAGTCTGCCATTCCTGTGGCATTGAAGGAAACTGTGGAGTCAAAAAAGAAAAAAAAATATTAGTACTTTTGCACATAACATTGCAAGCAGATTAGACACAAACATTCTTGGCCAACTTCAGTATAACATTTATTTTAAGGAGTATTTAAAGACAAAAAAATAAGGTCCACTTATCAGATTCCTCACCCCCTCTGATGGTCCATTAAAAACATTTTATTGGGGGGGGAGGGTTATAAATGAGTTTTGGACCCCCAAAAAAGCCTCTGGCACTCTGCCTGAATTTAAGGACAACAATAACATTTGGACACTTTTTGGGGGTTGTTTAGGGTAAAGCACTACAATGGAGCTGCCAAAATACATTGTGAAGTGACTAGGCTAGGTGTATATGGGCCTGGGATAGCATGCTGGTGAGGTTAGTGAAGGCAAATATGCATGAAGGACAAAAAAGGAGCATTAAAAGCTTATAGCATGTATGAGGACAAAGGGGACATTCACAGCATATTACAATCATGGTAATTGGGGAATGATGAAAGAAATACAAAACATTAGCATACATTAAATACATAGTGTAACGAGCCCCTGCTCGCTCGATTCCACTCTCCCGACACTCCTCTGCGGCTATAGAATCAGATTGCAGATCGCAACATCTGATGGTTCGGTCATCCAATGCTCCGGGATTCGAACTACAGCTATGTGCCGATCGAATCCAGTTGTGATAGCTCAGAACAAACACCAGGCAGGCTGTATGTAAGTTCAAACAGGAATCTCCTTTTTATTGATGCACACAACACACTTTTATACACAGCAGTTTGAACACCCCGCCCCCAACAACCACTTTCCTATTGGTCAATTGTAAAGTACACTCGAGTCTTCACTCAGGTCCTCTTGTCCATGCAAATGAGGACTTGAAACAGGGTCAGCAGGGATTGGTCCGATAGCTTGAATAGGAGGACTGATATGTGTAATGACACAGAGAAGCCCCAGGGGGTAATTAAAGTACATAAACAAACAGTCAAACACAGAACAATGCCTTCCTTCCAGACCATGGAGCCGTCTGGAGGGGGTTAGCCTTAAAACAGGGCAGCAGATCCCCCCCACTGTGTAATAGAATCAAAGGGAAATACTTCAGTATTCCAAGCTTCATGACAATACTCCCCCCTGGAAAACAGTCCAACAGCCACAGTGGGACCCCGAACGGATCAACTCGACGGATGTTGGAAAAGTAGTCTAAAGGTTCTAACAGTATGAATCGGTCACTCTTTGTAATATGGCAAATACAGGGTTCCCAGAGTCTGTGTCTCTTGGGGGAATATGGACCTGAATCCAAAGTAACACCACCTCAAGGGTTCTCAGGCATAGAGCTCACAAAGAGCACTGCTCCCCCAAATGCCAGGGCCCACGATCGGTTGGCAAGAGGCTAACATTCAGTCCCCTCCAAAAGCCTCTGTCCTGGCTAGGTCTGTCACATTTCTTCCTTGCCGGCAGGCGACTAACACAGGAGGAGACCCCAGACAGATTTACTCCGAAGTTAGTCCATAGTTCCAGTCCCCTAATGCCTGTACCCACACAGTACCCCAAACAAATTCTTCCAAACAGAGCATTACTTACCCAGCCAACCTCTGCCTCTCTCAAAGAACATGCCCGCCACTGGGGACAGGCCTGAACTGGCCCTTCTCCCTGGAGTCCTTTCAGCCGCTGGAGAGAAGACAGGGTGACTGGGCTCACTCCATCATGCTGTTGGGGATCTGGGCCGACTGCCCAGCATCCCTGGGGTATACAAGTGGGGACTGAAGTCCCATCCACTATTAGTAGGTGAAAATCCGACAGTGCTTGCAAAGCATGGCTGACATCCTCCTGTCTCAGTGTCACACCATTTTCTCGGTTTGTGTCAGTGGAGACCAAAGTCCCATCCACTACCACAGGAACTCCCTCTTCTGTTAGTTGAGGGCAGAGCCCAGCAGCACTCTGCCCGGTTGCCAGCCCTTCAGCTGGGGACTCGACATCCTCCGCTCTGGCTAACCGTTGGTGCAGGGGGCTTGCTTCCTCCACTCCCAAACTGTGTAACTGCCATTGGGGAGGAGAGCTGGCTGCTTCCTTTTCCATTCCCTCATCTGGATGTTGGGACGATATGTCTGTTTTACTGTCTCCCAGGTGCACGGATCTTTGCTGGGGAGGAAAGACCACTTCCTCCACCCTGGCCAACTGTTGGGGAGGGACGACAAATACCTCCTCTCCCTTCTCCCCCTGTATCCTGATCTGCTGCTGGGAAGTGACCACCTCCTTCTCACCCTGAGCCTCCAGGACTGCCACAGATCTTGGAACCTCTGTCCAGTGACCAGCGCTTCAGCTGGGGAAGTTCCTTGTGACTCCACAGATACTGCTGTTGGTGCTGGGCAGAGCACAGTGAAGTTTGGCCCTACTAACAGCTCTTCATTTGCTGGAGACTCACCAGGTTGTTTGTTCTTCCTCGGCAGAAAAGTCTATCAAATCCCCTGTCTCTGCAACTGGTGTCTGGGGATAAAGGTTCACCATCTCCTGTCCGTGGAACCCAGAAGATGCTATCAGTGCTGGACAGAGGTTAGCAGAGCTCTGCCCTGTTGTCAGCACTTCAGCTTTGGGGATAGCGATCTCCACATTTTCCACTGCCGATTCTCTGGCATTCTGCTGGACAGGAACATTCCTCCATCCAAGATCATCCAATGCAGAAACAGGTTCATCAAGGTCAGTCAGCACTTGCTCCATCCACCATAAGACCTCCACGTCCAAAGCTGCGGGGGCAGCTTGGCAAAGCACACTGTTACTCTTACTCTTACTCTGCCACATTGTCGACTCTTCAGCCAGGATTTCAGAGTTGTCAACTGGTATTTCCTGATAGTCCCAGGCAAAGAGAGCCCCACCCTGCTGCTGAGCAGAGTCTAACAGCTGTCTGTAGGCGATCTCAAGCTCCCATTCCTGAACGGCCAGAAACTCCAAATCTTCCTGTGCCCAGTGCACTTCCGAGACATTCAGTCTTCGCTCTCTGTGCTCCATTATTTCCTCCAAACGCCACTCCCGATCACTCCCAAAGTCAGGGTCCCTGGACAGCCTCCAGTACAACAATCCCAGGCCATCGTAGTCAAAGCCTTCCGTGGGGCTGTCATCCGCTGTCCATGGGCACACTTGGGCTACATACCACTGGAGGGCTGTGTAGCTCTCGTCCAACTGCATTTATGCCTGGATCAGCCTGCTTAACTCAGCTGTCCACTCCTGGTCCGGCTGTACCCCCAATAACAGCATTCATACTTCATACTGCGACCAGTACCTTACATGGATGGAGGGGAGAACTTTTCCCTGGTTTCGCTGCTCACAGGCTAGCTCTTCCTTCCAGAGTTTGCAGCGGATAGAATCAAACCATCCCAGCAGGACCTGCTCTGATACTGGTCCTTTATGCTGTATCTGCATCTCTCGCAACCTCCTTCTGAATTCCTCTTCCATGGTGGCTGGTATCTGTACCTCTCCTCTCCTGCTATCTGGACTTTGGATCCAGGTGATGGTTTGGATGTGTTCACGGCAAGGAAGCACGATCCCACCGGTCCCTCCCAGCTCTCAAGTAAGTCTTTCAGTCTCCTGCAGGCTGGTTTGGCTGTGTTTTCCTGATCCTATCACTACCGCAGGCAGCTAAATAAGCTACAAGTTAGTTTTTTGCAAGCTCTGCACAGTGTTCACCTAAAGCTACCTGTGTAGAAGGTTGGTGGTGTTTTCCTGATCCTATCACTACCACAGGCAGCTAAATAAGCTACAAGTTATTTCTTTGCGAGCTCTGCACAGTGTTCACCTAAAGCTACCTGTAGAAGGTTGGTGGTGTTTTCCTGATCCTATCACTACCGCAGGCAGCCAAATAAGCTACAAGTTATTTTTTTGCAAGCTCTGCAGTGTTCACCTAAAGCTACCTGTAGAAGGTTGGTGGTGTTCTCATACTACAGGCAGGCAGTTGATTTTGCTATCTGCAGTATATATATATATATATATATATATGTCACAAGCCAATAAAAGAGGGCAAGCAGGCTCTGTGTCTAGAGGCAACAGTGCTGGTCATGGAGACGGTGCATCCTCATCAGAACGTGGCCGTGGGACACGCTTGGCCTTTTTTTTGGCAGCTGGCCGTGTTGAGCCGCAACATGCAGAAGACTTGGTCGAGTGGATGACCAAGCCGTCCTCATCCTCCTCATCCTCTCTCACCCATGCTCAGGGTACTTTGTCTGGCAAAGCAGCTGCCAACGCGGCCTCTTCCCTCGGCTCAATGGCATCAGTGACTCCTTCCCTAGCCCCACCATGTCCTCCTGAGAAGTCCCTCGAACTGTTTGACCACAGTGTTGGGTACATGCTCCAGGAGGATGCCCAGTGTTTGGAAGGCTCTGATGATGATGCTGAGCTAGATGAAGGAAGTAACGTGAGCACGGACAGAGGGGGTGCCCAAGAAGGACAGCAATCTGACAGTCATGCTCCCCCTGCTGCAGCATACTGCCAGGTTTGCTCCAGTGATGAGGAGGGAGGGGATGATGAGGTCACTGACTCAACGTGGGTGCCTGATAGGAGAGAGGAGGAGGCACATCACCAATGAGGCAGGATGCCCTCCAGGGGCCAGCCTAAGGGCAGCACACTGACTGCATCACACCCCAATGCTCCACATGTGCAGGGCGCTGCAGTCTCTGCGCATTATTCAAAAAGTTCTTTGCTGTGGGCTAAATAAGCTACAAGTTATTTTTTGCGAGCTTCCGCACAGTGTTCACCTAAAGCTACCTGTAGAAGGTTGGTGGTGTTTTCCTGATCCTATCACTACTGCAGGCAGCTAAATAAGCTACAAGTTATTTTTTTGCGAGCTCTGCACAGTGTTCACCTAAAGCTACCTGTAGAAGGTTAGTGGTGTTTTCCTGATCCTATCACTACCGCAGGCAGCTAAATAAGCTACAAGTTATTTTTTTGCGAGCTCTGCAGTGTTCACCTAAAGCTACCTGTAGAAAGTTGGTGGTGTTTTCTTGATTCTATCACTGCCGCAAGCAGCTAAATAAGCTACAAGTTCGTTTTTTGCAAGCTCTGCACAGTGTTCACCTAAAGCTACCTGTAGAAGGTTGGTGGTGTTTTCCTGATCCTATCACTACTGCAGGCAGCTAAATAAGCTACAAGTTATTTTTTTGCAAGCTTTGCAGTGTTCACCTAAAGCTACCTGTGTAGAAGGTTGGTGGTGTTTTCCTGATCCTATCACTACCGCAGGCAGCTAAATAAGCTACAAGTTAGTTTTTTGCAAGCTCTGCACAGTGTTCGCCTAAAGCTACCTGTGTACAAGGTTGGTGGTGTTTTCCTGATCCTATCACTACCGCAGGCAGCTAAATAAGCTACAAGTTAGTTTTTTGCAAGCTCTGCAGTGTTCACCTAAAGCTACCTGTGTAGAAGGTTGGTGGTGTTTTCCTGATCCTATCACTACCGCAGGCAGCTAAATAAGCTACAAGTTATTTTTTTGCGAGCTCTGCACAGTGTTCACCTAAAGCTACCTGTAGAAGGTTGGTGGTGTTTTTCTGATCCTATCGCTACTGCAGGCAGCTAAATAAGCTGCAAGTTATTTTTTTGTGAGCTCTGCAGTGTTCACCTAAAGCTACCTGTAGAAGGTTGGTGGTGTTTTCCTGATCCTATCACTACCGCAGGCAGCTAAATAAGCTACAAGTTATTTTTTTGCTAGCTCTGCACAGTGTTCACCTAAAGCTACCTGTAGAAGGTTGGTGGTGTTTTCCTGATCCTATCACTACCGCAGGCAGCTAAATAAGCTACTAGTTAGTTTTTTGCGAGCTCTGCACAGTGTTCAGCTAAAGCTACCTGTAGAAGGTTGGTGGTGTTTTCCTGATCCTATCACCACCGCAGGCAGCTAAATAAGCTACTAGTTAGTTTTTTGCGAGCTCTGCACAGTGTTCACCTAAAGCTACCTGTAGAAGGTTGGTGGTGCTTTCCTGATCCTATCACTACCGCAGGCAGCTAAATAAGCTACTAGTTAGTTTTTTGCGAGCTCTGCACAGTGTTCAGCTAAAGCTACCTGTAGAAGGTTGATGGTGCTTTCCTGATCATATCACTACCGCAGGCAGCTAAATAAGCTACAAGTTATTTTTTTGCGAGCTCTGCAGTGTTCACCTAAAGCTACCTGTAGAAGGTTGGTGGTGTTCTCATACTACAAGCAGGCAGTTAATTTTGCTATCTGCAGTATCATTACATATATATATATCTGAGCTTAGTGCAGCTACAGGCCATTAGTATGTCTGGAAGGCCAACAAGGAGAGGCAGACAGTCACAAGCCAATAAAAGAGGGCAAGCAGGCTCTGTGTATAGAGGCAACAGTGCTGGTCGTGGAGACGGTGCATCCTCATCAGAACGTGGCTGTGGGACATGCTTGGCCTTTTTTTCGGCAGCTGGCCGTGTTGAGCCGCAACATGCGGAAGACTTGGTTGAGTGGATGACCAAGCCCTCCTCATCCTCCTCATCCTCTCTCACCTATGCTCAGGGTACTTTGTCTGGCAAAGCAGCTGCCAACGCGGCCTCTTCCCTCAGCTCAATGGCATCAGTGACTCCTTCCCTAGCCCCACCATGTCCTCCTGAGGAGTCCCTCGAACTGTTTGACCACAGTGTTGGGTACATGCTCCAGGAGGATGCCCAGCGTTTGGAAGGCTCTGATGATGATACTGAGCTTGATGAAGGCAGTAACGTGAGCACGGACAGAGGGGGTGCCCAAGAAGGACAGCAATATGGCAGTCATGCTCCCCCTGCTGCAGCATACTGCCAGGTTTGCTCCAGTGATGAGGAGGGAGGGGATGATGAGGTCGCTGACTCAATGTGGGTGCCTGATAGGAGAGAGGAGGGAGGAGGAGGAGGCACATCACCAATGAGGCAGGATGCCCTCCAGGGGCCAGCCTAAGGGCAGCACACTGACTGCATCACATCCCAACGCTCCGCATGTGCAGGGCGCTGTAGTCTCTGCGCATTATTCAAAAAGTTCTTTGCTGTGGGCCTTTTTTGAGACGAGTGCATCAGCTCGCACTGCTGCTATTTGCAACATATGTCTCAAGTGTATGTCCCGTGGCCAAAACATCTCCCGCTTGGGCGCCACATGCTTGACCAGACATGTGTTGACCTGCCATGCAGTTCTTGGCAAGCGTATCGAAAAGACCCACACCAAAGAACAAAGAGGACCTCTCCTTGCTCCTCATCAGCTGAGATCTCCAACCCCACTATATCTTCAGTCCTCTTTGAGATCTGCACTGAAAGGAATGAAGGTGTAGAATTAGGCGTGTCACAGCCAAGTACTTGTGGGCAATCGGCTTTTCGTACACCGATGTCAGATTGTACCAGACAAATTTCCCTACCCCAGCTGCTGCACCGCTGAAAAAGTTCGCTCCCAGCCATCAACATGCCCAGCAGTTGAATGCTAGCTTGGCAAAATTACTAGCACTTCAACTGCTGCCTTTTCAGTTGGTAGACTCTGCCCCCTTCCGTGAGTTTGTGGAATGTGCGGTTCCTCAGTGGCAGGTACCCAAACGCCACTTTTTCTCATGGAAGGCGATTCCGGCTCTCTACCGGCATGTGGAAGGCAATGTCCATGCCTCTCTGGACCGGGCGGTCAGCGGTAAGGTGCATATTACTGCTGACTCATGGTCCAGCAGGCATGGACAGGGACGTTACCTAAGTTTCACCACGCATTGGGTGACTCTGCTGGCAGCTGGGAAGGATGCAGGACAAGGTGCAGTAGTGTTGGAGGTTGTTCCACCACCACGCCTCCAAAATGCCACTACTAATGATTGTGACACACCTCTCTCCTCTACCCCCTCCTCTTCTTCTTCCTCCATGGCCTCTTCCTGTGCTTTGTCCTCGTAACCAGCGGTGCTCCGTAGGCGTTCAAGGGGCTATGCAAGTACGCAGGCCAAAAGATGCCATGCGGTGCTTGAGCTGGTGTGCTTGGGGGACAGGAGCCACACTGGGGCAGAGGTTCTGTCAGCTCTGCAGGGGCAGGTTTAGAGGTGGTTGACGCCACACCAACTTAAGGCAGGAATGGTGGTTTGCGACAATGGCACCAACCTCCTCTCTGCCCTCCGACAGGGACAAATGACCCATGTGCCCTGTTTGGCTCACATCCTTAACTTGTTGGTGCAGCGGTTCTTAGGCAGCTACCCAGGCTTACAGGATGTCCTGAGACAGGCCAGGAAAGTCTGTGTGCATTTCCGACAGTCATATAATGCCAGTGCTCGGCTGGCAGACTTCCAAAAGGAGTTTAACCTGCCCAAGAACCGCCTAATCTGTGACATGCCCACCAGGTGGAACTCAACGTTGGCCATGCTGCAGTAGGCCATCAATGAGTACTTGTGTGACTATGGCACCAGGACAGGGTCAGGGGAGCTTGTTTTTTTCCCCACGCCAGTGGGCCATGATCAGGGATGCATGCACTGTCCTGTCACCATTTGAGGAGGCCACGAGGATGGTGAGCAGTGACAGTGCATGCATCAGTGACACTGTCCTCCTTGTCCACCTGTTGGAGAACACGCTGCGTGAAATAATGGACAGGGCACTTGAGGCAGAAAAGAGGCAGGAAAAGGAGGACTTCCTTAGCTCTCAAGCCCCCCTTTATCCAGACAGTGTTCCTGCGTGCCCGCCGATCAGGAGGAGGAAGAGGAGGATGATTGTGTCAGTATGGAGGTGGAGCCTGGCACTCAGCATCAGCAGCAGTCTTTAAGGGATCAGTCCCAAGAAACACATGGACTTGTACGTGGCTGGGAGGAGGTGGCTGTGGACCATGTCGTCCTTAGTGACCCAGAGGACTCCGGACCGAATGCCTCAGCAAACCTGCGCTGCATGGCCTCCCTGATCCTGCAAAGCCTGCGTAAGGATCCTCGTATTCGTGGTATCAAGGAGAAGGACCAATACTGGCTGGCAACCCTCCTTGATCCACGTTACAAGGGTAAGGTTGCGGACCTTATCTTGCCGTTGCAGAGGGAGCAGAGGATGAAACATCTTCGGGAGGCCTTGCAGAAAGGTCTGTGCAACGCATTTCCAGGGACTGGGAGGTTGCAAACTCCTGTTTCTGGACAACGTGTTACTGAGGCTTCGGTCTGTCAAAGAAGGAGCGGTGGAGAAGTTGACCGCCTGACCGATGCGTTCAGACAATTTTTTAGTCCACAGCTTGGACTTGGACACCGAAAATCCTCTGGGTTACTGGGTCTTGAGGATGGATCACTGGCCAGAGCTTGCACAGTATGCAATTGAGCTACTGGCCTGTCCTGCATCCAGCGTTCTTTCGGTACGCACATTCAGTGCTGCTGGAGGCTTTGTAACCGATCACAGGGTGCGTCTGTCCACCGACTCGGTCGATCGACTAACCTTCATAAAAATTAATCAGTCTTGGATCACCACCAGCTACCAAGCACCTGATGCTGATGTAACTTAATAATTTTTTTTGAAATCTCAGATCCCTTCAAAGACTGCCTATGCTGATGCTGAGTGACCATCCTGAGTAATTATCCTCTTCCTCCTTAATGATCATGCTGATAGCTTGTAAGAACATTTTTGGTTCTGGGCGCCGCCACCAGTGCCTAAGGCCCAATTTTTCAGCCCCTGTTTAACAGGGGAGTGTAATTACAATTTTTGATGCAATACTTTGCAGCAGGGCTCGTTCCTGCGTTCCAACTAGAGTTTCTGTGAGGGGGGGTGTGTCCAAGATGGCCATCTGAGAGGTCGCATATACCGGAGCTCTGCTGGCACAGGTTTAAAAATCCTGTCTCCCCTGGGCACTGTGAGCGGTGAAGAGGAAGAGAATATACTCGGGTGAGAACCCGCTCATCCGAGGCAGCCGTGGGTGAGGATCCGTCTCTCACAGAGGGAGGAAGTAAGATCCCCGTCCCCCTTATCTGCTAGTGTGGAGAGCAGCGCCACGAGGCAAAGTATCACACTGTCCCGTCCAGGAACGGTGTGGAGCAGCGGCGGTGACATCACTCGGATGAGACGTCACTCATCCAGGGCAGCCGTGGGTAAGGGGAAGAAGCTCCGATTCCCACAGTCAGAGGAGGTGGAAACCCTGTCCCCCCCGCACGTGTGGAGCACCGTGCTGAGAGGAAATACAGTATGGCGACACAGACAGAGCCTCCTGAGCCACAGGAGTTAAATGTCCCCCCTCATCCCAGCTCCTCCCATCATCCCAGCTTCGTTGCAGACATAATGTCAGCGATAGCTGTGTGTCAGGCCACACTCACAACTAAAATAGAAGCTGTACAGCTTGATATGGGGGTGATGAGACAGGATGTGGACAAGCTCAGATCCCGTGTTTCAGAGATGGAGCAGCGAATCAGTCGCACAGAAGATACAGTCGCTGAGCACTCATCGGCGTTCCGTAACCTACAAACAAAGATGAAGGCGCTGGAGTACAAGGCAGACGACGCGGAAAGCCGCAACAGGAGAAACAATCTCCGTATAGTGGGCTTGGCTGAAGGAGTGGAGGGTGCCAGCCCAGCTGTGTTTGCAGAGGAGTTACTGCGCAGTCTGCTGCCTAATGCACACTTCACCTACTTTACGGTAGAGAGAGCACACCGCGTCCCCCCCAAACCGAGTATCCCGGGGGCCCCACCACGCACCTTCATCCTGCGGCTTTTGAACTTCCGAGACAGAGATGAGGTACTTCGTGCCGCTAGAATACAGGGAGAAGTTCGGTACCAAAATGTCAAGCTGCTTATATTTCCTGATTACTCCATCGAAACACAAAAGCTCAGGAAGTCCTTTGACCAGGTGAAAGCAACACTGCGGGCCCGCAATATTAAGTATAGCGTTTTGTTTCCCGCTCGCCTGAGGGTTCAAGATGGAGAGTCGGTTCGTTTCTTTACCTCTCCACGGGAGGCTTCAGCCTGGATAGACACCCTCCCACCCCACCGCTGACTGATGGGAAGGCGAGGTGTAATACCTCCAGTTACTTGATCGTGGACTGCCTTGTAGTGTGTGACTCTCTCCCCCCCTTCTTTTTTCCTCTAATCCCCCCCTTCCCCCCCCCTTTTTTTTTTTTTACCACCTCAGGATGATGACGGTTGGGGGGGAGACACGCCTTGGCTGCCACTGCTGTACCAGGAACACACAAAGTTTTACACGTTTAAGGTTTGTGCCCCTGCTTGCAGGAGTTTTCATTTTTAAAAAAAATTTTTTTTTTTTTTTTGTTTTGTCTCGGCAGCATAATATGTTCTATACCCCGTTTGCTTGGAAGAATGTATCTCTAAGTCATGGTGACTCCATGACCCCCTATTGCTGTTAACACCTGATTGAGACTTCCACGGGGTTTTGCCCAGGAACTGACCCTACATAGGCATCATCGTATGCTGTTGAGTGCCAGCATCTCTCAGACTCTGAAGCTGTTTTCTTCAGTGGACCGACACATCTGGTTCACGTCCCCCTAGTGTTGTCCTAATTGACTGGTTGTTTGGGGTTCATGCTCTCCATGATTGGGATGGGGATGCGGGGAGGGGGGTGGGATTGGTTGCTCCCCAAAGGATGGGGAGGGTTGGGGAAGTTTCATTGTTCTTTCATTGTTCGTTATTATGCAGTTAGTGTGGTGCTTGCTGCCTTATTTGTTGTTGTAAGCCTTGAAATACGGAATTGTTTACTACAATCGCTGATGATTGATTTGTCCCATGGGGTACATATGCTGCCTAGCGTCTCTATTATACCGCGGGCGACCTGTGTAACCCGAACCCGCGTGCTGTTTTTTCTACATGTCTACAAATGTCCCAAGTCAAAATAATCTCATGGAATGTTCGTGGCCTGAATGCGGCAGTGAAGAGGTCCCTGGTGTTTAAATTTCTTCAAAAACATAAGCCACATGTCTGCATACTGCAGGAAACGCACATCCAGGGCTCCAAAATTAATGGGCTTCGGAAACCCTGGGTCAGTGAACATTTCCATGCGACCTATTCCAATTACTCCCGTGGTGTAAGTATTCTAATACGAAAGGCAGTACCTTTTCAAGTATTGGAGGTGCGCACTGACCCGGATGGGAGGTATATTATCCTTCACGTTAGCATATATAACAAAAAAATGGTTTTGGTGGGATTGTACTTACCCCCTCCAGCTTCAGTCAGTATACTAAATGATATTATGAACATGGTTCTACAGTATGACACTCCAGCTATACTTCTGTTGGGGGACTTTAATATGGTTCCTTGCCCAGACCTGGATAGACTACAGGGGAAATCACGAGGTACCTCGGCATTGAAGCAGTGGGCCTCTACTTTTGTCTTGACAGACGTGTGGAGACATTTGCACCCAGAGAAGAGAGAGTACACGTGCCATTCTGTCTCCTTTAAATCTCAAAATGGCCTTTGCATCCTCTGACAGCCTTCGTTGGGTTACCGAAGCGAGCGTGCTCCCACGAGGGGTGTCAGATCATGCCCCCCTTAGCTTAACCCTCACCCTGTCGGCCTCGCCTGCAACGAGGCTGTGGCATCTGTCCAGGTTTTGGGCAACGGACGATCGGCTACAAGAACCTATCATGGAATCTGTGTGTAACTATTGGTCAATGAATGGGGATACTGAATCTCCTACTGTACAGTGGGACTCTTTTAAGGCATGGGTCAGAGGTGCGTATATATCCCACATTGCGGCACTTCAAAGAGAGGGCGCTCGCTCATTGGAAGCTCTGGAGGTGGAGGCGGCAGGGTTGGAGGCAGACTATGTCTCCTCTCCGACTCCGGAAAGGTATCGTGTGTGGCAGAGGTCCCTGAGACAACTATCACTACTTCGTGTAGAGAATACAAAAAAGGCCCTATTTTACTCCCAACAAAAAGTATTTGAGCATGGTGGAAAGAATGGCAGGTTACTGGCATGGTTGGCAAAAAGCCAAAATCCCACAACACATATTGCTAGCGTCAGGGATGCAGATGGACATCTATTGGTTGCCCCAGACCTTATCAATCAGCGGTTTCTGCAATTCTTCAGGGGACTGTACGAGTCCAGAGTAGAATATTCAACCAAAGAATTGACTGCTTTTTTGGACCTCGTCAAGTTTCCGATGCTGGATGAGGAGGACAGGGAACGCCTAGAGGCGGATATCTCCTTAGAGGAAATACAGTTGGCCATTGGGAATCTACAGGCGGGAAAAACCCCAGGCTCGGATGGCCTACCAGCTGAGTTTTATTCTAACTTCACTGAAATTTTAGCCCCTAAGCTAAAGAACCTATTTGTGGACTTGTCATCTTTAGATGCTCTCCCAGAATCTATGGAAGAGGCGGTCATAGTGTTAATTCCCAAACCTGGCAGGGATGCCCGTGACTGTGCCTCGTACAGGCCTATTTCATTGTTGAATGTGGATGCAAAGATCCTGGCAAAAGTGCTGGCTCTTCGTCTATCCACCGTCATGGAGGATCTAATACATGTCCATCAAACGGGATTCATGCCGGGCAAGGGAACAGACATCAACTTGAGACGCCTTTTTCTAAACCTTTCTATACCACACGATCATCAGGGCACAAGAGTCGTTGCATCGCTGGACGCTGAAAAGGCGTTCGACTCGGTAGAGTGGGTGTATTTGTGGGAAGTACTGGAGAGATATGGGTTCGGCCCTAAGTACATCCGCTGGCTCAGGATGCTCTACCGAGCACCCAGGGCACGGGTTCGCACAAATGATTGGCTGTCTGACGTGTTCGCTCTTTGTAGGGGTACGAGGCAGGGATGTCCTTTGTCTCCCTCCCTCTTCGCCCTGGCCCTGGAACCACTGGCAATTTTAATTAGAGAGTCACCTGCAGTTAGGGGCCTAAGAGTGGGACAACTGGAGGAAAAAATATCCTTATATGCAGACGATGCCTTATTATACCTGAACGACGCTGGTCCATCGCTGGCAGCGGCCTTAAAACTTTTTGACACATTCGGTACTTTTTCAGGAATTCGGATCAACTGGTCCAAGTCTATCCTTTTTCCTATAGATGACAGTGCGGCACGGGTGTCCCTGTCTTCTCCACTGCAGTGGGTTGAGGAATTTAGATACCTGGGGGTGCTAGTCACCAGACGGACGTCAGATTTTTTTGACCGCAACCTCCAACCACTGCTGACTTTGCTTAAGGCATGCTGTGTGACCTGGTCCGGGCTCCCGCTAAATTTGATAGGTCGAATTAACCTAGTCAAAATGATGCTTCTTCCACGTTTTAACTACATTTTTCGCAACTGCCCGATCTGGATCCCCTTGTCCTTTTTTAAAGAAATAGAAACTATACCCATTTCCTTCATTTGGAATGGAACTTCCCCTCGTGTGGCAAAAACCACTCTATATCTTCCTCCCAGGCTGGGTGGGCTGGCATTACCAAACTTCAGGGTCTACGTTTGGGCGGCGATGCTGGTGTCTGTATATTGGTGGTTCCAGGGTTCTAGAGCTAATGCGGCCATATGCCTAGAAGCGGCTTTTTTGGGATCTTTACTGGATCTCCGGAACTTAATCTATCGGGGGCCGCGGGCATATCAGTTCTTACCAGGACCTACATACACTACATGGCGGGTCTGGAGGGCAGCTACACAACGCTTCTCAGCTCCTGGCCAGCTGTCCCCTGCTCAACCCCTTTGGGGCAACCCGGGGCTGCCCCACTTTCGTACCATTCCAGACCCACAGCTATGGGCGAGATATGGGGTTAAAACACTTGGCGATGTAATGCCAACAGGCACCTTCCCGAGCTTTTCATTATTATCCCAAAAGTTCGGACTGCCTGGCTGGATGCAATTTCGGTACTTCCAGTTGCGGCATGCCGCTAATGCTCAATTCCCCGGATCTCTGATCCTCAAGAGCAACTCCATTGAGGAGCTTTTGACATCAGGAGATTTACGCAAACCACTATCGGCCTTGTACCGCGCTCTATTGTGCACTGATCTTCCCAGGATGGAGAAGCTGTGGGAGTTTTGGAAGAGGGATATCCCATCATTAGATAGGGAGGACTGGGAGGATTGCTTGGAGTTGGGCCCAAAGCTTGTAATTTCGTCTCGGGATAAGCTGATACAGGTCAAATTTCTACATCACGTATATTATACCCCTGAGAGACTAAACAGAATCTTTCCGGAGCGAGACTCAGTATGCCCCCGCTGTAGAGTGCAGCAGGGTACTTACTTACATATGTTCTGGGAGTGCCCCTCAATATTACCATATTGGGAGGCGGTGTACGCCGAAATTAATACTAGAACACAACTTGCCTTAATACCCGCCCCCTCCCTTGCTCTACTAGGAATCCATGAGGACGACCAGCGTCCTCACCATTTGAAGCTGCTTATATCGCACCTCCTGTACTATGCCAAAAAGGAAATAGTGCTGAAATGGCTACCTCCTCTTAGACCAGAGGTGGTGGCATGGGAGGCGATGGTCAACGCAGCCCTGCCTCTATACAAAATGACTTACTCTAATAGGAGTTGCCATTGGAAGTTTGAGAAGGTCTAGGCTCCTTGGACTTTGACCTGAGCACATATTATATATTATATATGATTAAGGGTAGAGGGTCGTCTGACCTCGACAGAATTGATGTCTCAAATTTTCTTGTTATACTATGTGCTGTGCCATACACTTAGAAATCGCTAATCCTGTTAGGTTGTGAACATTGGTGGACTATATACACTCTTACAGTTAAAATTCAATGTAATACTTACTGCATATGGCAAGAAGATACTCTAACATGTCGATCTATGTACATCTGTAATCTGTATTTTGCTTTCTTACTTTTTTTTTCAATAAAGCACCACTGTTTGTTAAAAAAAAAGACTTTCTGTGAGGGGTTGCAGTGTTGTGGCACCAGCACCAGTGCCTAAGGCCCAATTTTTCAGCCCCTGTTCAACAGGGGCATTTAATTACAATTCTTGATCTAATATTTCACAGCAGGGCCCGTTTCTGCGCCCACCAAGAGCGAGTGAGGACTTACAGTGTCGTGGCACCAGCACCACCACCAAAGGCCCAATTTTTCTGCCCCTGTTTAACAGGGGCGTGTAATTACAATTTTTGATGCAATACTTTGCAGCAGGGGCTCGTTCCTGCATTCCAACTAGAGTTTCTGTGAGGGGTTGCAGTGTTGTGGCACCAGCACCAGTGCCAACAGGGGCATGCAATTACAATTCTTGATGTAATATTTCACAGCAGGGCCCTGTGAGGGCTTACAGTATTGTGGCCACAACAACACCTAAGGCCCAAATTTCTGCTGAGTATATAGGGCAGGCCCCTACTTTCAAACATCCAACTTACAATCGACTCCTACTTGCAAACGGAAGGAGACAAGAAAGGAAGTGAGATGAAATCTACCCCTAGGAAGGGAAATTCTCTCCTGTAAGAGTTAATATGGGAAAACATTTCTTCTTTCCACTGATGCTTTATCAACAATCCTTGTTTCACAAAAAAAACACATTTTCAAAAAACATTTGTCATTGGGACAAAAAGTGAGGTGAAATCTTCTGAAGAGGAGCACAGACAGCAAAACAAATGTCACAGGGGTTATAACCCTTCCCTATGTTTTCCAAAAAGCTTAAAATAGATTTTTTGGCTGGAGCTAAACATGTTAAAAATGTACTAGTTCAAAATTACAAACAGATTCTACTTAACAACAAACCTACAGTCCCTGTCTTGTTTGCACCGCCTGTATACTGCTGTTCAGAGTACAGAGCCTGTATACTGCTGTTTCCTTTTTTAATTTGGGTGTGGGGTTCCCCTTAATATCCATACAAGACCCAAAGGGCCTGGTAATGGACTGGGGGGTACCCATGCCGTTTGTCTCACTGATTTTCCTCCATATTTCAGGACCCGACATTGCATTAAAGCCGCAAGCAGTTTTAAATGACTTTTTTTTCCTTTAAAAATGACATTTTGTGCAGGGACTGTTCTAAGCACGGGAAACACGCGCCACTTTACAGGCATACTATAGACACCTCCCAGGTACGATATTTAAAGGAATATTTCACTTTTGTTTTACTTTAAGCATCATTAAAATCACTGCTCCCGAAAAAATGGCCGTTTTTAAAAGTTTTTTTTGCATTGATAAATGTCCCCTGGGGCAGGACCCGGGTCCCCAAACCCTTTTTAGGACAATACCATGCAAATTAGCCTTTAAAATGAGCACTTTTGATTTCGAACGTTCGAGTCCCATAGACATCAATGGGGTTCTAACGTTCGTGCAAATTTTCGGTCCGTTCGCAGGTTCTGGTGCAAACCGAACCGGGGGGTGTTCGGCTCATCCCTATTCCAGACAGTTGGAATTTGGTGTGACTATGTAATGTAAGACAAGCTTGAGCGGAATTCCATCCAAAAAACCATCCAAGATTTTTCCGACGGAAATTCCGCTCGTGTGTGCGGCATTAGTTCTTTCAACTTTTGTAAACCTCAAATACCCTGTGCAGTGTTCAAAGCAGAAGAATACAGGCTTCTTAACCACTTGCCGACCGCCTAACGACGATATACGTTGGCAGAATGGCACGGGCAGGCAGAATCACGTACCCATACGTGATCTGCCTCCTGTGGGTGGGGGGTGCCAGCGGCGGTCGGCTTGTGACTGGGAGCGTTGAGAGGCGAGGGGGAGACCATCCGATCGTGGCCCCCCCCTCGCGATCGCTCCCAGCCAATGGGAATCCTCCCCTGCCTGTGTGTAGTACACACAGGCAGAGGATGTGATGTCATCTCTCCTCGGCTCGGCAGTTTCCGTTCCAGCGCCGAGGAGAGAAGACATGTAAGTGCACAAAACACACACACAGTAGAACATGCCAGGCACACAAAACACCCCCAATCCCCCCCGATCGCCCCCCGATCACCCCCCAATCACCCCCCCCCCCCGTCACAAACTGACACCAAGCAGTTTTTTTATTTATTTTTTTTTTTTCTGATTACTGCATGGTGTCAGTTTGTGACAGTTAGAAGTGTTAGTGCAGTGAGTATTAGCCCCCTGTAGGTCTAGGATACCCCCCTAACCCCCCCTAATAAAGTTTTAACCCCTTGATCACCCCCTGTCGCCAGTGTCGCTAAGCAATCATTTTTCTGATCGCTGTATTAGTGTTGCTGGTGACGCTAGTTAGGGACGTAAATATTTAGGTTCGCCGTCAGCGTTTTATAGCGACAGGGACCCCCATATACTACCTAATAAATGTTTTAACCCCTTGATTGCCCCCTAGTTAACCCTTTCACCACTGATCAAGTGTTACAGGTGACGCTGGTTAGTTCGTTTATTTTTTTATAGTGTCAGGGCACCCGCCGCTTATTACCGAATAAAGGTTTAGCCCCCTGATCGCCCGGCGGTGATGTGCGTTGCCCCAGGCAGCGTCAGATTAGCGCCAGTATCGCTAACACCCACGCATGCAGCATACGCCTCCCTTAGTGGTATAGTATCTGAACGGATCAATATCTGATCCGATCAGATCTATACTGGCGTCCCCAGCAGTTTAGGGTTCCCAAAAACGCAGTGTTAGCGGGATCAGCCCAGATACCTGCTAGCACCTGCGTTTTGCCCCTCTGCCCGGCCCAGCCCACCCAAGTGCAGTATCGATCGATCACTGTCACTTACAAAACACTAAACGCATAACTGCAGCATTCGCAGAGTCAGGCCTGATCCCTGCGATCGCTAACAGTTTTTTTTGTAGCGTTTTGGTGAACTGGCAAGCACCAGCCCCAGGCAGCGTCAGGTTAGTGCCAGTAGTGCTAACACCCACGCACGCACCGTACACCTCCCTTAGTGGTATAGTATCTGAACGGATCAATATCTGATCCGATCAGATCTATACTAGCGTCCCCAGCAGTTTAGGGTTCCCAAAAACGCAGTGTTAGCGGGATCAGCCCAGATACCTGCTAGCACCTGCGTTTTGCCCCTCCGCCCGGGCCAGCCCACCCAAGTGCAGTATCGATCGATCACTGTCACTTACAAAACACTAAACGCATAACTACAGCGTTCGCAGAGTCAGGCCTGATCCCTGCGATCGCTAACAGTTTTTTTGGTAGCGTTTTGGTGAACTGGCAAGCACCAGCAGCCTAGTACACCCCGGTCGTAGTCAAACCAGCACTGCAGTAACACTTGGTGACGTGGCGAGTCCCATGAGTGCAGTTCAAACTGGTGAGGTGGCAAGCACAAGTAGTGTCCCGCTGCCACCAAGAAGAAGACAAACAGGCCCGTCATGCGCATAATGCCCTTCCTGCTGCATTCGCCAATCCTAATTGGGAACCCACTGCTTCTGCAGCGCCCGTAATTCCCCCATTCACATCCCCAAACAAATGCAGTCAGCTGCATGAGAGGCATTTTCTTTATGTCCTCCCGAGTACCCCTACCCAACGAACCCCCCCAAAAAAGATGTTGTGTCTGCAGCAAGCGCGGATATAGGCGTGACACCCGCTATTATTGTCCCTCCTGTCCTGACAATCCTGGTCTTTGCATTGGTGAATGTTTTGAACACTACCATTCACTAGTTGAGTATTAGCGTAGGGTACAGCATTGCACAGACTAGGCACACTTTCACAGGGTCTCCCAAGATGCCATTGCATTTTGAGAGACCCGAACCTGGAACCGGTTACAGTTGTAAAAAAATGTAAAAAAAAAAAAAAAAAAACAAACAAAAATATAAAATAAAAAAAAATAGTTGTCGTTTTATTGTTCTCTCTCTCTATATTCTCTCTCTATTGTTCTGCTCTTTTTTACTGTATTCTATTCTGCAATGTTTTATTGTTATTATGTTTTATCATGTTTGCTTTTCAGGTATGCAATTTTTTATACTTTACCGTTTACTGTGCTTTATTGTTAACCATTTTTTTGTCTTCAGGTACGCCATTCACGACTTTGAGTGGTTATACCAGAATGATGCCTGCAGGTTTAGGTATCATATTGGTATCATTCTTTTCAGCCAGCGGTCGGCTTTCATGTAAAAGCAATCCTAGCGGCTAATTAGCCTCTAGACTGCTTTTACAAGCAGTGGGAGGGAATGCCCCACCGTCTTCCGTGTTTTTCTCTGGCTCTCCTGTCTCAACAGGGAACCTGAGAATGCAGCCGGTGATTCAGCCAGCTGACCATAGAGCTGATCAGAGACCAGAGTGGCTCCAAACATCTCTGTGGCCTAAGAAACCGGAAGCTACGAGCATTTTATGACTTAGATTTCGCCGGATGTAAACAGCGCCATTGCGAAATTGGGAAAGCATTTTATCACACCGATCTTGGTGTGGTCAGATGCTTTGAGGGCAGAGGAGAAATCTAGGGTCTAAAAGATCCCAATTTTTTCAAAAAAGAGTACCTGTCACTACCTATTGCTATGATAGGGGATATTTACATTCCCTGAGATAAAATTAAAAAGATTTAAAAAAAAAATGAAAGGAACAGTTTAAAAATAAGATAGAAAATCAAAAAAATAATAAAGAAAAAAAAAAAAAAAAAAAAAAAAAAAAAGCACCCCTGTCCCCCCTGCTCTCGCGCTAAGGCGTGTGAGGTATCACCGCGAAGGTCAGATTGAGGGAAGTAATTTTAGCAGTAGACCTCCTCTGTAAATCTAAAGTGGTAACCTGTAAAGGCTTTTAAAGGCTTTTAAAAATGTATTTGGTTTGTCGCCACTGCACGTTTGTGCGCAATTTTAAAGCATGTCATGTTTGGTATACATGTACTGGGCCTAAGATCATCTTTTTTATTTCATCAAACATTTGGGCAATATAGTGTGTTTTAGTGCATTACAATTTGAAAAAGTGTGTTTTTTCCCCAAAAAATGCGTTTGAAAAATCGCTGCGCAAATACTGTGTGAAAAAAAAAAAAAATGAAACACCCACCATTTTAATCTGTAGGGCCTTTGCTTTAAAAAAAATGTATAATGTGTGGGGGTTCAAAGTAATTTTCTTGCAAAAAAAAAAAACTTTTTTATGTAATCAAAAAGTGTCAGAAAGGGCTTTGTCTTCAAGTGGTTAGAAGAGTGGGTGATGTGTGACATAAGCTTCTAAATGTTGTGCATAAAATGCCAGGACAGTTCAAAACCCCCCCAAATGACCCCATTTTGGAAAGTAGACACCCCAAGCTATTTGCTGAGAGGCATGTCGAGTCCATGGAATATCTTATATTGTGACACAAGTTGCGGGAAAGAGACAATTTTTTTTTTTTTTTTGCACAAAGTTGTCACTAAATGATATATTGCTCAAACATGCCATGGGAATATGTGAAATTACACCCCAAAATACATTCTGTTGCTTCTCCTGAGTACGGGGATACCACATGTGTGGGACTTTTTGGAAGCCTAGCCGCGCACGGGACCCCGAAACCAAGCACTGCCTTCAGGATTTCTAAGGGCGTGAATTTTTGATTTTACTCTTCACTGCCTATCACAGTTTCGGAGGCCATGGAATGCCCAGGTGGCAAACCCCCCCCCCCCAAATGACCCCATTTTGGAAAGTAGACACCCAAAGCTATTTGCTGAGAGGTATAGTGAGTATTTTGCAGACCTCACTTTTTGTCACAAAGTTTTGAAAATTGAAAAAAAAAAATTTTTTTTTCTTGTCTTTCTTTATTTTCAAAAACAAATGAGAGCTGCAAAATACTCACCATGCCTCTCAGCAAATAGCTTGGGGTGTCTACTTTCCAAAATGGGGTAATTTGGGGGGGTTTTGTGCCACCTGGGCATTCCATGGCCTCGGAAACTGTGATAGGCAGTGAAGAGTGAAATCAAAAATTTACACCCTTAGAAATCCTGAAGGCGGTGATTGGTTTTCGGGGCCCCGTACACGGCTAGGCTCACTTGGGACAAAAAAAATGAACATTCAATCTGCTCAACATGCCTCTCAGCAATTTCCTTGGGGTGTCTACTTTCCAAAATGGGGTCATTTGTGGGGGTTTTGTACTGCACTGCCATTTTAGCACCTCAAGAAACGACATAGGCAGTCATAAATTAAAGGCTGTGTAAATTCCAGAAAATGTACCCTAGTTTGTAGGTGCTATAACTTTTGCGCAAACCAATAAATATACACTTATTGACATTTTTTTTACCAAAGACATGTGGCGGAATACATTTTGGCCTAAATGTATGACTAAAATTGAGTTTATTGGATTTTTTTTAGAACAAAAAGTAGAAAATTTTCGGTCTTTTTCCGTGTATAGCGCAAAAAATAAAAACGGCAGAGGTGATCAAATACCATCAAAAGAAAGCTCTATTTGTGGGAAGAAAAGGACGCAAATTTCGTTTGGGTACAGCATTGCATGACCGTGCAATTGAGCATCTTGGTCAGGAAGGGGGTAAATCCTTCCAGGGCTGAAGTGGTTAACAGATACCGCTTCCTATCAACAGGCAGAATTAAGGATATTTTTTCTTCACAGACAAATCTTTCATAAAAAAAATTGACAGATGATAACTATGTCTCTGAAAGTTACATCAGAATAAGCCAAAAATATTTATAATAGAATACTGAAGTTCCAACGTTGTAGAGTGAATCGCAGATAGAGGTTCATTTATCACAATCCCACCGAGGTATCTTGTGTTAAGGAAATATATTGTAAGTGGATGGTTAAAGGTGCTTGCAGTATTCTGCCATCTCTTTTAAATGAAGCACTAATCATGTGATTGAAAATTCTGGAAGGAATTCAGTATAGCTCAGCTGACCCTGAAGTAGTGACCATAGTTGCATTCCAACTTGTTCTGTAATTAGCATTCTCACTAGGAGAAAGGAATGCATATCTTTACAATCATTCTGCTTTGTACACCTAATCCTGTGTGAGAATAAGCCTTATGCTTGCATTCAGTCACATCTGACTCAATAAATGGATTCAAGGAATTGTTATTTGGTCAGGATATGTGCACTTTGAGATGATAGTTGTGCATTAACCTTTGGTCTCCAATGGCCTTTAGTGTTTTCATTTGCACTTTGCCATAAAATACTTTAGGGGAAATCAAAGAGAAGATGTATGTTCTTTGAAGGAGATTTAAAGTCTCTCTCTTTCCTCTGCAATGTAAAGTAATGGTAATTCAATGTGTTTTTATTGTAGGTTGATCTTGACCTAGTAATAATTAAAAGCTGCAGGTACTAATAACAGCCAAAGATTGGGGTGAAGTCTAGAGCAACTTTGAAATAGTAGGAGGTTCAGTTACCAGGTCAACCTGTGCGGTTTAAAATAAAATAAACCCAGTTTAGCATAAAAGAAAAAAAAAATATTTCAAAATTATTTTTTTTTTCAGATCCTGCATGTGGTACTTCTATTGTTCCTTCCATGAGTCCCTTAGCACATTCAAGAATTTAATCTGAATAAGTATTAAAACTAATCTTTAGGCCTTTTATTTAAAGTGATATTAAAGGTTTCCTAAAAAAAAAAAAAAAAAAAAAAAAAAAAAAACAGCATGCATGTCATACTTACCTGCTCTGTGGTTTTGCACAGAGCAGCCCTGATCCTCCTCTTCTCTGGTCCCTCGTCGGTGCTCTTGGCCCCTCCGTCCTGCCGAGTGCCCCCAGAGCAAGCATCTTGCAATGGGGGCACCCAATCAGGCTAGTTCATGAGCCGCAGCTCTGTGTGTCCATTCACATTCAGAGTCATGACTCGGCCCTGCCCTCTCTCTATCCTCCTTGGCTCACTGGCTGTGATTGTGTCATGTCTACCCCAATCCAGGTGGTCAGACACTATAGCTGGCTATTGTTTTCTTCATCTATAGCAGCCCTCTTTCCCATAAGGCAAGCAGGCCTACCAGTATTCGGTTGCCCCCAACTCTTATACACAATGCTATAGTGCCTGGCCACCACACCAGGGCAGATGCAAATTGAGCAAAGCAAATAGATACTACTACAGATAACGGGTTCTATGACAGTCCAGGTAAAAAGCAGGCTGAGTTCAAGGAATAGTCCAATAATCCAGTCCAAAGTCATACACAGGGAAATCCAAACTAGCAAGCAGGGCAGACAGACAGGGAGCCTGATCAGGAACAACACACGTATCACTCTCTATCACAAGCACCCAAATGAGGTTTGAGCTGGCTTATAACAGGCTTGCTTTCCACCCAGAGATTGATCACATTAATCAGCCTGCAGGTGGACAGACAGACAAGTGCCATAGCCAAAACCCCAGATGCTGGAATGAGGAACAGGAGCACTAAATGATCCTGCCATTTCCCCCTCTGAGGAGGGGCCCCCCGGAACCCTTAAAGACAAGCTGGACATCCAGCACAGGACTATCAGACTGGGCAGGGGTCAGTGGATCTGTGAGGTCAGGTTGGTTAGCAGGTGGCATGTCACAGGAGTCAAGCCGGATAGCTGAAACACAAGCAGAATGCAGAGAGCCCTGAAAAAGAGGTTGAAAGCCCCACCTGGCTGAATGAGGCAGTCCATCCAAAGGAATATGTAGTAGAAGTAGGATGAGGCCAGGTTACAGAAAGTCCTGAATAAGAAAAAGCAGGAGGCTCAATGGGCATGGGCTGGACTGGCAATACTGGTGCAGAGGTTGCCTGAATCGCATTGCTAAGTGTAGCGACTAATTGAATCGCATCGCCAGGCATACCGACTAACTGAATTGCATTACCAGGCATAGCAACTACCTGAATCGCATCACCAGGCATAGCAACTACCTGAATCGCATCGCTAGGAATAGTGACTGACTGAATCGCATAGCCAGGCATAACGACTGCCTGAATCGCATAGCCAGGAAAAACGACTGCCTGAATCGCATTGCCAGGTGTAGCGACTGTGGAACTTGCAGACAAGTAAGCCTGGCTGTGCGTCCAAGGGAGTTTAGTGACAGGGAAAGGCAGGGGTAATCCAGAGGGCTTGACTACTGAGGACTTAGAGGAGGTTTCCAAAAAGGGCCCAAGGCTGAGAGACAGCAGATAAGTTTGGCTTCTAAGAGGAGCAGATTCAGGCTGTGGCAATTGGCAGGAGAGGTGGCATGTAGAGAACTCAATAGACTTGTCAGCGTATTTTGCTATAATAGAGCCATATAAAAGGCACATGGAGTCACACTTGGAAATATTGGCACATGACTGGTACTGACCACATAAGAGTTGTAAATGGGCAACCGGTCAGCAGTTTTAAGGCAATTCTGGATGTAATTCTGGGACCAGGATCTAATCTCTTCTGTAGCCCAATCTATGTGTGGGTTGTGAAGTTTAAGCCAGGGATACCCTAAGATAAGGGGATAAGCAGGAGATGAGATCAAGTAGAAGCTGTCTCCCTATGCACAAAGGAGGTTTTTTACCTTCATGCATAGAATGCATAAAGGTAAAACAACCTTGAGCCTTTACAACCACTTTAAGGGATGAAAAAATAATTAGAAAATTGCTTCACAAGAAATTTACATGAGTCAGAGACAAACATAACTGCATCACCTTATATTGACCAGCAAAATAAGCAGTATACTTTGCAAGGGAAGTTGCACTTTGCAAGATAATTTGCCCCAGAGCAAGGAAAATTAAGAAAGCAGCATTTTTGGATGCTTTGATTTGATTAATTGCATGATGGAAACTGACAAAGTTCTGGGGCAAATTCCCTTGCTAGTCAACTCCTCTTGGGCTACCCAGTCAGTTTGTATGCCCTGTAGTTCCTGTATTCAGTTATGGATAGAACAGTCAATGGTAAGCCTTAAACTCCAGCTGTGGCGAAACTACAAATCTCATCATTTCTCTGCCTCTAGGAGTCATGCCTGTGATTGTCAGGGTCTTGCAATGTCTCATGGGACTTGTAGTTTCAAAAAAGCTGGAGGGCCGAGGTTGCCTACCCCTGCCTTAACCTGTTCCTGACCAGCAGCCGCAGTACAACCCCTCTGTGTCCACGAATATAACCTTAATATGGGAGGGGTGGACCTCAATGACCAGTTGTTGGCGCTGTACCTAATTGCCCATAAGGCCAGATGCTGGTACAAAAAAAGTGTCTGCTTATTTATTTTAATTGGCTTTGCTGAATGCTTTTGTGCTATACAAAGCTTCAGGATGAACTGGATCCATGCTTAAATTCCAGGAAGAGATCATCAGAGCCCTTCTGTTTCCAGATGGTGCTTTGGCTCAACTTCCCAACGCAAATGCAGTAAGCTGGATGCATGAGAGGCATTTTCCGCATGTCCTCTCTGGTACCCCTACCCAAAAAAAAAATCCCAAAGAAGATGTTGTGTCTGTAGAAAGCGCAGATATAGATGTGACACCCGCTATTATTGTCCCTCCTGTCCAGACCAACCTGGTCTTTGCATTGGTGACTGTTTCGAACGCTACCACACACTAGTTGAGTATTAGCATAGGGAACAGCACCACACAGTCCCAGGCCCACGTACACAGGGTCTCGGGGTCTTGAAAGATGTGATGGCCATCACATTTTGAGAGACCCTAATCCGTTCAGTTTACAGTTTTTTTACAGTTTTTATAAAAGTGAAAAAAGTGAAGAAAAAAAAAAAAAAACACACACAAAAAAAAATTAAAAATAAAAAAGCCAAAAATAGTTGTGGTTGTATTTTTCTTCTCTCTCTCTCTCTTTCTATTGTTCTCTCTCTTATGTTCGCTCTCTACTGTCCACTCTACTGTTCGCTGATTATTGTTCTATATCTATCATTCTCTCTCTGTTTTATTTTTACTATGTTTTATTGTATTTGCTTTGCAGGTATGGTAAGTTATACTGTAATGTTTGTTTTATTGTTAACCATCATTTGCTTAGCAGGTACGCCATTCAGCTGCAGCATGGGTTTATTTATCTTGACAGCAACAGCGTTTGCTCCCACGATACATAAAGCCGTGACTCCAGCGCTGTCAGAGGTAATTTCACCACCACAATTTAAAAAAAAGAGCATATATACCGAAGTAGGGGGCAGGGGTGGAGGAGCAATTTGCTCCTAACATTAGGGGTGGATTGCCCCCATGCTTCGGCATATATTTTTTAGGCACAGATTGCAATGTTTTATTTTTACTATGTTTTATTGTATTTGCTTTGCAGGTATGGTAAGTCTTACTGTTATACTGTAATGTTACTTTGTTTTATTGTTAACCATCATTTGCTTAGCAGGTACGCCATTCGGCTGCAGCACAGGTTTTTTTATCTTGACAGCAACAGCGTTTGCTCCCACGATACATAAAGCCATGACTCCAGTGCTGTCAGAGGTGATTTCACCACCACAGTTAAAAAGAAATGGTGCATGTATGCCCATCATTAGAAGTGGGTGGATGAAGGGTGGTATTCTAATGGTGGGCATACCAACCGATCAATCTCTTTTTTTCGTTCAGCCCACAGGCTGCATGAAAAAAAGAACATTACAATGCATGCCCAACAAGGACCAGCATTGTACTGGTATGTTGCTGGACTTTGAGTGGTTATATCAGAATGATAAAAGTGGGGGAAGATGGTAGTTGCGCTGTGATGAAGGGGGGGGGGGGAGCTACAAAGATGACTAAAGTGGCAAAGTGAACTAAAAAAGCAGAAACGGGCCAATGCATGAATAGATCCTACATGCTAAAAGAACATGGTGGGGATGCAGTGCAGTGCAACGTAGCTGATCAACATGACATGTTGCAGGCAGACAAAGCCTAATATATAAAGGTAATCGTGAAACAGTGACTGCTTGAATATAGCAAAACAAAAATGCATATACTAACACAAATAGGATGAATAATGACACAATGCAGAAAAAGAAAATATATAATGCAAGAAAAATATATGTGGGCTAGTGCCCCATTAGCAAAAACGTGCCAGATCTTGGTGAACTACAAGTGACAAATCCCTAGGACAAACATGAATATTAGTTCTATCATCCAGTCCAAAAAACGAAAACACGTGATGAGAAACACAAAACAAGTCCAATCGTGAAGGGAGGGGGGATCTTCAGTGAGGACACCTCCGTGTTTGCAAGCCGCTTACCTTACAGCTGTAAGGTGTACAGCCTGTGTTGCAAATGACCCGCAGGTGTAGATGTTCTATGTATACAGGCAGTGACAATGATGAACATGCCAAGCGAAATATAAAAAATAGGGGGGGCGTGACCGGAAGCCGACCTTGATGGACGCTTGATCTCCTAGCTCCAGCAGCCCGCGGCAATATAAGCAATTTGGGGGTCGAAAAATCATCCCCACATGGGCAGATCGCGGACCACCCGATCCTCAAGGTACAGGGGTACATCCCAACCCCCTCCGGGGACCTCTACGGACCTCCGTTCCTTCTTTCTCCAACAAGAGAGCGTTCCGGCCGGAGGATCCAAGATGGCGCCGATCACACAGGCACAGGGAGGACAGATCTCTCCACGAGACCAACAGCCGCAGCCCACACAGCAGCAAGCGCACGCCGAGTCCTCTCCAGCGATGACAGGCTCGGTGTCTCCAGCTACACACATAGGACCGGTGAGTCCATCTACCTCCCCTGACCCCCAGGCCTGGCAGAGACGTGCGCCGCAGCCATCCGGACCACCCACCTCCTCACAGCACTATACTCAGTGCTCGGCGGCATTTCCACGGCTGCTACGCGCAGCATCAGACCCCTACCTTCAGGACCAGTCTCCTCTATCCCCAACACCGTCAGCTCTCTCCCAGGACTTTCCACCCCTTCCAGGCCCCGCGTTCGCCCATCAGCGGAGCTGCATCTCACACCAGGGGGAGAGGATGGGACACCATGGGCCATGGCAGCGTCTTCCCCCCCACCAAAGACGCAGAGACTTTCCAGATCCGGAGACAATGGTGGCTCTAAACAGCTGCCCTCTAACATCCTCACATACGCACAAAAGGCCAGCACCCCCCCATGTTCCTCAACAGCTACCCACCATGAGGGACCCCCCCAACTGCCGCAGGCCCTGATGTGGACTGAACCGTGGGATCCCCTTGTTCCAGGATCCCATCGGTCACCCGAGGCGGGTTCATTTAGCCCACGCTCCCCCCCTCCGGCACCAGCCTCACCAGACCACCGAGTGGGACATATGCATGACCAATATATGCCACCCTCATGGCACGCTTATTTCCAAGCGATGCCCACCAAACAGGACTTCAAACAACTCATAGAGGATGTCAAATCAACCTGCCGTTCTGAAATCCAGGTCCTCCAAACGGGACTTAAACATTTAGCAGATAGAGTAGAAATGGCGGAGGAGGAGATCCAGGAAACCAAGTTAGCAGTCCACAGAACACAGCTCCAAGGAACGGAGCACCATTCTCTCCTTAGAGATATGCAAAGGCACATAGAAGACCTGGACAACAGGGGGCGCCGCAACAACATCCGAATAAGAGGTGTCCCGGAGCCAGAGGGCAGCGAAGACCTGCAAACCACTTTGCAAACCATTTTCAACAACCTATTGGGAGACCCCCCTACGAAACATATAGAAATGGACAGAGCCCACCGAGCACTGCGACCTAAAGGCCCCGCATCAAAACCAAGGGATATCATTTGCAGAATCACCTCTTACCCCCTCAAAGAATCCATCATGAGACAAGCACGAATAACACGCAAAATCACCTTTGCTGGGACACAAATTCAGCTCTACCCTGACCTGTCCTGGATCACCCTACAGAAACGAAGACTTCTTCAACCACTGTTACATGAGCTGCAAAACAAAGCAATCCCCTATAGATGGGGTTTCCCCTTCACTCTCACAGCAAAGCTACAGGGAACCTCCGCAGTTCTGCGATACCCCGAAGATCTCCGAGTATTCTGCAACACCCTGGAAATACAACCCCCTCAGCTACCGGAATGGGACTTAGTAACCATCTCCCCATCACCGCCTACAGTCTGGCAGAAAGTATCTTCCTCTAACCGGCCTCGAAACCCAGAAATACCCCGCAAGCCTGCCAAACCCAGAAGCTGATCAACATCACTGTTCTACCACAGTCCACACCAAGCTACAAGACGTGATTAACTTAACGTACTGACTTATCATGCCCAGGACTAAACATTTGGTCAAACATACTAGCTCAGTACCCCCCAAATTGCCCCTACGCCACAGTTCACATAAATACCAAGGGCTTGCTGTGATCGGGCTCCGAGAGAGTAGACGCATTACCGTTCGTCTCCTCCCCCCCCACTCCTGATTTTTAGTTCAGGAAGTTATATAAGTGTTTTATATTTTTACATTGGTTACGGATCCCCTGGTGGCCCCCCCCCGGCCGCCCCAATAGAGCGACCGGCGGACGGACACTTGGGATTCCGTGTTACTTAGGCCTATTGGCCACTTATAGTTTGCTAATGTATGCGTTCTATCACCACTTGGTCTTACTTAACCTTCTTTTTCTTTCCCAGCCCTCTCCCTCCTCTTCCCCTTACTGTAGGAATCAACTTCGCGCAGCGGTGTGGGTGAACGGTCCTGGTTTCCTCCCGGATGGTGTCGGCTCCTGGTCCTCTGTCCTCAGGCCCTGGTGCTCCATCACTAGGTAAGCAAACGCACACCTACCCACATGTAATTAGATGGCAAAGATACTATCCCTAAATGTACATGGCCTGAACTCCAACAGAAAAAGGCATCTGGCACTGCGGGAGTTCAGACAGTCGGGAGCTGATATCATAATGGTACAGGAGACACATTTCAATAAGGAAAGCTCGTTCGCATTCGCCTCCAAATACTTCCCGCAGGTGTACATCTCATCTAGCACCCAAAAAAAAGCAGGAGTGGCTATATTATTCAAAAAGGGAACCCCCTTCACTTGCACAAACCATTACTCCGACCCTAGGGGCCACTTTATCATTCTACAGGGGCACTGGCATACACAACCTATCACGCTGTGCGTGGTATACGCGCCTAACACTGGACAACATAATCTCCTCTCGAAAATATATAAGCGTATTTTCAAGTCAGCCCCCGGAGTCTTAGTGGTGGGGGGAGATTTCAATCTTGTACAATCAGCAACTGTCGATCGCCAGGTGGTGGGCTCCAAGGTATCTCCACCAGGTGTCCTTCGGGGCTCTAGACTGTTTCGACAAATCTCCAGACGCTATGCGCTCTTTGATGCCTGGAGGACCCTTCACCCAGGAGATCGGCAGTATACATTTTACTCCGCCCCCCACCATACACACTCCCGAATAGATTACTTCTTTGTTAACAACCACACACTCAGACTTACACGAAAAGCCCAAATACTCCCCATCTCGTGGTCGGATCATGCCCCGATTCTACTAGAGCTAGAACTAGACAATCCCAACCGTAAACCCTACAACTGGAGGTTTAACACATTTCTCCTTCAACACCTCCCTTCCCAAGTCGAACTAAATACCACCTTAAACCACTACTTCATTGAAAACAACACGCCGGATATATCACCAACCACCCTCTGGGAGGCCCACAAGGCTGTCCTGCGAGGTAAATGCATAGCCTTGTCCTCCGCAATGAAAAAAGATTCCCTAGCCGCAAAGCTAAAAACTGAGCAGGACCTTAGAATGTTTGAACGCAAACTTCAAGCCACCCCTTCCATACCCTTGCTTCGGAAGGTCATTAGCCTTCGCTCAACCCTGAAGGAATTCGCTTTAGGCCAGGTAGAAAAAGCACTGACAAGACTAAAGCAATTATTCTACGATAAAGGTAACAAAGCACACTCCCTTTTAGCTAACAAACTGCGGGACAAATTCCACATGCAGACACCACATCAGATTAAAAATAAATCGGGGCATATAGTCTCCCACCCCAAAGAAATAGCTCAGGTTTTTGCGGACTTCTATAAACACTTATACAATAACCCAGACATACCTAGCAATCCCCCCTCCCCCGACCTGTCTAACAAAATGCGAGAATACTTAGAACGCAGTGGAATTCCCCATTTAACATCCTCCGACCTACTGACCCTGAACACACAGATTACGGATGAGGAAATAGAGATGACCATTAAATCCCTCCCGTCCCATAAAGCCCCGGGACCCGACGGATTCCCATATGAATACTACAAGACATTTCTCCCCATACTGCTTCCACATATGAACAAGGTCTTTCATGCCTTTCTTCACAAGGCCGATATACCACCGGACATGCACCGTTCTTTTATCACCTTAATTCCTAAACCAGACGAAGACCCTTCCCTCTGCACCAATTACAGACCCATTGCATTACTGAACTCCGACCTTAAAATTTTCACCAAACTACTTTCCAATCGCCTAAACCAGATTCTCCCCTCACTGGTCCATAAAGACCAGGTAGGGTTCGTCCCGATGCGTCAGGCTGGCGACAATACCAGAAAAATTATAGACCTGGTGGAGGTGGTGAATAGAGAACACCAGGCGGCATTGTTGCTCAGTTTAGACGCAGAAAAAGCGTTTGACCGCTTGGGATGGCCCTTTCTATTTGCCACTCTACAATTCATGGGCTTTCGAGGTCCCTTCCTACAGGCGATCAGACATTTATACACAGGCCCAACATCCCAAGTCAGGACCCCCTTTGCATTATCCCCTACATTCTCAGTGGCGAACGGGACCAGGCAAGGATGCCCACTCTCGCCCCTGCTATTTGCACTCTGCGTCGAACCCCTAGCCGCATCCATTAGGAGAAACCCAGACATACGGGGAGTATCAGTTAGAGGGAGAGAGTTTAAAATCTCCCTCTTTGCAGATGATATCATACTCTCATTGACTCAACCTCATATCACTCTTCCAATCCTGCAAACAGAACTAGATCGCTTTTGCGTGCTTTCAGGGTATAAGATAAATGCATCAAAATCGGAGGCCCTCCCAATTAACATCCCTCCTAACGAGGTCTCACTTTTAAAATCTAACTTTCCATTCACATGGAAAATAAATTCCCTGAAATATCTAGGCATATTTATTACACCCAAATTTAGTACCATATACCAAGAAAATTTCCCATCACTGTTCCGATCTATAAGATCCTCACTGACCCAATGGAAAAAGCACCACATCTCTCTATTAGGTCGAATAGCCTCAATAAAAATGACTATCCTCCCAAGGCTTTTATATCTCTTCCAAACACTACCCATACCAATCCCGATTGCCCATCTGAAAAAACTCCAATCTGATCTATTACATTTCACATGGAATTACAAAAGGCACAGGGTCCCGAGATCGGTGCTGATGGCATCCCGCAATGAAGGGGGATTGGCGTTCCCTAATATTATTAAATATTATTACGCAGCTCAATTGCGAGCGATAGCCTCCTGGTATACCCACAAATCTTATAATAAATGGACCGAAATTGAAAAGCTATGGCTTGCTCCCATACATCCAAATAACCTGCTGTGGAGTGCGAATGCGGACGTAGCCCCTGAGCGTATGCTGGGTCCCATGTCCCACTTGAGACGGCTGTGGCGCACTCTGGCCCCCAAACATAGTCTCTCCTCAGATAGATCGCTCCTGACCTCTTTTATCTGTAACCCCAAAGTGCCGGATAGTCTAACCTACCAAATGTCACATCATTGGACAGCCCGGAACTTGTTCCACTATGGGAACCTGGTGGACCCTAGAACAAGGAAACTGCTGCCATTCGGTGAACTACAAACTAAACATGACCTCCCCAAACAGGCACTCTACGGGTATCTACAAATCCGGCACTATGCACTCACTATTACACCCACCCTACAATTTTCACCACCATCAGCGTTTGAAACAACAATCTTGGCGGGCAATAATCAGAGAGGGCTCATATCGAGCATATACAAGATCTTGAACGTCTTCTCAGAGGACAGCCAGGGTAAACACTTGTATATGACTAAATGGGAGGGGATCCTTGGGGAGGAACTCCCGATCTCGCAATGGCAGATAATCTGGAATCAAACAGCGAAGAGTTCAATGTGTTCTTTATACAAAGAAAACTCCTATAAAATCCTCTTCCTGTGGTATATGACCCCAGATGTTCTCCATGCCATATTTCCCAATAGTTCCGATAGATGCTGGAGATGCCAGGGAGCAAGGGGCACCCTCCTACATATATACTGGAGCTGCCCATTGTTGACTCCTTACTGGTCCACAGTCCAGCAACTACTGGAACGCCTCCTGGACATACAGATCCAGGCTTCCCCAAAATTCTTCCTACTGGGCCTACCGCCGCCTAAACTCCCTACCCCATATAAAAAACTGGTACGTCACATACTGACGGCGGCAAGATGCCTTATAGCACTACACTGGAAGCGTTCTTTACCCCCCTCTGCTGAGGACCTGTACACTAGAATAAAGGACATAGAAGTGATGGAAAAGATGACAGCTAGAATACAAAATACATTGGAAGCACATAACAGGGTCTGGGAGCTATGGCACCTCCGGGAGGACCCACCATGACCAGGTAACACCACCGTTGATATACCTACTATATCCCCCCCCCTCTCTAACCCCCTCTCTCTCTACTACCCACCTCTTCTTCTTTATGTTATACATACCTGTGACTTCATAGCCATAGATAACTAAGTTATGATTCTGCTATTACAGTAAGATTATAAACTTGCCAGTAAATATAGTAAATGGAAGACGATGACACTTAACTGGCATTTTGCAAAACCTTAATATTGGAATATGACATTTGATTATTGACACTGTATACAAGAATTCAACATTATTGTACTACTGTTACAAATGCCAACTGTTACTGCATAATGTACTGCAAAAACGGAAAAATAATAAAAACGTTACTTGAAAAAAAAAAAAGAAATATAAAAAATAAAATGTATACAGCATGTAAAATAACTCTGCAACGACCACAGTGGAGGGGGGGCAAGACACACACAGGGGGAGGTTGCACTCACTTTTATGAAGTGAGTGTGGGCATCAATCCACGAGCGCCAAGCTCGTATGCCTCCAGGAGTGTCACCAATCTGGAATCTGTCCCCGTGCCTGGAAACTGGAATATGTCCCCGTGCCTCTCTCCTCAGTGTTCGTCAGGTAGAGTAGTGATGTACAGTGTGAGGGGGAAAGAGACGCACATAGCGTGATCCCATATAAAAGGTATATTTATTTAATAAAACAAGTCCAATCAACTTACATTTAAAACAATGCTGCAGTGTGTAGTAACTACGAGCGCCGAGCTCGTCTCCTGTTGTTTGTCTGTGGCAGCGTCCCGTGCTCCAATCCTAATGCATAAAAGTGAGTGCAACCTCCCCCTGTGTGTGTCTTTGTGTCTTTGTCACTTGTAGTTCACCAAGATCTGGCATGTTTTTGCTAATGGGGCACTAGCCCACATATATTTTTCTTGCATTATATATTTTCTTTTTCTGCATTGTGTCATTATTCATCCTATTTGTGTTAGTATATGCGTTTTTGTTTTGTTATATTCAAGCAGTCACTGTTTCACGATTACCTTTATATATTAGGCTTTGTCTGCCCGCAACATGTCATGTTGATCAGCTACGTTGCACTGCACTGCATCCCCACCATGTTCTTTTAGCATGTAGGATCTATTCATGCATTGGCCCATTTCTGCTTTTTTAGTTCACTTTGCCACTTTAGTCATCTTTGTAGCTTCCCTCCCCCCCCTTCATCACAGCGCAACTACCATCTTCCCCCACTTTTGTCCCATTTGTCCTGCCTTGGATCAGTACTTAGGTGTTGCAGCAGTGTCCTTTTAGCATAGCCCCCCCCCCCCCCGACAGCGCAGGAGTTTCCACTTTCACATTATACCAGAATGATGCCTGCTGGTTTAGATATTGTAATGAGCCCCTTGCTCGCTCGGTTCCACTCTCCCGACACTCCTCTGCTGCTATAGAATCAGATTGCAACGTCTGATAGTTCGGTCATCCAAAGCTCCGGGATTAGAACTTCAGCTATGTGCCGTTCTAACTCAGTTGTGATAGCTCAGAACAAACACCAGGCAGGCTGTATGTAAGTTCAAACAGGAGTCTATCTTTTTTGACAAAATACAGGTTTTTATACACTCAAAGTGGAGGTGCAGACCTCCTGCTCAGATTACTCTAACAATACAGCTGTAACCTAATTAACCTAATTAACATGAGCTAATTAACTAATCCCTTTAGACAGCCTAGATGACTCAGACATGACCGTTAGGCCAGACTGGCCGTCTTGTAGTTCAGAAAATCCAATCAACATTATCACAATCAACATAGACTCTTCTTCACACAATAGCAGAGTTAATTAACACAAATAACAATGGGGATCTAATGACTCTTAGATCCCATAGTAGACTTATTTACAATACACATTTTAGCAGACAATAGACAGACAGGTGTTGGAATTTACATTAGCATCTCCTAACAGTATCTGTCCCAGCATTATGAATCAGCTACTATTCCAATATGGCAAATCCAGGGTCCCCAGAGTCTGTGTGTCCTGGGGGACCAGGACCCGAATCCACAGTAATACCACCTCAAGAGTCCCCAGGCATACAGCTCACAAAGAGCACCGTTCCCCCAAATGCAAGGGCCCCCGATCGATCGGCAAGAGGCTAGCATACAGTCCCCTCCAAAAGTCTCTCTCCCGGCTAGGTCTGTCACATTTCTCCCCTTTTGACAGGAGACTAACACAGGAGGAGACCCCAGACGGGTTGACTCCGAAAGTTAGTCAGTAGTTCCAGTCCTCTAATGCCTGTACCCACACAGTACCCCAAACAAATTGTTCCAAACAAAGTATTACTCACCCAGCCAACCTCTGCCTCTCTCAGAGAACATATCTGCCGCTGGGGAGAGGCCTGGACTGGCCCTTCTCCCTGGAGTCCTTTCTGCCGCTGGAGAGAAGACAGGGTGTCTGGGCTCACTCCGTCATGCTGTTGTGGATCTGGGCCAACTGCCCAGCATCCCTGGGGTATACAGGTGGAGACTGAAGTCCCATCCACTTTCACAGGACATCCATCCTCTGTTAGTTGAGGGCAGAGTCCAGCAGTACTCAGCCCTGTTGCCAGCCCTTCTGCTGGAAACCCCACACCATCTGCTCCGGCTAACTGTTGGGGAGGGATGACGACCACGTCCTCTCCCTTCTTCCCCTGTATCCTGATCTGCTGCTGGGACGTGACCACCTCCTTCTCACCCTGAGCCTCCGGAACTGCCGCAGGTGTAGGATAGAGATCTTGGACCCTCTGTCCGGTTGCCAGCGCTTCAGCTGGGGAAGTTCCTTGTGACTTCACAGATACTTCTGTTGGTGCTGGGCAGAGCATAGTGAAATTTGGCCCTAATAACAGCTCTTCTTCTGCTGGAGGCTCACCAGGTTGTTCTTCCTCAGCATAAAAGTCTATCAAATCCCCTGTCTCTGCAACTGGTGTCTGGGGATAAAGGTTCACCATCTCCTCTCCATGGAGCCCAGAAGATGCTATCAGTGCTGGGCAGAGGTTAGCAGAGCTCTGCCCTGTTGTCAGCACTTCAGGTTTGGGGACGGCAATCTTCAGATTTTCCACTGCCAATTCTCTGGCATTCTGCTGGACAGGCACATTCCTCCATCCAAGATCATCCAATGCAGAAACAGGTTCATCAAGGTCAGTCAGCACTTGCTGCATCCGCCATAAGACCTCCACCTCCATAGCTGTGGGGACAGGTTGGCAAAGCACATCGTTACTCTGCCACATTGTCAACTCTTCAGCCAGGAATTCAGAGTTGTCAACTGGCATTTCATGATAGTCCCAGGCAAAGGGAGCACCACCCTGCTGCTGAGCAGAGTCTAACAGCTGTTTGTAGGCGATCTCCAACTCCCATTCCTGAACGGCCAGAAACTCCAAATCTTCCAGTGCCCAGTGCACTTCTGAGACATTCAGTCTCCGCTCTCTGTGCTTCATTATTTCCTCCAAATGCCACTCCCGATCACTTCCAAAGTCTTGGTCCCTGGACAGCCTCCAGTATAACAATCCCAGGTCATCATAGTCAAAGCCTTCCGTGGGGCTGTCATCCGCTGTCCATGGGCACACTTGGGCTACATACCACTGGAGGGCTCTGTAGCTCTTGTCCAACCGCATTTCTGCCCGGATCAGCCTGCTTAACTCGGCTGTCCACTCCTGGTTTGGCTGTTCCCCCAAAAACAGCATTCGCACTTCATACTGCGACCAGTACCTCACATGGACGGAGGGGAGAACTTTTCCCTGGTGTCGCTGCTCGCGGGCTAGCGCTTCCTTCCAGAGCTCACAGCGGACAGAATCAAACCATCCTAGCAGGACCTGCTCTGATACTGGTCCTCTGTGCTTTATCTCCTCTCGCAACCTCCTTCTGAATTCCTCATCCATGGTGGCTGGTATTTCTCCTCTCCTGCTATCCTGCTACCTTGGATCCAGGTGATGGTTTGGATGTGTTCACGGCAAGGAAGCACGATCCCACCATTCCCTCCACGGCTCTCAAGTAAGTCTTTCAGCGTGGCTCTCCTGCAGGCTGGTTTGGAGTGTCCCAGTAACTGGAGAGCAAATCCCACTGCTGCCACCAATGTAACGAGCCCCTTGCTCGCTCGGTTCCACTCTCCCGACACTCCTCTGCAGCTATTGAATCAGATTGCAACGTCTGAGGGTTCGGTCATCCAATGGTCCGGGACTAGAACCACAGCTCTGTGCCGTTCTAGTCCAGTTGTGATAGCTCAGAACAAACACCCGGCAGGCTGTATGTAAGTTCAAACAGGAATCTATCTTTATTGACAAAATACAAGCTTTTATACACTCAAAGTGTAGGTGCAGACCTTCTGCTCATATTACTCTAACAATACAGCTGTAACCTAATTAACCTAATTAACATGAGCTAATTAACTAATCCCTTTAGACAGACTAGATGACTCAGACATGACCGTTAGGCCAGACTGGCCGTCTTGTAGTTCAGAAAATCCAATCAACATTAGCACAATCAACATAGACTCTTCTTCACACAATAGCAGAGTTAATTAACACAAATAACAATGGGGATCTAATGACTCTTAGATCCCATAGTAGACTTATTTACAATACACATTTTCAGCAAACAATAGACAGACAGGTGTTGGAATTTACATCAGCATCTCCTAACAGTATCTGTCCCAGCATTATGAATCAGCCACTATTCCAATATGGCAAATCCAGGGTCCCCAGGCATACAGCTCACAAAGAGCACCGTTCCCCCAAATGCAAGGGCCCCCGATCGATCGGCAAGAGGCTAGCATACAGTCCCCTCCAAAAGTCTCTCTCCCGGCTAGGTCTGTCAAAATAACAATCCCAGGCCATCGTAGTCAAAGCCTTCCGTGGGGCTGTCATCCGCTGTCCATGGGCACACTTGGGCTACATACCACTGGAGGGCTGTGTAGCTCTCGTCCAACCGCATTTCTGCCTGGATCAGCCTGCTTAACTCGGCTGTCCACTCCTGGTTCGGCTGTTCCCCCAAAAACAGCATTCGTACTTCATACTGCGACCAGTACCTCACATGGATGGAGGGGAGAACTTTTCCCTGGTGTCGCTGCTCACGGGCTAGCGCTTCCTTCCAGAGTTCACAGCGGATAGAATCAAACCATCCTAGCAGGACCTGCTCTGATACTGGTCCTCTGTGCTGTATCTCCTCTCGCAACCTCCTTCTGAATTCCTCATCCATGGTGGCTGGTATTTCTCCTCACCTGCCATCCTGCTACCTTGGATCCAGGTGATGGTTTGGATGTGTTCACGGCGAGGAAGCACGATCCCACCATTCCCTCCACGGCTCCAAAGTAAGTCTTTCAGCGTGGCTCTCCTGCAGGCTGGTTTGGAGTGTCCCAGTAACTGGAGAGCAAATCCCACGGCTGCCAACCAATGTAACAAGCCCCTTGCTCGCTTGGTTCCACTCTCCCGACACTCCTCTGCTGCTATAGAATCAGATTGCAACGTCTGATAGTTCGGTCATCCAATGCTCCGGGATTAGAACTTCAGCTATGTGCCCTTCTAACCCAGTTGTGATAGCTCAGAACAAACACCAGGCAGGCTGTATTTAAGTTCAAACAGGAGTCTATCTTTATTGACAAAATACAGGTTTTTATACACTCAAAGTGGAGGTGCAGACCTCCTGCTCAGATTGCTCTAACAATATAGCTGTAACCTAATTAACCTAATTAACATGAGCTAATTAACTAATCCCTTTAGACAGCCTAGATGACTCAGACATGACCGTTAGGCCAGACTTTGCATCTTGTAGTTCAGAAAATCCAATCAACCTTATCACAATTAACATAGACTCTTCTTCACACAATAGCAGAGTTAATTAACACAAATAACAATGGGGATCTAATGACTCTTAGATCCCATAGTAGACTTATTTACAATACACATTTTAGCAGACAATAGACAGACAGGTGTTGGAATTTACATCAGCATCTCCTAACAGTATCTGTCCCAGCATTATGAATCAGCCACTATTCCAATATGGCAAATCCAGGGTCCCCAGCGTCTGTGTGTCCTGGGGGACCAGGACCCGAATCCACAGTAATACCACTTCAAGAGTCCCCAGGCATACAGCTCACAAAGAGCACCGTTCCCCCAAATGCAAGGGCCCCCGATCGATCGGCAAGAGGCTAGCATACAGTCCCCTCCAAAAGTCTCTCTCCCGGCTAGGTCTGTCACAGATATCATCTTGGTATCATTCTTTTCATCCAGCATTCGGCTGTTATTTAAAAGCAATCCTAGTGGCTAATTAACCTCTAGACTGCTTTTATAAGCAGTGGGAGAGAACGCCCCCCCTCCCACCATCTTCCATTGTTTTCTTGGGCTCTCCTGTCCAAACAGGGAACCCGAGAATGCAGCTGGTGGTTCCGCCAGCTGACCATAGAGCTGATCAGAGACCAGAACGGCTCCAATCATCTCTTTGGTCCAAGAAACCGGAAGCTACAAACATTTCATGACTTATGATTTCGCCAGATGTAAACAGCGCCATTGGGAAATTGGGAAAGCATTTTATCACACCGATCTTGGTGTGGTCAGATGCTTTGAGGGCAGAGGAGAGATCTAGGGACTAATAGATCCCAATTTTTTCAAAAAAGAACATACCTGTCACTACCTATTGCTATTATAGGGGATATTTACATTCCCTGAGATAACAATAAAAATGATTAAAAAAAATGAAAGGAACAGTTTAAAAATAAGATAAAAAAGCAAAAAAATAAATAAATAAAAATAAATGAAAAAGCACCCCTGTCCCCCCCTGCTCTCACGCAAAGGCGAATGCGCAAGCGTCAGTCTGGCGTCAACTGTAAAAAGCAATTGCACCATGCATGTAAGGTATCACCGCGAAGGTCAGATCAAGGGCAGTAATTTTAGCAGCAGACCTTCTCTGTAAATCTAAAGTGGCAACGTGTTAAGGCTTTTAAAAATTTTAAAAATGTATGTAGTTTTGTCGCCGCTGCACGTTTGCATTTAAATTTAAAAAAGTGTGTTTTTTCCCAAAAAATTGCGTTTGAAAAATCACTGCACAAATACTGTGTGAAAAAAAAAATTACAACACCCACCATTATAATTTGTAGGGTCTTTGTTTTGAAAAAATATATAATGTTTGGGGGTTCAAAGTAATTTTCTTGCAAAAAATTTTTTTTTCATGTAAACAAAAAGTGTCAGAAAGGGCTTTATCTTCAAGTGGTTAGAAGAGTGGGTGATGTATGACATAAGCTTCTAAATGTTGTGCATAAAATGCCAGGACAGTTCAAAACCCCCCCAAATGACCCCTTTTTGGAAAGTAGATGCCCCAAGATATTTGCTGATAGGCATGTTGAGTCCATGGAGTATTTTATATTTTGTCATAAGTTTCGGTAAATTTACACTTTTTTACACGCTTCTCCTGAGTACGGTGATACCTCATGTGTGAGACTTTTTGGGAGTCTAGCCGCGTACAGGTCCCTGAAAATCAATCACCGCCTTTAGTATCTCTAATGCCAGGTACACACAACCGGTTTTCCTGTCGGAATAAACTACGAAGGTTTCTCCGACAGAACTCCGACGGAATTCCATTCAAGCGGTCTCAAACCAAAGTCCGACCATCCAGAACACGGTGACGTACAGCAAGTACGACGGGACTAGAAAAAGGAAGTTCAATAGCCAGTAGCCAATAGCTTCCATCTCATACTTGCTTCAGAGCATGCATCGTTTTTGGTCTGTCGGAACAGCATACAGACGAGTGGTTTTCCCAATAGAAATTGGTTCCGTCGGAAGTATTTAGAATATGTTCTATTTCTAGGTCCGTCAGAATTTTTGAAAAAAAGAAGTCCAATGAGGCATACACATGATCGTGTAAATTTTTTTATTTCACTCCTCATTACCTATCACAGTTTTGAAGGCCATAAAATACCAAGATAGCACAAACCCCCCAAAATGACCCTATTTTGGAAAGTAGACACCCCAAGCTATTTGATGAGAGGCATGTTGAGCCCATGGAATATTTTATATTTTGCCACAAGTTGCGGGAAAATTATTATTTTTTTTTTTTTTGCACAAAGTTGTCACTAAATGATATATTGCTCAAACATGCCATGGGCATATGTGGAATGACACCCCAAAATACATTCTGCTGCTTCTCCTGAGTATGGGGATACCACATGTGTGAGACTTTTTGGGAGCCTAGCCATGTACAGGACCCCAAAAACCAATCACTGCCTTCAGGCTTTCTAAGGGTGTAAAAATAGGATTTTTATAACAGCTTACCTGTAAAATCCTTTTCTTGGAGTATATCACAGGACACAGAGCCACAGTAATTACTGTATGGGTTATATGGCACCTTCAGGTGATGGATACTGGCACATCCTAGACAGGAAGTTCAATTCCCCATATAACCCCTCCCCTTACTGGGAGTACCTCAGTTTTGTAGCAAAGCAATACACGTGTAACCAAAGAGGGGAGGGACCTCTGTGTCCCGTGATATACTCCAAGAAAAGGATTTTACAGGTAAGCTGTTATAAAAATCATATTTTCTTTATTGTACATCATGGGACACAGAGCCACAGTAATTTACTGTATGGGATGTCCCAGAGCAATGCCACCTGAGGGGAGGGGACACAAACAAAAGTAGGGTGCAATCAGACCTGAGGACCTATACTGCTGCCTGCAGTCCACTGCGCCCAAAGGCGATAGCCTCATGCCTTCTTACATCCACCTGATAGAATCTGGTGAATATATGGACTGAAGACCAAGTTATGGCCTTGCAGATTTGAGCCATGGGGGTTTGGTGATGCACTGGCCACGAAGCACTAACGGCCCTGGTGGAGTGCGCTTTGATTTGAAAATGTGGAATTTTCCTCCATAAGCCATAAGCTTGAATAATTGAAATGAACTTTCATGCCCCAGTTGAAGGCTTTTCAGTTGAAACGCGTAGGGCGTTCAAGCTTTCCACATTGCCACCAATTTTATTTAGTGATCACTTTTTATCTTGTAAGGCTTTTATTCAATAAATCCCTTTTATTTTTGACCTACGCAATGTGGAGCCCCTTTTTTCTTTTTTCTCCATGATTTCATCTATGATTGGTTTCTTGAGACCTTTTGAACCTGCCCGGAACCGGAGAGTGTGGGAGTGAGCTAACCATCCCCACCGTTGACTGCCCTGGCTATCGGTGACCGTGACCCAAGTGATTACCTGCCTATCGGAGATCGTGACCGAAGGGTGAACCTTTTGGGGAGAGTTCACGGGAGGCTACTTACACAAGCTCTGATAGACGTACTGCTATATGGCTGATACGTCCCACTGGATCAGGTAAGAGTACCTAATCTTAGATACTTATAACGTGTCGTCTGTGATCGACGTGTTTTCCAGTCTTCAGTCAAGATCATGTATCCAAGCACCCCCTGTGTTTGAGAAGACATCTTTTACCTATATGCATTGACTCTAGTCTTTGACTTTAGTCTTACTCCTGGACATATCCATATTTAACACATTTCTTTGGGACATTTTTATACACCTCACCAATGTTTATTCTGCATGAAAAAAAGAACATTACAATGTATGCCCAACAAGGACCAGCATTGTACTGGTATGTTGCTGGACTTTGAGTGGTTATACCAGAATGATGCCTGCTGGTTTAGATATCATCTTGGTATCATTCTTTTCATCCAGCATTCGGCTGTTATGTAAAGCAATCCTAGTGGCTAATTAACCTCTAGACTGCTTTTATAAGCAGTGGGAGAGAACACCCCCCCTCCCACCATCTTCCATGGTTTTCTTGGGCTCTCCTGTCCAAACAGGGAACCCGAGAATGCAGCTGGTGGTTCCGCCAGCTGACCATAGAGCTGATCAGAGACCAGAATGGCTCCAATTATCTCTTTGGTCCAAGAAACTGGAAGCTACGAACATTTCATGACTTATGATTTCACCAGATGTAAACAGCGCCATTGGGAAATTGGGAAAGCATTTTATCACACTGATCTTCGTGTGGTCAGATGCTTTGAGGGCAGAGGAGAGATCTAGGGACTAATAGACCCCAATTTTTTCAAAAAAGAACATACCTGTCACTACCTATTGCTATTATAGGGGATATTTACATTCCATGAGATAACAATAAAAATGATTAAAAACAAAATGAAAGGAACAGTTTAAAAATAAGATAAAAAAGCAAAAATAAATAAATAAATAAAAAAGCACCCCTGTCCCCCCCCTGCTCTCACGCAAAGGCGAATGCGCAAGCTTCAGTCTGGCGTCAACTATAAAAAGCAATTGCAGCAAGCATGTGAGGTATCACCGTGAAGGTCAGATCGAGGGCAGTAATTTTAGCAATAGACCTCCTCTGTAAATCTAAAGTGGTAACCTGTTAAGGCTTTTAAAAATTTTAAAAATGTATGCAGTTTTGTCGCTGCTGCACGTTTGCATTTAAATTTAAAAAAGTGTGTTTTTTCCCAAAAAAATTGCGTTTGAAAAATCACTGCACAAATACTGTGTGAAAAAAATTACAACACCCACCATTTTAATCTGTAGGGTCTTTGTTTTGAAAAAATATATAATGTTTGGGGGTTCAAAGTAATTTTCTTGCAAAAAATTTTTTTTTTCATGTAAACAAAAAGTGTCAGAAAGGGCTTTGTCTTCAAGTGGTTAGAAGAGTGGGTGATGTATGACATAAGCTTCTAAATGTTGTGCATAAAATGCCAGGACAGTTCAAACCCCCCCCAAATGACCCCTTTTTGGAAAGTAGACGCCCCAAGATATTTGTTGATAGGCATGTTGAGTCCATGGAATATTTTATATTTTGTCACAAGTTTCAGTAAATTTACACTTTTTTACACTTTTGGGAGCCTAGTCGCGTACAGGTCCCTGAAAATCAATTTAGGATCTCTAATGTCACGTACACATGACCGGTTTTCCTGTCGGAATAAACTACGAAGGTTTCTCCGACAGAACTCCGATGGAATTCCATTCAAGCGGTCTTGTCTACACACGGTCAAACCAAAGTCCGACCGTCCAGAACACGGTGACGTACAGCAAGTACGACGGGACTAGAAAAAGGAAGTTCAATAGCCAGTAGCCAATAGCTTCCGTCTCATACTTGCTTCAGAGCATGCATCGTTTTTGGTCTGTCGGAACAGCATACAGACGAGCGGTTTTCCAGATAGAAATTGGTTCCGTCGGAAATATTTAGAACATGTTCTATTTCTAGGTCCGTCAGAATTTTTGAAAAAAAAAAGTCCGATGAGGCATACACATGATTGGAATATACAATGAAAAGCTTCTGTCTGACTTTTTCTGTCGGACATTCCACTCGTGTGTACGCGCCATTAGGGTGTAAATTTTTTTATTTCACTCCTCATTACCTATCACAGTTTTGAAGGCCATAAAATACCAAGATAGCACAAACCCCCCAAAATGACCCTATTTTGGAAAGTAGACACCCCAAGCTATTTGATGAGAGGCATGTTGAGTCCATGGAATATTTTATATTTTGCCACAAGTTGTGGGAAAATTATTATTTTTTTTTGCACAAAGTTGTCACTAAATGATATATTGCTCAAACATGCCATGGGCATATGTGGAATGACACCCCAAAATACATTCTGCTGCTTCTCCTGAGTACGGGGATACCACATGTGTGAGACTTTTTGGGAGCCTAGCCATGTACAGGACCCTGAAAACCAATCACCGCCTTCGGGCTTTCTAAGGGCGTAAAAATAGGATTTTTATAACAGCTTACCTGTAAAATCCTTTTCTTGGAGTATATCACGGGACACAGAGCCACAGTAATTACTGTATGGGTTATATGGCACCTTCAGGTGATGGATACTGGCACATTCTAGACAGGAAGTTCAATTCCCCATATAACTCCCTTACTGGGAGTACCTCAGTTTTGTAGCAAAGCAATACACGTGTAACCAAAGAGGGGAGGGACCTCTGTGTCCCGTGATGTACTCCAAGAAAAGGATTTTACAGGTAAGCTGTTATAAAAATCATATTTTCTTTATTGTACATCATGGGACACAGAGCCACAGTAATTTACTGTATGGGATGTCCCAGAGCAATGCCACCTGAGGGGAGGGCACACAAACAAAAGTAGGGTGCAATCAGACCTGAGGACCTATACTGCTGCTTGGATGAGCTAGGATGAGGACGCAATACTACTCTATCCTTGAGAATGAATAAATATGGCTCTTTACGAGAAAGAGCTGCCAACTCTGATACCTTTCTTACAGAAGAAATGGCTACCAGAAAAACTAGCTTCCTTGTCAAAAGGACTACAGGAATATGTCATATCGGCTCATAAGGCTGTTTCTGTAACACCGATAGAACTAAATTCAAGTCCCAAGGGATCAGGGGTGCTCTAACTGGTGGATTAAGCCACGTTACCCCCTGTATAAAGCTTCGGGCCAAAAAATGCGAAGCAAGCGGACGTTTAAACAATACCGATAAGGCAAAGACTTGGCCCTTGATAGAAGTCAGAAAGGCAAGGATTCTACCTATGACATACTTTGTAGGATGGGGATTCACACCAGGAAACAAGCCTTCCAGACTCTATAATAAATGACTCTGGAAGCTGGCTTCCTTGCATTAATCAAAGTAGATACCACTGAGCCTGAAAGCCCACCATTCTTCAGAATGTGGGTTTTAATAGCCAAACTGTTACATTTAGCGTTTGTAAAGTAGGATGGAACACTGGTCCCTGCGATAGCAGGTCTGGATGTGGTGGTAGGGGCCATGGGGCCCCTACCACCATCTTTACCATTTCCGCATACCAAGATCTTCTGGGCCATGCTGGGGCCACAAGAACTATCGACTTCTTTGCCACTTGATCCTGCAAAGAAGTGGAGGTAGCAGCAGAATAGGAGGGAATGTATAAATCAGTGAGAACTCATTCCAGGGGGTCACCAATGCATCTGTTCCGCATGCGAGTGGATCCCTTGTTCTTGACACAAAGTCATCAACTTTGTTGTTGAACCTGGACACAAACAGATCTACATCCGGGATCCCCCATCTTTGGCATATAGCCAGGAAGATGGGGTGAAGAGATCATTCCCCCGGGAACAACTGCTGGTGACTAAGTAGTCCGCCTGCCAGTTCTCTACTTCTGGAATGAAGATTGCCGTTATGCACGGCACATGCTTTTCTGCCCAGGTTAGGATCTGGTTTACCTCTCCCTGAGCTGCCTGACTTCTGGTGCCCCCCTGGTGATTGATATAAGCCACCGCTGTGGCATTGTCGGATTGAATCCTGACAGGAGAATTCCACAACCTGAATGTCCAGGCCCTTAGGGCTATCTACGCTACCCGAATCTCTAAGACGTTGATGGGCAAAGTCCTTTCGGTTCTGGACCATTTCCCTTGAACCGACGTATCTTCCAGGACTGCTCCCCAAACTGAAAGGCTGGCATCTGTTGTTACCACCTTACAGGTAACTGGTAAAAAGGATTTTCCCTTCTGCAGATTCTTCGGTATCCTCCACCAACTGAGGCTCTGACGCACTTTTGGAGACAAACACATCGGAAAATCTAGTGCTTGGATCCTCTTGTTCCAAGCTGACAGGATACTGTTTTGCAGCAGTCTCGAATGGAACTGAGTATAAGGAACTGCTTCGAATGAAGCCACCATCTTCCCCAACAACCTCATATAAAGGCGGATAGAAGGACCCTTCTCTGCCCTGACCACCTGAACCAGCTCCTTTATGGCGCTGATTTTTGCCTGGGGTAAGAACACCCTAAGACACTGGCGAAAAAACTGTGGTACTCCCAGTAAGGGGGGGGGGGGCGTTATATGGGGAATTGAACTTCCTGTCTAGGGTGTGCCAGTGTCCATCACCTGAAGGTGCCATATAACCCATACAGTAATTACTGTGGCTCTGTGTCCCGTGATGTACGATTAATAAATGGTGATTTTACTTCCTCACTACCTATCACAGTTTCGGAGGCCATGAAATGTCAAAGATAGCACAAAACCCCCCCAAATGACCCCATTTTGGAAAGAAGACACTTCAAGCTTTTTGCTGAAAGGCATGTTGTGTCCATGGAATATTTGATATTTTGCCACAAGTTTCGGGAAAATTGCAATTTTTTTTTCTTTTTTTTTCTTTACACAAAGTTGTCACTAAATGATATCTTCAAACATAACATGGTTATATGTGGAATTACACCCCAAAATACATTCTGCTGCTTCTCCTGTATACAGGGATACAACATGTGTGGGACTTTTTGGGAGCCTAGCCGCGTACAGGACCCCAAAAAACAATCACCGCCTTCAGGATTTCTAAAGGCCTAAAATTGTGATTTTACTCCTCACTACCTATCACAGTTACCACCAAATGACCCAATTTTTGAAAGTAAACACCCCAAGGTATTTGCTAAGAGACATGATGAGTATTTTGCAGATTTCATTTATTTTTGAAAATGAAGAAAGAAAAGAAAAATGTTTTTTTTTTCTTTTTTCAATTTTCAAAACTTTGTGACAAAAGCGATCTGCAAAATACTCAACATGCCTCTCAGCAGATAGCTTGGAAATATTCCATGGATTCAACATGCCTGTCAGCAATTAGCTTGCGGTGTCTACTTTCCAAAATGGGGTCATTTGGGGGGGGGGGGGTTGTGCTATCTTGTCATTTCACGGCCTCCGAAACTGTGATAGGTAGTAAGGAAGTGAAATCACCATTTTACACCCTTAGAAAGCCTGAAGGCGGTGATTGGTTTTCGGCGTCCTGTACACAGCTAGGCTCCCAAAAAGTCTGACACATGTGGTATCCCCGTACTCAGGAGAAGCAGCAGAATGTATTTTTGGGGTGTCATTCCACATATGCTCATGGCATGTTTGAGCAATATATCATTTAGTGACCACTTTGTGCAAAAAAAAAAAAATTAAATTTTCCTGCAACTTGTGGCAAAATATAAAATATTCAATGGACTCAGCATGCCTATCAGCAAATAGCCTGGAGTGTCTACTTTCCAAAATGAGGTCATTTGGGGGGGGGGTGTTGTGCTATCTTGGCATTTTATGGCCTTCGAAACTGTGATAGGTAGTGAGGAGTGAAATCAAAAATTACACCCTTAGAAAGCCTGAAGGCAGTGCTTAGTTTTCGGGGTCCTGTATGCGGCTAGGCTCCCAAAAAGTCTCACACATGAGGTATCCCCATACTCAGAAGAAGCAGCAGAATGTATTTTGGGGTGTAATTCCATGGCATGTGTGAGCAATATATCATTTAGTGATAACTTTGTGTTATTTTTTTTTTGTCATTTTTCAATATTTACTGTGCATAGGCGAGTTTACAGGAGAAGAAGAAAGGGCGGAAGTCCGGCACACATTGGTCGCTGAAGACAATAATTATGATGGCAGCTACACCCGGAAAGGAGAATAGGAATAAACACACTAAATAAAAGTAAGAAACATGCAATGGGACTTGAATTTGCTGCAAAATTTTGTACAATGATTTACTATAACTCTTTCTAAAAAATTCAGGAGGGTTGGAGTTTACTACGACGTTAACTAACAGCAACAAGCCAGGATTCCAGTGCACAAAGGAAAACTAGACAAGTTCACAACATGAATTATACTAACAAAGTACAGCAAGACAAATCAAGTCTCTGGTACACAAAGAACTTTCATTAAAGTTTGTTTAAAGTGCTTTTAAACCATCATATATACCCAGTGAAGTGGCCTCAGGTGATACACAGAGATGAAACAAATCCTCCTACATAAGTTGTACCTGTTTATCTGCAGTCCTCTCTTCTCTGCATCTGCTCAAAGTCCAGAATTTATACAGCTTGTCTGAACTTCCATAAAACAGGGGACAGAGAGCTGAAATTACATTCTACAGACCTTAGTGAGAAGAGCTCTGAGAGCTGTTTGGAGGGCAGGGGCACACACCCTTCATACAGCACACAGGAACAAAGTTGAGTCTGTCAATCACAGACTGTGTGCTGGAGATCCAGCCCGTCACCTTTTCATCTCTTGGTGTCAGGAAAACTTGTCTGAAGTGACACAAGTGATGCAGATAGCAAAGGAATAAGGCACCAGACAGAAATTACACTTTGAAAAATGAAGTTCCTGTATTACCAGAAGATGGCGTTGTGGATGCAAAATATTTTGTGTGTCAACGTCCTAAATAGATTGGAAAATTGTTTGGAAAGCGAAGACATGGATTTTATAGGCAAACATATAGCATTTATGTAGAAAAAAATTAAATTTTATTTAAACATGATTAAAAAAACAAACATTGTTGACATACATGTTAAAATAACAAAACCTGGTGTTAATCTACACAGCTCTCAAACCATAAGACATAACCAAATATTACCACAATACTGAAATAAATTGGGTTCGACTTGGTTGATAGTGGTTGGAGAAAAGCTGGGTGGTATGATAGAGAAAACTCTACATGTTGCGCACCTTGGGCGCTTCTTCAGGAGCTTGAAATGATGCTGAGTAGAAAAAAATGTATAGGCAGGGGGGCTGGCAGACATATCCACCAATCAGCGGCTTAGTATGCCTTAACCAGTTTATATAACTCCAGTTATTTTTGTAAATTACTTGGGACGGTGGTGTCCACCATAAATTAATCAGCCAAACTAGGATCTTACAAAGATAGCCGCAGCAAAGTGATATTATCTAATGGTCAGGGAAAAGCCCAATATGACTATCCCTTTATCATGTAAATGTAAGGATCCTATGAGGGTCCAAGAATCTTAGGGCTAATACTGGTGGATAATAAAGTAACCCGCTGTCTGTGTGCCTCGAGACAGTGTGAGGCTGTCTCAGTATTTTACAAGAATACCTGGAGATACAGTATCTCACAAAAGTGAGTACACCCCTCACATTTTTGTAAATATTTTATTACATCTTTTCATGTGACAACACTGAAGAAATTACACTTTGCTACAATGTAAAGTAGTGAGTGTACAGCTTGTATAACAGTGTAAATTTGCTGTCCCCTCAAAATAACTCAACACACAGCCATTAATGTCTAAACCGCTGGCAACAAAAGTGAGTACAACTGTCATGAACAGGTGTGACCAGAACCGTGTGATCTGCGACAGAGGACACCAAAACGTATATAAGTGAGTAATATTAAGTTTATTAAAGTGGATGTAAACCCGATTTTTTTTTATATCATACTGTAGAGTATAAGATTTACTATCATTTGAGCCCAGTCTTGCCACACAGAGTTAATCCATCTCTGAGCAATCCCCTTTTATTGTTCAGTGAGACAATTCTTGACAAACTGAGAAAAACTTTGTCAAATACTCCCCCTTGCTGTGAGTGACAGGTGATTTACATCTCGTGCATTAGCCTAAGAGACATGCAGTATTTTTAAATTCCCTCACCCACTCCTTTCCTCAGCAGCTCTCCCAGGATTGGCTGTTCCACACCTCACCATGATTCGGCATGCTGAAGTCATGTGTTTACTTTCCTGTCTTTTCACTGGATGTTAGAGATCATAGCAGAAGTTCAGCAGAAGTTCAGTGTTAGAAATACACAGAGAAAATGCATATTGACAAGGGGGGTGTAGAGGTGGGCGGGGAGTCTACTGACATCCCACACCCACTGAGCTCCAGACAACAGACCCACCCACAGAATATGCAGTTTTTCGGGTCTAATAACAGACAGAGGGAAGACATTTGACAGGTAAGGATACATGCAGGAGGCATGTATATCCTTATAGATAACCCCTATGGCAGTAGTTTAGAAAGGATGACATTGGGTTTACATCCACTTTAAGATAAGTGGTAAATAAGTAACACCCCATATACAAATAGTGCTCAACCAACCAACAGAAACCCATAAACAACAGATAATTACATACAGCCAAGGGAAGTACCAAAATCAAACCCGTTAGCCAGGCCAGGGTCATACACAGCAGTTCAGCAGATGAACAAAGGGATGTTCCAGAAACATAAACGTAAGCCAGGCCAAGGTCATACACAGGGAGTCAGTAGATGAGGACAGGGAGCAAAACAAGACAGGGAGAGGATGGATGGATCAGACTGCAGGGCAGGGATGAATGGTAACAGGTGGGACCAGATGGGGATCAGGACAGGGAGACAGGATCAGGTACACCGGTAACAGGTTCAGGTTCAGGGTACAGGAACAGGCTCAGGATCAGGATCAGATAACAGGCTAGCAGGTCAGGGTACAAGGACGAAACCAAGACAAACATGTGAGTGCTTGCCAGGTATTTATATGCCTGTAATTGGCCTCAAGTGACACCTGATTACAGGAGGTGCTGTCTGCTCCACACTGCCAGGATCCATCCGCTGGTGGACGCCAGTACTGCGGCCCAAAGATGACATAACATCAGCCGTCGGAAAGCTCCCCTGACAGTTCCAAATTGCCAGGAGACACCTGCTGGTGGACCTCAGTACTGCATGCCAAATGACAGATATTATCAGCGGATGGAACTTTTCCTGACAGTACCCCCCTCAAAGGAGCGGCCTCTGGATGCTCCAACTGGTTTAATTGTCCATAGTCTATGGAATCAAGCAGAACAACAGATGGGGGTGCGTCAGGCTGGGCAACAGGCACTTCAGGCTGGGCATCAGGCACTTCAGGCTGGGCATCAGGCACATCAGGGCAGACAGCGGGCACTTCAGGGCAGACAGTGGGCACATCAGGACAGACAGCGGGCTCTGGGCCATCGAGCTGGGCAGCAGGCTCCGGGTCATCGAGCTGGGCAGCAGGCTCGGGGTAATCGAGCTGGGCGGAAGGCTCCGGGTCATCGAGCTGGGCGGCAGGCTCTTGGTCATCGAGCTTGGGTGTCAGGCTCCTGGTCATCAAGCTGGGCAGCAGACACTGGAACATCAGGCCGAGCAGCAAGCACCATAACAGCAGGCTGGGTAACAGGCACTGGCTCAGCAAGCTGAGTAACAGGCTTCAGCTCATTGGGCTGGGTAATGGGCCTCGGATCAGCGAGCCAGACCCTGGGCACTTGCCCAGAAAGCCTGGATGATGGACACTGGCATGACAGGCTGAGACACGGGCACCGAAATTTCAGGCTGAGACTGGGACACCGGATCTTCAGGCTGGAACACCGGATCTTCAGACTGGCACACCGGGACTTCAGACTGGGACACCGGGACTTCAGACTGGGACACCGGGACTCCAGACTGGGTCGCCGGGACTTCAGACTGGGGCACTGGGGCTCCAGACTGGGACACCGGGACTTCAGACTGGGACACCGGGACTACAGACTGGGACACCGGGACTTCAGACTGGGACACTGGGACTTCAGACTGGGACACCGGAACTTCAGACTGGGACACCGGAACTTCAGACTGGGACACCGAACTTCAAGCAGGAACACAGGCACTGGAACTTCAAGTGGGGACACAGGCACATCAAGCTGGGCAGCAGGCACGGGTACATCAAGCTGGGCAGCAGGCACGGCACTTCAAGCTGGGCAGCAGACAGGGGCAAATCAAGCTGGGTAGCAGACAGGGGCAAGTCAGGCTGGGCAGCAGACAGTGGCACATCAGGCTGGGCAACAGACAGGGGCACATCAGGCTGAGCAGCAGACAGGAACACATCAGGCTGGACAGCAGACAGAGGCTCATCAGGCTGGGCAGCAGACAGGTATACATCAGGCTGGGCAGCAGACAGGAACACATCAGGCTGGGCAACAGACAGAGGCACATCAGTCTGGGCAGCAGATAGAGGCACATTATGCTGAACAGCTAACACTGGTATGACAGGCGGAACAGCAGACACTGGCACAACAGGTTAAACAGTAGGCACGTCAGACTGGTTGGCAGGTATTGAAACATCGGACTGGAACATGGACACAGGAACATCAGATTGACGCCAGTACTGCGGCCCAAAGATGACATAACATCAGCAGGGGAAAGCTGACAATTCCAAACTGCCAGGAGACACCTGCTGGTGGACCTCAGTACTGCACGCCAAATGACAGATATTACCAGCGAATGGAACTTTTCCTGACAACACCCCTAAGTTAAAATGTCCAAATTGGGCCCAATGTGTCAATATTTTGTGTGGCTACCATTATTTTCCAGCACTGCCTAAACCCTCTTGGGCATGGAGTGCACCAAAGCTTCACAGGTTGCCACTGGAGTCTTCCTCCATGACAATATCACGGAGTTGTGGGATGACAGCCATGCAGACAAATTTGATGCAGTGTGCGGTGTATGGTCTGAGGACTGACAGGCTGACCCCACACCCCTTCAACCTCTGCAGCAATGCTGGCAGCACTCATACATCTATTTCCCAAAGACAATCTCTGGATATGATGCGGAGCACGTGCACTCAACTGCTTTGGTTGACCATGACGAGGCCTGTTCTGAGTGGAACCTGTCCTGTTAAACCAATGTATGGTCTTGGCCACCTAGCTGCAGCTCAGTTTCAGGGTCTTGGCAATCTTCTTATAGCCTAGGCCATCTTTATGTAGAGCAACAGGTGCCATGTTGAACTTCCAGTGACCAGTAGGAGAGAGCAATAACACCAAATTTAACAAACCTGTTCCCCATTCACACCTGAGACCTTTTAACACTAACGAGTCACATGATACTGGGGAGGGAAAATGGCTAATTGGGCCCAATTTAAAAAATTTCACTCAGGGTGTACTCACTTTTATTGCCAGCGGTTTAGACATTAATGGCTGTGTGTTGAGTTATTTTGAGGGGACAGCAAATTTATACTGTTATACAAGCTGTACACTCACTACTTTACATTGTAGCAAAGTGTAATTTCTTCAGTATTGTCACATGAAAAGATATAATAAAATATTTACAAAAATGTGAGGGGTGTACTCACATTTGTGAGATACTGTATATAAATCGGTTAAGTCATACTAAGTCGCTGATTGGTGGATAGGTCTGCCAGGCCCCCTGCCTATACTGTCTTTTCTACTCAGCATCATTGCAAGCTCCTAAAGAAGTGCCCAAGGTGAGCAACATGTAGAGTTTTCTCTATCACGCCTCTACTACCACCCAGTTTTTCTCCAACCACTATCACCCAAGTCAAACTCAATTTATTTCAGTATTGTGGTAATATTTGGTTATGTCAGGTGGTTTGAGTGCTGTTTAGGTTAACACCATGTTTAGTTTTTTAACATGTATGCCAACAATGTTGTTTGTTTTTTTAATCATGTTTAAATAAAATTTCAATTTTTTCTACATAAATGATATATGTGTGCCTATAAAGTCCATGTTTAGCCAGAAATTACACTTTGCTCTCTGAACTGAGAAAAGTACGCACTATAGAAGGGTATACTTTTTTCATATTTCATGTCTGAGGTTTATAACCACTTTAATAAAGTGACTGTATAAAGATACAAGTCAGGACCCCAGTGTATAATGTAAAGAAATTAGTTCTTCATTAAGTGCATAAAGCTAATGAATAAAAGAAAGTCAGGTGTGACAGACCTAGCCGGGAAAGAGACTTTTGGAGGGGACTGTATGCAAGCCTCTTGCCGATCGATCGGGGGCCCTTGCATTTGGGGGAACGGTGCTCTTTGTGAGCTGTATGCCTGGAGACCCTGGATTTGCCATAGTGGAATAGTGGCTGATTCATAATGCTGGGACAGATACTGTTAGGAGATGCTGATGTAAATTCCAACACCTGTCTGTCTATTGTCTGCTGAAAATGTGTATTGTAAATAAGTCTACTATGGGATCTAAGAGTCATTAGATCCCCATTGTTATTTGTGTTAATTAACTCTGCTATTGTGTGAAGAAGAGTCTATGTTGATTATAATAATGTTGATTGGACTTTCTGAACTACAAGACGGCCAGTCTGGCCTAACGGTCATGTCTGAGTCATCTAGGCTGTCTAAAGGGATTAGTTGATTAGCTCATGTTAATTAGGTTAATTAGGTTACAGCTGTATTGTTAGAGTAATATGAGCAGGAGGTCTGCACCTACACTTTGAGTGTATAAAAGCCTGTATTTTGTCAATAAAGATAGATTCCTGGTTGAACTTACATACAGCCTGCCTGGTGTTTGTTCTGAGCTACACAACTGGGTTAGAACGGCACATAGCTGAAGTTTTAATCCCGGAGCATTGGATGACCGAACCATCAGACGTTGCAATCTGATTCAATAGCTGCAGAGGAGTGTTGGGAGAGTGGAACCGAGCGAGCAAGGGGCTCGTTACATTGGTTGGCAGCCGTGGGATTTGCTCTCCAGTTACTGGGACACTCCAAACCAGCCTGCAGGAGAGCCACGCTGAAAGACTTACTTGAGAGCCGTGGAGGGAATGGTGAGATCGTGCTTCCTTGCCGTGAACACATCCAAACCATCACCTGGATCCAAGGTAGCAGGATAGCAGGAGAGGAGAAATACCAGCCACCATGGATGAGGAATTCAGAAGGAGGTTGCGAGAGGAGATACAGCACAGAGGACCAGTATCAGAGCAGGTCCTGCTAGGATGGTTTGATTCTGTCCGCTGTGAGCTCTGGAAGGAAGCGCTAGCCCGTGAGCAGCGACACCAGGGAAAAGTTCTCCACTCCGTCCATTTGAGGTACTGGTCGCAGTATAAAGTGCGAATGCTGTTTTTGGGGGAACAGCCGAACCAGGAGTGGACAGCCGAGTTAAGAAGGCTGATCCGGGCAGAAATGTGGTTGGACGAGAGCTACAGAGCCCTCCAGTGGTATGTAGCCCAAGTGTGCCCATGGACAGCGGATGACAGCCCCACGGAAGGCTTTGACTACGATGGCCTGGGATTGTTATACTGGAGGCTGTCCAGGGACCCTAACTTTGGAAGTGATCGGGAGTGGCGTTTGGAGGAAATAATGGAGCACAGAGAGCGGAGACTGAATGTCTCAGAAGTGCCCTGGGCACTGGAAGATTTGAAGTTTCTGTCCGTTCAGGAATGGGAGTTGGAGATCGCCTACAAACAGCTGTTAGACTCTGCTCAGCAGCAGGGTGGTGCTCCCTTTGCCTGGGACTATACCAGTTGACAACTCTGAAATCCTGGCTGAAGAGTTGACAATGTGGCAGAGTAACGGTGTGCTTTGCCAACCTGCACCCGCAGCTATGGAGGGGGAGGTCTTATGGCGGATGCAACAAGTGCTGACTGACCTTGATGAACCTGTTTCTGCATTGGATGATCTTGGATGGAGGAATGTGCCTGTCCAGCAGAATGCCAGAGAATCGGCAGTGGAAAATCTGAAGATTGCCGTCCCCAAACCTGAAGTGCTGACAACAGGGCAGAGCTCTGCTAACCTCTGCCCAGCACTGATAGCATCTTCTGGGTTCCAGGGACAGGAGATGGTGAACCTTTATCCCCAGACACCAGTTGCAGAGACAGGGGATTTGATAGACTTTTCTGCTGAGGAAGAACAACCTGGTGAGCCTCCAGCAGAAGAAGAGCTGTTATTAGGGCCAAACTTCACTGTGCTCTGCCCAGCACTGATAGCATCTTCTGGGTTCCACGGAGAGGAGATGGTATACCTTTATCCCCAGACACCAGTTGCAGAGACAGGGGATTTGATAGACTTTTCTGCTGAGGAAGAACAACCTGGTGAGCCTCCAGCAGAAGAGGAGCTGTTATTAGGGCCAACTTCACTGTGCTCTGCCCAGCACCAACAGAAGTATCTGTGAAGTTACAAGGAACTTCCCCACCTGAAGCGCTGGCAACCGGACAGAGGATCCCCAACAGCATGACAGAGTGAGCCCAGACACCCTGTCTTCTCTCCAGCGGCAGAAAGGACTCCAGGGAGAAGGGCCAGTCCAGGCCTCTTCCCAGCGGCAGATATGTTCTCTGAGAGAGGCAGAGGTTGGCTGGGTGATTAATGCTTTGTTTGGAACAATTTGTTTGGGGTACTGTGTGGGTACAGGCATTAGAGGACTGGAACTACTGACTAACTTCGGAGTCAACCCGTCTGGGGTCTCCTCCTGTGTTAGTCTCCTGCCGAAAGGGGAGAAATGTGACAGACCTAGCCGGTAAAGAGACTTTTGGAGGGGACTGTATGCAAGCCTCTTGCCGATCGATCGGGGGCCCTTGCATTTGGGGGAATGGTGCTCTTTGTGAGCTGTATGCCTGGGGACCCTGGATTTGCCATAGTGGAATAGTGGCTGATTCATAATGCTGGGACAGATACTGTTAGGAGATGCTGATGTAAATTCCAACACCTGTCTGTCTATTGTCTGCTGAAAATGTGTATTGTAAATAAGTCTACTATGGGATCTAAGGCTCGATTCACACCTATGCATGTTGCTTTTGAGCGTTTTTGGAGGTTTTTTTTTCATGCTTGCCGCGTTTTTGAGCCGCGTTTTTGCCGCGTTTTAGCGGCGTTTTTGCCGCGTTTTTGCCGCGATTTGCGTTTTGCGTTTTTTTTTTTTTTTTTTTTTTTTTTCATTTTTTTTTACAGTCTTACAAAAAAATTACAAAAAAAAAAAAAAAAACGGCAAAAACGCACCAAAAACGCATCAAAAACGCATCAAAAACGCTGCAAAAAAGGTGCACTTGCGTTTTTGATGCTTGTCCATTGAAAACCATTACATGCAAAACGCTGCATTTTGCATGAGAAAAAGTCCCCGACCCTTTCCAAAAACGCGGAGATACAAAAAAGCATTGATGTGAACATGTTCCATAGGAACCCATGTTAAAAAATTCCCGTGCATTTCTGCAAAATGCAAAATGCATCAAAAAACGCGCTAGTGTGAATGGGGCCTAAGAGTCATTAGATCCCCATTGTTATTTGTGTTAAATAACTCTGCTATTGTGTGAAGAAGAGTCTATGTTGATTATAATAATGTTGATTGGACTTTCTGAACTACAAGACGGCTTGCGTGCAGGAGCCATCATTTCTGGCACGGGTTCAAAAGGTCCGGCACTGTGGAAGTTTAGGAGATATTCACAGTACCTACAGGTAAGCCTTACTATACAAATTGTTTCTCACACACAGCATATGCATATGCAATTACATTCCAAAATACATTCTGCTACTCCTTCTGAGTATGGGATACCAAGTGTGAGACTTTTTTACAGCCTGGCCACATAGAGAGGCCCAACATGCAGGGAGCACCATCAGGTGTTTTAGGAGCATGCATTACACATCTAATTTCATTCCTACCTATCACACTTTTGAAGGTCCCGGAGCACCAGGACAGTCAAATTACCCACAAACATATATTCTTTGAGACATGGGATGCAGATAAGTACTCGGGTAGTCTAATGGGCTGGAAACAGGTATATGACTACTCTGATGGGCTGCAGGAGGGAGGGAGTGTTCCTGCTGGTGTCATTTTACAATGCGCCGGTAGGGAAGTGGTTAAAATCCATACCAGACCCAAAGGGTCCCCCCACACTGTTTTTTCCCCCATTTTTTTAACATTTTTATTCAGGTGCAGAAAAACTGTTCCTTGGGTGTTGGTGGTGCCTTAACACCCCTCACAGTTACTCTTACTGGGCACAGGAACAGTCACTGCTGTTAAAAATTAGAAAAAAAAGTTGAAATTAAATGCACCTGTCAAACAGTTGCAGAAAAATTGGGCCTCTTCTGCATGTTGTGGCTCAATAACACGGTCAGCACCGGAAAAAAAAGGAGAAGCGTGCCCTGCCTGCAGAGGATGCACCATGTCCGCGACCACCACTTTTCACTGTACACACAGAGGCTGCTTGCCCTCTTTTAGTGGCCTGTGAGCGTCTGCCTCTCCTTGTTGGCCTTTTGGACATAATGAAAATTTTTTGTTGAGATTTTTATAACTTTTTATTATAGAGTGTAGGATGGAAATATGGTGCTTGGGTGCAATACTTTTGTGCTTGGTGCACTGTAAACCATTTTATTATAGTTGTTACCTTGGCTGTGTGCTTAGGGTCGTTGTCCTGTTTGAAGATGAACCTTTGCCCCAGTCTGAGGTCCAGAGCACTCTGGAGCAGGTTTTCATTAAGGATTTCTCTGTACATTGCTGCATTCATCTATCCCTCATTCCTGACTAGTCTCCCAGTTCCTGCTGCTGAAAAACATCCCAACAGCATGATGCTGCCACCATCATGCTTCACTGTAGGATGGTATTGGCCAGGTGGTGAGCGGTGCCTGGTTTCCTCCAGACATGATGCTTGCCATTCAGGCCAAAGAGTTAAATCTTTGTTTCATCAGACCAGAGAATTTTGTTTCTCATGGTCTAAGAGACCTTCAGGTGGGCTGTCATGTGCCTTTTACTGAAGAGTGGCTTCTGTCTGTCCACTCTACCATAGAGGCCTAAATGGTGGAGTGCTGTGCTCATTGGTACCTTCAATTCTGCAGATTTTTTTGTACCCTTCCCCAGATCTGTGCCTCGATACAATCCTGTCTCTGAGGTCTACAGACAATTTCTTGGACTTCATGGCTTGGTTTGTGCTCTGACATGCACTGTTAAACTGTGGGAATTTATATAGACAGGTGTGTGCCTTTCCAAATCATGTCCAATCAACTGAATTTACCACAGGTGGACTCCAATCAAGTTGTAGAAACATCTCAAGGATGATCAATGGAAACAGGATGCACCTGAGCTCAATTTTGAGTGTCATGGCAAAGGCTGTGAATACTTATGTACATGTGATTTCTTTCATTTTTTATTTTTAATAAATTCGCAAAGATTTCAAACAAACTGCTTTCACGTTGTCATTATGGTGTATTGTTTGTAGAATTTTGAGGAAAATAATGAATTTAATCATTTTTGGAATAAGGCTGTAACATAACAAAATGTGGAAAAAGTGAAGCGCTGCAAATACTTTCTGGATGCATTGTATATTACATCTTAGATTATACCCAAAATTATTAACCTAAATGAATGCTTTAACCGGTTCCCGACCGGCTCATGCACATTTACTGCAGCACAATGGCACCGCTGCGTGAAACCCCATACGGGTACGGGGTTGCCTTTAAGAGCCGCCAGAGGGTGCGCACCCATTGCATGGCAGGGGACCCAATGCACATGGCCAGCGGTTGCGATTGCCGCCAGCCATGCATGAGAGCCAGTAAACACACAAATTCCTGTTCTGTCAGGAGACATATCATTTGTTCCTACTAAGTCGAAATAACGATATGTCTCCTCCCCTAGTCAGTCATATCCCCCTGCAGTTAGAACACACCTAGGGAACACACATTTAACCCCTTGATCGACCCCTAGTGTTAACCCCTTCCCTGCCAGTGACATTTATACAGTAATCAATGCATATTTATAGCAATAGTCGCTGTATAAATGTCAGTGGTTCCAAAAATGTGTCAAAAGTGTCCGCTATTTCCCCCGCAATGTCGCAGTACACACTAATAATCGCAGATCACTGCAATTATTAGTAAAAAAAATATTAATAATAAAAATGCCATAAATCTTTCCCATAGTTTGTAGACGCTATAACTTTTGCGCAAACCAATCAATATATGCTTATTGCGATTTTTTTACCAAAAATATGTAGAAGAATACATATCGGCCTAAACTGATGAAGAAATTTGCTTTTTTTTAAAAATTTGGGGATATTTTTTTTTCTAAATTCTCACTCTTTTTTTGTTTATAGCGCAAAAAATAAAAAGGTCGTCAAATACCACCAAAAGAAAGCTCTATTTGTGGGAAAAAAGGACGCAAATTTTGTTTGGGTACAGCATTGCATGACCGCGCAATTGTCAGCGACGCAGTGCCAAATTGTAAAAAGTGATCTGGTCAGGAAGGGGGTAAAATCTTCCAGGGCTAAAGTGGTTAATAAGGCTCTCTTTATTGATTATTGTTCTGAGAAATGGATTCTACATAATTATATTGTAATTATATTATCCGGCTCATCATGAGTAGAACTATCAAACACAAACCACTAAGTCACAAAGCTTTGCCTGCTGCATTCTTGCAATCACAAAGCATCTTTGTAATTGCTTCCACATTCACACAGTGCACCAGAAATCCCAGGTCCCTTGTGCCTTTCTATCCACAAGGCATTGTATACATTGTACACTTTCCAAGTGACTCAAGGTCATGATTTTACAACTGTTTTTACCCTTATTCTCTGGTTTGTTGTCAAAGCTTTCATGAGTAAAGAAAAAAACAAAAGTTATGCAAGTCCCGTACTTTGTTAAAAAAAATAGTCTGTTGCAAATAGTCTGTTGCAAATATTCTGTTGCAAACTGACAGCCAAGATACTGAAATGCAGGGCAGGGCTTAGGGTGGTGGGGGCCCCAGTGCTTGAGTCACTTTCAGGCCCTACCTCTTATACATTACTTTAAACCTTTAGTTTTCTTTTAAGCACGCCACTCTGATACCGTTTGTCCGCTATTACATCACTGTCTAATGCAGACAGGTTTTCTCAACGACAGTAAACGAGGCACTACGTAACTGCCAATAACCAATCAGCAAACCTCAAGATAAGAGTTTAAGGAATTTTAAGGAAAAAAACTTACATTTAAATGCTCATCAATGCAGCCTTTCATAGCGTCCATCTGCATGCTTGTCCAGTGTCATTTGCAGCCTTGTCAATGTAATTTGCAGCCTTGCCCAGTGACATTGCAGCCATGTCAGTGTCATTTGCAGCCTTGCAGCCTTATCAGTGTCATTTGCAGCCTTGCAGCCTTGTCAGTGTCATTTGCAGCCTTGCAGCCTTGTAAGTGTCCATCTGCAGCCTTGTCCGTGTCATTTGCAGCCTTGCTCAGGCTGCAGTTAAACTGCAGTGACTTGTCAGTGTCACTGCAGTTTAAATATGGCGCCGCCGAGATACACAGAGCCAGTCTTGTGTATCTCGGCTCCTGTCGGCTTTTCTCGGCTCCTCTTGCAGTCCCGCCCTATGATGGACATAACAAAGGTCCAATGGCAGGACTGGGAATGACTGTGAGCGGAGCCGAGCGCCGCCAATATGCATACATAGCCGAGTGTACTCGGCTACCTCTGCTCACAGTCACACCCAGTCCCTGTGTTATGTCCATCATAGGGCGGGATTAGGCGTGACTGTGAGCGGAACTAGCCGAGTATAGCTGAGTACACTTGGCTGGGGCCTGCAGGACCCCCTATTGGGCGGGGCCCATGGGCTTGAGCCCAGTCAAGCCCAATAGTAAGTCCGGCCCTGCTGAAATGTTGTGGTCCTAAATATGTTTTTACAAAAAAGATGTTTTTTTTTTTTTTTTTACTTTGAAAGATTTTTTATTGAGTTTTTCAATATCATACAGAGACAGGGATAAAACAAAAAAGAAAAAAAAATATATAAACAAGGATAATTAACAAGTAGGAATAGGAAGCACAGAGCTAGAGTGTTCGTATTCAGAACTTCAGTAAGATGTACATACAGATGCTTATGTATACTTGTACTTGCTAGTCCATATTACCCAACATTTGTCGAATTTATCACATTTAAGTGAGTTGATTGCTAAGAGACGTTCAAATGTGTAGTTTAGTTGTACTTTTCTGATCACATCATTTACATTGAGTGTTAGGGTGCTTTTCCAGTTTTGAAGTACCAGGGACCTAGCTACTAGTAGTATATGGGTGACTATGTGTCTCATGGTGTGCGGGAAGTTTTCTAGTCCTATTAGTAAGATAGCTAATGCAAGATTTGGGGATGTGAATATTCCTGTAATGGACGAGATGAGTTTAAATGTTTGGTTCCAGAAGTTAGTGACGCTGGGGCATTCCCAGAACGTGTGGAGAAAGTGGCCTTTGTGTCCACATTCTCTCCAGCATAGGGGTGATGTGTTGGGAAACATTTTTGCAATTCTGCATGGGGTGTATTGCCATCGGTTAATCACCCTTATTGAGGATTCCCAGTGACTGATACAGTGTGAGGCATGTTGTATAGTAGGGATGAGCTTCGAGTTCGAGTCGAACTCATGTTCGACTCGAACATTGGCTGTTCGCAAGTTCGCCGAACAGCAAACAATTTGGGGTGTTCGCGGCAAATTCGAATGCCGCGGAACACCCTTTAAAAGTCTATGGGAGAAATCAAAAGTGCTAATTTTAAAGGCTAATATGCAAGTTATTGTCATAAAAAGTGTTTGGGGACCTGGGTCCTGCCCCAGGGGACATGGATCAATGCAAAAAAAAGTTTTAAAAACGGCCATTTTTTCAGGAGCAGTGATTTTAATAATGCTTAAAGTCAATCAATAAAAGTGTAATATCCCTTTAAATTTCGTACCTGGGGGGTGTCTATAGTATGCCTGTAAAGGGGCGCATGTTTCCTGTGTTTAGAATAGTCTGACAGCAAAATGACATTTTGAAGGAAAAAACTCATTTAAAACTACCCGCGGCTATTGCATTGCCGACAATACACATAGAAGTTCATTGATAAAAACGGCATGGGAATTCCCCAAAGGGGAACCCCGAACCAAAATTAAAAAAAAAAAAATGACGTGGGAGTCCCCCTAAATTCCATACCAGGCCCTTCAGGTCTGATATGGATATTAAGGGGAACCCCGGCCAAAAAAAAAAAAAAAAAATGACGTGGGGTTCCCCCTAAATTCCATACCAGACCCTTCAGGTCTGGTATGGATTTTAAGGGGAACCCCGCGCCATAAAAAAAAAAAAAACGGCGTGGGGTCCCCCCAAAAATCCATACCAGACCCTTATCCGAGCACGCAACCTGGCAGGCCGCAGAAAAAGAGGGGGGGACGAGAGTGTGGCCCCCCCCTCCTGAACCGTACCAGGCCACATGCCCTCAACATTGGGAGGGTGCTTTGGGGTAGCCCCCCAAAACACCTTGTCCCCATGTTGATGAGGACAAGGGCCTCATCCCCACAACCCTGGCCGGTGGTTGTAGGGGTCTGCGGGCGGGGGGCTTATCAGAATCTGGAAGCCCCTTTAACAAGGGGACCCCCAGATCCCGGCCCCCCCCCTGTGTGAAATGGTAAGGGGGTTCTTACCCCTACCATTTCACTAAAAAACTGTCAAAAATGTTAAAAATGACAAGAGACAGTTTTTGACAATTCCTTTATTTAAATGCTTCTTCTTTCTTCTATCTTCCTTCATCTTCTGGTTCTTCTGGTTCTTCTGGCTCTTCTGGTTCTTCCTCCGGCGTTCTCGTCCTGCATCTCCTCCGCGGCGTCTTCTATCTTCTTCTCCTCGGGCCGCTCCGCACCCATGGCATTGGGGGGAGGCTCCCGCTCTTCTCTTCTTCTTTTCTTCTCTTCTTCTCTTCTTCTCTTCTTCTCTTCTTCATTTTCTTCTCCGGGCCGCTCTGCAATCCATGCTGGCATGGAGGGAGGCTCCCGCTGTGTGACGGCGCTCCTCGTCTGACAGTTCTTAAATAACGGGGGGGGGCCACCCGGTGACCCCGCCCCCCTCTGACGCACGGTGACTTGACGGGACTTCCCTGTGACGTCACGGGGAATGCCACAGGGAAGTCCCGTCATGTCCCGTGCGTCAGAGGGGGGCGGGGTCACCGGGTGGCCCCCCCCCCTTATTTAAGAACTGTCAGACGAGGAGCGCCGTCACACAGCGGGAGCCTCCCTCCATGCCAGCATGGATTGCGGAGCGGCCCGGAGAAGAAAATGAAGAAGAGAAGAAGAGAAGAAAAGAAGAAGAGAAGAGCGGGAGCCTCCCCCCCATGCCATGGGTGCGGAGCGGCCCGAGGAGAAGAAGATAGAAGACGCCGCGGAGGAGATGCTGGACGAGAACGCCGGAGGAAGAACCAGAAGAGCCAGAAGAACCAGAAGAACCAGAAGATGAAGGAAGATAGAAGAAAGAAGAAGCATTTAAATAAAGGAATTGTCAAAAACTGTCTCTTGTCATTTTTAACATTTTTGACACTTTTTTCGTGAAATGGTAGGGGTACTTATGTACCCCCTTACCATTTCACACAGGGGGGGGGGCGGGATCTGGGGGTCACCTTGTTAAAGGGGGCTTCCAGATTCCGATAAGCCCCCCGCCCGCAGACCCCCACAACCACCGGCCAGGGTTGTGGGGATGAGGCCCTTGTCCTCATCAACATGGGGACAAGGTGTTTTGGGGGGCTACCCCAAAGCACCCTCCCAATGTTGAGGGCATGTGGCCTGGTACGGTTCAGGAGGGAGGGGGGGCCGCACTCTCGTCCCCCCCTCTTTTCCTGCGGCCTGCCAGGTTGCGTGCTCGGATAAGGGTCTGGTATGGATTTTTGGGGGGACCCCACGCCGTTTTTTTTTTTTTTTTTTGGCGCGGGGTTCCCCTTAAAATCCATACCAGACCTGAAGGGTCTGATATGGAATTTAGGGGGAACCCCACGTCATTTTTTTTTTTTTAATTTTGGCCGGGGTTCCCCTTAATATCCATATCAGACCTGAAGGGCCTGGTATGGAATTTAGGGGGACTCCCACGTCATTTTTTTTTTTTAATTTTGGTTCGGGGTTCCCCTTTGGGGAATTCCCATGCCGTTTTTATCAATGAACTTCTATGTGTATTGTCGGCAATGCAATAGCCGCGGGTAGTTTTAAATGAGTTTTTTCCTTCAAAATGTCATTTTGCTGTCAGACTGTTCTAAACACAGGAAACATGCGCCCCTTTACAGGCATACTATAGACACCCCCCAGGTATGAAATTTAAAGGGATATTACACTTTTATTGTTTGACTTTAAGCATTATTAAAATCACTGCTCCTGAAAAAACGGCCGTTTTTAAAACTTTTTTTTGCATTGATCCATGTCCCCTGGGGCAGGACCCGGATCCCCAAACACTTTTTATGACAATAACTTGCATATTAGCCTTTAAAATTAGCACTTTTGATTATTCATGTTCGTGTCCCATAGACTTTAACGGTGTTCGCGTGTTCGAACGAACTCTTTTCCTGTTCGCATGTTCTGGTGCGAACCGAACAGGGGGGTGTTCGGCTCATCCCTATTGTATAGTTTCAAACGCGAATTTCCATTGATCTCCAGTAAGAGTTTTTCCTATGTCTATGTCCCACCTTATATGCGCTGCAGATTTTTTGAACACTTTTTTGTTCTGTAGCATGTTGTAGTACAGTGATATGCCCTTATTGCATTTTCAACCTCGAGTGAGGTGTCGCCATATGAAGGTCGGGAGTTTGAAGGTACGTAGTGGGTTTCTTTTCATGAACTGAGATACTCGTATGCACGTGAAGAGCATATGAGGTGGCATATTATGTTTTTTCATAATGTGTTCTGCCGATTGTGGAGTATTGTTTGTGAGAAGGTCATGTACCTTTGTTATCCCATGGGCGGGGAATGCTTTCAAGGATAGCATTGGAATATTAGCTTCAATCATGCTTAGAGGAAGAGTGAAATCTATGATCTCACTGTTACTAAGTGTGCGTGTTAGGAGGAATCTCCAGGCTTGTAGTGATATGATGATAGTTGGGGGTAAATTTCTGAGATTCCAAGGTATCCAGCTGTCTCCTAATAGGACCGTCTGTAGGTCTGGTAAGGGAGCTAGAGATTTTTCTATGTCTACCCATAGCGGACTATCCGTGTACGAGAAGCAATATTTGAGTTGGTCAAGTCTAGTTGCCCACATGTAATCATGTATATCTATTAGGCCTGCTCCCCCTGCAGATTTATGGGGTATTAGATTGGGTTATGAGCATCTTGCTTTTTTGGGTCCCCATAAGAGTTTCCATTGAAGGTTAGAGAGGGATTTAAAATAATGTGCCGGAATAGCTAGTGGAAGCACTCTGAACGTGTACAATATAGGAGGGAGAATCAGCATTTTAAATGCTGCTAGCCTACCCAACCAAGATAATTCTCGTTTTGGCTATATTACAAGTTTGAGTTTCTATTTTGGATATGAGTGACTTCATGTTAGTGTCCACTAGTGAGGTAATATCATTAGTTAGGGTAATGCCCAGGTATGTTATACCATTAGTGCTCCATGCATATGGGAAGGATTGTTGTAGTTCAAGACGATCTGTATTCAGTACACCCAAGTTTAGTATGAGGGATTTTGAGAAATTCACCTTGTAATATGAGATATCACCAAAAGATTTCAGTATTTCGTGTACTGTTGGGAGGGATTTTAGTGGGTTTGATAGCATCAGGATCAAATCATCTGCGAATAAATTGATGACATGGTGGGAGGCGCTAAAATGAAATCCATGTATATCAGTATGAGTTCGAATGGTCTCCGCCAAGGGTTCAATCATGAGGTTGAAGATCGTTGGGGATAAAGGGCAGCCCTGGCTGGTACCATTAGTTATCTGAAACGGTATGGAGAGCATACTGGATGTGTATACCTGCACAGAAGGGCAGGAGTACAGGGCCAGCACTGCGTTCAGTATATGACCACAAAAACTGAATTTGGACAGAGTCATTGACATGTACTTCCAGTGTACCCTGTCAAACCCCTTCTCTGCGTCAATTGAGAGCAGCAGAGAAGGCGTTTGATTTTTAACAGCATAGTGGATTATATTAACCATTCTCCTTGTTGCATCTGAGGTTTGTCTCCCCTTCACGAAGTCCATCTGGTCGCGTTGTATGAGGGATGGAACACATTCTGCTAGTCTTTGGGATAAGAGTTTGGCGTATATTTTTATGTCTGTGTTAAGTAGGGAGATTGGACGGAAATTAGGGGGTGTATTAGGTTCTTTGCCTGGTTTGCGCAGAGTAACTATGTAGGCCTTTAGCATTTCTGGAGGGAAGGATGCTGTGTCTGCTGCTTTTGTAAAGACCTGTTGCATATGTGGTGTAAGGTGTGATTTGAATATTTTAAAGTATTCACTGGAGAACCCATCAGGTCCTGGCGATTTGCCATTAGGTAGTGAGGCTATTGCATTTTCTATTTCGGGTAGAGTGAATGGAGATAAGGAAGGCAACTTCAGGTTGTGAAGGAAGTTTTGTATGTTTGGTTGTGTAGGTTGGTGTGTGGTAGAGTCATCTTTAATATTGTGCAGACTACTGTAATAATTAGCAAATTGGTTCGCTATATCTTGTGGATTAATGATTTTATGTTTGAGGGTGGGGTGTATCAGATGAGTGATTCTTGATTTGGTTTGTACCGCTTTTATTCTATTGGCCAAGTATTTGCCTGCTCTATTAGCATTGGCGTATGAGTTCATTTTCAGACGGCGTAGATGGTAGTCATATTGTTGGGACAATAGATCTCTTAATTTGTTCCTTAATGTAGAGAGTTGTTGGGCGAGATTAAGGTCAGGTGTTTGTTTATTTTGAGATTCTAAGGAATGTATATCAATCAGAATAGAGTTGATATGGGCAGTGTGTCGCTTCTTCTCTCTAGCACCCAGCTGAATTAGTATTCCCCTCATATATGCCTTATGGGCGTTCCGTAGAGTAAAAGGGTTTTCTACCGATTTTGCGTTATCATGAAAAAAATTGCTAAAGTGTTGAGATATGATTGTGGACGTGCAGGGTTCTTGTAGTAATCTGATGTTATTGCGCCAGATGGGTGGGGAAGAGGAGACAACCTGGTCATTGATGGTAATAGTAACAGCTGCATGATCAGACCATGTGATATCGTGGATCTGCGCAGAAGAAATTTTCTGTAATAACCATTTATCAGTGAGGAATAAGTCAATTTGTGAATAAGAGCAATGCCTGTGGGAGAAAAAGGTGTAATCTCTAGCATTCGCATTTAGGCAATGCCAAACATCAAAGAGTTCTGCACTGTGAATAGCTTTGTTCAGGTATGAGTTGCTATTCATTTTAGTATTCGTCGTATCTAGTTTTGGGTCCACAATGAGGTTAAAGTCACCGCATAGTATGAGGTTACCATATAGGTGGGACTTCGTCTTCTTAAGAAGCCTGCTGAGAAAACGGATTTGGTGTGAATTTGGTGCATATAGAGATACCACCGTATATGGAGTTGAAGTAATATCTCCCTTGAGGATGATATATCTGCCATTAGCATCTAGAATGGTTTCTTTGTGTTGAAAGGATAGCGTGTTTCTCAGTGCAATTAGAACTAGAAAGGCGTCCACTACTGGTCGGTGTGCTTCCATCATAGAAAAGGTAAAATAAAAAAAACAACAGAGAAGAAACAAAGTTAATGCTGCAAAATTAACAAACTTGGTAATAAAGGGATCCATAAACAGATCCATATGCAGACGTAACTGCTGCTTAGGTGCTGGAGGGGAGAAAACAGGGATTCAACTTGGATACCCTGTATCTGGATTGAAGGAATGTCATAAGTTGTGTTACATTTATGTATTTCCACTGGCATTTTTCTTAGAGGAGCATTTGTGTGAAACTACTTGCCAATCTTCTTGTATTGGAGTATGTGTAGGAGCGTGGACAGGTGGCGGAGTATGGGCTGGTAGTATGCCTCATTGTTGCAATGCTGCAATGCCTTCATCCAGTGTGGAGATCAGGACTGATGTGCCATTGTGAGTAACGGACAGCTTGGCAGGGTACTTCCACTTGTGGATAATGTTGTGGTTTCCTAAGGCCTTGGTTATTGTCGCAAGGTTGCGACGTTGCTGGAGAGTGTGAATGGACAGGTCTGGTAGCAGCTGCAGCTCAGCGTATTGTGGGTGTCTGTTGTCAGGTCTACGTGATACAATCAGGAGTTGTTCCTTGATATGATAGTAATGTACCCTGAGCAGCACATCCCTGGGAGTACAAAAAAGATGGTTTAAAGAGATCCGTATATAATCTGTCTATATAATCACCTTTACAACTTCAGCTTTTCAAATTCTATAGTAAATACCTTAAAAAGCCCTGTGCTAAAGGTCCCAGTAGATACAGTATGAGATGAAAGGCTATGGTTTTTAAACCTGTGGGAATCAGCTGGCCATCTATTCACTGTTGAGTGAAAATATCTATTGGACAGGTTTGAAAACCTGTCTTTATCACTATTTCCATCTGGTAATGTGGCAACAGTTCCCTTTACCCTAAATTCTTTGTGTCAGAAACATGATTCTAATCACAGAATGAAATCTTATTGTTAAAGCGGAGTTCCACACAAAAATGGAACTTACGCTTTTCGGAACCCTCCCCCCCTCCGGTGTCACATTTGGCACCTTTCAGGGGGGAGGGGGGTGCAGATACCTGTCTAAGACAGGTATTTGCACCCACTTCCGGCATAGACTCCCATGGGAGTCTATGCCTCTTCCCGTCCCGACTGGCGCTGTCTGCTGGGAACACACAGCTCCCAGGAGAGAGCGGGGACCACTAGGGAAGCGCAGCGCGATTCGCGCATGCGCAGTAGGGAAACGGGAAATGAAGCCGCAATGCTTCACTTCCTGATTCCCTCACCTAGGATGGCGGCGGCAGCTGCCGAGAACCGAGCGGGTTCTCGGCGTCCCCTGCCGACATCGCTGGACCCTGGGACAGGTAAGTGGCCATGTATTAAAAGTCAGCAGCTGCAGTATTTGTAGCTGCTGGCTTTTAATATTTTTTTTTTTTTGGCGGTGTGGGTGAACCCCCGCTTTAACTCAATTTTTTTTTTCAACCTTTTAACTGAAGTTGTAAATAGTGCAATATTGCTTAAGTGCATATGCATATGCATAAGTGCAGTAAATGAAATTATGTAAGTGACACGGATGATCTGTGACTGACAGCAGCTCTCACAACAATGTACACTTCATAAAAAAATTAAAATCAACACAGACAACCCAACAAAATATCGCAAGACATGGGCTTGTTGGATGCACTTTAGAGACTCCTCAGAGTTCCAAACACTACTACCCAACCCGTGACCTGGACTCCCACTAACAACAACCGACCCACTCAACAACATGCTTACACTAGACTGTGGTTGGAGTGTCCGCCATTTCCATTTTCATTTCCATTTCCAACTAGACCGCTTCATCCGCCAAGTACACACACACTCGCTTTAATTTCCTGCCCCTCAACGACTTATCGTGAATACTTTTGATACTCCTGTATTCTGTTTTAACCCCACAGGAAATTTATTTACTTCACACCTTTCACACCTAACCCTAGACCCTTCTCCTAATTTAAAACTGATACCGCCAACATCTTTGGCCTTCTCCCCCCCAATTTAAACTCCTAAATATCAAAGGATATTAACATTCGACACGCCATATAAGAATTAGAGGTAATACCACCCCACATGTTGGACCACCACCCACAATATCTTTCATTAAGTAACTATTACCCTCCCCCCTCGCACAGTTTGATCCCGTTGGGGGTGCTAAGGGGTGACTTTACAACTACTTTAATTCTAGTGCTTTTAAAAACAAAAAAAATATATAACAGAGTAAGTTTGTATTTTTGAACTTACATTAGTTAACTTCCAGATGAAAGAACCAGTCTTGGCTACAACCATTTTGAAACCTGGCTTTTCTTTTTATTATTATGACTATGGTTAATATTATGATGTTGCAATACCCCATCCCATTCTGTTCTCCTAGAACCAAAAAAAGGCAACTCTAGTCCTTACTTCACTATATGTTGGCCCAACTACTGTTCATGTTGAATTGCTAGCTCCAACTCATCTTCTGGAGTGGGCAAACTTTTTCATCCTTGCATTGGGTTCCATAAAACTTTTTCCTGGCCATGATCCTCGCAAAGAACTGGTTGCACTTGAAAATAGACTTCAAACAGAAAAAAAAATGATTGACTTCAAACAAACCATTGGTAACACAATAAGTGTCAAAAACCATGAAATCAGGCTGAGACAGAAGTACAGTTAAATCACACTTGTTTAATAATAAAAGTAAAAAAACAAACATAGTCAAAACATAGGCACAGTTCAGTAACCGGAACAGATAGTCAGCCAAGCCAGGAGTCAGGGATCAATGTAGTGGAACAGCAATAACCAGTGGAAATTGGATTATCTCGTGGTGAAGAGCCCCTACGGACATGGACAACGGAACCATCTCATGAGTCACATGGGCAGGCTGTAGAGGTCTCCCGTCAAGATCCTCAATGGCAAGTGGAGTGTCACGCAGCTGCAGCGGAATCGAGTGCTTCGATACAAAGGCAGCATCAATGAATAAGCCTGCAGCCCCAAAGTGGATTAGAGCCTGTATCTCGATGGACGACTCAGCCCAAGAAAGGGTGACCAAAACCAGGGGCTTATCCTTCTTGATAACTGGGGATGAAACAACGCCACCTAAGGTCTGTCCATGACAGGATCTCAAGGTTTGGCCGTTCCCTGGACGGGTAGGACAAGACTTCAAAACGTGACCTGCCTGGCCACAATAAAGGCACAATCTCTCCCTCCTCCTAAAGGTTCTCTCATCCACAAAGAGACGCGTGAAACCCAGGTGCATGGGTTCACCTTCACTGACCGAGGTAGGTGAGGGAGGCATGGGTGGGACTGCAAAGCTCAGAGACAAACATACAGAAGGCTTCCGCAAGTGCTCCTTAAAAGAGAGTCTTGACAATATAAGCTTCTTCTAAGGCACATCCACGCTTCTTCAGCCATGGGTAAGCCCACGTCAGCACCCCGCTCCATGAAGGAGTCCGGAGCCCAATCTGGAACCCAGCTCAGCAACAACATTCCAGGGATATTCTGGTCCCAGGCTTTAACCGACGACGAGGAGACACAGGCCTCACAGGCATCTCAGGCCTCATCCCTCACCTAGAAACACTGCGATCCCACGGGCGGACGATCATGGCCCTTCAGCCGCAAATCCGAGCCTTCTAGATCTGCAAAGAGACCTCCAGAAGTTCGCCTTGGATATCAAACACACACTTACATCTGCCATCTGCCATACAGAAGACACATGACCTACATCTCCCACATATGTTTGAACTCCACAGACAAGTGGAAGATTTAGACAATAGGGGACACAGGCATAACATTAGACTCAGAGGGGTCCCTGAAGGAGTAGACTCAGCAGCCCTACCTCAGACGGTGGGTGCAATATTTAACAACCTTCTCGACCGGCCAGCTGACTCCCCCATTGAGATGGAAAGACTTCATCGTGCACTGAGACCCCCCCGTGACTCCGAACCCCCCAGGGACATTGTGTGCTATATTGTGAACTTCCTTCTCAAGGAGGAGATACTCAGGAAAGCTAGGGACAGAGGTCGTATCCTATACAATGGCGCAGACATCAAACTGTTCCAAGACCTGTCTCAGATAACACTACAGAACAGACGCACCTTGCGCTCCTTCCTGGAAACATTACATGCACGCAACATACAGTATAGGTGGAAGTTTCCTTTCTGCCTTTCAGCTACCGCTACGAAACAGCTGCAGTGTAGCAACCTTCGATAAGGGAGGGAAAGAACCACACAAGTCAGAGATAATACTGCTGCTCAAACGGAGGAGCCAACAAAGCTTTTAAGACCAGAGTCAGGTCCCATTTAGGAAAGTAGGACTTCAGGGGAGGCCTGATTTTAATGGCTGCCTTCAGGAAACAGATCACGACCGGATCTTATGCCCACCTGGAGTTCGTCATTACCGAAAGGGCGGAAATCTGGACCTTCAGAGAATTATAAGCCGGGCCATTGTCCAGACCCTGCTGGAGAAATTCCAAGATGTTTGAGACTGAAGAGGATTCGGACTGCCACCCCCTTTCTGTCGCGATGCGTCGGAAAGCCTTCCATACCCGATGATAGGTTGAGTTTGTTGACCTTTTACGAGACTGGAACAAGGCGTTCAACACTTGCTCTGAGAGGCCTAAATCCTTGAGAGATCTCCTCTCAATTTCCATGCCATTAACCTCAACCTCCTGGGGTTTGGGTGATATATTCCGTTTTGGAACAGGAGATCCTGACAGGGTGGCAGCGGGATTGGCTGAAACAACTTCATTCTCCACACTAGCGGGAACCATGGCCTCCTGGGCCAGAATGGTGGGACTGCTATGGCTGTGACCCTCTCCCTGTAAATCTTCAACAGGGTCTTGAGGATTAAAGGAAGCGGAGGGAACACATACACCAGGGGGAAGTCCCACGGTTTGGACAGAGCATCTTCGCCGTAAGCTTGTGGCTGGTATGTTCGAGAGAAGAAGCAAGAAAGCTGGGCATTCTCTACCAATGCCATGAGATCTATTACAGGCAACCCCCAATGTCTTAAGATGTTTCACAGAAATTTCGGATTCAAGGCCCACTCGCCGGGATCCACAAAGTTCCAACTCAACTGGTCTGCCAAGGTATTCTCGGGCCCCAGGAAAAAAAACTGCTGTAAGGGAAATGAGATTCTTCTCTGCCCACTTGTTGTCCGACAATATCTTTACCGCTTGATCTTTCAAGAGTGGTCGGAAGGCTAGAAGAGCACGCCGAACAGCCTCTAATTCCAGGAAATTTGACATTTGAGGGATGTGTGGGGGCCACCGACCCTGAGCCTGCTGGTCCAGGCAGTGAGCTCCCCAACCCAGGAGACTGGCATCAGTAGTCAGCACCACCGGATCTGGGGGCCGAAGAACTATACCCCGGGCCAAGTTGCGTGAGACTGTCCACCAAAGGAGGGATTGATTTATCAACCTTGGAATGTATATCCTCTGCATCAGAGAGTGACGATCCCATTGGGGAAGGAAATTGCACTGTAAAGTCCTTCTTCTCCACCTGGCCCATGGAACTACCGGGATCGTGGCTGATAACACTCCAAGATATCGCATGCATTCTCTTGCTGCAAGGTATGGACTGGTCATTATTTTCCTGGTTTGGATCTGAATGTCCCGGATTTTTCTCCGAGGGAGAGAGAATCGACCCCGAATTGTGTCGAATTTCACCCCCAGGTATTCTAACACCTGGGTTGGCTGCATTTGGCTCTTCCGGTAGTTGACCAGCCAACTGAACCGAGCCAGTGTTTCGCAGGTGAGGGCCACATGCTGAAGAAGATGTTCTGTAGAGGCTGGGAGTAGCAGATCCTCCAAATAGTGAAAAATTTGAACATCTTTGATCCTGAGGGTTGCGATGATGGCTGAGAGCACTTTCGAAAAGGTTCTGGGTGCCGTACAAAGGCCAAACGGGAGGCACTGAAACTGGTAGTGAGAGTCTTCCACTGCAAACCTGAGGAAACGATGATGAGCAGAATGGATGGGAACATGTAAATAGGCATCCGCCAGGTCGATGGAGGCCACCCAGTCTCCTTCCTTCACCACAGAGATTATTGTCTCCAACGACTCCATTTTGAAAGGCAACACCCTCATGTAAGAATTTAAAGCCTTCAGATCTAGTACGGGTCTGAAACCTCCCGAAGCTTTCGATACTAGGAACAACGGATAATAGACTCCTAGACCCCGTTCTCGTATTGGCACCGGGATGATGGCTTTGGCTGTCAGCAATTCGTCTATATAATTTTGCAAACAGAGCCTCTTCTCTGAGGAAGGCAGGAGTCAGGTTTCCATAAACAGGGACTGTGGCGGTCTTGAGCCAAATTCGAGATGATAGCCATCTCGAATTATGGCCAAAACCCATGCGTCCTGAATTTTGTCCGCCAAACCCTCTCGAACTGAGCGAGTCCCGCTCCCACATGAGGGTCTTGCGTGGAGAAACCTTCAAAAGGTCTTGTCAGAGGCCTTCGTAGCTTGGCCGGGTTTGGACTTGGAGGCCTTAGGAAAGGATGAACCAGCTGGTCTCCATTGTCTGGAGAATGGCCTGCCAGGTCTGTAGGAACTTGCTTCCTTAAAAGCTTCCCTGGACCTTTTTACTGGACGAAAAGGCTGCCGCTGTCTTCTCTTTTCTTGCGATATTAGGCCCGATTTGCCCCCGGATACACGTTGGTTTGTTGACTCCAAAGGTTTACCAAAAGGTAGTTTACCATCAAACGGTCCTGAACATAGGCTCTGATTTGGAAGAATTGTCTGCTGACCAGTGCCTTAACCATAATGCTCTTCGAGCTGTCACGGAGTGGGCCATAATCTTCACAGTCATTCTGACCTGGTCAACAGCCACTTCTGCCAGAAATTCGACAGCTGTTTTAATGAATTGCAGGGGAGAGGGACCGCCAGCTCCAAACTCTTCTGAGGAACCACCATCCAACTCCGAAACCAAACTTTTGAGGGCTACAGCCACAGAGGTAAGGGCCAACGCCAGCCTGCACGCTGCCCCCACCACTGAATACAATCGTTTTAAATCTGTGTCCACTCTACGATTCATGGGATCTCTGAAAGAGACTGAATCTTCTCATGGAAGAGTGATATGACGGGCCGAATGCTGCAGTGAGGCGTCTACCCTGGGGGTAATGTTCCACAACTCTGCATCCTTCTTGCTGAATGGATACAATTTTGACAATCTGTTATGGATGCTAAACTTTCTTTCCGGCCTAGCCCATTCATTCTCCAATATTTCCTGGATCTCAAAAATGAGGGGAAAGGAAGGCAGGGACTTCTTCAGTTCTGGGTAGTATTTCCATTGTTTTTTCGGCGGAGGAATTTCCTCCTGCCATTGCAATGCGTCTTTTGCTGCTTCCCCCAATATGGGGACTAACGCACAATCGAAGATGCATGATTCAGGGGTTACTTCGGCCTCTGAGGAATCGGAGTCGGATTCTCCGCCTGCCCCCAAATCGAATCTGCCATAGAGGATGCTGGTTGAGTGCTTTGTTTGGATGCACCCTTTAGCCCTTCCCTGACTGAAGATTTAATACATGACTTCACCCAGCGTGCTTCAGATGCTCTGTCTCGTGCAGATTCTTGAAGACAGGAAGCGCACACCAACTTTCCCGGAAGGGCTTCAGCCGCACAGGCCCAACAGCTTGCTTCCTCCAAATTACTTGGAGAGGAGGACCTAGATGAAGATGAAGACTGCACCCTGTGCCTGCGACTGGTCTTTCCGGAAGCTTTTCTAATGCCATTTGGCTCAGGCATGAGCGACTGCAATGAGGCACAGGAGTAGGGGATCTGGAAAATCTGGCAAATCTTGAGGAAATCTGCATGCGACTCTGCGACTTGGCTTGTCTTGATTTTTTCTTACTTTTCTGAGGCACTGCAGCAGCCTTAGAGCCTCTTTGTGGGCATTTAGCTCGCACTGGGCTTTTCTCTCTATAAAGACAGAAGAGGTGCTCTCTTTTAAAAGAAAAAAATGTAAAAATTTAAAAACAAAAATTTTAAAAAATTATAAAATAAAATCTGAATATATATGCATACAAAAAAACACATATGGAAAAAAAAGAAAAAAAAATATATAAATATATATCAAAAAGAAAAGCATGGGTAAAAACCTTTCATATTCCACAGTAATACCACCTCAAGGGTCCCCAGGCATACAGCTCACAAAGAGCACCATTCCCCCAAATGCCAGGGCCCACGATCGATCAGCAAGAGGCTAGCATTCAGTCCCCTCCAAAAGTCTCTCTCCCGGCTAGGTCTGTCACACTTTCCATGTGCTCTTCAGTGCAAATAGGCAGACAACAGGCAGGCAGATGGACCTGGAAGGCAAGTGTGTGGATCAAGCAGAGTGTACAGTGGTATTAGACACAGCAAGACTGCAGCTTTAATAGATAAGACAGCCTACCTTAGAGCAGAGCAGCCTGACAAGCTGGAGCGCTGGGAGGAATGCAGGGAAGCCAGAGCCTTGAGAACACCGCCCCTTAAGGCCGGCAGCTGCTTGAGTAGGAGAGGAATGTCCCGGTGGTTGCTAGGCAACCACCTGAGAAGGGAAAGCCATTGTGACGTCACCCGTCCTGCTCAGTGCCATTCAGACACACAAGGGGCGAACTACAGCACCCAGGAGACCGCTAGCCACCAGGGAAAGCCAGGTAAACAGGTGCACACAGCCCCACATCTGCCTGTTTCTGTCTGCCAGGAATAGCACAGTTATTTAAACTGTTTTAGTAAATGTCCCTGCACCAGGGGAACCCGCCACCTTGGGAGATTTACAGCCCATCTGGGGGGGTCTTCTGTATCGGGAGAGGCTTAACCCGACCAGGATTTCACTTGACCCATTCTTCATTCACATGATAATTTTTAAAAAAACAAAAATTGTTTTTCTTTTTTTTTAAAAGGCGTCAGGAGCGAGGACGAAAAAAGAACACTGTGCTGGTCCGACAGCCGCCCTTTATAGGCAGAGAAAAGCGAAGGGATCTGGAAGCCGCACATTGGTCTGATGACAAGTGCCTTTATTAGTAAAAAAGTTGCATCATGGAGGTATACAAAAACACTACAGCAGAAGTGTACAGGGATCACTGACGCGTTTCGCACTCACAGCGAGTGCTTACTCATAGCTGGCATATGCTTGTATGCCAGCTATGAGTGCGAAACGTGTCAGCTGATCCCTGTACACTTCTGCTGTAGTGTTTTTGTATACCTCCATGATCCAACTTTTTTACTAATAAAGGCACTTATCATCAGACCGGTGTGCGGCTTCCAGATCTCTTCGCTTTTCTCTGCCTTACCTCGCATCAGCCAGCACCTGGGACTCTCCTTTTGAAGGATGTTGTTAGCCTTTCTTTTTCACTGATTGGAGCCTACCTGAGCGGTGGAACCTTCTCTGCCTAGCTTGCATCAGCTGCCCTTTATAGGCTAGAAAAAAGGTGGTCCTGGAGGGGTCAGAGGGGGCGGAGCTGACCCATAGTAGGCTGACATGGGGAGGTCAATAAAAATATATATATTTTTTTTGTTTCTAATATACTTCAGCCAGGCAGGTGACTCACTGAGCTGCAGTGCATTATATATATATATATATATATATATATATATATATATATATATACAGGCTTGGTGCACGCTTATCCTTTTTTTTCGGCAGCTGGCCGTGTTAAGCCACAACATGCAGAAGAGTTGGTAGAGTGGATGACCAAGCCGTCCTCATCCTCCTCATCCTCTGTCACACAGGCTCAGGGTACTTTTCCTGCCAATGCAGCTGCCAAAGTGGCCTCTTCCGGCTCAATGTCATCAGTCACTGCTTCCCTAGCCCCACCATCATGGCCTGAGGAGTCCCCCGAACTGTTCGATCACAGTGTAGGGTACATGCTGCAGGAGGATGCGCAGCATATTGAAGGCTCTGATGATGGTACCCAGGTTGAGGATGAAGGTAGTAAGCCCGGAGAGAGGGGGTGCCCAAAAAGGCCAAGAAACTGGCAGTCATGTTCCCCCAGCTGTAGCATACTGGCAGGTTTGCTCCAGTGGTGAGGAGGGAGGGGATGATGAGGTCACTGATTCTACATGGGTGCCTGATAGAAGAGAGGAGGAGGCACATCTCCAACAAGGCAGGATGCCCTCCAGGGGCCAGCTTAAGGGCAGCCAACCGACTGCATTACACCACAGAGCTCCGCATGTGCAGGGCGCTGCTGACTCTGCACATTTTTCCAAAAGTTCTTTGGTGTGGGCCTTTTTGAGACGTGTGCATCAGATTGCACTGTTGCTGTTTGCAACATATGTCTGAAGCATATCAAGCGTGGCCAAAACAGCAGCCGCTTGGGCACTACATGCTCTACCAAACATATGTTGAGCTCCCATGCAGTCCTTTGGCAACAGTACTTAAAAGACCCACACCAAAGAACAAGGCAGACCTCTCCTTGCTCCTCATCAGCTGGGATCTCCAACCCCACTATACCTTCAGTCCTCTCAGAAACCAGCACCGACAGAAATGAAGGTGTAGAATTAGGTGTGCCAAGTACTTGCGGGCAAACTGCTATCGCTACACCAACGTCCTATTGTAGGCAGGCAAATTTCCCTACCCCAGTTGCTAAACCGGCGAAAGAAATTCTGTCCCAGCCATCCACATGCTCAGTGGCTGAATGATAGTTTGGCAAAATTGCTAGCACTCCAACTGTTACCTTTTCAGCTGGTAGATTCTGCCCCCTTTTGAGAATTTCTGGAATGTGCGGTACCTCAGTGGCAGGTTCCCAAACGCTAATTTTTTTCTTGTAAGGCAATTCCTGCTCTCTACCGACGTGGAAGGCAATGTCTTGGCCTCGTTGGACAGGGCGGTCAGCTGTAAGGTGCATACAGTAGGTGACCGCGATATTGTGTCAATCTTGCCGCATTTCTCGGCGAGATTTGACACCTGCGAGCCCCGTTGCGGGAGCCAGCGCCGAGATGGCTCACTCATCGGGAAAGGAAAACTTTGTTTTCCTTTCCCGATGAGTGACAGGCAGTGCTGACAGCTGTCTGGTATGACTCCTGAGGGGGAACGCAGCGCCAAATTTTAAATGAAAAACCGGCGTGGGTTCCCCCCCAGGGGCATACCAGGCCCTTAGGTCTGGTATGGATTGTAAGGGGAACCCCCTACGCCGAAAAATTGGCGTGGGGGTCCCCCCAAAATCCATACCAGACCCTTATCCGAGCACGCAGCCCGGCCGGCCAGGAATAGGGGTGGGGACGAGTGAGCGGGCCCTCACACCCCAAAGCACCTTGTCCCCATGTTGATGAGGACAAGGGCCTCTTCCTGACAACCCTGGCTGTTGGTTGTCGGGGTCTGCGGGTGGGGGGCTTATCGGAATCCGGGAGCCCCCTTTAAAAAGGGGGCCCCCAGATCCCGGCCCCCCACCCTGTGTGAATGAGTATGGGGTACCCCTACCCATTCACCTAGGGAAAAGTGTCAATTAAAAAAAAACACAGTACACAGGTTTTAAGAGTAATTTATTAGGCAGCTCCGGGGTCTTCTTCCGACATCGGGGGAGTTTCTTCCGACTTCTCCCGGTGTTCCGCCTCTTCTCCCGGACCCCTTCACTATCTTCTTCCAGCTCTTTTGCCAGCAAGGGGCCTGGTCTGCTGTTGCTGTCTTGTCGCCGCTGTCTTGTCGCCGCTGTCTTTCCGCCGCTGTCCTGCCGCCGCTGTCCTGCTGCCGCTGTCTCGTCGCTGCTGTCTCGTCACTTCTCTTCTTCTCTTCTTCCGATGTTGACGCGACACTCTCTCTGGCTGGCATGCTTTGTGTGAGCTGCGGAGCCGTTTATATAGGCGGTGACCCCGCCCCCTTGTGACGTCACGGTCCCAGCATGCACAGGGACTCTGGGGTCACTCCCCCTTATGACGACAGAGTCCCTGCGCATGCTGGGACCATGACGTCACAAGGGGGCGGGGTCACCGCCTATATAAATGGCTACGCAGCTCGCACAAAGCATTCCAGCCGGAGAGAGAGCGTCGTGTCAACATCGAAAGAAGAGAAGAAGAGAAGAAGCGACTAGACAGCGGCAGCGAGACAGCGGCGGCAAGACAGTGGTGACAAGACAGCGGCAGCAGACCGGGCCCCTCGCTGGCAAAAGAGCAGACCGGGAGAAGAGGCGGAACACCGGGAGAAGTCGGAAGAAACCCCCCCCGAAGTCGAAAGAAGACCCCGGAGCTGCCTAATAAATTATTCTTAAAACCTGTGTACTGTGTTTTTTTTTTTTATTGACATTTTTCCCTAGGTGAATGGGTAGGGGTAACATGGCTCATTCACACAGGGTGGGGGGCCGGGATCTGGGGGCCCCCTTATTAAAGGGGGCTCCCAGATTCCGATAAGCCCCCCACCCTTAGACCCCGACAACCAACGTCCAGGGTTGTCAGGAAGAGGCCCTTGTCCTCATCAACATGGGCACAGGGCGCCCCCCCATGTTGAGGGCCTGATACAGCTCAGGAGGGGGGGGCGCTCGCTCTTCCCCAACCCCTTTCCTGTCCAGCCGGGCTGCCTGCTCAGATTAGGGTCTGGTATGGATTTTGGGGGGGACCCCCACGCCGATTTTTCGGCGTAGGGGGTTCCCCTTACAATCCATACCAGACCTAAGGGCCTGGTATGCCCCTGGGGGAGAACCCACGCCGGTTTTTTTCATTTAAAATTTGGTGCGGCGTTCCCCCTCAGGATTCATACCAGACAGCTATCAGCGCTGCCTGTCACTCATCGAGAAAGGAAAACAAAGTTTTCCTTTCCTGATGAGTGAGCCAGCGCGACATGCACAGTGCCCTGTCACCGAGAACCAGCGCAATGGTATCGCGCTGGAAACACAATCTCGCGGTCAGGTACTGTATGACTAATGGTCCAGCAGGCAAGGAGAGGAATGTTACCTTTCTTTCACGGCGCACTGGGTAACCCTGCTGGCAGCTGGGAAGGATGCAGGACAGGGTGCAGTATTGTTGGAGCTTGTTCCGCCACCACGCCTCAAAAATGCTGGTAGTGGTGATTCTGCCACACCTCTCTCCTCCACCCCCTCCTCTTCTTCTTCCTCTATGGCCTATTCCTGTGCAGATTTTTCTTCAGAACCAGAGGTGCTCTGTAGGCGTTCTAGAGGCTACGCAAGCACTCAGGCAAAAAGATGCCATGCGGTGCTTGAGTTGGTCTGCTTAGGGGACAGGAACCATACTGGGGCAGAGATTCTGTCAGCTCTGCAGGGGCAGGCTCAGAGGTGGTTGACGCCACTCCAGCTTCAGCCAGGGGTGGTGGTTTGCAACAATGGCACCAACCTCCTCTCTGCCCTCCGACAGGGACACTTCCCCCATGTGCCCTGTTTGGCTCACATCCTTAATTTGGTGGTGCAGCGGTTCTCGTGCATGTACCCGGCCTACAGGATATCCTGAGGCAGGCCAGGAAAGTCTGTGGGAATTTCCACCGGTCATATAATGTCAGTGCTCGGCTGGCTGACCTTCAAAAGCAATGCAACCTGCCCAAGAACCGCCTCATCTGTGACATGCCCACCAGGTGGAACTCAACTTTGGCAATGCTGCAGCGTCTGCACATGCAGCAGAGGGACATCAACGAGTACCTGGCGAGTATGGCACCAGGACAGGGTCAGGGGAGCTTGGCTTTTTTTCGCCACGCCAGTGGCTTATGATCAAGGATGCATTCACTGTCCTGTCACCATTTGAGGAGGCCACGAGGATGGTGAGCAGTGACAGTGCATGCATCAGTGATACTGTCCCTCTTGTCTACCTGTTGGAGCACAGGCTGCGTGGAATAATGGACAGGGCACTTGAGGCAGAACAGAGGGAGGAGGAGGAGGACTTCCTTACCTCTCAAGGGACCCTTTATCCAGACAGTATTCCTGCAGGCCCACCGATCTCACAGGAAGAGGAGGATTGTGTCAGCATGGAGGTGGAGCCTAGCACTAAGCATCAGCAGCAGTCTTCAAGGGATCGTTTACAGTCCCCAGAAACCCATGGACTTGTACGTGGCTGGGTGGAGGTGGCTGCGGATCAGGTCGTCCTTAGTGACCTAGAGGACTCTGGATTGAATGCCTCAGCAAACCTATGCTGCATGGCCTCCCTGATCCTACAAAGCCTGCGAAAGGACCCTCGGATTCATGTGATCAAGGAGAGGGATCACTACTGGCTGGCAACCCTTCTTGATCCACGTTACTAGGGTAAGGTTGCAGAACTTATCCAGCCATCGCAGAGGGAGCAGAGGATGAAACATCTTCGGGAGGCCTTGCAGAAAGGTTTGTGCAACGCATATCCAGAGCCTGGGGGGGTACAAATTCCTGGTCCTGGACAACATGTTGCTGAGGCTTTGGTCAGCCACAGTAGGAGCGGTTGAGAAGGTGGCTATCTGACCAATGCGTTCAGACAATTTTTTAGTCCGCAGCCCCAAGGTATGATCTGTTCCAGCAACCATCGCCAGTGTCTGTTGTACCTGGTGCAGGAATACCTAGGAGCAAGATCACTGGCCAGGTGCAGGAAGGATCACTGGCCAGAGCTTTCTAGACATGTGCACACTGAAATATTTCATTTCGGAATTTCGTTTTCGTCCGAAAAATACATTTATTTAGTTACTCCCGAAATTCGTTTTTATTTATTTCGTTTTTCGCTAAAAATTCCATTCATCCGAAAATCCAAATTAAGGTTGAATCTGTCATTGAAGGCTTATGGTGTCTGTCGAATGTTCAAAGAAGATTCGACGGAGCAGCTAAACTGTACGACGCTGTATAGTTTACCTGCTCCGTCAAATCTTCTTAGAACTTTCAACAGACACCATAAGCCAAAGTACGTGTGTACTTAGTTCTAGCTATTTTACTGCTCCTCCTCTTTGGTTACAATCAGCCAATAACATTCATCATCGTCATTATTTTTATTTATCTTTTCTCCCCTACGTCAAATCTTTTCTCCCCTACGTTGAATCTTTTCTCTCTATGTAGAATAATCTTGGACTAATAGAGTTAAGGTTAGGCACATTCGACCACAGGTTTGATGGACACAGATTGTTATTGTCATCATCATGTCAAATCTCCTATCTATATCGAACTGTTGTAGCAACGAAAACGAAAATAAAGCATGTGTTTGTGTCGGATCTTTCATTTTTCGGATTCTGCACTTTCGTAATCGTTTGTTAAAACGATAACGAAAATACCTGAAATTTGAAAATGCATTCAGACGAAAACGAATGCACATGTCTAGAGCTTGCACAGTTTGCAATTGAGCTACTGGCCTGTCCTGCATCCAGCGTTCTTTCAGAACGCACATTCAGTGCCGCTGGAGGCTTTGTAACCGATCACAGAGTGCGCCTGTCCACCGACTCGGTTGATCGGCTCACCTTCATAAAAATGAATCAGTCTTGGATCACCAGCTACCAAGCACCTGATGCTGATGTAACCAACTAATTTTTTTATGAATGTGAGATCCCTTGAAGACTGCCTATGCTGATGCTGAGTGACTATCCTGTTATGCCGAGTGACTATCCTATTCCTCCTCAATATTCATGTTGATAGCTAATAAGAACATTTTTGGTTCTGGGCACCAGCACCAGTGCCTAAAGCCCAATTTTTCTGCTCCTGTTTAACAGTGGTGCATAATTACAATTTTTTCTGTAATATTTTGAAGCAGGGCTCGTTCCTGCACACAACTAGAGTATCTGTGAGGGGTTGCAGTGTTGTGGCACCAGCACCAGTGCCTAAAGCCCAATTTTTCTGCCCCTGTTTAACCACTTCCCACCCGGCCCATAGCAGATGACGGCCGGGCGTGGTTCAGTTATCCTGACTGGGTGTCATATGACGTCCAGCAGAATAACATGCCGCCGCGCGCCCACGAGGGCGCGCATCGCGGCGATCTGTGGAGCGGTGTGTCAGCCTGACCAATCATGGCTGATCCAATCACGGCTGATCATGCTGTCAATAGGAAGAGCCGTTGATCGGCTTTTTCTCACTCGCGTCTGACAGACGCAAGTAGAGGAGAGCCGATCGGCGGTTCTCCTGACAGGGGGGGTCTGCGCTGATTGTTTATCAGCGCAGCCTCCCCTCAGATCACCACACTGGACCACCAGGGATCGCCACTAGGACCACCAGGGAAGGGGCAACATGTGGATGGCCAGGTATGTACCCCATGGCCATCCACATATGCCCAATCTGTGCCAATCAGTGCCCACAAATGGGCACTGATTGGCACCATTATGTTCCAGATCTGCCCAGCAATGCCCCAATATGTTTTATCAGTGCCACCAATCAGTGTGTTCAGTGCCACCTGTCATTGCCCATAGGTGCCACCTGTCAGTGCCCATCAGTGCCCATCAGTGCCCACCTATCAGTGCCCATCAGTGCCACCCATATGTACCAATCAATGCCACCTATGAGTGCCCATTAGTGCCGCCTATGAGTGCCCATAGTTGCCACCTATGAGTGCCCATCAGTGCTGCATACCAGTGCCACCTATCAGTGCCCATCAGTGCCACCTATCAGTGCCCATCAGTGCCGCCTATCAGTGCCCATCATCAGTGCCCGTCAGTGCCACCTCATCAGTGCCACCTCATTGGTGCCACCTCATCGGTGCCCATCAGTGCCGCCGTATCAGTGCCCATCAGTGCAGCCATATCAGTGCCCATCATTGAAGAAGAAAACATACTTATTTACAAAAAATTTTAACAGAAACAAAGAAAAACTTGTTTTCTTTTGAAATTTTCGGTCTTTTTTTATTTGTTGCGCAAAAAATAAAAACCGCAGAGGTGATCAAATACCACCAAAAGAAAGCTCTATTTGTGGGAACAAAATGATAAAAAATTTGTTTGGGTACAGTGTAGCATGACCACGCAATTGTCATTCAAATTGCGACAGCGCTGAAAGCTGAAAATTGGCCTGGGCGGGAAGGTGTCTAAGTGCCTGGTATTGAAGTGGTTAACAGGGGCGCATAATTACAATTTTTAAATCTAATATTTCACAGCAGGGCTCATTCCTGTGCTCAACAATAGAATTTGTGAGGGATTACAGTGTTGTGGCAAAAGCACCAGTGCCTAAAGCCCAATTTTTCTGCTCCTGTTTAACAGGGGTGCGCAATTACAATTTTTGCTGTAATATTTTGCAGCAGGGCTGGTTCCTGAACTCAACTAGAGTATCTGTGAGGGGTTGCAGTGTTGTGACTCCAGCACCAGTGCCTAAAGCCCAATTTTTCTGACCCTGTTCAACAGGGGCATGTAATTACAATTCTTGATATAATATTTCACAGCAGGGCCCGTTCCAGCGCCAACCAAGAGTAACTGTGAGGGCTCACAGTGTTGTGACAACACCACCACACCACCACCGAAGGCCCAGTTTTTCTGACCCTGTTCAACAGGGGCATGTAATTACAATTCTTGATATAATATTTCACAGCAGGGCCCGTTCCAGCGCCCAGCAAGAGTAACTGTGAGGGCTTACAGTGTTCTGGTACCACCAACACCTAAGCCCCAATTTTCTGCAGAGTATATAGGGCAGGCCCATACTTTCAATCATCTGACTTACAATTGACTCCTACTTACAAATGACTCCTACTTACAAACGGAGGGAGACAACAGGAAGTGAGAGGAAATCTACCCCTAGGAAGGGAAATTCTCTCCTCTAAGAGTTGGGATATGGGAAATATGGGAAATATGGGAAAATAGGTGTCTCCTCCACTGATTTATCACCAATCCTTGTTTCCCTTAAAAACCCCAAATGTTCAAAATCAAAATCATTGGGACAGAAAGTGAGGTGAAATCTTCTGAACAGGGGCACATACAGCAAAACAAATGTTAGAGGGGTGATAACCCTTCCCTATGTTTTCCAAAAAGCTTTAAAATAGATTTTGTTGCTGGAGTTACAATTACAAAATGTACCTGATTCCAAATTACAAACAGATTCTACATAAGAACAAACCTACAGTCCCTGTCTTGTTTGCACAGCCTGTTTACTGCTGTTCAGAGTATATAGGGCCTGGGGGCCCAACGCCTTTTCTTTTTTTAATTTGGGTGCGGGGTTCCCCTTAATATCCATACAAGATCCAAAGGGTCTGGTAATGGACTGGGGGGGTACCCATGCCGTTTGTCTCACTGATCTTCATCCATATTGCCAGGACCCGACATTACATTAAAGCCACAAGCAGTTTTAAATGAATTTTATTCCTTTAAAAATGTAATTTTGTGCAGGGACTGTTTTAAGCACAGGAAACACGCGCCACTTTACAGGCATACTATAGACACCCCCCAGGTAGATATTTAAAGGAATATTTCACTTTTATTTTTTCACTTTAAGCATCATTAAAATCACTGCTCCCGGAAAAATGGCTGTTTTTAAAACTTTCTTTTGCATTGATACATGTCCCCTGGGGCAGGACCCGGGTCCCCAAACCTTTTTTAGGACAATAACTTGCATATTAGCCTTTAAAATTAGCACTTTTTATTTCTCACGTTTGAGTTCCATAGACTTTAACGGTGTTCGAAGGTTCGCGCGAACTTTCGATCTGTTTGCATGTTCTGGACACGAACCGAAGCGGGGGGTGTTCGGCCCATCCCTAATACTCATTAATTGCATATTTAGAATGATGGAACTCGCGCACTGTGCATTTCATAATGACAATCAACATATCCACCTGGATAAAATATTATACATGACATTGCTGTTTTCACAATGACGTACCAACCATATTAAATACCACACTTACCCTCACCGTATCATACCTGAAGATACCTTTACATATCTTACTAGTCCTCATCAGTGCCAACATACCTGATCCCTTCCCAGTTTACTGTCCCACAACAGCAGGCCCATTGGACCCTTACTGACACCCAGGAATCCATCTAATTAGGTGGCTAGGTGATCCTATAACCACCTCCGGTGCAATACTCTGCACGGAACGTAGAGATTCCATGGCTGTGTGAACCCTCTTAACCATCATATCCCATATCACACCCACTTGAAACTCATCTTTCCTAACCCTTAACTTACCACTCTTTTTCTCCCCTTTTCTGAGCCTCTCTCCTGTCTATATCCCCTTACTTCTTAGTGGGGCCGCTTTCCTCTCTCCCAGACTTACCCCCATCTCAATGTTATTAGACAACACAAACGCTCCCTGTGAACCCAATACAACGAGGTGTCATACATTAATAGCAAACAGAATGCACCTGAAACAGACGTCCCAAAAGACACCAGTATCACTGAAATGCATCTCACTAAACGTTAAAGGCTTAAACCTGCCAGAAAAGAAATCGGAAGTCCTCTCAGCTCTGACGAAACAGAAACCGCATTTCCTCCTACTTCAGGAAACGCATTTTAGATCAAATGCCATCCCTAAACTGGCAAACCATATATACAAACAAGCTATACACCTCACAAACCAAGACTCTAAAACCAAAGGGGCCTCTAACCTTGTAACAAGCCCCTGCTCACTCGATTCCACTCTCCCGACACTCCTCTGCAGCTATAGAATCAGATTGCAGATCGCAACATCTGATGGTTCGGTCATCCGATGCTCCGGGACTAGAACTACAGCTATGTGCCGTTCTAATCCAGTTGTGTAGCTCAGAACAAACACCAGGCAGGCTGTATGTAAGTTCAACCAGGAATCTCCTTTATTGAAAAATACAAGCTCTTTTATACAGTAAAAGAGGAGGTGCATACCTCCGGCTCCTATTACTCTGAACATACACCTGTGACCAGAAACCTAATTGACATGGGCTAATTAACTAATCCCTTTAGACAGCCTAGATGACTCAGACATGACCTTTAGACCAGACTGGCCGTCTTGTAGCTCAGAAAACCCAATCAACATTATCACAATAGCAGAGTTAATTAACACAAACAACAATGGGGGGATCTAATGACTCTTAGATCCCATACTAGAGACTTATTTACAATACACATTCTAGCAGGCAACAGACAGACAGGTGGCTGGAATTGACATCAGAATCTCCTAACAGTATTTGTCCCAGCATTATGAATCAGCCACTATTTCTAATATAGCAAATCCAGTGTCCCCAGAGTCTGTGTGTCCTGGGGGACCAGGACCTGAATCCACAGTAATACCACCTCAAGAGTCCCCAGGCAATCCTCCAGCTAACCTTTGGGGCAGGAGGTTGGCTTCCTCCACTCCCAAACTGTGTAGCTGCCATTGGGGAGGTGAGCCGGCTGCTTCCTTTTCCATTCCCTCATCTGGATGTTGGGACGATATGTCTGTGGTACTGTCTCCCAGGTGCACGGATCTTTGCTGGGGAGGAAAGGCCGCTTCCTCCACCCTGGCTAACTGTTGGGGAGGGACAACACACACCTCCTCTCCCTTCTCCCCCTGTATCTGCTGCTGGGAAGTGATTGCCACCTTCTCACCCTGAGCCTCCGAAACTGCCACAGGTGTGGGGCAGAGGTCTTGGACCCTCTGTCCGGTTGCCAGCACTTCTGTTGGGGGTTTGCTAGGTTGGGTCCTCCTCTATAGAAACATCTATCAAATTCCCAGTCTCTGGAATTGCTAAAAGTGCGGGGCAGAGGTCTTGGACCCTCTGTTCAGTTACCAGATCTTCAGCTTTGGGGATAGCGATCTCCAGATTTTCCACTGCTGAATCTCTGGCATTCTGCTGGACAGGAACATTCCTCCATCCAAGATCATCCAATGCAGAAACAGGTTCATCAAGGTCAGTCAGCACTTGCTGCATCCACCATAAGACCTCCGCCTCCATATCTGCGGGGGCAGGTTGGCAAAGCACACTGTTACTCTGCCACATTGTCAACTCTTCAGCCAGGATTTCAGAGTTGTCAACTGGTATTTCCTGATAGTCCCAGGCAAAGGGAGCACCACCCTGCTGCTGAGCAGAGTCTAACAGCTGTCTGTAGGCGATCTCCAGCTCCCATTCCTGAACGGCCAGAAACTCCAAATCTTCCTGTGCCCAGTGCACTTCTGAGACATTCAGTCTTCGCTCTCTGTGCTCCATTATTTGCTCCAAACGCCACTCACGATCACTCCCAAAGTCAGGGTCCCTGGACAGCCTCCAATATAACAATCCCAGGCCATCGTAGTCAAAGCCTTCCGTGGGGCTGTCATCTGCTGTCCACGGGCACACTTAGGCTACATACCACTGGAGGGCTCTGTAGCTCACCTTACATGGATGGAGGGGAGAACTTTTCCCTGGTTTTGCTGCTCACGGGCTAGCGTTTCCTTCCAGAGTTTGCAGCGGATAGAATCAAACCATCATAGCAGGACCTGCTCTGATACTGGTCCTCTGTGCTGTATCTGCATCTCTCGCAACCTCCTTCTGAATTCCTCTTCCATGGTGGCTGGTATCTGTACCTCTCCTCTCCTGCTATCTGGACCTTGGATCCAGGTGATGGTTTGGATGTGTTCATGGCAAGGAAGCTCGATCCCACCATTCCCTCCACAGCTCTCAAGTAAGTCTTTCAGCGTGGCTCTCCTGCAGGCTTGTTTGGAGTGTCCCAGTAACTGGAGAGCAAATCCCACGGCTGCCAACCAATGTAAAAAGCCCTGCTCACTCTATTCCACTCTCCCGACACTCCTCTGCAGCTATAGAATCAGATTGCAGATCACAACATCTGATGGTTCGGTCATCCGATGCTCCGGGACTAGAACTACAGCTATGTGCCATTCTAATCCAGTTGTGTAGCTCAGAACAAACACCAGGCAGGCTGTATGTAAGTTCAATCAGGAATCTCCTTTATTGAAAAATACAGGCTCTTTTATACAGTAAAAGAGGAGGTGCATACCTCCGGCTCATATTACTCTGAACATACACCTGTGACCAGAAACCTAATTAACATGGGCTAATTAACTAATCCCTTTAGACAGCCTAGATGACTTAGACATGACCTTTAGGCCAGACTGGCCATCTTGTAGCTCATAAAACCCAATCAACATTATCACAATAGCAGAGTTAATTAACACAAACAACAATGGGGATCTAATTACTCTTAGATCCCATACTAGAGACTTATTTACAATACACATTCTAGCAGGCAACAGACAGACAGGTGGCTGGAATTGACATCAGCATCTCCTAACAGTATTTGTCCCAGCATTATGAATCAGCCACTATTTCTAATATGGCAAATCCAGGGTCCCCAGAGTCTGTGTGTCCTGGGGGACCAGGACCCGAATCCACAGTAATACCATCTCAAGGACCCCCAGGCATACAGCTCACAAAGAGCACTGTTCCCCCAAATGCCAGGGCCCACGATCGATCGGCAAGAGGCTAGCATTCTGTCCCCTCCAAAAGTCTCTCTCCCGGCTAGGTCTGTCACAATCCTCATTTCCAAACATGCTGACTTCCAATTGACAGGCACAATCACTGATCGTGAAGGCAGATATGTATTTGTTAAGGGGACATATGCATCCAAACCCCTCACTCTATCCAATATATACTGCCCAAATGAGCACCAAGTGTCCTTCTTCAAAAAAATCTGTAACCTCCTATCCAACTTCCAAGAAGGGATGGTGATACTAGGAGGAGACTTCAACGTGCCATTGAATCCTAATCTTGACACCTCTACTGGCACTTCTGTCCTCTCCTACCGGGCTCTCCATCAAATCAAACTCCAACTCCTACATCTAACACTCCATGACACATGGCATACCATGTTCCCAGTCAACAAAGACTACATCTTAATGCTTCTCCACACCAAAAATACTCCAGAATAGACTATCTATTTCTATCACAGACAGACTTATCCTTTCTCACACAGGCCACTATAGAACCAATGTTTCTATCAGACCACCACCTCATCTCAATAATACTCACAATCCTGGAAACAAGGGAAATGACCAAAACGTGTCGGCTGAATCCTTCCCTTCTTAAAGACATAGAAAGCGCTAAACCAGATCCATTCCAAATCCAAAGGTTCTTCCTAGAAAACTCTACCCCAGATATTACACCCATCACTCTATGGGAGGCACATAAGTGCGTACTAAGGGGGAGTTCATAGCCCTAGAAACAACCAACAAAAGGAGATAGCAGCAGCAAATCAAATCTCTAATCCAGACCATAAACAGACTGGAGACTGCTCACAAACAAACAACCTCATGAAATACACTACAAGAGCTTCTACAAGCTTGATCCACATTACTAGATGAACTAGGTAAACGCACAAGGAGGCGGTATGTACTCCAAAAGAAGGTGTTCTACGAACACGGCAATAAGAGTGGAAGAGTGGAAGAGTGGCACGATCCAGGCAACCAAAGCCTCATCTAGGATACATCACATTTGAGACAAACACAGCACTCTCTTCTCAAAAAATGAGGATATCTCCAGGCACTTTGAAAAATACTATTCTAAACTATACAACTTACCACAAAATAGACACAACAAAAGTAAATAACCAAGCCTCCCATATAAAAGATTTCATAACTCAGTACTGCCCCAAACCTATCTCTCCCCAGCAAGCAGAAGCCATGGAAAGCCCTCTCTCAAAGGAGGAACTTCAATTAGTAATAAAACAGATGAAAGTAGGAAAGAGCCCGGGCCCAGATGGCTTCACACTAATATATTACAAAAGCTTCCAAGACATTTTAATTCCCGAAATGCTTAAGACCTTCAACTCACTATCAAAACCCGAACACTTCAATAGGCAGACTATTAGAAGCCCACATAACCCTTATCCCAAAGGAAGGCAAAGATCATCTACAGGCTTCTAACTATAGGCCAATTTCTCTACTTAATGTAGATATTAAACTATACGTAAAAATACTGGCCAACAGATTATTACCACTCATCCCTGAACTCATATCATCCGACCAAGTGGGATTTATAGAGAAGCCAGGGATAACACCATACGCACCCTAAATATACACCACTGGTAGACTTCTTCAGGTAAAAGGGGCTTTCTCCTATCCCTGGACACTGAGAAGGCATTTGACTGGGTGGCCTGGGACTACATGCAGGAGGTCCTGAAAGGCATAGGTCTTCTACCCCGCATGTACACATGAATTAACGCACTATACACTAACCCTTCGGCAAGGGTGAGAGCTAATGGTCTCCTGTCAAACGCCATGTCTATAAGCAATGGTACGTGTCAAAGGTGTCCACTATCTCCCCTGATCTTCGCCCTGACGTTAGAACCCCTGTTAAACCAACTGCGCAACAACGTAGACATCAAAGGAGTCTCTATAGCATGTAGAGAGTTTAAAGTAGCCGCTTTTGTGGATGATATCTTACTTAACCTACAATCTCCTCGACTTTCACTACCCAGCCTCCTGAGGGACATGAAACATTTTGAAGAAGTATCAAACCTCAAAATTAACTACACGAAGTCCTAAGCCCTAAACATTTCCCTTACCTCACAAGAAGTAGCTCACGTCCAAGAATCATTCCCATTTCGATGGGAGAAGGAAGCCAATACATATTTGGGAATCCAGATCACCAGAAAAACAGCAGACCTTTACAATCACAACTTCCTAACAGCACTGTCAAAAATACAGACACAAATAAACATAAAAGAATGGAACAATCTAAATATATCCTGGTTCGGCCGTGCAGCCTTAATTAAGATGACTGTGCTCCCTCGCCTTTTATACCTAATGCAGACAATACCGATACACCTGCGCCCTCCTTTTTTGCTACATACAAAAAGACTTGCACAGCTTTCCTATGGAAGAACAAGCCCCCACGCATAAAATACTTATGACTGACCTATCCCAAATCCAAAGGTGGAATCGGCCTTCCTGACCTCCACAAATACCATTTAGCATGCCACTTATCCAGAACTGTAGACTGGAAAATACATTACCTGGAAAAAGCCTGGGTTACAATAGAAAAACATTTCATACACACCCCCACACATGTTATCAGCTTGACTGTGGCCCCAGACCCTAAAGACTCATCCTCTCATATACCCCTCTCTGTTGGCCTTTAATAAAGCCATTTCACAATACAACCTATCTACACACTCAGGACCTCTGTCACCCCTACGCGGAAACCCTGAATTTCCTCCTGGAGATTCCTCCACATTCCTCCAAAAGGAATGGCCACATGATGAGTTGAGGGCACATCAGTTCTTCCATAAAGGCACAATCCGAACTTATCAGGATTTATCGTCAGAGTCTCGCACAAACACATTTCCCTTCTGGTCATACAGACCAGTGAGACACTTTCTAACCTCCACAGCATCAAGCACAACATGGACTAGAAAGCTTACTCCATTTGAATCTCTGTGCTCGAGCAACACACCCCAAAGACATCTTATCTCATACATTTATGCCCTACTTCAAGATGACACCCTTATTTCAGCAACTGAAAACTCACATAACTCATGGGAAAAGGACTTACAAGTGACACTGATGGATGAGGAATGGGAAACCATATGCACACTTTCCGGATATAAAACGGATATAAAATTATAACTAAATGGTACAGGACCCCATCACGATTGCACAAATTCTCACCCTCAATCCCGAACATATGTTGGAGATGTGAAAAAGCAATAGAATCCATGATACACATCTGGTGGGAGTGCGACTCCATACAAAAATTCTGGAGTGAGGTACACTCCATCATAGAACATGTTACCACCTACACTTTGAACTACAACCCTGCTCAATACCTCTTACACCATACTACATTACCCAAACAGGACTACCACAAATCCTTAGCCATGCATATGGTCAACGCAGCGGGACTCTGCGTCCCCATACAATGGAGATCAACAGAAATACCATCCATTAGAGAATGGCTACTCAGAATATCCAAAATAGAAGAAATGGAGGAACTGATACTTACTGCCCATGAACGCATACAAAAATTTACAACCACATGGGCCTGTTGGACTCACTTCAAAACATCGCATTGTTACAAATCTTACTTCCCCATGTCATTTTTGCCAATTTAGGACCTTCTATAAAATTCCTCCTCCACCCCTTCCCCTTCCCCCCATACTTGGGGCAGAGGGAGAGAGATATGGCCGAAGATCGGCCCCCACTTCTTTTTCCCCTTCTTTTCTCTGAGTCTGGAGTCAATGAGGATGACAAACATGATCAACTTCTCCAGCTCAGTGGGTATATCTTTGGCTGATATCTTATCCTTGATGGTATCCGAGAGACCATGAGAAAAAGCAGCCACGGGGGCCTCATTGTTCCACGCAACTTCTGCTGCCAGAGTACGGAATTCAATGGCGTAGTCGGCAACAGTTTTCATACTCTGTTCGATGGGCATGAGGCACTTGGCAGAAGAAGCGGAGCGTGCAGGAACGTCAAATACCCTTTTAAACGAAGTCACAAACTCAGGGTAGCTCAAGACAACAGGTTTTTGTGTCTCACATAGAGGGTTTGCCCAGGCCAAGGCTCTCTCAGAAAGCAAAGATATCACAAAACCTACTTTGCTTCTGTCCATGGGAAATGCCTGGGGCAGCATCTCAAAGTATATCTCAACCTGGTTGAGAAAACCTTTGCATTGGACTGGATCTCCCCCAAATCGCTGGGGAAGCAGAGCGGAACCAGGCATACCTCTTATAGAGGTAATACTCGAGGCGGGTGCCTGCACAGAGACTGGAGCAGCAGCAGGGTCGGCCTGCAACATAGGTTGTACCGGGGCAGCCACAGTGGGAGATTCCAGGTGAGTCGTGCGACTCAGGAGCGTTTGTAATGCCATGGCAAACTGATCCATGCGGTGATCCAATTCATCCAATCTGGAAAAAATATTACCAACAAGTGGATTGACTGCATCTTCTGAATTCATGGCCTTCGTCTACTGTCAGAAACCATGAAATCAGGCAGAGACAGAAGTGCAGCTAAATCACACACAAGTAAAAAGAACATACATAGTCAAAACATAGGCAAAGTTCAGTAACCGTAATGGATAGTCAACCAAGCCAGAAGTCAGGGATCAATGTAGTAGAACAGCAAGCAGGATCTGGAGCCAGAAGGGATGTCAGCAAAGCAAGTCTTGAACGGGTTCGCAGGAGATAGTTTCTGTGATGATGACCAAGGCGAAGTCAGAGAACCTCTGGACTGGACAGCTTAAGTAGGCAGGACTGATGAGCAGGATATCATCAACAGCTGAGTAACTGTGGAAATATAGAAGCTGGCAATTAGCCAACAGCTGAGCGGCCAGCTCAGAGTAGGAAGGGCTGAGCCCATCCCTGATAATACGCCACCATGGATTGAGATCCTGCAGAGCCCGCAACATCTAAATGATTTAGTGAAGGATTGGGAGAAAGCGCTGTGGTCATATCAGACCAAAATTGAGCTCTTTAGCATTAATTCGACTCGCCATGTCTGAAGAAAAATGCTGACTATGACCCTAAGAACACCATCCCTACAGTCAAACATGAAGGTGGAAATATTATGCTTTGGGGCTGTTTCTCTGCTAAAAGTACAGGCCGACTTTGCCGCATTGAGGGGTCAATGGGCGGGGCCATGTATTGTAAAATCTTGGATGAGAATCTTCTTCCTTCTTTCCTCAACCAGAACCCTGAAGATGGGTCATGGGTGGGTCCTCCAGCATGACAATGACCCAAAACATACCACCAAGGCAACAAAGGAGTGGCTCAAGAAGAAGCATATTAAGGACATGGAGTGACCTAGCCAGTCTACAGACCTTAATCCTATAGAAAATTTATGGAGGGAGTTGAAACTTTGATTTGCCAAGCGACAGCCAACAAACTTTAAGTTTTAGAGAAGATCTGTAAAGAAGAGTGGATCAAAATTCCTCCTGAGATGTGTGCAAACCAACTATAAGAAATATCTTACCTCTGTGCTTACCAACAAGGGTTTCTCCACTCTACAAGACTCTGCTGCACCTGGAGTATGCTGTCCAGTTCTGGGCACCAGTCCTCGGGAAGGATGTGCTGGAACTGAAGAGAGTCCAGAGAAGGGCAACAAAACTAATAAAGGGACTGGAGGACCTTAGTTATGAGGAGATGCTTGAGAGTGGATATGATTTCAATGTACAAATACCGTACTAGTGACCTCACAACAGGGATAATACTTTTCAGAAAGGGAATTTAATACCACAAGTGGCCATTCACTAAAATTAGAAGAAAAGTGGTTTAACCTTAAATCGCATAGAGGGTTCTTTACTGTAAGAGCGGTTAGGCTGTGGAATTATCTTCCACGGCAGTGGTTTCAGCAGGGAGCATCAATAATTTCAAAAAACAATTAGATAAGCACCTGAACGACCACAACATACAGGGATATACAATGTAATACTGATATAAAATCACACACATAGGTTGGACTTGATGGACTTGTGTCTTTTTTCAACCTCGCCTACTATGTAACTATGTAAGTGGGCAAACGTACAAAATCTGCAGGGAGTCAAATAATTATTTTCCCCACTGTATATACCATAGAGGGAGGGGGCAACAGGCAGTCATGTTCCTGCAGCTGCAGTAATAGGCACATAGGCTCAAGTAATGAGGAGGGTGGGGGAGATGAGGTGGCAGGCCTGACCTAGGTCCCCAAGAATACGAAGATGGAAAGTGAAAGAATCACAAAATCAGTGAGGCAGGGGCAGCTTGCAGAGGAATAGGGGAGCAACCACCCTGTTCCACCAGATGACACTGCTCCACAAATACAGGTCATTGGAATCTACCTGCCTGCAGTGCACAGCAGTGCTCAGCAGCCTGGGCTTTTTTCATACATTTGCTGCAGAGATCACCTTAGTGGTTTACAGCGTGCAGTGTATCAGAAGCACGGTAAAATTACCAGTCATTACCACATGCATCAGAAAACACATGATGACTGTTCACTACAAACCTTGGTGGGAGCAGTACATTAATTGTAGAATTGGCAGCCAAAGGCCCGCAATCCTCCTCCGTCTTAACCCTCCCCTTTCAACATTTTCCACCACTCTACATGAATATCCATCTGCATCCACTGTTACATTGACAACCTCAAGCAAAAGGGCTGGAACTCTGACCAGAGATTTGAGAGGCATTGTTGATGGCACATCAAGCTTGATGGCACATCAAGCGATGAAGAGGGTCAGCATGAGGCCATGCTTAGAAGGGCCAAGCACAGGCTTCAACCACACTCAAAGTCTCCTAACCCCACCCTGCCCTGTCCATCTATATCCTTTTTTTTTATCCAGAAAAAATACTTTATTTGAGAAAAACATGTAAAAACATACACATACCGACTTCACAGTTGTAGTCAATAATACATTCAACCACAAGGTACTTCACATTTGTATACACTGCAGACTGTATCATTTAACCAACACACCTTAAGTCACCGACCTAACCGAGCATTGTCCGCCTGTATATTGAATGGACATATTATAATCCATTTGAGGACCCCATCATTGTCCAGCTACATCCTTGACCAGTGAGATGTCTCTGAGTGCAAGAAAAAAAAAAATGTACCAATTCACCCCCTACTCAGTGTCTTAATAGCTGGCTTTTCAGCTACTCACATATTAGTTAGTGGAGTCTGCCCCCTTCCACAAATTTCCAGCCTGTGCTGCACAACAGTGACAAGTCCCCAGCCAGAAGGCCATCTCTGTCCTCCTTCAGCATATAAAAGTTTCCTTGTCACTGCTAGAATGTGTATTGTAAATAAGTCTACTATGGGATTTAAGAGTCATTAGATCCCCATTGTTATTTGTGTTAATTAACTCTGCTATTGTGTGAAGAAGAGTCTATGTTGATTGTGATAATGTTGATTGGATTTTCTGAACTACAAGATGGCCAGTCTGGCCTAAAAGTCATGTCTGAGTCATCTAGGCTGTCTAAAGGGATTAGTTAATTAGCTCATGTTAATTAGGTTAATTAGGTTACAGCTGTATTGTTAGAGTAATATGAGCAGGAGGTCTGCACCTCCACTTTTAGTGTATAAAAGCCTGTATTTTGCAATAAAGATAGAGTCCTGGTTGAACTTACATACAGCCTGCCTGGTGTTTGTTCTACGCTATCACAACTGGGTTAGAACGGCACAGAGCTGTAGTTCTAATCCCGGAGCATCGGATGACCCAGCAATCAGATGGTGCGATCTGCAATCTGATTCTATAGCAGCAGAGGAGTGTCTGGAGAGTAAAACCGAGCGAGCAAGGGGCTCGTTACATTGGTGGCAGCAGTGGGATTTGCTCTCCAGTTACTGGGACACTCCAAACCAGCCTGCAGGAGAGCCACGCTGAAAGACTTGCTTGAGAGCCGTGGAGGGAATGGTGGGATTGTGCTTCCTTGCCGTGAACACATCCAAACCATCACCTGGATCCAAGGCAGCAGGATGGCAGGAGAGGAGAGATACCAGCCACCATGGATGAGGAATTCAGAAGGAGGTTGCGAGAGAAGGAGATACAGCACAGAGGACCAGTATCAGAGCAGGTCCTGCTAGGATGGTTTGATTCTATCCGCTGTGAACTCTGGAAGGAAGCGCTAGCCCATGAGCAGCGACACCAGGGAAAAGTTCTTCCCTCCATCCATGTGAGGTACTGGTCGCAGTATGAAGTGCGAATGCTGTTTTTGGGGGAACAGCCAAACCAGGAGTGGACAACCGAGTTAAGCAGGCTGATCCGGGCAGAAATGCGGTTGGACGAGAGCTACAGAGCCCTCCAGTGGTATGTAGCCCAAGTGTGCCCATGGACAGCGAATGACAGCCCCACAGAAGGCTTTGACTACGATGGCCTGAGATTGTTATACTGGAGGCTGTCCAGGGACCCTGACTTTGGAAGTGATCGGGAGTGGCATTTAGAGGAAAAAATGGAGCACAGAGAGCGGAGACTGAATGTCTCAGAAGTGCACTGGGCACTGGAAGATTTGGAGTTTCTGGCCGTTCAGGAATGGAAGTTGGAGATCGCCTACAAACAGCTGTTGGACTCTGCTCAGCAGCAGGGTGGTGCTCCCTTTGCCTGGGACTATCATGAAATACCAGTTGACAACTCTGAAATCCTGGCTGAAGAGTTGACAATGTGGCAGAGTAACGGTGTGCTTTGCCAACCTGCCCCCGCAGCTATGGATGCGGAGGTCTTATGGCAGATGCAGCAAGTGCTGACTGACCTTGATGAACCTGTTTCTGCATTGGAAGATCTTGGATGGAGGAATGTGCCTGTCCAGCAGAATGCCAGAGAATCGGCAGTGGAAAATCTGAAGATTGCCGTCCCCAAACCTGAAGTGCTGACAACAGGGCAGAGCTCTGCTAACCTCTGCCCAGCACTGATAGCATCTTCTGGGTTCCACGGAGAGGAGATGGTGAACCTTTATCCCCAGACACCAGTTGCAGAGACAGGGGATTTGATAGACTTTTCTGCTGAGGAAGAACAACCTGGTGAGCCTCCAGCAGAAGAAGAGCTGTTATTAGGGCCAAACTTCACTGTGCTCTGCCCAGCACTGATAGCATCTTCTGGGTTCCAGGGACAGGAGATGGTGAACCTTTATCCCCAGACACCAGTTGCAGAGACAGGGGATTTGATAGACTTTTCTGCTGAGGAAGAACAACCTGGTGAGCCTCCAGCAGAAGAGGAGCTGTTATTAGGGCCAAATTTCACTATGCTCTGCCCAGCACCAACAGAAGTATCTGTGAAGTTACAAGGAACTTCCCCAGCTGAAGCGCTGGCAACCGGACAGAGGGTCCAAGATCTCTGCCCTACACCTGTGGCGGTTCCGGAGGCTCAGGGTGAGAAGGAGGTGGTCACTTCCCAGCAGCAGATCAGGATACAGGGGGAGAAGGGAGAGGAGGTGTTTGTCGTCCCTCCCCAACAGTTAGCCGGAGCAGATGGTGTGGGGTTTCCAGCAGAAGGGCTGGCAACAGGGCCGAGTACTGCTGGACTCTGCCCTCAACTAACAGAGGATGGATGTCCTGTGAAGGTGGATGGGACTTCAGTCTCCACCTGTATACCCCAGGGATGCTGGGCAGTCGGCCCAGATCCCCAACAGCATGATGGAGTGAGCCCAGACACCCTGTCTTCTCTCCAGTGGCAGAAAGGACTCCAGGGAGAAGGGCCAGTCCAGGCCTCTCCCCAGCAGCAGATATGTTCTCTGAGAGAGGCAGAGGTTGGCTGGGTGACTAATACTTTGTTTGGAACAATTTGTTTGGGGTACTGTGTGGGTACAGGCATTAAAGGACTGGAACTACTGACTAACCTCGGAGTCAACCTGTCTGGGGTCTCCTCCTGTGTTAGTCTCCTGCCGAAAGGGGAGAAATGTGACAGACCTAGCCGTGAAAGAGACTTTTGGAGGGGACTGTATGCTAGCCTCTTGCCGATCGATCGTGGGCCAGTGCATTTGGGGAACGGTGCTCTCTGTGAGCTGTATGCCTGGGGACCCTTGAGGTGGTATTACTGTGGATTCGGGTCATGGTCCCCCATGACACACAGACTCTGGGGACCCTGGATTTGCCATATTGGAATAGTGGCTGATTCATAATGCTGGGATAGATACTGTTAGGAGATGCTGATGTAAATTCCAACACCTGTCTGTCTATTGTCTGCTAAAATGTGTATTGTAAATAAGTCTACTATGGGATCTAAGAGTCATTAGATCCCCATTGTTATTTGTGTTAATTAACTCTGCTATTGTGTGAAGAAGAGTCTATGTTGATTGTGATAATGTTGATTGGATTTTCTGAACTACAAGATGGCCAGTCTGGCCTAAAAGTCATGTCTGAGTCATCTAGGCTGTCTAAAGGGATTAGTTAATTAGCCCATGTTAATTAGGTTAATTAGGTTACAGCTGTATTGTTAGAGTAATATGAGCAGGAGGTCTGCACCTCCACTTTTAGTGTATAAAAGCCTGAATTTTGCAATAAAGATAGAGTCCTGGTTGAACTTACATACAGCCTGCCTGGTGTTTGTTCTGAGCTATCACAACTGGGTTAGAATGGCACAGAGCTGTAGATCTAATCCCGGAGCATCAGATGACCGAGCAATCAGATGGTGCGATTTGCAATCTGATTCTATAGCAGCAGAGGAGTGTAGGGAGAGTGGAACCGAGCGAGCAAGGGGCTCGTTACAACATCTTCTTCACGGATCACAGGCAAATGGGTCAACTTACTGGCACCCAGGAGGGATGCAGGGTGGAGCACACCACTGAAGCTGAGTGTGCTGATCCATGTTGTGGGATTCGGAGATGCTGACAGCTCAGCCACTCCTACCCCCTCCTCTTTCATCTGTTAAACACTTAACACCATTAGTCCATTTTGTCAAAATTTTAATATATACATTTTTTAGTGTTGCTTTATGGCAGGTATAAAATGTGCTTTGTTTGGGGTGTCTTAGTTCCAGTGAAGGACAATTATATTTTGAAACAAGGGCTGTATTTATTTACAAGTATGGAGACGAGTAAAAGGAATAGGGTAATAGGCATAGGGGAAGAAAGGGGACTTCTCTCTAGTCTAACACATACTCATTCTCACTGAATCTTTCATGCCAGGTCCCTTATTCTTTTCTGTGAGGGCTGGAGGTGAAGATTAATTCTGGTTGTTTATGATCAGGATTTTGTGTTGTTTTTATAGTAGGTTGCTAATTATCTGGGGTAGTGTTAGAGAAAGTGGTATATTATTTGTACGTGGTATTTGCCTGTTATTTTAATTTGTGTTATTTATTCTATGTTGTATTTTAATTGTATGGATTTTTTATTTGTAGTGTAGTTTTAATTTTGTTATTTGGTGTTAATGGCTGTTATTGGTCATTTTGTTGTGTTTTTGAATCTTGTTTAGTCTATCGTTGTGATCTTGTGTTATCTTGTTAAGTTTGTCCGTATCAGGAAGGGCACGACAATAATCAAGATGGCGGCCACAGAAGTTCCCCTGTACTGCATGTCCCACTGAGAAGGGCTGCACGGACACGCTTGCGTGCACCGATGCACACGTGCATGCACGCTAATGCAGAATGGAATGCCGACAAGTGTGCCCTGTGACAGTTCTTGGCACTAAACAGACTATTTAAACTGACTCATTCCCCATGATCAGTGCTGTCTGGTCTACAGTGTTCCCAGTGATTCCTGATATCTGGTTGCCTGTACCTGTTCCAGTTGACCTACCTGGCTTGTCCCTGACTATTCCTGCTATCTGCCTGTACTCGACCTTGGCTTGTCTTTGGCTACATTCCTGCCTGCTTCTTCTGATACCTTGCTGCCAGCCTGTTGCCGAACCTGCCTGCACCCGACTCTGCTCCTGTATCCACGTCTGTTCTGGACTTGTTTACTCCAGCCAGCCTGCCTGTACCTGCTGATATTGTTCCTGCTAGCTGCTGTATCCACGTTTCAGCCTGATAGTTGTTCCTGGTTCCATCCCGGCTCTACCATTGGTTCCGGTCCAGCTCCACTGCTAGCAACTCTTCCAGGCAGTTGTGTGACTCTGCACTCCCATGCATCCTGTTTACTCTACCAGGGTCCTTGAGTCAGAGGTGTAAGAGAGGCCTCCCTATGCATATCAGACTCTACCACCAGGTATGTGACAGTCTGTGTCATAAAAATTTCCCTTTGGGATTAATAAAGTATTATTTATTCTTATTGGCCAGGCCTGGGGCACAACCTCAGTTGGGTGTTGGTAATCTCAATCATTAAATACATCTTGAACCAAAGGACATAACAAATAATTCCTGCCCCAAGCTTTGAGTTAAAGTGGTAGTAAACCCATAGATTTAACAGTTTCAAAAACAGTTACATTTCCGGCAAGTGCCTGGAAATGTAACTCTCACATTGGGTGCTCTCAACCAAACTGTCAAACTATCCAATGGATGGTGTCGTAACTGATTACATGTGCAACTTCATGGCAGTTGAAGATTAAACAAAGGCCAAGATGGCAGCTTCCTTGACTGAAAACAATAGGAGGGTTTACTTCCACTTTAAGTTCTTGAGCAGATCTCCACATGATCCCTTCCCCTCAAGGAGGCCATTCAGGCCACCATTCTGGCCTGAACTGGGCAGTAAACATTTTAGAACGCCCTGCTAATCAATGTGCTAATGTGTGTCTTTGCCCAGGGATGAGGTGATTGCATTGTTCCTACATGGAGAGAAGTCATTGTAACGAGCCCCTTGCTCGCTCGGTTCCACTCACCCGACACTCCTCTGCAGCTATTGAATCAGATTGCAACGTCTGATGGTTCGGTCATCCAATGCTTCGGGATTAGAACTTCAGCTATGTGCCGTTCTAACCCAGTTGTGTAGCTCAGAACAAACACCAGGCAGGCTGTATGTAAGTTCAACCAGGAATCTATCTTTATTGACAAAATACAGGCTTTTATACACTCAAAGTGTAGGTGCAGACCTCCTGCTCATATTACTCTAACAATACAGCTGTAACCTAATTAACCTAATTAACATGAGCTAATTAACTAATCCCTTTAGACACACTAGATGACTCATACATGACCGTTAGGCCAGACTGGCCGTCTTGTAGCTCAGAAAATCCAATCAACATTATCACAATCAACATAGACTCTTCTTCACACAATAGCAGAGTTAATTAACACAAATAACAACGGGGATCTAATGACTCTTAGATCCCATAGTAGACTTATTTACAATACACGTTTTAGCAGACAATAGACAGACAGGTGTTGGAATTTACATCAGCATCTCCTAACAGTATCTGTCCCAGCATTATGAATCAGCCACTATTCCAATATGGCAAATCCAGGGTCCCCAGAGTCTGTGTGTCCTGGGGGACCATGACCTGAATCCACAGTAATAACACCTCAAGAGTTCCCAGGCATACAGCTCACAAAGGGCACCGTTCCCCCAACTGCAAGGGCCCCCGATCGATCGGCAAGAGGCAAGCATACAGTCCCCTCCAAAAGTCTCTTTCTTGGCTAGGTCTGTCACATTTCTCCCCTTTCGGCAGGAGACTAACACAGGAGGAGACCCCAGACGGGTTGACTCCGAAGTTAGTCAGTAGTTCCAGTCCTCTAATGCCTGTACCCACACAGTACCCCAAAAAAATTGTTCCAAATAAAGCATTACTCACCCAGCCAACCTCTGCCTCTCTCAGAGAACATATCTGCCGCTGGGGAGAGGCCTGGTCTGGCCCTTCTCCCTGGAGTCCTTTCTGCCGCTGGAGAGAAGACAGGGTGTCTGGGCTCACTCCATCATGCTGTTGGTGATCTGGGCCGACTGCCCAGCATCCCTGGGGTATACAGGTGGAGACTGAAGTCCCATCCACCTTCACAGGACATCCATCCTCTGTTAGTTGAGGGCAGAGTCCAGCAGTACTTGGCCCTGTTGCCAGCCCTTCTGCTGGAAACCCCACACCATCTGCTCCGGCTAACTGTTGGGGAGGGACGACGAACACCTCCTCTCCCTTCTCCCCCCGTATCCTGATCTACTGCTGGGAAGTGACCACCTCCTTCTCACCCTGAGCCTCTGGAACCGACGCAGGTGTAGGGCAGAGATCTTGGACCCTCTGTCCGGTTGCCAGCGCTTCAGCTGGGGAAGTTCCTTGTAACTTCACAGATACTTCTGTTGGTGCTGGGCAGAGCATAGTGAAATTTGGCCCTAATAACAGCTCCTCTTCTGCTGGAGGCTCACCAGGTTGTTCTTCCTCAGCAGAAAAGTCTATCAAATCCCCTGTCTCTGCAACTGGTGTCTGGGGATAAAGGTTCACCATCTCCTGTCCCTGGAACCCAGAAGATGCTATCAGTGCTGGGCAGAGCACAGTGAAGTTCGGCCCTAATAACAGCTCTTCTTCTGCTGGAGGCTCACCAGGTTGTTCTTCCTCAGCAGAAAAGTCTATCAAATCCCCTGTCTCTGCAACTGGTGTCTGGGGATAAAGGTTCACCATCTCCTCTCCGTGGAACCCAGAAGATGCTATCAGTGCTGGGCAGAGGTTAGCAGAGCTCTGCCCTGTTGTCAGCACTTCAGGTTTGGGGACAGCAATCTTCAGATTTTCCACTGCCGATTCTCTGGCATTCTGCTGGACAGGCACATTCCTCCATCCAAGTTCATCCAATGCAGAAACAGGTTCATAAAGGTCAGTCAGCATCCGCCATAAGACCTCCCCATCCATAGCTGCGGGTGCAGGTTGGCAAAGCACACCGTTACTCTGCCACATTGTCAACTCTTCAGCCAGGATTTCAGAGTTGTCAACTGGTATTTCCTGATAGTCCCAGGCAAAGGGAGCACCACCCTGCTGCTGAGCAGAGTCTAACAGCTGTTTGTAGGCGATCTCCAACTCCCATTCCTGAACGGCCAGAAACTCCAAATCTTCCAGTGCCCAGTGCACTTCTGAGACATTCAGTCTCCGCTCTCTGTGCTCCATTATTTCCTCCAAACGCCACTCCCGATCACATCCAAAGTCAGGGTCCCTGGACAGCCTCCAGTATAACAATCCCAGGCCATCGTAGTCAAAGCCTTCCGTGGGGCTGTCATCTGCTGTCCATGGGCACACTTGGGCTACATACCACTGGAGGGCTCTGTAGCTCTCGTCCAACCGCATTTCTGCCCGGATCAGCCTGCTTAACTCGGCTGTCCACTCCTGGTTCGGCTGTTCCCCCAAAAACAGCATTCGCACTTCATACTGCGACCAGTACCTCACATGGACGGAGTGGAGAACTTTTCCCTGGTGTCACTGCTCATGGGCTAGCGCTTCCTTCCAGAGCTCACAGTGGATAGAATCAAACCATCCCAGCAGGACCTGCTCTGATATTGGTCCTCTGTGCTGTATCTCCTCTCGCAACCTCCTTCTGAATTCCTCATCCATGGTGGCTGGTATTTCTCCTCTCCTGCTATCCTGCTACCTTGGATCCAGGTGATGGTTTGGATGTGTTCACGGCAAGGAAGCACGATCCCACCATTCCCTCCACGGCTCTTAAGTAAGTCTTTCAGCGTGGCTCTCCTGCAGGCTGGTTTGGAGTGTCCCAGTAATTGGAGAGCAAATCCCACTGCTGCCACCAATGTAACGAGCCCCTTGCTTGCTCGGTTCCACTCTCCCGACACTCCTCTGCAGCTATTGAATCAGATTGCAACGTCTGATGGTTCGGTCATCCAATGCTCCGGGATTAGAACTTCAGCTATGTGCTGTTCTAACCCAGTTGTGTAGCTCAGAACAAACACCAGGCAGGCTGTATGTAAGTTCAACCAGGAATCTATCTTTATTGACAAAATGCAGGCTTTTATACACTCAAAGTGTAGGTGCAGACCTCCTGCTCATATTACTCTAACAATACAGCTGTAACCTAATTAACCTAATTAACATGAGCTAATTAACTAATCCCTTTAGACAGACTAGATGACTCAGACATGACCGTTAGGCCAGACTGGCCGTCTTGTAGTTCAGAAAATCCAATCAACATTATCACAATCAACATAGACTCTTCTTCGCACAATAGCAGAGTTAATTAACACAAATAACAATGGGGATCTAATGACTCTTAGATCCCATAGTAGACTTATTTACAATACACGTTTTAGCAGACAATAGACAGACAGGTGTTGGAATTTACATCAGCATCTCCTAACAGTATCTGTCCCAGCATTATGAATCAGCCACTATTCCAATATGGCAAATCCAGGATCCCCAGAGTCTGTGTGTCCTGGGGGACCAGGACCTGAATCCACAGTAATACCACCTCAAGAGTCCCCAGGCATACAGCTCACAAAGAGCATCGTTCCCCCAACTGCAAGGGCCCCCGATCGATCGGCAAGAGGCTAGCATACAGTCCCCTCCAAAAGTCTCTTTCCCGGCTAGGTCTGTCACAGTCATCTCTTCAAAGTGCAACCAAAAATGCCATCTGTCTACATGTGTGATGATGTCATGACGTCCAAGTGTAGGCAGGTGCCTACTGTATAAAGTGATTTGTTGTTAATGTTATGATTTGTGTTCTGTAACTTTAAATGCTGAATGGCACTACGAAGGGTTAAGATTTTTCTGCTAAGCCATGCAGAGTTATTTCTTCCCCTGTATCTATGTCTCTTCCTTTTTGATGGCCATAAGTACAGGGGAAGAGCAGCCCCATGGTAAGGGTCTGGGATGGGAATGGTTGTCATAATTATGTAATTCACTCTATCTACATCACACCCTTCAGTGAACCCAGTCTTGGATTCTAGGTACTTAGACTTATGTTTTGGGGAAAGGACTTTATATTCAGCAAGGTATGGGCAGCATCATGAGAGTGGGCAAAGAAAGAGAACAGACAATTGTAAACTAGTTAAATCTAATGCACAGCCAGGGACTTTGTCTTATGAGGACCATAGTGACACTGAACTGCTCTAGTTACTGCTCGAGTGCTCTAGTAACTGTGATATTTTTTTTGTGTGTGCCAAATGCTGGGAGAGAAAAGAGATCAAGGGCTGCAACAAGCAGCCTTTGTTTACAAGTGTGACTGGTCAAAGCAATCACATGGTACAGGGCCAATTTCCGATCTGTGATCTACTGTTCACAAAGGAGATAGTAATCAAAGGACATGTCATGAGCATTGAGGGCAAGAGAAATTTAAAAAGCCCTCTCATCCTCAGACAGGAGCCATCCAATTATTTTTACAATGGAGAGATAGCAATTGGTTAAATATGAAATGAAATCAGTACAATATTTATGTCATATCTCCACAAAAATATAATCTACTTTAGTTATTTAAGTTAAATCTGCATATTCTGTCCCTCAGAGTCAGTGGCCTTTTCAGAAAGGGTCTAAAAGCTGTGCTACTTTCATTTTTCCATCTACGTAAAAAAAAAAATGTAAAGTGGAATCTGCTTGTTCTCTCACTCTCTTAAATAGTAAACATTCTGAAAAGGTTTAAAAAGGTTTGCAAATAATCTGTAAAATATATCCTTCCTTACTCTATGATTTTTTTGGGTCCAATTCCAATCCAGCTACTCTCTACTAGGGATGAGCTTCGTGTTCGAGGCAAACCCATGTTCATCTCGAACATCGTCTGTTCAATCATTCACCGAATTGCGAACGATATGGGCCGTTCGCACCAAATTCGAGAGGCGCGTCACGGCCCATAATTCACTGCGACATCGCAGTGCATTGCTGGCTGATAATTGGCCAAGCATGCACTATGACCCGCATGCTTGGCCAATCACAGCGCCTTCTGTACAGAGAGCTGTAATTGGCTATAGCCAGGGTGGCTTTGGCCAATTATGGCTCAGGGGGTTTAGTGCACGCCCCACACTATATAAGGCCGCCTGCACGTCGGCCCTGTGTATTGTGTTTCGACGTTGAAAGACAGAGAGACAGTGTCGTTTGATTTAAGTTAGATAGATTAGGCAGGACAGTCAGTCAGTTAGCTGCACTTACAGTGTATTGTGTATATACAACCCCTGGCAAAAATTATGGAATCACCAGTCCCTGAGGATGTTCCTTCAGTTGTTTATTGTTGTAGAAAAAAAGCAGATCACAGACATGGCCAAAAACTTAAGGCATTTCAAATGGCAACTTTCTGGCTTTAAGAAACACTAAAAGAAATCAAGAAAAATAATTGTGGTGTCCAGTAACAGTTAGATTTATAGAACAAGCACAGGGAATAAATTATGGAATCACTCAATTCTGAGGAAAAAATTATGGAATCACCCTGTAAATTTTCATTACAAACACTAACACCTGCATTAGATTAAATCTGCTTGTTAGTATGTAGGTAAAGAGGGTAAATCATCATGCAGTGTTGCACAAGATGTTGGTTGTTCACAGTCGGCTGTGTCTAAAACATGGACCAAATACAAACAACATGGGAAAGTGGTTAACCACTTCCCTACCCGCCTATAGTAATATGACGTCCACAGATTGGATCTCCCATCCTGGGTGGACGTCATATGACGGCCTCGGGTTCCCGGCCGCCTAGGGGGTGCGCACGCGTGCCCGCCGCGTTGCTCGGGACCCGGTGCGTGTGCCCGGCGACCGCAATGTCCGCCGGGCACCCGCGATTGCCCGTTAACTGGGCCGGACCGTGGATCTCTGTGTGTAAACACAGAGATCCACGTCCTGTCAGCTCAGAGGAGAGCGATCTGTGTTCCCAGAACGGAGGAACACTGATCGGTCTCCTCCCCTTGTGCGTCCCCTCCCCCTACAGTTAGAAGCATTCCCTAGGTAACACATTTAACCCCTCCCCGCCACCTAGTGGTTAACCCCTTCACTGCCTGTCACATTTACACAGTAATCAATGCAATTTTATAGCATTGATCGCTGTATAAATGTGAATGGTCTCAAAAATGTGTCAAAAGTGTCCGATGTGTCCGCCATAATGTCGCAGTCACGAAAAAAAATCGCGATCGCCGCTATTATTAGTAAAAAATATAAATAAATAATTAAAAAAAAAAAATGCCATAAATCTATCCCGTATTTTATAGACGCTATAACTTTTGCACAAACCAATCAATATACGCTTATTGCGATTTTTTTAACCAAAAATATGTAGAAGAATACGTATCGGCCTAAACTGAGGAAAAAATTTGTTTTTTAAAAAAAAAAATTTGGATATTTATTATAGCAAAAAGTAAAAAATATTGTGTTTTTTTCAAAATTGTCGCTCTTCTTTTTTTTATAGCGCAAAAAATAAAAACCACAGAGGTGATCAAATACCACCAAAAGAAAGCTCTATTTGTGGGGGGAAAAATGACGTCAATTTTGTTTGGGTACAATGTCGCACGACCGCACAATTGTCGTTTAAAGTGCGACAGCGCTGAAAACTAAAAATTGGTCTGGGAAGGAAAGGGGGTGAAAAGGCCCGGTATTGAACCAGCGTCAAGACAGAAAACTTAAAGCAATATGCCTTGAAAACAGAAAATGTACAACAAAACAAATGAGGAACAAATGGGAGGAAACTGGAGTCAACATCTGTGACCGAACTGTAAGAAACCGACTAAAGGAAATGGGATTTACATACAGAAAAGCTAAAAGAAAGCCATCTCTAACACCTAAGGACAAAAAAACAAGGTTACAATGGGCTAAGGAAAGGCAATCGTGGACTGCGGATGATTGGATGAAAGTCATATTCAGTGATGAATCTCGAATCTGCATTGGGCAAGGTGATGATGCTGGAACTTTTGTTTGGTGCCGTTCCAATGAGATTTATGCAGACGACTGTCTGAAGAAAACATGCAAATTTCCACAGTCAATTATGATATGGGGATGCATGTCAGGTAAAGCACTGGGGAGATGACTGTCATTAAATCTTCAATAAATGGATAGGTTTACATTGAAATTTTGGACACTTTTCTTATCCCATCTATTGAAAGGATGTTTGGGGATGATGAAATCATTTATCAAGATGATAATGCATCTTGCCATAGAGCAAAAACTGTGAAAAAATTCCTTGAAGAAAGACACATAAGGTCAATGTCATGGCCTGCAAACAGTCCGGATCTCAATCCAATTGAAAATCTGTGGTGGAAGTTAAAGAAAATGGTCCATGACAAGGCTCCAACCTGCAAAGATGATTTGGCAACAGCAATCAGAGAAGGCTGGAGCCAGATTGATGAAGAGTACTGTTTATCACTCATTAAGCCAATGCCTCAGAGACTGCAAGCAGTTATAAAAGCCAGAGGTGGTGCAACAAAGTACTAGTGATGTGTTGGAGTGTTATTTTGTTTGTTTGTTTTTCATGATTCCATAATTTTTTCCTCAGAATTGAGTGATTCCATAATTTATTCCCTGTGCTTGTTCTATAAATCTAACTGTTACTGGCCACCACAATTATTTTTCTTGATTTCTTTTAGTGTTTCTTAAAGCCAGAAAGTTGCCATTTGAAATGCCTTTAGTTTTTGGCCATGTCTGTGATCTGCTTTTTTTCTACAACAATAAACAACTGAAGGAACATCCTCAGGGACTAGTGATTCCATAATTTTTGCCAGGGGTTGTATATGCATCCCCGGTGTTGTATATATATCAGTTTAGCTAGATCCGTTCCTGTTATTATCTTCCTACTGACAGGCAGGCAGGTGTTGTTACAGTATTTGAAGAAAATACTGGTCTTGCTGGTCTTGCTGGTCTTCTTCTGATCCTATTAGTCCTATTAGCTACAGTATTTACAGTTAGCGTAGTGCGTCTTCTGCTTAGTGTGCACCTAAAGCTACCTGTAGAAGATTGGTGTTTTTTTTTCTGATCCTATCACTACCACAGGCAGCTACATTATTTTTTAGTGTCGTGCGACCTCTGCACAGTGTTCAGCTAAAGCTCCAAGTTAGTGTAGTGCGACCTCTGCACAGTGTTCAGCTAAAGCTACAAGTTAGTGTAGTGCGACCTCTGCACAGTATTCAGCTAAAGCTACCAGTTAGTGTAGTGAGACCTCTGCACAGTGTTCAGCTAAAGCTCCAAGTTAGTGTAGTGCGACCTCTGCACAGTGTTCAGCTAAAGCTCCAAGTTAGTGTAGTGCGACCTCTGCACAGTGTTCAGCTATAGCTACAAGTTAGTGTAGTGCGACCTCTGCACAGTGTTCAGCTAAAGCTCCAAGTTAGTGTAGTGCGACCTCTGCACAGTGTTCAGCTATAGCTACAAGTTAGTGTAGTGCGACCTCTGCACAGTGTTCAGCTAAAGCTCCAAGTTAGTGTAGTGCGACCTCTGCACAGTGTTCAGCTAAAGCTCCAAGTTAGTGTAGTGCGACCTCTGCACAGTGTTCAGCTAAAGCTACAAGTTAGTGCAGTGCGACCTCTGCACAGTGTTCAGCTAATAATAATACCTTCTAGGATGCCATTCCCTGGGTTCCCACCAGGAAACATGCCTTCCAGATTTTGTAGTAAATAAGCCTGGAGGCCGGCTTTCTGGCATTGACCAGAGTGGAAAGGACTGACTCCGAGAGCCCACGGTCTTTTAAAATGTGGGTTTCAGCAGCCAAGCCGTCAAATTTAGACTTTGTGAAGCAGGGTGGCAAATTGGACCCTGTGTGAGCAGATCTGGCCGGAATGGGAGGACCCAAGGCCTGCCCTCTGTCATCTTTACGATCTCTGCATACCAAGGTCATCTGGGCCAAGCCGGGGCTACTAAAAGGACCGACTTTGCTTCCCTTTTGACCCTTCCCTTCCCTTGTAGTAAATAAGCCTGGAGGGTGGTTTTCTGGCATTGACCAGAGTGGAAAGGACTGACTCCGAGAGCCCACGGTTTTCACAGCTTCCCACTGCTCTAACCACTGGGAATCATACCAAAAAACGATACACAGATGGTATCTTACACCCTACCATCTCTCCAAATTCTTCCCGGGACACCCCTCTACATGCTGGAGAGCATGTGGAAGCACTGGTACCATAACACACATGCTATGGTTTTGCAGATCTATAAGCACATTCTGGAAACAAATATTTGCCATAATCTCCACCATATCACAGGTTACAACACCCTCTAATACCTCGTTAGCATTATTACATCTTGAAATTGAAACATTTCCCACCAGATCATGAGTAGTAATAGTGCATCTTCTACTCGCAGCAAAACTAAACATTACCAAACTCTGGAAAACTACAGATTCTCCATCCATTGCCAGTACAATTACTGATCTGAACCTTCAGTGTGAAATGGAGAAACTAGTGGCTAGGAAGAATCTAAATATGGCAAAGTTTTTGTTTAACTGGTATGCCTGGCTTACACATCCAAAATGCTCTGTATCCATCTGATGTACTCCCTATTTCCCAACTTCCCCCTAGTTCACATAGTTACATAGTTACATAGTTACATAGTAGGTGAGGTTGAAAAAAGACACAAGTCCATCAAGTCCAACCTATGTGTGTGAGTATTACATTACATATCCCTGTATATTGCGGTCATTCAGGTGATTATCTAATAGTTTCTTGAAGCTATCAATGCTCCCCGCTGAGACCACCGCCTGTGGAAGGGAATTCCACATCCTTGCCGCTCTTACAGTAAAGAACCCTCTACGTAGTTTAAGGTTAAACCTCTTTTCTTCTAATTGTAATGAGTGGCCACGAGTCTTATTAAACTCTCTTCTGCGAAAAAGTTTTATCCCTATTGTGGGATCACCAGTACAGTATTTGTAAATTGAAATCATATCCCCTCTCATGCGTCTCTTCTCCAGAGAGAATAAGTTCAGTGCTCGCAACCTTTCCTCATAACTAAGATCCTCCAGACCCTTTATTAGCTTTGTTGCCCTTCTTTGTACTCGCTCCATTTCCAGTACGTCCCTCCTGAGGACTGGTGCCCAGAACTGGACAGCATACTCCAGGTGCGGGCGGACCAGAGTCTTGTAGAGCGGGAGAATTATCGTTTTATCTCTGCAGTTGATCCCCCTTTTAATGCATGCCAATATTCTGTTTGCTTTATTAGCAGCAGCTTGGCATTGCATGCCATTGCTGAGCCTATCATCCACTAGGACCCCCAGGTCCTTTTCCATCCTAGATTCCCCCAGAGGTTCTCCCCCCAGTGTATAGATTGCATTCATTTTTTTGCCACCCAAATGCATTATTTCACCATCTCTTCTTCATTCTCTTATCCACTCCCATACTATGATGTAACAACTCGCCAATCTGGTTGGTGCTGCCTTACCCCCACCCTTCACCCCCCCTTCTGGAGTTACTCTGTTACTGTGTTTGAATTAATAAGCATGATTCACAACTTTTTAGTCTAATTTGTAAAACTAACTATGCCTTACTTACAACTACTTTCTCAGTTTTGGTTTCACTTACCCCAGTCGGAACATCTGACATGCTGTAACAACTGCATTTTCCTTTTTGTTAATTTTACTGGAAATTTTAATAAAGAATTATTGAAATTAAACTGGCAGTACCGCACACAGAACTATATGGCATTAAACTGTCAGTAACACACAGAACTATATGGCATTTGTAACGAGCCCCTGCTCGCTCGATTCCACTCTCCCGACACTCCTCTGCGGCTATAGAATCAGATTGCAGATCTCAACATCTAATGGTTCAGTCATCCAATGCTCCGGGATTTGAACTACAGCTATGTGCCGTTCGAATCCAGTTGTGATAGCTCAGAACAAACACCAGGCAGGCTGTATGAAAGTTCGAAACAGGAATCTCACCTTTATTGAATGCACACAACACAATTTTATACACAGCAGTTTGAACACCCCGCCCCCAACAACCACTTTCCTATTGGTCAATTGTAAAGTACACTTTAGTCTTCAATTAGGTCCTCTTGGCCATGCAAATGAGGACTTGAAACAGGGTCAGCAGGGATTGGTCCGATAGCTTGAATAGGAGGACTGATATGTGTAATGACACAGAGAAGCCCCAGGGGGTAATTAAAGTACATAAACAAACAGTCAAACACAGAACAATGCCTTCCTTCCAGACCATTGAGCCGTCTGGAGGGGGCTAACCTTAAAACAGGGCAGAAGATCCCCCCACTGTGTAATAGAATCAAAGGAGAAATACTTCAGTATTCCAAGCTTCATGACAGCGTTAAACTGGCAGTAACGCACACCAAACAATATGGTGTTAAACTGGCAGTAACGCACAAAACTATATGGCGTTAAACTGGCAGTAACGCATGCCAAACAATATGACGTTAAACTGGCAGTAACACACACAAAACAATATGGTGTTAAACTGGCAGTAACGCACACAGAACTATATGGTGTTAAACTGGCAGTAGCGTACACATAAGTAAATGGTGTTAAACTGGCAGTAACGCACAGAGAACTATATGGTGTTAAACTGACAGTAACTCACAAAACTATATGGCGTTAAACTGGTAGTAATGCACGCAAAACTATAAGGCATTAAACTGGCAGTAACACACACAAAACGATATGGTGTTAAACTGGCAGTAACGCACACACAACTATATGGTGTTAAACTGGCAGTAGCGTACACATAAGTAAATGGTGTTAAACTGGCAGTAACGCACATAGAACTATATGGCGTTAAACTGGTAGTAACTCACAAAACTATATGGCGTTAAACTTGCAGTAATGCACGCAAAACTATAAGGCATTAAACTGGCAGTAACGTACACAAAACGATATGGCGTTAAACTACCAGTAACACACACAGAACTATATGGTGTAAAACTGGTAGTAATGCACAAAAATATATGGCATTAAACTGGCAGTAATGCACACAAAATGATATGGCGTTAAACTGGCAGTAACGCACAGAACTATATGGCGTTAGACTGGCAGTAACGCACGCCAAACAATATGGCGTTAAACTGGCAGTAACACACACAAAACAATATGGCGTTAAACTGTCAGTAACGCACACAGAACTATATGGCATTAAACTGGCAGTAACACACACAAAACGATATGGCGTTAAACTGTCAGTAACGCACACAGAACTATATGGCATTAAACTGGCAGTAATGCACACATAAGTAAATGGCGTTAAACTGGCAGTAACACACACAGAACTATTTGGTGTTAAACCGGGAGTAACGCACAAAACTATATGGCGTTAAACTGGCAGTAACGCACACAGAACTATATGGCGTTAAACTGGCAGTAACGCACACAAACCGATATGGCATTAAACTGGCAGTAACGCACACAAAACAATATGGCGTTAAACTGGCAGTAACACACGCAAAACTATATGGCATTAAACTGGCAGTAATGCACACAGAAGTAAATGGCGTTAAACGGACAGTAACGCAAACAAATAGATGGTGTTCAACCGTCACTACATTGATGCTATCTGAACTGTCCCTACTCTAGCTATACACTAATGTCAAGATTACTGACATGGTCTCACTACACTACAGTGAAACTATCTGAGCTGTCCCTATTCTAGCTGCACACTATGAAAAGCTGAATGATGGTCCTCCTCACTACACTCACACTATCCCTAGACTGACACTAAACTAATATTCTACACTGACAATTGAAGAAAGCACAGTATAGCACACTAACTGACTAATAGCATTGAACAGAGCCCTGTTCTATCTCTCTCCATGCCGAAATAACACTGAAAATGGCTGCCATTGAAAGAATGCTTTTATACACGCAAAATGATATGGCGTTAAACTGGCAGTAACACACGCAAAATGATATGGCGTTAAACTGGCAGTAACGCACACAGAACTTTATGGCGTTAAACTGGCAGTAACACACACAGAAGTAAATGGAGTTAAACTGGCAGTAACGCACACAGAAGTGAATGGCATTTAACTGGCAGTAACGCACACAGAACTATATGGTGTTAAACTGGCAGTAACGCACAAAATTATACGGTGTTAAACTGGCAGTAATGCACGCAAAACTATATGGCATTAAACTGGCAGTAACGCACTCAAAACAATATGGCGTTAAACTGGCAGTATCACACACAGAAGTAAATAGCGTTAAACTGGCATTAATGCACACAGAAGTAAATGGCGTTAAACTGGCAGTAGCACAATCAAATAGACAGTGTTCAACTACACTAATGCTATCTGAACTGTCCCTACTCTAGCTATACACTAATGTCAAGATTACTCACACGCTCTCACTACACTACACTGAAACTATATGAGCAGTCCCTACTCCACACTATTGTATGTATGAATGACACGATCTCACCCAACTTTATAAATTGGATTATGGCACTTTATAATATTCCTAAAGCATATGTTAAATATGCAGGTTACAAATCTGACTCCTTTAGTATAAATAGAGGTACACTTCAGGCATGTCCACTCTCTCCCTTATTATTTGCCCTCCTAATAGAGCCACTAGCTCAAATGATTAGATCGGATCCCACTATAACTGGTATTGAAATCAGCGGTCACCAACATAAATTATGTCTATTTGCGGATGATATCCTCCTATTTCTTTCTTCCCCACACATATCTGGACCCAACCGTATTCCAATACTTAATAAATTTGCGTTATTTTCAGGTCTTCATATTAACCCTGAAAAATGTCAGGCCTTAAACATATCCCTCTCAAATGTAGAACTAAATTCAGCAAAGATAGGTCTCCCTTTTACTTGGACAGACAGATCGATCCCATATTTAGGGATTAATTTGTTGGCTTCCTTATCAAATTTATTCTCTGTTAATTATCCATCCATTGTGAAAAATATATCAAACATAATAAAGTCCTGGTCCCCCCTCCGGTTATCATGGTTTGGAAGAATCAATGCCATAAAAATGACAATCTTACCAAAAATATTATATTTATTCCGTGTTTTACCAATCCCTGTTCCTGCATATTTTCTAAGACTCATACAGAGGAGAGTAATGTCGTTCATATGGGGTTTCTCCAAACCGTGAATACAACAACGTACTTTATTCCTTCCCAAAATGAATGGAGGATTAGGATGTCCTAATTTTGCATGTTATTATAGGGCAACACACTTAGCTAGTCTTACTAAATACCATGCACAAAAAGAAATCCCATTATGGGTATCTAAAGAAATGGCTAAGTGTGACCCTATTTCAATATCAAACCTTCTTTGGATCTCTCCTAGAGATCGTAGGAATCTACAAAATCCTATCACTAAACATTTTATATCTCTTTGGGATAGGTTTAAGATAGGAAATCAAATACATTCTACACACAATCTGCTACTGTCATTCTATAAAAACCCAGCGTTTTACCATGCATGGGTCTCTCCTAAATCTTTTAAAGAATGGGTATCTCTAAATATTCTGACCATGCATAAGTTTGTGGACTCCTCATCCTTCATCCCTTCCCCACACTTTTTGAAACCTATGGCTTACCCCATAAGGAGATATTTAGATATCTCCAAATTAAAAACTTTTTCTCACCATTTTTAAACACAAACACTCCCCTGAACAAATTAACAAATTTTGAAGCTATCTGTAAGGAAGAACCAAATGCCAGAGGAATAATATCCTTACTATACTCTCAAATGTTAACTCAACCCAACTCAGAAAATCAAAAGAAAATGTTTGAAAATGGGAGGATGATCTAGAGAAAACACTTGAGAATGTAGACTGGAATCTAATTTGCTCAATAACTAAATCAGCCTCTCCTAATGTGATGGCTGTATAGGCCAACTACAAAGTATTGATAAGATGGTACCTTGTACCAGTCAGGGTAGCTAACTAACTAACGCAGAATTATTTGGCTCACTGTTATCGAGGTTGTACAGATTTGGGTACATATTTTCATATTTGGTGGGCCTGTCTTGTTGCAAGAACCTTCTGGAAGGAAATATTTCACATTGCATCTAAATTACTCAAAATGAAATTACCTCTGAACCCTACAATGGCTCTACTCAATTTAAAACCAGAATTTTTATCGCACACTCGCTTTAAATTGCTGATACAGCTTTTCACAGCAGCAAAACAAACACTAGCGAAAGCGTGATCTCCAACTTAGGAAGTCAATGAGGCTGTGAATAGAATGTATAATACTATGATACAAGTGAAAATGTTTGCTCTCGAAATGGACACATTTCCTAAATTTGAAAAAATATGGCAACCTTGGATAGAAAATTTTATGCCATCAACATTTGATAAAAGAGTACTTTCTTTATCATACATCACGGGACACAGAGCACCATAATAATGACTAATTGTGGGTTATACGCTTACCTTCAGGTGATTGGACACTGGCAACCAATAGTAAGATGGTTCCTCCCATATAACCCCTCCTATACAGGAAGTGCCTCCGTTTTTTCGCCAGTGTCTTGAAGGTGATGGTCATGGCTGTTGAAGCTCTTCAGTTTCTTCAAAGAAATGTCCCACTGAGGACATTATAATCAGATCCATTCGGATGGCTTACTAAAGCTAAAGTGGATGGTACCCGAATCTCGGTTCAAGAACGAGGTTTTGCTTGTAATGTGTCCTTTTTAGGCGCTGGACCCCTGTTAAAATTGGTATTCCTGATTAACCTTGCCCAAGAAAACCACAAAGGGTGCTTTACAGGTCCAGGGATTCTTCTAAAATTAGAAGAAAAGAGGTTTAACCTTAAACTACGTAGAGGGTTCTTTACTGTAAGAGCAGCAAGGATGTGGAATTCCCTTCCACAGGCGGTGGTCTCAGCGGGGAGCATTGATAGCTTCAAGAAACTATTAGATAAGCACCTGAATGACCGCAACATACAGGGATATACAATGTAATACTGACACATAATCACACACATAGGTTGGACTTGATGGACTTGTGTCTTTTTTCAACCTCACCTACTATGTAACTATGTAACTATGTGACCCCAATGTATGGGGGACCCGGTCCCTGAAGGTCCCTAGAGGCATTACCCGCCATGATGGGGGAAGATTGGGCCTGACAAGACAGGCCCTGCTGCTTGGGATGGTGGGTACTCCCCGTTGGGGCTTCATTGTGTATATATATATATATATATATATATATATATATATATATATATATATGTATATATATGTATTCCCCTGTTTATTATTCTGCCACAGTGGGCCTTGATCTGTTTTCCAGGGAGGCCGATTGGCGTGCTTTAAAAAAAAAAAGCTACAGGCACGCCGCCGGTGGCGCCACTGGTGCGCGTGCGCCGCGGTCCACATCACGGTGCCGCGTGCGTCAGGTCGGCACATGCGCCGTACGGCTCGATTCCATGCTAGTGTATATAGCGTGCAGCTCCTGGCATGCGTGGAACGAATGTGGGCACGTGAGTCGGACGGTCTTGGACAGCGGTGACAGGTTAAGGTCTGGGGTAGCTGTGGGGAGTACTCCTTGGTGTTCTCATATGTAAGCAATGTCTTCCAGAAGATGAGAAGACGAGCAATAGGGACCAAGGCAAGCCCAGGGGTAAAGGTCCCTCCACAAATAGCAGGAGACCAACCCCATACTGATGCGGCCTCAGTCTCTACTGAAGGACCTGCGGCTTCTGACCTGGCTGAGCCACTGCACTTGTCAGGCATAGTAGCCAATACTGATGCACCTGCCTCGGCTTATGTTACTAAGGTTGATTTGGCATCTGCCCTAGCAGGCCTGGAAGGCAAGATAGCTGGCATGATTGCTTCTGTAACACAAGGGGGAAGGAAGCGTAATAGATCTCCCTCCCCTGAGCCTGGGCCAAGTGGTGAGTCACTAGAGCCCCAGGACTCTTATAGCCAGATGGGTCCAGGTGACTTGGAACCAGAGTGGGCAGAGGATCCGGAGGAATTGGCCTTAAGAAACCTGGGGAGGCTGAGGATTCCTCAGATGAGGATTCTGGCTCTGAAGAGCCTATGTCAGCCTCCCATTCCCAAAAAATGTTTATCCAATCTCTAATGGAGATGGTACGAATTGGGTTTAAGTTATCTCCGGTTCAGGAGTCTGCACTCTCTTGTTCTACTCTGACATCTTTGGGACATAAACAAATTTCCCAAACATTTCCCTTGCATCCATTATTGGAGCAGGTAATTTATGTGGACTGGGAACATCCTGACAGGATATAGGTACCTCCCAAAAGGTTTTCAGTGTTATACCCTATGGAGGAAAAGTTTAGGAATAAATGGAGCACACCCTTGGTAGACGCTGCCATATCTTCTGTGAATAAAAATTTAACCTGTCCAGTGGATACTGTCCAGGTTTTCAAGGATCCGGCTGATAAAAAGCTAGAATCCTTATTAAAGGCTTCCTTTTCAGTTGTCAGTGCAGCAGTTTAACCGGCTATTGCGGCTATTGGGATATGTCAATCCCTAAAAGATTGCTTTAAGAAGGTAGTAAAGAACATACCTTCCCAGGGGCAATCTGCTGAGGATTTATTAGAGATCCCTCATGCCTTATGTTTTGCGGTTGACGCTTTAAAAGACTCAATTCAACAGATGTTTCATTTTGCGTTGTTATCAGTTCATATGCGCCGAGTATTGTGGCTAAAGAACTGGTCTGCTGAGACGCCATGTAAAAGGCTACTGGCAGCTTTTCCTTTTCATGGAGAGTGCCTGTTTGGTGATGATCTGGATAAATACATCCAAAAGATCTCAGGAGGTAAGAGCGCTCTGCTTCCTATTAAAAAGAAGGGGAAGCAGCCCTCTTATAAAATTCCTAATCCCGCAGGGTCTGGTGCCTCTTCTCCTAAGCGGTATCGACGGCCTCAGCCGCCTGGGTTTAAAAGACCACAGGGTCAGAAAAAGCCCTGGGCCCAAAAGCCACCCAAGCCCAGTTCCAAGTCTACCTTGTGAAGGGGCGCCCCGCCCTCATGGGTGGGGGGCAGGCTTTGGCTGTTTGGGGAGGCCTGGGAGGAACTGGTTCAAGACAGATGGGTCATTTCCACTGTAAAGAACGGTTACAGAATAGAGTTCCAGGAGGTTCCCCCGAACTGTTTTCTACATTCAAGGGTCCCGGTGGATCCAGGAAAAAGAAGATGCCTATTTCTAGCTTTACACCATCTGCGGATGCAAGGTGTAATCATAAAGGTCCCGCACGAAGAAAGATTCAAGGGGTTTTACTCAAACCGATTTACTGTGCCGAAACCAAATGGGGAAGTAAGGCCCATTTTGGACCTCAAGGCTCTGAACTTCTTTGTAGACGTCCGCTCCTTCCACATGGAGTTGGTTCGCTCGTCATAAGGTCCCTGAGAAAGGGAGACTTTTTAGCATCCATAGATATCAAGGATGCGTACCTTCATGTGCCGATCTTTGGGCCACACCAAAGGTTTTTACGCTTCGCGGTAGAGGGCAGTCATTTCCAGTTTGTGGCGTTACCTTTCAGTCTAGCCACTGCCCCAGGGTCTTCACAAAGGTCCTAGCTCCAGTGTTGGCTTCCCTAAGATCTCAAATAGGGCGTACACACGGTCGGACTTTGTTCGGACATTCCGACAACAAAATCCTAGGATTTTTTCTGACGGATGTTGGCTCAAACTTGTTTTGCCTACACACGGTCGCACAAAGTTGTCGGAATTTCCGATCGCCAACCACGCGGTCACGTACACCACCTACGACGAGACTAGAAAAGGCCGGTTCAGAACCAAGCGCGGCACCCTTTGGGCTCCTTTTGCTAATCTCGTGTTAGTAAAAGTTTGGTGAGAGACGATTCGCGCTTTTTCAAACTCATGGCTTTCAGATCGTTTTCTGCCGTTCAGTTTGTGCTTGTGGGTTTGTATCTGCTCTTCAGTGCATGCAGCAAGTTCCGCGTGACTTTAGGTAGTCATTGTATTCTTGTTCGTTCGTTACTGTTTTTCAGGTCGCTCTTCACAGGCCTTGCTGTTCTTCAGTGCGTTCTGTTACTTCGTTCTGAGCAGCCGACCGTTTTCTAGCCATGTTTCGTATGCGTACTCCTCGTAGAGTTTGTGCTGTGCGGGGGCTTGGTGTTGGGGTCCTGACCTTGACACAAGTCCAGTCCATGAACAGGGTGGGGAGGAGTTCATGGACCAAGAATTGGTTGCTTCAGCGTGACCAGTTCTCTCATATGCCTTTGCTCCGTGAGATCCGTGAGAATAATCCTGATGATTTCAGGAACTTTCTCCGGATGACGGACCCCGTGTTTCACCGTTTGTTGGCTTCGCTGACCCCCTATATCAGCAGGTAGGATACCTGCATGAGGCAAGCCATCACTCCGGAGCAGAGGTTGGTCGCTACCTTGCGGTATTTGGCCGCAGGGAGAAGCCTGCAGGACTTGAAGTTCTCGACAGGCATCTCCCCCCAGGCTCTGGGTATCATCATCCCAGAGACCTGTTCTGCCATCATACAGGTCCTGCAGAAGGAGTATATGAAGGTAAGATTTTTATCCTTTAATATCACATTTTATTGTATTGAATGTTTGATAATATTTTGTATTTTATCAGCTCCATAGTAGTGCTTTACCCCAAACACCCCCTAAAATGTTTGGAAATGTTATTTTTTCTTTAAATTCAGGCAGAGTGCCAGAGGCTTTTTTTGTGGTGTCCCCAAATAATTTTTAGTAACCCTCCCTCCCCCAACTGCTAAGTCAGCTGATCCCAGTTCTCTATCTATCCTCAATCATCTATCTGCTGACTTTGCCAAACCCATACACACTATACCCATCTCTTTACTGGTCAGATTTATGGATGAATTACCCAAAGCATGTAGTGCAAGGGCCTGCCTGTATACTTTCCAATGGTACTGTTTAAAGTTTTTGTATCCTATTATTATCTTGATAGGTAATAGCAGAATGTCCAAATGTCCTCAAATGTGTACAGTGTGTATTTATATCTTTGTATTCAGACACTTCTTACCTGTCCAGTGGTCTGCCAATAGTGTAACTAAGGAGGGGCTGTTCCAAGTAATCCCCATTATTTAGGCATTCATCTCTCAATGAAGTGAAGAGGGTTACCTGTCCAAGATTTCCACACACCCCCTATAATGTTAGAAATGGCCCATGAGAGGGGGGAGGGGGAATATGATAGGTGTACCTTATACTTGTGGTGTTGTTAAATTCCCCTTAATAAATGCTATCTGGAGGTTGCCCCATAATGTTTGTGTCTAATCTGCTTGCCATGTTTCAGAGTAAAAATAGTAATGTTTATTGTTTTTTTCTCAACAGTTTCCTTCCACGCCACAGGAATGGCAGACTGTGGCCTCCCACTTTGCCGAGCGGTGGGACTTTCCTAACTGCGGAGGGGGAATTGATGGGAAACACGTCCACATCGTCCCACCACCCAACTCGGGGTCGTACTATTATAATTACAAGGGGTTTAATAGTATAGTGATGTTGGCGGTGGTGTCGGCTAATTAGGATTTTTTTTATGTGGACGTGGGGAAGAATGGCCGGATGTCCGATGGTGGAGTCATCGCCCAGACGGAGTTCTACAGGCGTCTCCAGAATGGCAGCTTGGACTTGCCAGCTCCAGAGGACAACGTGGAAGGACTCCCATTTGTGTTCGTTGCTGATGAAGCATTTGCGCTGGGGTACCACCTGATGCAGCCATTCCCAATGAGGACCCTCACCCCGGAACAGAGGGTTTTTAATTACCGGCTGGCCAGAGCCCGAAGAGTGGTGGAGAACACATCTGGAATCCTGGCCAGCCGGTTCCGCCTATTTCTGACACCTATCCATATGGCGGAGTATAAACTGAACCATATAATACTTGCGTGCTGTGTTCTCCATAACTTTTTACGGAAACATTTGGCCAACTATGCTGGCTCAGTTGGGCCTGAGGCCGGAATCCTACATCAAACCACACTGACGGCGCTTGAAAGTGGCCGTCCTGGCTTGCCCTCCCTGAGTGCTCATGATGTCCGGTTACGCTACCTGGAGTTCTTTGCGGGTGGGGGGCTATCAATATGCCAGACAATATGTGAAGCCTTTTTATAATAAAAAAAAAAGAAATTCTTTGTGGACATTTACTGCTTGTGTTTGTTTTAGCTGACCCTGACAGAAATGTTTTGAGTGCAGAAAATGTCGTGATTGGGTAACCTTATACAAAGCACTGTTGGCTGGTATTTCCTAAATGCAAAAACACATTTCACTACAAGTGCACTTGCATCTGCACTGAAACTGCACTTGTAGTGCAAAGAGGATTTAGTGCAAAGAGGAAATAACCCCCATTTTTGCATAAAACAGCTATTACATCACCCCAAAAGTGTTGTAGTGTTGAGACAATAATCCACACATTCTTGAGTAAGCCACTTTTTTATACCTGCACAATCACATGTGCATTTACCAAAGGTTTTTAAAACAAACCAACATGTTTGTTATATAACAATTTTTGCAGTAGCATTAGCAAAATTCGAAATGGCCATTTCAGATAAAACAGGCCTGTGTAAAACCAACAAGAAAGCCAAAAAACTTGAACTTACAAAGTTCACATTAGGTAAAACCTGAAGGCTATATCAGACATCAGTATTTAGGAACTGGGTTTGATATAGCGTTCAGATGGGGGGAAATCACCCCTGGAAAAGCCAAATTTGGAAGATGCACACCAATTTACGAATGTCAACATGTGCTATCTACCATCAGGGGGGATCAAGGGACGTGTTTTGGGGGAGCAAGCCCTTCCTCAACGCAACTTTATAATTGAGGAAGGGGTTGCACCGCCAAAACAAGTCCATTGATCTCCTGTGATGGCAGATAGCACATGTTGGCACACTGTGTGCATCCTCCAAATTTGGCTTTTCAAAACATTGCAAAAAAATTTAAAAGATTGGACCACAATCCAAAAAGTGATTTTGTGGGGTTTTAAATTCACCCCAAAACATCAATGATGTTATTATTTTTTTTAATAACATCATTGATTTTTTGCTGGATGTTTTGCAGTTCGGCATTACACCCCATGATCTCCCCGATCAGGATCTGGGCACTTTCACATCACGATCACCTAAAAAGAGAGAAAGAAAAAAAAAACAGGTCTCAAAAATCTGCCACCATCCATCTCTTTTACCTGAGCCTGTGGTCGCAGACACTCACCTGTTGTGGTGCCAATCTCCACCACATCCTCTTCTTCCTCCTGCTCAGCTTGGGTTTGGGGTATTTCACCTTCTTCCAGAGGTGGGGGGTCTGTGGTCTCCTCGGATGAGGGCTGTCCTCCGAGTCTTTTCTCCCCTATGTAAAACAAAAATGGTATAATTAGCACACAGATATTTGATGGCCGAACTAGAAATAGGAAACATTGCTTGGAAGTGGGGTACAACTGTCTATTTTAGCCGAGTTCAAAGATGTCTTTTTTTTATTGCCCTTTGTCAAGCTGCAATACTTTACCTGTTTAGTACAAGCTTCACAGATGGAGACCCCCCTATAGTATACACTGGAGCACCTGTGTGGCCCCCTAATAAAAATGGTGTTCTGGGGTCCCACACTAGTGCTCCAGTGTCCAGATGTGAAAACAGCTGCTCAGTGTCCTCTCCTTACACACAATCTAGTTGGCATTTCATTCTAGTAACAAACCCATCTACACAAACAAATATTTGGCATCCAAGTAGGCCCCCAAAAAATGTAGAAAAATGCATATGGCCTAAACAATGGTGTTCTAGAGGCCGAAAGAAAAATGTTTGATACGAATGAATAATGGGCCCATGAACATTAAAGTTGCCCTTTTAAACGTTACAATTAATAAAAGCACATGGAGCAGCACGAACGTAATAAAGACAGAAAGAATAGGAACACAGCACAACTACTTACTTTTTTGCAGCACTCTCTGGATCTTTCGGTACTGCTCTGGCTCTCTTAACTTCAGGTCCGACCACCGCTTCCTGAGCTGATCTTTCGATCTTCGTACCCTGAAATTCCTGTGAAGGCTTTTGATCACTTTCGCCATGATCTTGGCCTTTCTGATGTTGGGGTTGGGGTAAGGCCCATACTTCCCGTCATAGTTGGACTTCCTCATGATGTCGACCATCTCCAACATCTCCCCAAAGGACATATTAGTGGCCTTAAAACATCTCCTTCTGGATCGGGACGTGTCCGGATCGGGGCTTTCCTCCTCCTCCTCCTCGTTGCTATAATTAGCACACACCTGCTCTAACTCCGCCATCATGCTCTTCACCCACTGCACCGAACGAAAAGGGGCGGGAATAGACTAGAGAGAACGCCAGGGGCGGGCGGAGTTACACGCATGCGCAGTGTGTATAAAGCGTAACACGCGTGCGTATTACGTACGATCTGTGTGTGAGGAGGAAGGAGCATTGGACGCGCCAATCGTAAGAACGAAGGTAAGAGACAAACTTGTGCCTATACTGCTTCTAGATTGAGGCCTATATTGTAACAAGATTAGGAGAGTTTTGTCTGACATTAGGCTTTGTCTTGTGTTGTGTCGTGCAGTGAACATGGATATGCTACTCAAAGATAATGACTTCATGTCAGTATTCCTAGAGATGCTAAGGGAGCTGCCCTGTCTGTGGGAGATTAAACACCCCCATTTCAAGAACCAAGCAAAGAGGAAGGCAGCACTGGAGCAATTGTGTGAAATTGTGAAGCAGGTGATCCCCACGGCAGACATCACCTATTTAAAGATATTAATTGGTTGCCTGAGGAGCACATACCTAAGGGAGCGCAAGAAGGTCCTGGATTCACAGAGATCCGGAGCAGCAGATGACATCAATGTCCCCAGGATGTTGTACTACGACAGGCTGCACTTTCTGGCAGGCCAGACTGAACCCAGGCCATCCCTCTCCAGTCTTCCTTTCACGCTTCCTTCCCCCCCCGGCTGAGGCTTCTGACGCCCAACCTGGGCCTTCCAGGCCACATGTGGAGGAGCCAAGATTGAGCCAGGTATAGCATTCCTCTAAATATTTCTGCTTGTCCAATCAATGATGTTAACTAGATGTTAGTTGGGAGTACTAATTTAGGATTGTGATTGATGATGCAAAACATTACAACCATGTCCCTTTTTCATACACAGGGAAGTCTCAGCCAGGAGGTGGCCGGGCCGAGCTGGCTGGCTGATCTGCAGGTCCCTCCACCCCCCCTGAAAAGAGAAAGTGGCAGTAGGAGGAGTGCCCTAGAGGAGGCTGCTATAGGATTCTTTTGGAGGGCTACAGAGGTCCTGGGAGCACCCCACACCATGAAGGAGAACATTGCTGCCTTCATTGCATATAAAATGCAGAGGATGGAGGAGGGACAACAAGTCATGTGTGAGGCCCTCATATTGGAGGCTCTTGAGAAAGGTATGAGGGGGCAAATGACACCTCAGACACACCTTTGGGATGGTCCTCCTCCTCCTCCTGCAGGTCCTCCTCCTCCTCCTCCCTCTCCTCCAGGTCCCCCCCAGTCCTCCTCCAGGTCCTCCCAGTCCTCCTCCTCCTCCAGGTCCTACTCCTCCTCCTGCCACATCTCCAACTGCACAGCCAAAGCCCGGAAGGAAGCGTGGAAGGAAGACCAGACAGTGATTGCCCTGGGTTCAGTCTGGTCGGCCAAAAGATGCAGCCTCTTGTGGTACCACAGCCTGGGGACACAGATGTCATCTGCTGCTATCCGGATCTCTGCGAATTCTGGACCAGACTGCCCTCCCTTACATATGGACTCCTTAGGCCACCAATTTTGATGTTGAAGAATTGATGTCTGCCGTGGGGGTCCCAGGCTTTGCTAATTTCTCCTGTTGATCCAGTGTTGCCTTCCTCTTTGTTTGGTTCTGATCCCTTAATAAAGGATTTTTGTTTTGAATTCTACTCTCCTATGTGTTTTACTTCAAAAAGGACAGTTTGTTTGTGAGGATTCAGGTACATTTCAAATATACAATGTGAAATGAACAAGGGACACCAACAACAAACAATCTCCTGGAGATTAAATAATACAAGATATCAATGGTGTTGGGGTAACTTGACACACAAAACACACACAAAAATATTCTGGAGTAAAAATAAAAATAACATTGAACAAAGATCAGCCTTGGAAAAAATACAAACATTAAAGAAAAAAAAAGGCTGAAAATCCAAAAAAAAAAAAAAAAATAATATAAAACTGTCAGATGTGACAACTAATAACAATATATTCAGGGAATCCCACTAAAAAAACACAAATAAAACTTTGTGAGAAGTGTGTGTGAATATGAGCAGCAAAACTACTTAATTCTTGTCACATTATAAAGAAGAAGAGAGTGCGCTGTATTAAACCATTTTTAACATTGCAGCGTGACGAAAGTGCTTGTATCCATTGCGAATGCTAAGTTTACCAGAATGAGCTGTCCCGTCTCGGAATTTCTTCTGAGCATGCGTGGCACTTTGTGCGTCGGAACAGGCCACACACGGTCGGAATTGACGCGATCGGATTTTGTTGTCGGAAAATTTTATCTCCTGCTGTCCAACTTTGTGTGTCAGAAAATCCGATGGAAAATGTCCGATGGAGCCCACACACGGTCGGAATTTCCGACAACACGCTCCGATCGGACATTTTCCATTGGAAAATCCGACCGTGTGTACGGGGCAAAAGAGTTTTCATAATAGGATATCTGGACGATCTACTGCTAAGGGAATGCTCTCGCCCTGCACTAATTTTAAATGTGTCAACTACAGTGAGCGTCTTACAACGTCTAGGTTGGGTACTAAATTTTGACAAATCAGCTCTTTGCCCGACCCAAGCCTTGATGTATTTGGGTCTAGTCTTGGACACCGTCCAAGAAAAGGTTTTCCTTCCACCCCTAAGGGTCGCCTCTATAGTGAAAGTTCCAGAACAGTATTCTAAAAGCCTGGGACAAGTCAGTTCGAACCCTGGATCAGCCTATGGTTCTATCTCCACAGGTTCTATGGAACCTCTCTTGGTGGTTAAGAACCAGCAACTTGAAAAGTGGGAAGTCTTTCCCACCTGTAGCCTGGAAGGTGGTAACCACGGATGCCAGTCTTCTCGCCTGGGGAGCAGTCCTAGAGGAAGCATCTGTTCAGGGAGTATGGTCCCAGACAGAGAGGACTCTGCCCATCAACCTATTAGAGATTCGGGCAGCACGTCTGGCCCTGTGATTTTGGACGTCTAGGTTGTGGGGGCTTCCTGTCAGAGTCCAGTCCGACAACTCCACAGTAGTGGCATATATCAACCACGAGGGAGGTACCAGGAGTTGGGCAGCCCAAAGAGAGGTAGATCATATTCTAACCTGGGCAGAAAAACACGTGCCTTTTCTGTCGGCAGTGTTTATCCCGGGAGTGGATAATTGGCAGGCGGACTTCCTGAGTCGCCAGAAATTGTTACCAGGGGAATGGTCCCTGCATCCCGAGGTGTTTCTACAGATCTGCCAATACTGGGGGACCCCAGATGTGGATCTGTTGGCATCCAGATTCAATACCAAACTGGACAGGTTTGTATCCAGGACCAAGGATCTGCTGGCTGTCGGGATAGACGCATTAGTGGTTCCTTGGGATCAGTATTCTCTAATATATGCCTTTCCTCCAATCCAGATTCTGCCGCACTTACTACGCAGAATATGGGAGGAAGAGAAGCCAGTGATCTTAGTGGCCACAGCGTGGCCCAGGAGATCATGGTACTTGGAAATTGTGAAGTTGGCAGTAGGGGAACCATTGGTCCTCCCTTGTCGCCCAGACCTGTTGTCTCAAGGGCCCATATTCCATCCTTCTTTACGGTCTCTGAATTTGATGGCCTGGCTATTGAGACCAGAATATTGAAAGACCGTGGTATTATGGGTTCGGTCTTGTCCACTTTGATAAATGCTAGAAAATCAGTTTCTATAACTATCTATTACAGAGTATGGAAGTCATAAACTTCTTGGTATGAGAAAAGGAAATGGAACCCTCGTAACTATACGATTGGAAGAGTCCTCGCCTTTCTCCAAACAGGAGTAGACTTGCAGCTCGCTTTAGGGACAATTAAGGGACAGATTTCGGTCTTATCTGTTTTCTTCCAGAGACCAATTGCATCCCATTCTTTGGTGCGGACCTTTGCTAAAGGAGTAATGCACCTGAGGCCACCACTTAAACCGCCTTTATGTCCATGGGACCTAAATTTGGTACTTTCAGCCTTACAGAGTCAGCCCTTTGAACCTATTAGGCATATTCCTTTTGTCCTATTGACCAGGAAATTAGTTTTCCTAGTGGCTATAACATCAGCTAGAAGGGTGTCCGAATTGGACGCCCTTTCTTGCAAGGAACCTTTTATGGTTCTTCATCAGGACTAGGTGGTCATGCGCCCTTGTCTGGATTTTTTACCGAAGGTAGTGTCCAAATTTCATCTAAATCAGGATATCATTTTACCTTCCTTTTTTCCAAACCCTAAGACTAGGGAGGAAAAGTCACTTCACTCACTGGATGTGGTGAGAGCGATAAAGGTTTACTTGGAAATGTCAGCTCCTTTTCGGAAAACTGACTGCTTTTTTGTCTTGCCTGAGGGTCCTAAAAGAGGACAGCCGGCAACTAGTTCATCTATATCCAGGTGGATTCGCCAGACTATTGTCCAGGCGTATGGATTAAAGCACAGGGTTCCACCCCAGGATTTGAGAGCACACTCCACTAGAGGGGTTAGTAAATCATGGGCAGTACGCCAGCAGATGTCTATGGCTCAGGTTTGCAAAGCAGCCCTTTGATCTTCAGTTCATACGTTCACCAGGTTTTACCAAGTGGATGTGAGATCTCAAAGTGAGACTGTGTTTGGCCACAGTGTGTTGCAGGCTGCTTTATAATCTCAGGCCCGTCGGGCTTAGGGATAATGTGTCCCCCCCCCTCAGTTGCATTACTTTAGGGCATCCCACATAGTCATTATTATGGTGCTCTGTGTCCCGTGATGTATGATAAAGAAAAACGGATTTTTAAAACAGCTTACCTGTAAAATCCTTTTCTTTGAGTACATCACGGGACACAGAGGTCCCTCCCCTCTTTCTGGGATTGTCATTGCTTGCTACAAAACTGAGGCACTTCCTGTATAGGAGGGGTTATATGGGAGGAACCGTCTTACTATTGGTTGCCAGTGTCCAATCACCTGAAGGTAAGCGTATAACCCACATAGTCATTATTATGGTGCTCTGTGTCCCGTGATGTACTCAAAGAAAAGGATTTTACAGGTAAGCTGTTTTAAAAATCCGTTTTTCTTTATCAAACTTGATAGGATTTGTTTCAAGTATTGTTGTTCAAGGACGTTGTGGTGGCTCCCGACTGAAGTCTGCGGACTTCTTTACTCTTTCTCTGTCAATCCCTCTCTTTTCTTCTTTCTTTCTTCCCTTTTTATCTTAATTCATATCCATTTTTACTTTGTGACTTTTTGAAGCTCCCACGCATGCTATCTATACTCATATAGAGTTTTTTACAGTTGTAACTGTTTCTATTCTGATCATAACTATATAAGTTATGACACTTTGCTTAAATACAGATCAACAGTTGTTTATAATTCTATTACTTTTATTTAATATTATATAGTTGCAATCTATACTATTCTTTGCATTTATGTAACTGATCTTCATTAATTTGATTGATAACAGATTAAATTGTACACTTGTATGACTTACCTTTAAATACATAATAAAATATTTTGACAAGGAATGACACGGTCTCAATACACTACAGTGAAACTATCTGAGCTGTCCCTACGCTAGCTGCACACTATGCAAAGCTGAGTGATGGTCCTCCTCACTACCTTCACACTATCCCTAGACTGACACTAAACTAATATTTGACAATGACAATTGAAGCAAAATAGCACAGTATAGCACACTAACTAACTGATAGCACTGAACAGAGCCCTGTTCTATCTCTATCCATGCCGAAATCACACTTAAAATGGCTGCCATTGAAATAATACTTTTATACTGAGGGGTGGGAATGAGCCATGATTGGATAAAGTCATGATGACAGTGTCCAATCATGACTCTGACAGTGCTCTGTGCCCTGATTGGCTGAAGCTTTCACTGCTTCAGCCAATCAGGGCTAGCAATGCATTGAGGTCAGTTCAGGTCAATGTTCAAACTACCCATTTGTTCGGCTGTTCGTCAAACGTCCATACAGCTAAAGTTTGGCCCAAACTTATGCTTAGGCCGAAGCCTTTGCCCATCCCTAATCCTGAAATCGGTTAAATATATAGTATTTTAGTATGCTATTTGTCAAGCTGTTAATGTTGTGTATCACCTTTAGTATTCTTGTGTCTTTTATGTATGGGTAAAACCAAGCTACCAGGGCACTCTAGAAGAAAACAAGCACCTGGAGGGAAATTGCTAGAAATGCAAGTGTCAGTTATTTACTGACTTGTAAAAAGTCATGTTATACATTAGCTTTACATAATGATGATACATAAGGAACAGTATAGTGTTTTGGTATAGAATATGCGATACAATGAGCATCTATTCATAGTTACATAGTAGGTGAGGTTGAAAAAAGACACAAGTCCATCAAGTCCAACCTATGTGTGTGATTATGTGTCAGTATTACATTACATATCCCTGTATATTGCGGTCATTCAGGTGATTATCTAATAGTTTCTTGAAGCTATCAATGCTCCCCGCTGAGACCACCGCCTGTGGAAGGGAATTCCACATCCTTGCCGCTCTTACAGTAAAGAACCCTCTACGTAGTTTAAGGTTAAACCTCTTTTCCTCTAATTGCAATGAGTGGCCACGAGTCTTGTTAAACTCTCTTCTGCGAAAAAGTTTTATCCCTATTGTGGGGTCAGCAGTACAGTATTTGTAAATTGAAATCATATCCCCTCTCAAGCGTCTCTTCTCCAGAGAGAATAAGTTCAGTGCTCGCAACCTTTCCTCATAACTAAGATCCTCCAGACCCTTTATTAGCTTTGTTGCCCTTCTTTGTACTCGCTCCATTTCCAGTACGTCCCTCCTGAGGACTGGTGCCCAGAACTGGACAGCATACTCCAGGTGCGGGCGGACCAGAGTCTTGTAGAGTGGGAGAATTATCGTTTTATCTCTGCAGTTGATCCCCCTTTTAATGCATGCCAATATTCTGTTTGCTTTATTAGCAGCAGCTTGGCATTGCATGCCGTTGCTGAGCCTATCATCCACTAGGACCCCCAAGTCCTTTTCCATCCTAGATTCCCCCAGAGGTTCTCCCCCCAGTGTATAGATTGCATTCATATTTTTGACACCCAAATGCATTATTTTACATTTTTCTACATTGAACCTCATTTGCCATGTAGTCGCCCACCCCATTAATTTGTTCAGGTCTTTTTGCAAGATTTCCACATCCTGCGGAGAAGTTATTGCCCTGCTTAGCTTAGTATCGTCTGCAAATACAGAGATGGAACTGTTTATCCCATCCTCCAGGTCATTTATGAACAAATTAAATAGGATTGGTCCCAGCACAGAACCCTGGGGGACCCCACTACCCACCCCTGACCATTCTGAGTACTCCCCATTTATCACCACCCTCTGAACACGCCCTTGTAGCCAGTTTTCAATCCATGTACTCACCCTATGGTCCATGCCAACGCACCTTATTTTGTACAGTAAACGTTTATGGGGCACTGTGTCAAATGCTTTTGCAAAATCCAGATACACCACGTCTACGGGCCTTCCTTTATCTAGATGGCAACTCACCTCCTCATAGAAGGTTAATAGATTGGTTTGGCAAGAACGATTCTTCATGAATCCATGCTGATTACTGCTAATGATATCATTCTTATTACTAAAATCTTGTATATAGTCCCTTATCATCCCCTCCAAGAGTTTACATACTATTGATGTTAGGCTAACTGGTCTGTAATTCCCAGGGATGTTTTTTGGGCCCTTTTTAAATATTGGTGCTACATTGGCTTTTCTCCAATCAGCTGGCACCATTCCAGTCAATAGACTGTCTGTAAAAATTAGGAACAACGGTCTGGCAATCACCTGACTGAGTTCCCTAAGTACCCTCGGATGCAAGCCATCTGGTCCCGGTGATTTATTAATGTTAAGTTTCTCAAGTCTAATTTTAATTCCGTCCTCTGTTAACCATGTAGGTGCTTCCTGTGTTGTGTCATGAGGATAAACACTGCAGTTTTGGTTACTGAAGCCCCCCGATTCACTCGTGAATACTGAGGAGAAGAATAAATTCAATACCTCTGCCATCTCCCCATCCTTTGTAACCAGATGTCCTTCCTCATTCTTTATGGGGCCAATATGGTCTGTCCTCCCTTTTTTACTGTTTACATACTTAAAGAATTTCTTGGGATTTTTTTTTGCTCTCCTCCGCTATGTGTCTTTCATGTTCTATCTTAGCCATCCTAATTGCACCCTTACATTTCTTATTGCATTCTTTATAAATTCTGAATGCTGTGGATGATCCCTCAACCTTGTATTTTTTGAAGGCCTTCTCCTTTGCTTTTATATGCATTTTTACATTGGAGTTAAGCCATCCAGGATGTTTGTTCGCTCTTTTAAATTTATTACCCAATGGGATACATTGGCTAATGCCCTTATTTAATATGCTCTTAAAGCAAACCCATCTCTCCTCTGTATTCTTTGTTCCTAATATTTTATCCCAATTTATGCCTTTTAGCAAGGTTTGTAGTTTAGGGAAGTTGGCTCTTTTGAAATTCAGTGTCTTTGTGTTCCCTTCATGTCTCCTATTTGTGTGATTTATACTGAAACTAATTGACCTGTGATCGCTGTTACCTAAATTGCCCCGTATTTCCACATCTGTTATCAGGTCTGTATTGTTGGTAATCAGTAGATCTAGTAATGTTTTATTTCTAGTTGGTGCGTCTACCATCTGACCCATAAAATTGTCCTGCAAGACATTAAGGAACTGGCGAGCCTTAAATGAATGCGCGGTTCCCTCCGCCCAGTCTATGTCTGGATAATTAAAATCCCCCATTATGATAACACTTCCCATCCTTGCTGCTAATCCAATTTGTGATAGGAGATCCGTCTCCACTTCCTCCCTCAGGTTAGGGGGCCTATAGCATACTCCCAGTATTATTTTCCCCTTAGCTTCATCCCTTTGGAGCTCTACCCATAAAGATTCCACCTCCTCCCTAGCCCCCTCAGTGATGTCATCTCTCACATTCACTTGTACATTATTCTTGATATATAGGCATACCCCTCCCCCTTTTTTACCCTCTCTATCCTTGCGGTATAGGGTATACCCTTGAATGTTTGCCAGCCAATCATGAGAGCTGTTGAACCAGGTCTCTGAAATTCCCACAAAATCCAAATCCTCCTTGTACAACAGTATCTCTAGTTCACCCATCTTGTCCGCCAGGCTCCTGGCATTGGTGAACATGCCACATAGTTTAGACCGGTCGCATATTGTCCTCGTATTGGGTGTTTCAAGATTGCAACTTGGACTTGCTACTATACTCACCTTGTGTTTTTGTGCTTTGGTTAACCTACCACTAATGCCCCCAATACTACCCTCTGGAATATCTTCCGCGCTGGCTATCACTGTCTCTGGACCCTCCCCCCCATCGCCTAGTTTAAAAACCCTTCTAACTTTTTGGCCATCTTCATTCCCAGCAGATCTGCACCCTCCTCATTTAGGTGCAGTCCGTCCCTTCTATAGTACCGGTTACCGACTGAGAAGTCGGCCCAGTCCTCCAGGAACCCAAACCCCTCCTTACTACACCAGCTCTTCAGCCACTTGTTTACTTCCCTAATCTCCCTCTGCCTCTCTGGTGTGGCTCGATGTACCGGTAGTATTCCTGAGAACACTACCTTGGAGGTCCTTTTCCTCAATTTAGCTCCTAAGTCCCTAAAATCGTTCTTTAGGACACTCCATCTGCCTCTGACTTTGTCATTGGTGCCAACGTGCACCATGACAGCCGGGTCTTCCCCAGCCCCTGCCAGTAATCTGTCCACAAGATCCGTGATGTGCCGAACCCGAGCGCCCGGTAGACAACATACTGTTCGGCGCTTCAGGTCTTGGTTACAGATTGCCCTCTCTGTCCTTCTAAGAATTGAGTCCCCTACCACCAGAATCTGTCTTTCCTTTCCCTTTGCTGCCCCCCCACTCTCACTGGAGGAGTTCTTCCCCTGGCAGCTAGGAGAGTCCCTCAACTCCAGCAGTGCTGGTCCCTGACTGGTTACATCAATGTCACTCAATGGAGCGTACTTATTGGGATGCTCCAGTCCTGGATCGGCCTCCCTGGCACTTCCCCCTCTACCCCTCCTGACTGTCACCCATCTACTCTTTGCTAGTGCCTGCACCTCTTTGTCTCCACCCGCCTCTGTGCTGGCCCCTGCCGGCACCTGCCGTGTACGTTCCTGGCTCACCTTTAGTATGGAGGGACTTCTCAGTGCTGACAGTTGCTTCCCCAGATTCAGAACCTGGGCTTCCAGGGAAACAATGTGCTTACATTTTGCACAGCAGTATTCGCCCTCGATCGGATGATCAAGGAACGCATACATGCGGCAAGATGTACAAAGAGTCGCCTCTCCACACCCGCCGGGCATCGTACCTATTAAATTTAGTGAGGATTTGGGGATTTTACCCTGTCCAAATTACCTAACAACTAGCTTCCTGGCACTAATACTCAAGACAATACACAGGTACACAATACACAAGTACTAACGATCCACACACACTACTCAGACAACACTCAGATACTCACACTACACAGGTACTATGACCCCTGTTATAACCTCCTGTTTTAAACTCTTGTTTATAACTCCCACTTAAAAAAGCTCCACTTACACCAAGCTCCACAGCTTCAAACAGAGCACGCTCAACTGAGTCCTACAACAAGTTAAATAGTCACCTGGGAGCAATTAACCACACCCTTTAGGCTCGGTTCACACATGGGCGGCACGACTTGCAGGTCGCCTCAGCGAGGCGACCTGCAAACGACTGCCGGGGCGACTTGCGAGACGACTTCTGCATAGAAGTCTATGCAAGTCGCCCCAAGTCGCCCCCAAAGTAATACAGGAACCTTTTTCTAAGTCGGAGCGACTTGCGTCGCTCCGATTAGAACGGTTCCATAGCACAGAACGGGAGGCGACTTGTCAGGCGACTAGGTCGCCTGACAAGTCGCCCCAGTGTGAACCGAGCTTAATTGATAGACTGATGAAACAAAAAAAAAAAAAAAAAAGAAAAGCTATTTAAAAAGTGACAGCAAAAGGCAAGATAAAAACTAAAAGGAAAAGTCCCCAAAATGCAACCCAGCAAACACCAACAGACAGCAGCAATACACACACCAACAGACAGCAGCAATACACACACCAACAGACAGCAGCAATACACACACCAACAGACAGCAGCAATACACACACCAACAGACAGCAGCAATACACACACCAGCAGCAATACACACATTCAGTACTATACATTATGTATAACTTTTATAATGATGAATAGAAATATGATATAACCATAAGTAATCAAAAACAAGTATTAAACTTTCAAACAAGGGTGTCTATGCCTAGAATCGATTTAGTGAGTATATTTTGTTGTTGGGACCCCGTTAGGTCTTCGTATGTTTTCTGGGGTATCCTATTGATGTGTTTTACTGAGCCTGTCTGGGTTACTGTGAGCTATCGTGTTTCTCAAGAAGGCACTGTTTGAATATTGTAGGTAATGAGAAGAGGCCTTCAGGTCTGATTAGGGATATGTGCAGGCTCGATCAATCGTGAGCTCAACTGATATTTATTTGTTTGGGATCTTAGATATATCTGTGTATGTAATATTACTGGTTATTGTATGTTGCCTCTGGATGGGTTAATGTGTGTTATGCCCCGTACACACGGTCGGATTTTCCGATGGAAAATGTCCGATCGGAGCGTGTTGTTGGAAATTCCGACCGTGTGTGGGCTCCATCGGACTTTTTCCATCGGATTTTCCGACACACAAAGTTGGACAGCAGGAGATAAAATTTTCCGACAACAAAATCCGATCGCGTCAATTCCGACCGTGTGTGGCCTGTTCCGACGCACAAAGTGCCATGCATGCTCGGAAGAAATTCCGAGACGGGACAGCTCGTTCTGGTAAACTTAGCGTTCGCAATGGATACAGCACTTTCGTCACGCTGCAATGTTAAAAATGGTTTAATACAGCGCACTCTCTTCTTCTTTATAATGTGACAAGAATGAAGTAGTTTTGCTTTTTTAGTGGGATTCCCTGAATATATTGTTATTAGTTGTCACATCTGACAGTTTTATATTATTTTTTTTTTTTTTTTGATTTTCAGCCTTTTTTTTTCTTTAATGTTTGTATTTTTTCCAAGGCTGATCTTTGTTCAATGTTATTTTTATTTTTACTCCAGAATATTTTTGGGTGTGTTTTGTGTGTCAAGTTACCCCAACACCATTGATATCTTTTATTATTTAATCTCAAGGAGATTGTTTGGTGTTGGTGTCCCTTGTTCATTTCACATTGTATATTTGAAATGTACCTGAATCCTCACAAACAAACTGTCATTTTTGAAGTAAAACACATAGGAGAGTAGAATTCAAAACAAAAATTCCTTTATTAAGGGATCAGAACCAAACAAAGAGGGAGGCAACACTGGATCAACATGAGAAATTAGCGAAGCCTGGGACCCCCACGGCAGACATCAATTCTTCAACATCAAAATTGGTGGCCTGAGGAGTCCATATGTAAGGGAGGGCAGTCTGGTCCAGAATTCGCAGAGATCCGGATAGCAGCAGATGACATCTGTGTCCCCAGGTTGTGGTACCACAAGAGGCTGCATCTTTTGGCCGACCAGACTGAACCCAGGGCAATCACTGTCTGGTCTTCCTTCCACACTTCCTTCCGGGCTGTGGCTGTGCAGTTGGAGATGTGGCAGGAGGAGGAGTAGGACCTGGAGGAGGACTGGGAGGACCTGGAGGAGAACTGGGGGGACCTGGAGGAGAGGGAGGAGGAGGAGGAGGACCTGCAGGAGGAGGAGGAGGACCATCCCAAAGGTGTGTCTGAGGTGTCATTTGGCCCCTCATACCTTTCTCAAGAGCCTCCAATATGATGGCCTCACACATGACTTGTTGTCCCTCCTCCATCCTCTGCATTTTATATGCAATGAAGGCAGCAATGTTCTCCTCCATGGTGTGGGGTGCTCCCAGGACCTCTGTAGCCCTCCAAAAGAATCCTATAGCAGCCTCCTCTAGGGCACTCCTCCTACTGCCACTTTCTCTTTTCAGGGGGGGTGGGGGGACCTGCAGATCAGCCAGCCGGCTCGGCCCGGCCACCTCCTGGCTGAGACTTCCCTGTGTATGAAAAAGGGACATGGTTGTAATGTTTTGCATCATCAATCCCAATCCTGGGGCATGGCCTGACGAGGCATGTGAGCAGACCTGCTGCACGGAGCTCCCGCTGAGAATCCTGCCTTATATCCTTTCCTCACCACCGTGATCGCCCGTTTTTTGCCCCAGAGAGCTGCCTGATACCTCCTGGAGACACCCGGTGTTGATTGCTGTGCGATTGGAGCCGATGATGACCCAGGGGATCCGAACGGAGACCGAGGCCTGGGAGTCCCAAGCTGACCAAGATGGCGCCGGCCGGTCTCAGCCTCCTAAAGCACAGCGCGGCCTGGAAAAGAAATCCGAACAGGGGGGGTAAGTCCAGCAAACCTCCTAAAAGCAAGGAGCATTCCAGGGACATACTTTATTATGCTCAAAAGCTGGCCGGACACTCTAATTCCCCTCTGCATGACTCCCCCCAGCCCTTATACACCTCTGAGCTGACTAACAGGGAGGATACAAGCATGCTAGATGACACAGTGCCATTAGATCTGCAGCAGGATCTCATGTCTGATCCATCTGACTCCCCCACAGAGGACAATGTACAGCCTTCTCTGAGTGAAATCCTGCATGCTGTGCACAAATGCACTGCTTCAGTTGATGATTGGAAGGAGAAATTTGGAGGCCTGAAAGAAACAGTGTCCCTTATGCGCCAAGATCTACAAAAGATCAGGGAAAGAACCACAGCAGTGGAGGGCCGGGTGAGCGACGTGGAGGACCAGTTGCCCCCCCTTCACAGAGATGTCAGGATGGCCACTCAAAATGCCTTTCAAGCCCTTAGTAAAACCGACGAAATCGAGAACCGCCTGCGACGCAATAATGTGCGCATAGTGGGACTCCCTGAAAATGTGGAAGGACGTGACCCCACTGCCTTTATTGAAGAATGGCTACAGGAAGTCTTTGGTAAAGAAGCTTTCTCTCCCATCTACACAGTGGAAAGGGCCCATAGAGTACCCCCACGCCCTCTTCCCCCTGGGAACCCCCCAAGATCAGTGCTGGCCAGGCTCCTGAACTACAAGGACCGGGAGGTGATACTGAGAATGGCCAGGGAAAAAGGCAGCATTAAACACAACGGCACTAAAGTATCATTTTACCCAGATTTTTCCGCCGAAGTACAACGCAGGCGATCAAAATTTGCAGATGTTAAAAAGAGGCTACAGAGGCTGCAACTATCCTATGCAATGATGTTCCCAGCCAAGCTGAGAGTAACGGCCAACGGACAGAACCACTTTTTTGAAAATGCACATGATGCTGCAACATGGCTAGATCATAATGAGCAAGCGCTGCGCCGCCAGGGCCGGGACGACGGAGCCGGATAAACCAGAGATGGCAGAAGAAATGCAAGAGAAAGCAAGACGTTCATTTTTTTTCCCTTTTATGTATACCAGTTTGAAGAGGAACTATACCAGTTGTTTACACAGCGAGTGACTACCACTGAAATACCGTTATATCTTTCACAACCAGTTTTGTTCACTTGAAGCACAAACCCGCACAGGGGACGATATCGTGCAGAATAAGTAGAAAATGCTTGAAGTCATAGGATACATGGCTAATGTTTCAATGCCCTGTTGGCATTAATATCCAGGACAGATCACATACCCTACAGTTTCAGGACAGTTCTGGATGTATGCGCCACGGTGTGGCGGGATCCAGGGCCCTCAACACAATCTGTTCCTACTTTTGCTTTGTTTTTTTTCACTGTTTTGCCGCGCAGTTGCGCGAGAGTATCCATCCTTTCGGAACACTGAGCTTCCATTGGGACAACTTTTTATTGAAAAAATGCTTTTTGATGCAACAAATTCTAATGCTCATGGGTAGCCATATAACCAGATCAGCTCTGACTCTCAGAAGAATCTCCTCTCATTGTATTTTTAAATATTTGCAATGGTATTCACGCCCATAGTTTCATGGAATGTGCGCGGAGTGAATGACCCTTTAAAAAGGACCATGATCGCCTCTGGTTTGCGCAAATTTCATCCGGCCATTATTGCCCTTCAGGAGACACACCTCCTGGGAGATAATGTGAACTGCCTGCAATATGCCTGGGTGGGCAAGTCCTATCATTCCACTCACACCGCCTATTCCCGCGGGGTGAGTGTACTGATACACAAAGCTTTGACATACCAGGAGCTGGACTCGCTGGTGGATGGTGCTGGTAGATATGTATTCATTTATTGCAAGTTGTATACCTTAACATTGATTATAGCCTTTATATATATTCCACCCCCGTTTTCACGGGAGGTGCTACAGTTGTTGCTGATGTACCTGGCGGGCAAACCTGATGTCCCACTGCTGATCATGGGAGACTTTAACTGCTACCTAGACCCTAAATTGGATAGGCATCCCCCAGTCCATTCTCTTAGGGGTGGTAGGGGTACAGCACTCAGCCGCATAATTCTGGAATTAAGTTGGACCGATTTTTGGCGCATACGCAACCCCAATGTAAAGCAGTTTTCATGCTTCTCTAAAACTCACGGATCCCTGTCCCGTATAGACCTTAGTATAGGCACCCCCAACTTGCTAGAATATATCTCTAAGATAGAGTACTTCCCTCGTGGAATATCTGACCATTCACCTGTGGCTATATGGCTGACTGCTCAACCCCCAACCTCATTACCTAGGGCACCATGGAAGCTCAACGCCTTTTGGCTGAAACTGTTTAACTACCCAGAGCGAATCCCTAATCAAATAGAAACATTCTTTAACTCTCATAAGCATTTAACAGGTAAAATTCAAACCTGAGAAGCCTTTAAGGCCTACCTTAGGGGAGTATTTATTGCCGAAATAGCCACGGTCAAGAGAAATTCCTCAGCACTATTGGAGCAGGTTGGAGATCAGGTGCGCCAGCTGGAGCTTGCATATGTTACTGACCCTACAGAGTCTGCGAGGGAGGCTTGGATTTCAGCCCAGGATTCACTGGACCGCTTGAGAACCTCCACCGCAGAACGCAAAAGGTTCTTTAGCAAACAGGCATTTTATGAAGAGGGGGAAAAAACGGGACGGTTATTGGCAAAAATAGCCAAGTCCCAGCAACTGTCTCCAGCGGTTGGGGCGATTAGAACAGCCGGTGGAAAGGTGGTCAATGGCCTGGATCAAGTTTTATCAGAGCTAGCATCCTTTTACAAAGATCTTTATAGTGCGAGGGATGACTACACAGATAACGAGCTAGAGGTATACCTTTCAGGGATTGATCTGCCCTCTCTATCTGAGGGGGCTAGGCAATCACTGGAAGCTCCCCTGACACTGGAAGAGTTACAACATGCGGCATGTTCCTTTCCTACGTGCAAGGCTCCAGGAGAGGATGGTATCCCCATGGAGGTTTTTGCCCAGTATGGCGAGTGGATAATGCCACACCTTCTGGAAGTGTTCAATGACTCGCTTAAAGAAGGCAGTTTGCCAATCTCCATGACTAGAGCTAATATAATTTTATTATTGAAACCTGGGAAGGATCCGGTTGACCCGGGCTCATACAGGCCTATTTCACTACTGCAAAGTGATGTTAAAATCCTGGCTAAGGCCCTGGCGCTTAGGGTCAACCGGATCATTGGCTCCATAATACATCCCGATCAGGCTGGGTTGATGCCGCAAAAATCCACTGCCACCAACCTCAGACGCCTATTTTTAAATATGCAGCTGCAGTCAGATAATGAAGGGAGCAGGGCTCTGCTCTCCCTGGACGCCAATAAGGCGTTTGACAGTGTGGGCTGGAGATATCTATGGGCGGTACTGTCAAAGCTTGGGTTTGGAAGTCGCTTTATAGCATGGGTCAAACTGCTGTATGCCTCCCCAAAGGCGACTATCAGGATGTCAGGTAGGATGTCTCATGCGTTTGCTTTGGGCAGGGGCACAAGGCAGGGATGCCCCCTGTCTCCCCTGCTCTTTGCCATCGCCATTGAGCCATTGGCGGCTGCAGTAAGGGCCAGTCGGGGGATCACGGGCTTTAAATATGGGAACCTCCACGAAAAGATTATGCTGTATGCTGACGACATGATGCTTTTCCTGGGGGACACCACAATGTCTTTGGCGGAGGTGACAAGAATCATAACTGGGTTCGGCCATTTTTCCTGCCTGACAATTAATTGGTCTAAGTCGGCTCTGATGTTGCTGGACGAGGGGGGAAAGGTGAATTTACCGGATTCCTGCTCGGTTCCAGTAACGTCATCATTTAAATATCTAGGCATACAAATTTCACCTAAACTAGCGGAATATTGCCCACTAAACATACACCCCCTGTTATCCAGATTTAGGGACAAAATCAACACATGGAACAGGCTCAAAATGTCACTGGCGGGCAAAGCAAATTTAATAAAAATGATTCTAATGCCGCAGCTACTCTATTTTTTACACAATTCCCCAGTAGTGATACACCTGAAGATCTTTAGGGTGGTTAACACTCTTTTCCGGAAGTTGCTGTGGAATTCAGGCACACCTAGAATCAAGCTGGAACAGCTACAAAACCCTAAGGACAGCGGAGGGCTTGCAGTACCCAACCCTTGGCTGTACTATATAGCAGCTCAGCTGCAGCACTTGGTTGGATCTATGAACCGAGACCCTGCTGGCTCATCGGCGCAGTTAATGCTGATTGGGACAGGAGCGGAAACAATCCCACTAGGCCTGGAGGCTCAGTTGTTTCACAAGTCCAATAAACTAACACCCACTCTTACTTTAATGCAGAAAATCTGGAACAAGGGAAGGCAGCTACAGGAAGTGACAGGTTTCACGGAATACAGCCCAATATGGGGGAATCTTTCGTACGTCGAGCTAGCAAAGTTGCAACAGGGTCCCAAATGGCGCTCATTTGGTATTATCCTTTTATCCCACATATTTAGAAATGGCAAGTTGCTGACGTTTTCAGAGCTACAAAATAAATACAACCTCCCAAATACTATGTATTATTCTTATATCCAGCTCAAACATGCGGTGGACACACAGGGAAAAGCTGCTCCCTGGACACTGTCAACCACCCCTATTTTCCATTTGATACAGTCCAGCACAGAAACTAAAGGATTTATCTCATATTGCTATCAAATGCTATTGATGCAACTTTTGAAAGCGCACCCGACTAAGGCACCGTCCCTATGGGAGCAGGACATAGGCCCAATTACGGGAGATCAATGGGAAGAAATTCTGCAATCCATTAATATATGTTCTCTCAATGTGGCCCAAAAGGTATCCCAACTATATATTGTACTTAGAGTGCATTACACCCCACTTAAACTTTACAATATGGGTAGGAGGCCTGATCCTATATGTAGCAGATGTGAGCGACATCAAGGTGATCTCATTCACCTACTATGGAGATGCCCAAAACTCCATAGGTATTGGAGTGAGGTTATTGGAACACTTAATCAAGTGTTCCAGACCACTATTCCCCTTGATCCAATTCACTGTATTTTAGGAGTCCTAGAAGATATTGTGCTGGAAGAGATGAATAGACTAGCACTTACTAGGGCACTGTTCCAGGCACGCAAACTTATATTACTTGGCTGGAAATCGGCCTCGCCGCCATCAGTGAAATCTTGGATAACGCATATGGGTAACACCCTGATTATGGAAAAATATATTTACCAACACAGAGGCAGTTCCAATAGATTTGAGAAGATTTGGGCACCATGGTTAGATACCCCTGGACTGAGTCCTAGGGAGCTGGTATTGACCAGACTGTTGCAGTGCCCCGGGGGGGCCCATGAGGTTCTATAAATGATTGCTGACCGTAAAGTGGTAGAGCATTGAAATGTTACAAGATTTTCGGTAACAAATGATGAGTGGAATGTACTATGCAATATTTACATGAATGTATGTTGTTGCATGATGCTTGTACAATGGAAGCTATGTGAATTTGCTCAATAAACACCTTTCTGATTTAAAAAAATCAATCCCAATCCTAAATTAGTACTCCCAACTAACATCTAGTTAACATCATTGATTGGACAAGCAGAAATATTTAGAGGAATGCTATACCTGGCTCAATCTGGGCTCCTCCACATGTGGCCTGGAAGGCCCAGGTTGGGCATCAGAAGCCTCAGCCGGGGGGGGAGGAAGCGTGGAAGGAAGACTTGAGAGGGATGACCCGGGTTCAGTCTGGCCTGCCAGAAAGTGCAGCCTGTCGTAGTACAACATCCTGGGGACATAGATGTCATCTGCTCCTCCGGATCTCTGTGAATCCAGGACCTTCTTGCGCTCCCTCAGATATGTGCTCCTCAGGCCACCAATTAATATCTTTAAATAGTTGATGTCTGCCGTGGGGATCACCTGCTTCACAATTTCACACAATTGCTCCAGTGCTGCCTTCCTCTTTGCTTGGTTCTTGAAATGGGGGTGTTTAATCTCCCACAGACAGGGCAGCTCCCTTAGCATCTCTAGGAATACTGACATGAAGTCATTATCTTTGAGTAGCATATCCATGTTCACTGCAAGACACAACACAAGACAAAGCCTAATGTCAGACAAAACTCTCCTAATCTTGTTACAATATAGGCCTCAATCTAGAAGCAGTATAGGCACAAGTTTGTCTCTTACCTTCGTTCTTACGATCGGCGCGTCCAATGCTCCTTCCTCCGCTCACAGATCATACGTAATACGCACGCGTGTTACGCTTTATACACACTGCGCATGCGTGCAACTCCGCCCGCCCCTGACGTTCTTTCTAGTCTATTCCCCGCCCCTTTTCATTCGGCACAGTGGGTGAAGAGCACATGGTGGAGTTACAGCAGGTGCATGCTAATTCTAGCAACGAGGAGGAGGAGGAAAGCCCGGATCCGGACACGTCCCGATCCAGAAGGAGACGTTTTAAGGCCACAAATATGTCCTTTGGGGAGATGTTGGAGATGGTCGACATCATGAGGAAGTCCGACTATGACGGGAAGTATGGGCCTTACCCCAATCCCAACATCAGAAAGGCCAAGATCATGGCGAAAGTGATCAAAAGCCTTCACAGGAATTTCGGGGTACGAAGATCGAAAGATCAGCTCAGGAAGCGGTGGTCGGACCTGCAGTTGAGAGAGCCAGAGCAGTACCGAAAGATCCGGAGAGTGCTGCAAAAAAGTAAGTAGTTGTGCTGTGTTCCTATTCTTTCTGTCTTTATTACGTTCGTGCTGCTCCATATGCTTTTATTAACTGTAACGTTTAAAAGGGCAACTTTAATGTTCATGGGCCCATTATTCGTTTGTATCAAACATTTTTCTTTCGGCCTCTAGAACACCATTGTTTAGGCCATATGCATTTTCCCACATTTTTTTTGGGCCTACTTGGATGCCAAATATTTGTTTGTGTAGATGGGTTTGTTACTAGAATGAAATGCAAACTAGATTGTGTGTAAGGAGAGGACACTGAGCAGCTGTTTTCACATCTGGACACTGGAGCACTAGTGTGGGACCCCAGAAGACCATTTTTATTAGGGGGGCCACACAGGTGCTCCAGTGTATACTATAGGGGGGTCTCCATCTGTGAAGCTTATACTAAACCGGTAAAGAATTGCAGCTTGACAAAGGGCAATAAAAAAAATACATCTTGGAACTCGGCTAAAATAGACAATTGTACCCCACTTCCAAGCAATGTTTCCTATTTCTAGTTCTGCCATCAAATATCTGTGTGCTAATTATACCATTTTTGTTTTACATAGGGGAGAAAAGACTCGGAGGACAGCCCTCATCCGAGGAGACCACAGACCCCCCACCTCTGGAAGAAGGTGAAATACCCCAAACCCAAGCTGAGCAGGAGGAAGAAGAAGATGTGGTGGAGATTGGCACCACAACAGGTGAGTGTCTGCGACCACAGGCTCAGGTAAAAGAGATGGATGGTGGCAGATTTTTGAGACCTGTTTTTTTTTTCTTTCTCTCTTTTTAGGTGATCGTGATGTGAGGGATAGAGAACGCTTTACTTCAGAAAGTGCCCAGATCCTGATCGGGGAGATCATGGGGTGTAATGCCGAACTGCAAAACATCCAGCAAAAAATCCATGATGTTATTAAAAAAAATAATAACATCATTGATGTTTTGGGGTGAATTTAAAACCCCACAAAATCACTTTTTGTATTGTGGTTCAATCTTTTAAATTTTTTTGCAATGTTTTGAAAAGCCAAATTTGGAGGATGCACACAGTGTGCCAACATGTGCTATCTGACATCACGGGAGATCAATGGACGCGTTTTGGGGGTGCAACCCCTTCCTCAATTAAAAGTCGTGTTGAGGAAGGGCTTGCTCCCCCAAAACACGTCCCTTGATCCCCCCTGATGGCAGATAGCACATGTTGACATTGGGAAATTTGTGTGCATCTTCCAAATTTGGCTTTTCCAGGGGTGATTTCCCCCCATCTGAAAGCTATATCAAACCCAGTTCCTAAATACTGATGTCTGATATAGCCTTCATGTTTTACCTAATGTGAACTTTGTAAGTTCAAGTTTTTTGGCTTTCTTGTTGGTTTTACACAGGCCTGTTTTATCTGAAATGGACATTTCGAATTTTGCTAATGCTACTGCAAAAATTGTTATACAACAAACATGTTGGTTTGTTTTAAAAACCTTTGGTAAATGCACATGTGATTGTGCAGGTATAAAAAAGTGGCTTACTCAAGAATGTGTGGATTATTGTCTCAACACTACAACACTTTTGGGGTGATGTAATAGCTGTTTTATGCAAAAGTGGGGGTTATTTCCTAAGGGCAAATCCTCTTTGCACTACAAGTGCAGTTTCAGTGCAGTTGCAAGTGCACTTGTAGTGAAATGTGTTTTTGCATTTAGGAAATAACAGCCAACAGTGCTTTGTATAAGGTTACCCAATCACGACATTTTCTGCACTCAAAACATTTCTGTCAGGGTCAGCTAAAACCAACACAAGCAGTAAATGTTCACAAAGATTTTCTTTTTTTTTTTTTTTATTTTAAAAAGGCTTCACATATTGTCTGGCATATTGATAGCCCCCCTACCCGCAAAGAACTCCAGGTAGCGTAACCGGACATCACGAGCACTCAGGGAGGGCAAGCCAGGACGGCCACTTTCAAGCGCCGTCAGTGTGGTTTGATGTAGGATTCCGGCCTCAGGCCCAACTGAGCCAGCATAGTTGGCCGAATGTTTCCGTAAAAAGTTATGGAGAACACAGCACGCAAGTATTATATGGTTCAGTTTATACTCCGCCATATGGATAGGTGTCAGAAATAGGCGGAACCGGCTGGCCAGGATTCCAAATGTGTTCTCCACCACTCTTCGGGCTCTGGCCAGCTGGTAATTAAAACCCTCAGTTCCGGGGTGAGGGTCCTCATCGGGAATGGCCGCATCAGGTGGTCCCCCAGCGCAAATGCTCCATCAGCAACGAACACAAATGGGAGTCCTTCAACATTGTCCTCTGGAGCTGGCAAGTCCAAGCTGCCATTCTGGAGATGCCTGTAGAACTCCGTCTGGGCGATGACTCCACCATCAGACATCCGGCCATTCTTCCCCACGTCCACATACAAGAAGTCGTAATTAGCCGACACCACCGCCAACATCACTATACTATTAAACCCCTTGTAATTATAATAGTACGACCCCGAGTTGGGTGGTGGGACGATGTGGACGTGTTTCCCATCAATTGCCCCTCCGCAGTTAGGAAAGTCCCACCGCTGGGCAAAGTGGGAGGCCACAGTCTGCCATTCCTGTGGCGTGGAAGGAAACTGTTGAGGAAAAAACAACAAACATTACTATTTTTACTCTGAAACATGGCAAGCAGATTAGACACAAAATTATGGGGCAACCTCCAGATAGCATTTATTAAGGGGAATTTAACAAGGCCAAAGTATAAGGTACACCTATCATATTCCCCCCCCCCTCTCATGGGCCATTTCTAACATTATGGGGTGTGTGTAAATCTTGGACAGGTAACCCTCTTCACTTCATTGAGAGATGAATGCCTAAATAATGGGTATTACTTGGAACAGCCCCTCCTTAGTTACACTATTGGCAGACCACTGGACAGGTAAGAAGTGTCATAATACAAAGATATAAATACACATTGTACACATTTGAGGAAATTTGGACATTCTGCTATTACCTATCAAGATAATAATAGGATACAAAAACTTTAAACAGTACCATTGTAAAGTATACAGGCAGGCCCTTGCACTACATGCTTTGGGTAATTCAGCCATAAATCTGACCAGTAAAGAGGTGGGTATAGTGTGTATGGGTTTGGCAAAGTCAGCAGATAGATGATTGAGGATAGATAGAGAATTGGGATCAGCTGACTTAGCAGTTGGGGGAGGGAGGGTTATTAAAAATTATTTGGGGACACCACAAAAAAAAGCCTCTGGCACTCTGCCTGAATTTAAATCAAAAATAACATTACCAAACATTTTAGGGGGTGTTTGGGGTAAAGCACTACTATGGAGCTGATAAAATACATTGTTAAGTGACTACATGAGGTGAATATAGGGCTAGGAGACACCATGCTGGGGAGGTTATTGAAGGGCAAATATGTATGAAGGACCTAAAATAATAATTACATAAAAATCCAGCATGCATGAGGACAAAAGGGATATTCACAGCATATTACAAGCATGGTAATTAGGGAATGAGGAAAGAAATACAATATATTATCAAACATTAAAGACAATAAAATGTGATATAAAAGGATAAAAATCTTACCTTCATATACTCTTCTGCAGGACCTGGATGATGGCAGAACAGGTCTCTGGGATAATGATCCCCAGAGCCTGGGGGGAGATGCCTGTTGAGAACTTCAAGTTCTGCAGGCTTCTCCCTGTGGCCAAATACCGCAAGGTAGCGACCAACCTCTGCTCCGGAGTGATGGCTTGCCTCATGCAGGTATCCTGCCTGCTGATATAGGGGGTCAGCGAAGCCAACAAACGGTGAAACACGGGGTCCGTCATCCGGAGAAAGTTCCTTAAATCATCAGGATTATTCTCACGGATCTCACGGAGCAAAGGCATATGAGAGAACTGGTCACGCTGAAGCAACCAATTCTTGGTCCATGAACTCCTCCCCACCCTGTTCATGGACTGGACTTATGTCAAGGTCAGGACCCCAACACCAAGCCCCCGCACAGCACGAACTCTACGAGGAGTACGCATACGAAACATGGCTAGAAAACGGTCGGCTGCTCAGAACGAAGTAACAGAACGCACTGAAGAACAGCAAGGCCTGTGAAGAGCGACCTGAAAAACAGCAACGAGCAGGCAAGATCACACAGAAAACTCTGATACGAACTGACTGCACGCACTGAAGAGCAGATACAAACCCACAAGCACAAACTGAATGGCAGAAAACGATCTGAAAGCCACGAGTCTGAAAAAGCACGAATCGTCTCTCACCAAACTTTTACTAACACGAGATTAGCAAAAGGAGCCCAAAGGGTGCCGCGCTTGGTTCTGAACCGGCCTTTTCTAGTCTCGTCGTACGTGGTGTATGTGACCGCGTGGTTGGCGATCGGAAATTCCGACAACTTTGTGCGACCGTGTGTAGGCAAAACAAGTTTGAGCCAACATCCGTCGGAAAAAATCCTAGGATTTTGTTGTCGGAATATCCGAACAAAGTCCGACCGTGTGTACGCCCTATTAGGATTGCGGTCACCGGACCACTAGCAATCCTAGGATTAGTTGATCAGGAAGGTTGGAAGTTCTGTATCAAGGGGCATGGGGATCACGGATTTGGGAATAATAGGTCTAAGGAGAAGGTGTAGCGTGGGTGTGTGAGAATGGTTATGTCTTCTTCATCATCATGTAGTGTCCCTCTAGGAGGGGGAGTATAGTAAAGAAAGGTAGGACCTAAGGGGGGGCGAGAATAGATGAGTTAGATGAGTAGAATAGATTTTAACGAGTCCTCCTCTGACTAGATCTCAAATGTCACTGTAAGACCTTAGGACAATAGACCAGCATATTCGTCTGTCGTTTGGAAATGTTGCCAGCAAGACCAAATAGTCTTGAATTTGGATGGTGTATCTTTAGCTTGGTGAATCAGTTCCTCCATTTCTGCTACTTTAGTGATTCGTTTGAGCCAGTCAGCTATAGTAGGGGGCTTGGAGGACTTCCAGAGAGTCGGAATGCACATTTTTGATGCGTTTATCATGTGTAATGCAAGAGAGCGATGGTAGTCTTTTTTTGGGATGGAGGAGTGATGTAGCAGCATTTGGGCGGGGGTGAGTTCAATCTGGTAGGTGGTAATGTTAGTGGTAATACGATGGACTTCTTTCCAGAAGGGTTGGATGAGCGGACAGGACCACCATATATGAACCAGAGAGCCTTCTCCCTCTAAGCATCTCCAACAGGTGGAGGGGATAGAAGGAGAGATTTTGTGGAGTTTAAGCGGAGTTTTGTACCATTTAGAGAAGATCTTAAAGCCATTTTCTTGTGCTGACACGTTAATTGAACCTTTGTGGATATAGGAGTATATATTTTCCCATTCTTGTTCTGAAAGGTCTAGTGATAATTCTCTTTCCCATCCACGAGTGGCTATATTGGATTTGGGATTGTGTTCAGAAAAAAGGAGAGCGTATATTTCTGAGATCACATGTCTCTGTGGTTCCGTCTTGGAACACAGTACTTCAAAAGGTGTGAGTTGTCGGGAGTATTCAGGGCTCTTGTGGGGGTGGTTAAGGAAGTGACGTATTTGAATGTATGTCCATAGCGGAAAGGGCCTTCCGGATGCATGTGTGGGTAAATTAGTAATAGTTAGGAAGGTGTTTCAGGAGAAGAAATGTTCTGCGCGTAAATCAGTGTGGGGCCAGTAGTCCTCAAGAAATGTAGTGGATAGACCCGGTGGAAAATCTGGGTTATTTCGGATTGGTGTCATTGGGCCTGGGGTAGAAGAAATGTGATGTTTTTGGCACGTTGATTTAAACGAGTTAAGTGTAGAGGAGATCAAGGGATGTTGTGTGCAAGTCAGAGGGATCTGTTTTGAGGAAATCCAAGGTAATTGTCGAATTGGGATCGAGGAAACTTCATTTTCAATTTGTGTCCAGGATTTAGTGTGGGAATGGACATTCCAGTCAACGATTCTTGACAATTGGCATGCCCTGTGGTATTTGGCAATGTCTAGGAGAGCTATGCCTCCTTTTAATTTGGGTAGAGATAGTCTATCAAAGCTAAGTCTAGGGCGATTCTTGCCCCATATGAATTCGTTGCATGCCCTGCGATACGATTTAAAGAAGGCTTGCAGTAATCTTATGGGGACTGTTTGCAGGACATATAGTATTCTTGGAAGGATGTTCATTTTAATTATCGATGCCCTCCCAAACCAAGAAAAGAGTCCTGATGACCAGGACTTTAGGTCTTTTTGAATTTGTTGGAGGATCGGTAGAAAGTTTTTGAGGTATAGGTCAGATAGGTGGGTCGGTAGGTGGATCCCGAGGTATGTAATCACATCTCAGGTCCACTTGAAGGGGAAATTAGATTGACAGGATGCAAGGGTCTCCTTCTTTATGGAGATGTTTAGGGCTTCGGATTTTGTGAAGTTGATTTGTAGATTGGTCAGGGAGTTAAATGTAGCAAAATCTTTAAGTAAATTGGGCAATGTAATGTGAGGATCAGTCAGGAACAAAAGGATGTCGTCTGCGAAGGCAGACAGCTTATATGTAGTATTTGAGACGGAGACCCCTTTGATGTCTGGATTAGATCATATGCGTTGGAGGAGTGGTTCTAATGTAAGGACGAATATTAAAGGTGAAAGCGGACATCCCTGGCGTGTCCCATCTGACATGGAGAAGGCATTCGACAGGCGGCCATTGACACGGACCTGTGCGGTAGGGGAGGCATAGAGGGCCATTATAAATTGCATCATACGGTCTCGTATACTGATCATTTTGAGTACTGCAGACATATAGTCCCATGGCACCCTGTTGAATGCCTTCTCCGCATCCAGAGACAAAAAGAATCCTTGCTGTTGGGTGGAAGTTAGCCATTTGTGAATATTGATCGCCTTGATTGTATTATCTCGTGCCTCTCTGCCAGGTATAAAGCCCACCTGGTCTAACGAGATGAGTTTAGGCAGAAGGGGCAAAAGACGATTAGCTAAGATCTTGGCGTAAATTTTGAGGTCGACATTCAATAATGAGATTGGGCGGTAGTTCGACACCTTAGATGTGTCTTTATTGGGCTTAGGTATTACAGCTATGTGTGCTGTCAGTAGGTCTCTAGGTGGGGGGTTGTCAGAGGTTAGGGAATTGAATGCATTCAGGAAATGTGGTTTAAGGGTGTCACTAAATGTTTTGTAATAACCTGTCGTCAGACCGTCGGGTCCGGGGCTTTTGCCAGTTTTCAATTGTTTGAGAACCATATCTATTTCAGCTGGTGATATGGGTTGTTCCATATCAATAGCTGCTTCAGTAGAGATGGGTTTGGGACTGTATTTCGTGAGGAAGTCGTGGATGGCTTTTGTTCTTTGAGTGTTGTCCGTCTGTGGGTTGGAGGTGTGTATATTGTACAGCTGAGTGTAATAGTGTACAAATTGCGCGGCTATTTGGTCATTGGATACTATTTTTTTCCCTGCAACGTCTATTATCGAGTGGATCGTTGTGTTTGCTTTCTTGGCTTGGAGAGCTCTTGCTAAGATTTTGCCGGATTTATTGCCGTATTCATAGAATATTTTTTGGGAGAGTATATAGTTTTGTTTCGTTTGCTTGTTTAGAGCCTCTAGGAGGTCGTTTCTGGCTTGGAGCAGTTCTGGGAGGAATGTCAATGCTTGGGAAGATTTGTGTGCTCTTTCCAATGTTTTATACGGGAAGTCAGTGTAGTTATGTGTTCCTGTCTGTCCTTCTTTCGTTTAGCCGAGAGTGCTATTAGTTCTCCCCGTATGGTGCTTTTGTGGGCTTCCCATCGCATCATAGGTGAGACATCAGGGGAGTCATTTTCCTTGAAGTAAAGCAAGAGGCGTTTGTGTATGGCAGACATTGTGGCGGTATCTGTGAGAAGCGAGGGGTCCAGTCGCCAAATTTGGGGTCGGGGATTGGTGCCTGTGAATACTAATGTCATGGATATAGGGTGGTGATCCGAAAGATACATGGGGTCAATGGTGGCTGTGACTAACATCGGTAGGTCCCTTTGTGAGAGGAATAAATAATCTAGTCTAGAGTATCGCTTATGGGGAGTCGAATAAAATGTGAAATCCTTCTCGTTTGGGTGAAGTGTACGCCAGGAATCATGTAACGACAGCTCCTTTAGTTGTGATTTAATTGCACGTAACGCGTTATATGGCAGGGTTGAGGTACCAGTCGAGGTATCATGTAAGGGATTCAGAGGAACGTTAAAGTCTCCTCCTAGAACAAGAAGGCCTTCTTGGAACGTAGTGAGTTTTTGTAAGGTGGACCTGAAAAAGGGGACCTGTTTCGTGTTAGGTGCGTATATGTTGGCGAGGGTGATTCGTTTTCCATGCAGCGTACCTTTGACAAAAAGGTAGCGTGCTTCTTTGTCTATGCAAGTGTCTTTAATGTGAAACGGGCAATTTTTAGCGAATAGGATAGAGACTCCTTTGGATTTTGTAGAGTTATTAGTTGCGTGAATGAAGGTTGGAAAGTGATAGTTGGAGAGTTTTGGGGTGGAGCCTGTTCTAAAATCGGTCTCTTGAAGAAAGATAATGTCCGCTTTATTTTTTTGTAAGGAAAGTAGTAATTGAGAACGTCTTTCGGGAATGTTAAGGCCCCGTACGTTTATGCATATTACTTTGATTGTTTTGTTTTTAGTGTGTGACATTTGCGGCATATTGGGGGAGTGGTTTAGGTTTGGAGGTGCTGGCAAAGGAAGATAGGTGGTTTGTGTAGTACAATGAGTACCCGTCGGAGGAGGAGGAGGGGAGATTGACTAAGGAATTTGAAACGGTAGAGCAGAGAGTCCGTGTCTTATGGAGGGAGATGCTAGTGAAGGTTAGGGGGAGAAAGCAGGGATGGGGGTTAGGAGAATACGATACGTTTGTATTTCAAATGGGTGCGTCTGTGGGCGAAGATATTAAGAGAGCTCGTGTGAGTGTGTGATCGTTTCCGGTGAATAGCGAGAGCATGCTCGCTAATCCGTAGAAAGTATATACCTGTATTTAGGTATGACCGGAGTGAGTCAGTGGTGGAAGGTGAAGTCTGATATGTATACCAGAAGTTGTGATGTGAAACGCCACTGAGGGGAGGAGCAACTGAGGTCGGTATGAAGAGTTGAGGTTCGGAGAGGAATAGCTGTCCGCTAAACAAGGAGGAAGGAAATGTGTGCTAGATGAGGAGGTTGAAAAGGGTAACAAACTAGTGTTGAGGTGCAACCTGGAGATCGTATGATTGGGTAATTGGTATATAGAGCGCGTGGGTATGAATGGGTAGTGTTAGAGAGAGGAAGGTAATCTACATACAGGGTAAAGCCTGTAATTCGGAGTAAAAGGGTATTCTGTGTGTTTAGTCAGTGAACCCCTAATGTGTGGGAATATATTCAGGGTGCCTTATAGGCACTTGTTCAACTGAATATGATCTTGTAGGCAAAACAAAGTGTTTAGTAACAAGGTGTAATAAAGAGTCATAAACAATCCTTAAGATTAACAAGTGACTAATAAACTATGCAATACAAAACTTGATACATCGATATCCCATACAGGTCAAGCTTTCAGCGTTGTCTTATCCATTATGGGTTGAAGTAGTTACTGCCTTGTTCATGGGATAATTGAGTCAGGGCCCTGCGACCTATCTTGCCGTGGGTCAAAAAGGTGTGTACGGTATCTGAGGCTGAGTGAGCCTTTGGTCCGGTTGATTATTGGGGAAGTAGGAGCTGGAGCTGGAGCCTTGAGGCATGAGGGTGTGAGTTCAACCTACCAAGTTTGTCCGGTACTTCACTTGGATTGTTAATTTCAACTGGTAGGTTTAGGGGGGGCTGGTTGGAGGTCAGTTTTCTTGTTGACCATGGGGATATTAGATGCTGGCAGATGGTGCTGCAGCAGTTGTCTTAAATATGCGGTGGGGTCGTCAATTTGTAATATCTACCTTCCGTAGCAATAAACACATGTCTTGCGTTGTTAAAAAGTAGCTACGTAAAGTAAGAGAGGCGTCTGGGGGGTCGCTCTGTCAGAGGAGGTGAATCTCTTATTAGAGAGGTAAGTGAAGCCCAACTCAGGTGGGGTATATTTTGTATGGTGTGAACATCGAGCCCTTCAGTCACCCATGGAGAGTATTGTCCTGGGGTGAGGATCTCTAGTATAATTGGGCAATGTTCAGGAAGCTTTAGATAAACAGGGGATGATCCAGTTGTATCATTAGGGTGTATACCCATTTGCGTTTAATTAGTGTAACGGTGAATGCGGGCACTATGTTGCACTCAGAGCGGTCCCCAGCGCGTGTGGATGTTGATATAATTGGGTAATTAAGATTCGGTATAGTAGTTAACTTAATGATTCTGAATTTTATTAGAAGGACCCCAGCAATTAAATCTCTTCACTGCAATGAGCTACATATTACCGTAGGTGTTGATGATCCGTAGGGGTCAAGCCTCCCCTATTATAAAGCAGGGAGTGGGGTGACATGAGTAGTTGTTGAGTTTAGTGAATCATTGGGGTGTATAGTCTCGCAGATCGAGAGCTGTGTGTTAGGCATCAACCATGTACCATTGGTCTGTACCTGTATTGCCAGAAATGGACATGTCTGATCGAGACGTCGGTTATAGTCTGCATATGTGTGTCAATGCTTTGTGTAATGTATTTTTATCTAGTCCCACGGATCATCACCCCCATCTGCACTGTACATTCAAGTTTAGAGCAGTGATAATAAAAAGAAAAAGAAAAAAAAGTAAATAAAAGTTTTAAGACATCGGAAAAGCAACAACCGGGTATATAGATAAGAGTATACCATTGCCTCCCCTGCCCCCATTCTAATGCGAGGGGGAGTAGGGTGTTAGGACAAGGAAGGATACGTGGTTAGCTTGCTCAAGTACCTGACCTGTGCCTTGTAAGCGAATATGTCAGATCTTATCATAGTGTTCAGTACCTCCTGTGGTGTAGAGAGCGTTGAACCGTATCTTTTTCTCTTGTATGTCAGCGGCATTTAGTTCTGTATCGCTCTGCATGGGGGGAGGGCTTACTGTCCGTGCTGTGGTATCCGGTGTAGAAAAAAATAGGCAGGTTTAAAATCCTAGGGTTTAGGGGTGATTTGCTGATGATGTATGGGATAAACGAAGCATGCCATGAACCAGGAACAACTCTGAAAACAGTAGAGGGAACCAGGGGAATAAAGGGTACTGAAGAGTCAAGTTCTCCGAGTGTTACGAGATCTGTTATTGCAGCTCAGCAGTCTCGAAGCGCTCTCCTGGATTGCGGGGTGTTCAGCGGGCTGGGGCCACGGTCTGTACTTGGAGCTTGTTGACGAAGTCTGGATTCAGACGGGGAACGCTGCCTCCTGTAGCGGTGTGGTTGAGTTTCCATGGGTTCGTTGTCCGGCGGGATCTTTCTGGAAGCCGGAGGACGGAATTCCGCGTACCACTCGGGGACTTCTGTGAAAGGTATGTCCAGGGTGTCACAGAAGTAGCGCAGATCCTCTGGCACTCTGAGGAGCGTGGAGCATCCCTGTGAGGAGGCTGACAGGCAGAAGGGGAACTTCCACCTGTATGGAATTCCCTTGGCACGCAGCACTTCCAAGAGGGGGCGCAATTCTCTGCGGCGTTGCAGTGTTATTGTAGAGAGATCTTGGAATAGGCGGATGTCCGCACCATTATGTGATATCTGTGTACTGGTGTGGGCCTTACGCAGGAGCTCTTCTTTTAGTTGGTAGTCAATAATATGACAAATCACATCCCTAGGTGGGTCTGTATCTCTCCCCCGTGGACGCAAGGCGCGGTGGATGCGTTCCATTCCTATTGGAGTAGTGGGGGGCTTTTCCAGGAGGCTGTTAAATAAGCAGGACACTTCTGCCTGAAGCCTGTCTGCCTCGATTGATTCCGGTAGGCCACTCACACGTAGATTATGGTGCCTGCCGTGGTTGTCCAAATCTTCCATGTGGCGGTTGAGGTCCCGTAGCTGTAGGGTGTGGGTATCTAGGACCTGACAAGTACGTCTTAGCACAGTAGAGTGGGTTGTGGTCGTCTTTTCTATTTCTTGAACCCTGCCTGCAATCGCTTGTATGTCAATCCTGAGATCTGTGATTGCGGCTGTTAGTGCTGCCGTGAGGGTGTTTTTTATATCCATTGCCACGGAATGGAGGTCTTGAAGGCTGGGTTGTGAGTGCGGTGTGAGAATTACCGCTCCATTATCTGGGGATGAGATTGTCTCTGCCGCCAGGCCTGCTGTCTGAGGAGAGCCTCGTGTGGGCGCCATGTTGCCAGAATGAGACCGGAACATTTCTGGAATATTCTGGCTAATCCTGCCAGTCAGGTCTCGGGGGGACCTGGAGCAGGATGCGGAGGAGCTGCGGGAAGAAGTCCCCATGTTTTCCAGGTGCTCAGGTGGGTAGGAAACCTCCGTTGTAGTCAGATTATCCTCTCTGTCAGCGGGAGCAAAGGAATCAAGCTGCCATCTTCTCCCGAGGTCAGGCCACGCCCGTTAAAGTAAATATTAACACAATTTATTATGTTAAGATCCTGAACTCCTTTAGTGATATTAGCCTCAGTGTGTGTAGTATGACACAAAGGTTCAATGAACAAAGGAAACATGTCTCTATGTTTATATATAAGGAGCTGAAAGTTAGGTCTTCTCTTCTAGGGATGAGCCGAACACCCCCCGGTTCGGTTCGCACCAGAACCTGCGAACGGACCGAAAGTTCGCACGAACGTTAGAACCCCATTGACGTCTATGGGACTCGAACGTTCGAAATCAAAAGTGCTCATTTTAAAAACTAATTTGCATGGTATTGTCCTAAAAAGGGTTTGGGGACCCGGGTCCTACCCCAGGGGACATGTATCAATGCAAAAAAAACTTTTAAAAACGGCCGTTTTTTCGGGAGCAGTGATTTTAATGATGCTTAAAGTAAAAAAAAAAAAAAAGTGAAATATTCCTTTAAATATCGTACCTGAGGGGTGTCTATAGTATGCCTGTAAAGTGACGCGTGTTTCCCGTGTTTAGAACAGTCCCTGCACCAAATGTCATTTTTAAAGGAAAAAATCTCATTTAAAACTGCTTGCGGGTTTAATGTAATGTCGGTCCTGGCAATATGGATTAAAATCAGTGAGACAAACGGCATGGGTACCCCCCAGTCCATTACCAGGCCCTTTGGGTCTTGTATGGATATTAAGGGGAACGCACTGCACTAACTGTAAATAGTCTAGCTGCCTGACTGTGGTACTAATAGGATCAAAAGAACACAAGCAATTTTCTTCAGGTAGCTGTATTTACTGTAACAAGACAAGCCTGCCTGTCAGTAAGAAGATAACAGAAACGGATCTAGCTGAACACTGTGAGCAGGACGCACTGCACTAAATGTAAATAGTCTAGCTGCCTGACTGTGGTACTAATAGGATCAAAAGAACACCAGTAATTTTCTTCAGGTAGCTTTATATACTGTAACAAGACAAGCCTGCCTGTCAGTAAGAAGATAACAGGAACGGATCTAGCTGAACACTGTGAGCAGGATGCACTGCACTAAATGTAAATAGTCTAGAAGATAACAGGAACGGATCTAGCTAAACTGAATACAGTGTATATATATATATATATATATGCAACACCTGGGATGCATATATATAGACAATACACTTTAAGTGCAGCTAACTGACTGACTGTTCTGCCTAATCTAGCTAACTCAAATGAAATGACACTGTCTCTCTCTCTCTCTATTTCTCAGCACACCGGAACACACTGCACAGGGCCGCCGTGCAGGCTGCCTTATATAGTGTGGGGCGTGTACTAAATCCCCTGAGCCATAATTGGCCAAAGCCTCCTTGGCTTTGGCCAATTACGGCTCTCTGTTAAGGCGGCGCTGTGATTGGCCAAGCATGCGGGTCATAGTGCATGCTTGGCCAATCATCAGCAAGCAATGCACTGCGATGCCGCAGTGAATTATGGGCCGTGACGCGCCACACGAATTTGGCACGAACGGCCCATATCGTTCGCAATTCGACGAACGATCGAACAGCCGATGTTCGAGTCGAACATGGGTTTGACTCGAACACGAAGCTCATCCCTATTCTCTTCTTTCCTTTGGTGCACATACTGTATATGACGAGTGCAGCCCTTAAATACTTCATTATAAAGTCATACATTTCCAGAATATTCTGGTCCTTCAAAAGAAACACAAATAAACTTTGCCAAATTCCTGCTATATCAGCAGGCCATGTTGTATTGTAAAATACTTGCAAGTATCTCTAAATCATTCCAGACTGTGAAAAGCACAAGGTAGCATTTGTATATTTTTATATAACCTGCATTTTTAAGCCCCTGCCTTGTTAATGATGTGAAATAACTCTGTGTAACCACTGTGTAACTTAGTTAACCTCCCTGGCGGTATGATTATTTCAGATTTTTGTGTCTCAAAGCGGTACAATTATTTTGCATAGAAATTTGGCGTTTTATATTGTAGGTCTGTAATTCTTAGCAATAACACACTTATATCTGTCCACCAAGAGTCTAGTAGATATCCCAGATATGATGAAGTTTGAAACACAAAATCATAAATTATAATATAATAAATAAATATAAATAATTAAAAAAAATAATAATAATAAAATAAATTTCCCCACGATTCACTATCGCTCAATTCTGCAAGTGTTCTAGCTGGTCTAAAGCCACTTTTGACGTAAAGGGACACTTTTGGGTTGCTATGGACAATCTCAAGTTTCCAGGCAGAAAGAACAGTATATATAATATAAAACTGCATGCAGGGCATGGGCCAAAGCACTGGGGACAAAAGGGAAGTGAAATGATTTCATACAGTACTGTAATTGTAATATTACAGTACTGTATGTGTTATGATTTTGACATTTTTTGAATTTGCCACCAGGCTCCGCCCCCGTGCATCGCAACGCTCGCAGGGAACGGAGCCTGGCACAGAGAGGCTTCGGGCAGAGGACGGAGCCCGCAGACAGCGCGGGGGGATATCGCAGGATCCTGGGGACAAGGTAAGTAACCAGCACCAGGATCCTGAGATGTAATCCTGAGTGTGGCTTGGGGTTACCGTTAATGGTGCTGAATTTTAACCCCGAGCCACACTCGGGAATACCGTCAGGGAGGCTACACAAGGACAAAAAAGTCAATTTTATTTTATATAATACAATTATATAGTTAGAAGTAATTCAAGGTAAAACAGTTGCAATTTTAAACATAACAATAATATTAATTTAAAAAGGATATATTTCTATATATGATTTTATTTGGACAATATGCAGTGTTCATAAGATAATTTTTTTTTTTTTTTAACACCTTTAAATGTATGAATCTAATAAATCTAAGTAGATAACCCTATATAATATTTGCATCTTCAAGGTTCATCTTTTTGTAGAATAAAAATAATGCAAGGTAATACACTTCTGATCCAGAACATATACAGTAGACACTTGTACAGAACATTTATGGTATGCTTAAAATTGTCTTTGCTTAAAGAGGCCCTGTTGGCTAGCTCCAAATTCAAATGAGAAAAATGTAAAAAAAAATCTAAATATTTACCAATCCCACTGCCTGCCCTCCTGAACGCCCACTTCATTGAAGAGAAATTATCCCTGACATCTGTGAAATTGACACTTTCAAGAGTTTCAATCTCTTATGTCCCTTTCCATGCTCAATGGTTCCTCCTACCAATCTCCACCTCCTTACAGAAGACAGTAGTGGAGGTCGACACAAGAACCAATAAGTGTTGCTGGGGACATAAATCAAAATAGAATTTGTTTTTATATAAACTGTACTTTTAAAAATAATTCTTTTTGTGACTACCTAGGTTTTGTTACCTAGCTTAGCCATTGGGTAAAACCAACAGAGGAGCAATCACATTGTGGTGCATTGGGCCAATAAAAGGTTGAAAGTGTTTAATTTCTTACTAAATGACCCCTGCTGTAGCAACAAATGCATCTCTTCAATTGCTTCGAAGCAGCTAAAGGATTTAGAACATCATCTACCAGTTGTTTTTCCAGTAAATTACTCACATTAAGTATGGTGATTAAGTATGTTTGCTACTAAAATAAACCCTGCATGCTAGGATTTATTTAATCTGATGGCTACAGTCATTATTCTTGCTACTGAGCATATCCTCGGATTGGTAACACGCGAGGTGGATCTGCAGATATGAGTTATGTCTATGCACGGCTTCACACATTATCCTGGCCTAAAGCACAAATGCCAACAATAACATTAAGCTTTCATCTGTCTCTGTAGACAATTACAGCATTTCTTGCTATGCTTATAGAATAGATACAGTAATTAAAGTGTCATGGGAGAAATATGTGGACAGTCATTGCTAACCTCCTTTTTCTGAAAATGCTAGTTCTCTGGCAGGGATTTTACCTTTACTTTAATATCTGTGGGTCAAGATTTGCAGGCTTTTTGTTTTTCATTTTATTATGTGGTTGATTTGAGGTCAGCAGTCACTTTTAGCTGCTGCCCATTGTCCCGTTCATAGCAACTTTCTTTTTCTTTTAGCTTAAAAAAAAACACATCTCTATAATTACCTGCCCTGTGCAGTGGAAATAGCACAGAGTGGCCCGAACCTCCTCCTCTTGGTTCCCCCACCGGTGCTCCTGGCTCCTCCTCCTGTCCAGTGCCCTCATGGTAAGCTGCTTTCTGTGGGGGCACTCATGCATGCCTGTTTCCGAGACCCGCTGCTGGATCCATTGACACAGACAGCAGGACTCGGCCCTGCCCTCACTCCCTCGTACTGGTTTTGAATGACAGCACTGGAATCCAATGGTTCCCAGTGCCCCAGCAAAGCCAGTGGGACACGGAAGTGAGTAGAGAGAAGATCTGCAAACATGCACAGTGCTAGATCGAATGAGGGCTCAAGTAAGTATAAGGAAGGGGAGGTGCCAAATTCGATGCCTAAACATGTTTTACCTTAATGCAAGGAATGCAGGTAAAAAAACATTTAGACTTTAAAACCACTTTAAGGGTGGCATTTTGGGTTTTAATTACTTTTATGTTTTTATTTTTATTATATGTTCCTATAGCTTTTTTTAAGTTTGGGCTGTCAAACCAGAGCAGTCACTTGTCACTAACTAGCTGTTCTTGGAGCTGCCATCTGTTAGCAGCACGCCACTTTTTTTTTTTTTTCAGAAAAAGTGAAAAAAAAACACCTAAACTGCCTCACATTATATTACATTACATTCATTGCACCCCTTATCCCCATAGATAAAACAAAATTTATATACAGTAATACCTTGGTTTACGAGTAACGTGATATACAAACGTTTTAAAAGATGAGCACCATTTTTGTTTTTAATTTTGCCTTGATATACGAGCACTGTCTTGATATACGAGCAGTCGTTTTGCTGTAAAAACAAAAGAATTACACTCACAATGTTAAGGAGTCTGGTGTTTATCCATGTAAAGCCACTGTGTATATGTACAATAAAGCTGTAGAGACACCTAGAGACATTCCCAGCTGGGTGGGTTGGGCGTAACGTGCGTTCGGAGCACATGGAAGTGATGTCAACAGTTCCCGAGTGTCTCAGTTCTCCAGGAAGCACTGGGAGCCACCATCACCCCCAAACCTCTGGCCACATATAGCACTGTATACTGTACACCAGCGGCTTTGCTGTAATATACACAGCGGCTTTACATGGGTGAGCTCCAGACTTCTTAACATTGTGAATGTAATTCTTATTTTTTTTTACATTAAAACAGAAAAACATTTTCAACACAGAGGTACAGTACAGTACTCCTACTACAGTACTGTACAGTATTAATATGAGCTTTTGCTCATATTTTGATCATTTTTATATGAATAAATGGTTGTGGAACAAATTATCTGAGTTTCTATTATTTCTTATGGAAAAATTTGCTTTGATATAAGAGTGCTTTGGATTACAAGCATGCTCCTGGACCGAATTATGCTTGCAAACCAAGGTATTACTGTATATACAGCAGTTAGGCCTTTTATTGCTGATTAAACCTGGCCTGCTGCTGGATTATTTTACACTGCTGCAACTTATCTATGTCTGCAGTATTTTAATTATTGTAGAAAAACCCTAGCCTGTGCTCTTTGTCTCCAGTAAATTTGGGCCTAGCCTTGCTCATTAAAATTGGCCTTCTACTGGCCAATAACACTACTGCATCAACTGCAGTCTCTAAACCCAGAGGGCTGAATGAAAATAAACTGACAGCTTAGGAGGTGCTGCTGTACTATCTATGCAAATGTTAGTGCAGCTATCTTCCCTGCTGTGTTATTGTGTTCTGACAGGAGGGCAACCCCCCTGCCAGAACACTCCTGAGAACTCTGATCAGGAGCCGATCGGCAGACCTCTTTCGATCATGCTCCTTCGACAGAAGCTTGATGTCTAGCCAGCTTCTAATTGACCGACTGCTGTACACACGGGCCGAATATTGGCCAGTTTCTATTGAGCCAGCCGATGCCGCCCGGCATTTGGCCCGTGTGTACTAGGCTTTAATTCTTGTAGTAAATCAAAATCTTTGTCTGTAGTACCTTTTGGCATATTATTACTGATTAAAGCTGTTCTGCTATCGGACAGTTTTACTGCGGTGTCCTCTGCAGAATCATAATTCTTGTAGTAAAGCCCCAGTCAGTGCTATTTGTGTCTTGTAAATATTGGCCTAGCCTTATTATTTGTGCTAAAAAGGAGGGATTGGGGTATGAAAAGGGGGTTGGGGGGATTTGTTTTAGTAGGGGGGATTGGGGGGGATTTGTGCTGGGCGATTGGGGGGATTTGTGCTAGGAGAGGGGATTTGTACTATGAGAGGGTATTGGGGGGATTTGTGCAAGGAGAGGGGATTGGGGGGATTTATGCCAGGAGGGGGGGTTTGTACTAGTGTTAACCCCTTCCCTGCCAGTGTCATTTATACATTGATCAGTGCATTTTAATAGCACTGATCAATGTAATAATGTCACTGGTCCCCAAAAAGTGTAATTTAGGGTCAGATTTGTCTGTCGCAATGTCGCAGTCCAGCTAAAAATCACAGATAACCGCTATTACCAGCAAAAACAATAACAAAAAATAAAAGTTTCTAAATCCATCCCATAGTTTGTAGACACAATAACTTTTACGCAAACCAATCAATATACGCCTATTGCAATTTTTTTAACAAAAATATGTAGAAGAATACATATTGGCCTAAACTGATGAATAAATTTGTTTATATATATATATATATTTTTGGATATGTATTATAACAGAAAATAATTTTTTTTTTCTTCAAAATTGTCACTCTTTTTTTATAGTGCAAAAAATAAAAACCACAGAGTTGATCAAATACCACCAAAAGAAAGCTCTATTTGTGAGAAAAAAAAAAAACATCAATTTTGTTTGGGTACAACGTTGTGATTGTCAGTTAAAGCGATAAAGTGGCGTATTGCAAAAAATGGCCTGGTCATTAAGGGGGCAAATCATTCTGGGGCTAAAGTGGTTAAAAAAATGTGCATTTTTAAAGCAACAAGAAAAGATCATCTCCCAACAGTACAGTGTTTTTAATATTATCATCATTATTATTATTTTTGTATTGCCACATGTCTCCTGTTGCAGTGCCAACCCTATATTGCCTTTTTTGACAATAGTTTGTGTGTTAGGCCTAGAAATGAATGAAATTTAACAACAGGATTTGCCACCCCACCCCCTTAGACTTTCATGAGATTCACCTCTAAGTTCAAGTTTGCCAAGTTTCTCAAGAAATAAGTGCTTACTATACTATCATTACCCTAACCAGGACAACACAAGAATACGGTGTTAGAAAGGGCTACCCTTCAACTGAGATGCCCAGGTGTGCACTATAAGAGCAATTAAATGAAAGCGGATTTTCACTACATCTGAGCAAACCAAAAATATTATTTAATTTTTTTTTAATATTCAAAGCAAACTCACCCATGCATCCTTGTCTCTATGCTTTATTTTGTTGAGACACCACTTTGAAACACCCCCCCCCCCAACATTTCTGGCTGTAGCCATCTTGAGTAAGGCCAAATGATTCATGTAAAATTTACTTCCTAATATTCATCTGCCCTTAGCTCGAGCATGCATGCAGGAGAGTTTGCTTAACTGAGAAAACCCCTCTCCCTCTCCCCCGCTCCTGAAGACTCCTGGGTTGCCTATGCAAAAAAAACAGGAAGTAACTGAAGAAATTAAAAAAAAAAAAAAAAAAAAGTTTAAAACAAGTAAATATGATATACTTTCCTATCTATTTAATAATGCTAGCAGCATGAGCATTAAAAATAATCAATGTTGATTGGCAAAGCGAAGTTCCACTTTAAAGCCAATCTCTGGTAAAAAGAAAAACCCTCCCTTGCAGTGGAACTAGAGTACCACTAGATAATCTATGGTTCTGGCATTGTACTTGATGTCAGAGGACCTGCAACCACCGGAGCATAGGGGAGAAAAGGCTGCAGGTGCCAGTTTTGTATCTTAGAGGGAGCTGGCAGGAGTAGAGGATAAGTGGTTTTCCAGTACACTAGACATAAATGAGCATTTAACCCTTGCAATACAGGGGCAACCCCACTGTAATGGAAGATTTTTGTTCTGGAGTTCAACTTTAACATCAGAATATAATAACTATATAAAGAAAAGTGTAGCGCTAATATGATATCAAATAAAATCGGCAACAAATGGTGTGACTATAGATGCAATGCAAAATCTCACATGTAAAGAAACACAGTGATATCATATTACGGCATTGCAAGATAAAATGATTAAATCGCCAATGCAGTAACTGCAGATAGTGATAACAAAAAAGAAAAAAATAAATTTTATATAATGAGATCAAAAAAACCTCATGAATCAAAGTGAACTATTAAATGGTTTGAAATTGATAGCTATGTGATAAACAAAAATAAGTGAAGCAAAAATTGGATTCATAAAATAACATCAAAGTCCATATATGCAAAAGAAAACCTAGTGCACAAGGCACGGTATAGCCCCTCGGGATTTTTAATTGACAGACCAAATGTGGTAGAAAAAAAAATCAATGTTTATTATACACAATAGATAAAGGTAAATACATTAACATAGAAATATCAAAATATATAAGCTTGAACAGGATTAAAATGCATGGTAAGCATAAGATTTAGCTTCCCCCGGATACACATGGTGGGCTAGCATAGAAAATTGCCATAAATGATGCTTGACATGTTTCGGACAGGGATGTCCTTCTTCAAAGGCTTTGGGGGTTATTTACGAAAGGCAAATCCACTTTGCACTACAAGTGCAAACTACAAGTGCAAAGTGCACTTGAAATTGCACTGAAAGTGCACTTGGAAGTGCAGTCGCCGTATATCTGAGGGGTAGATCTGAAATGAGGGGAAGCTCTGCTGATTTTATCATCCAATCATGTGCAAGCTAAAATGCTGTTTTTTATTCTCCTTGCATGTCCCCCTCGGATCTACAGTGACTGCACTTTCAAGTGCACTTTCAGTGCAATTTCAAGTGCACTTTGCACTTGTAGTTTGCACTTGTAGTGCAAAGTGGATTTGCCTTTCGTAAATAACCCCCAAAGCCTTTGAAGAAGGACATCCCTGTCCGAAACATTAGATATATATGCATAGATATATATATAGAAATATACATATATCTATATACACATACACATCATATGAAATGGGGCATGGTAATCTAATTAGAACGTCCCCACGATGGTACACTTGGATCTCATTAATATAAATATGGAATTCAATATCTCCATCACATTTCCCCCTGAAGTTCATTCTTGAACTTATGTCCTCCTTCAATGATCTTGCACCCAACCACAACAGCCCAGAAGCCCCAACCCTTCCCCACCACCACTGCAGCCTCCTCTTCCTTTCTTGAACATGCCGGAACTCCTCAAGGTAGGCTTAAGACAGCAAAGAAATCCTGGTGCCTTTGAGACTTCACATCCAAACCATGAGTGTCTGTACCGCAATGTTTCATCGCCCCTCTGCCTTGGACGAGCGGAACTCCAACATTGATGGCGGGATCCTGGCATGTCTAGTCCTGTAACTTTGTAAGACCATGTAATGGTTGCACCGATTGGATCGGACCGCGAGACAGCACTTTTCAGCATGGTGAAGGAAAGTTCAGGAAAGTCTTATTCGTGACATATTTATCTTAAGAAATAACTTGGTTGTTGTTGCTTCTTCAGGTGGGGGTCAGACGGGCCTCCAGACAGTCATGCATGAATACAAAAAGAGAGAGGAGAACGTTAGTGTACAGATATTGGAGGAATGCCGGACAGGAGCAGAGTGTTGGCCATTAAGACTAAATACTCATAAAGGGTGTAATGTGGACGAGTAGAGTGGGATCCCCACAGGGTACAGAGTCTGAGCAACAGCCAGTATCATCCATGGCCCTTGATGGTAGGGATAGTCAACACTGCCTGTTATTGCCAGGTCCCTGGGTTCACCACACCTGCTCACGGGGCTCAGATTAAAGCAGTAGGTAGACTAGGGGAGGTGGAATTACATTAAGACATAAAAACTGGATGTCCAGAGATACTTTAGTTAAAATATGGTACTTGTGAGCAGGCAAAGTCTTTTTTAAACAAAAAATGATATGACTGATGTCTTAGTTACATTATCTTGAGAAGATAGATGATAGAAACCAAAGGAAAAACTTAGAGAGCATAATATTAAAAAAGAAAAAGGAAAGGAAGAGAGGTGAGTAATGAAAATGAACAGGAAAAATAGTGGGAATAATAATGAAAAAAAGAACAAAAAACGAAAAAAAAACTACAGATTGAACGCTGCTCCAACGAAGACTGTTAAAGAGCCTTGAATCTGTATATAAAAAACGAATACATCGGTTGAAAAAAATAATAAAAAAAAATAAAAGACAAAAAAACAAAAACAAAAATGTTTTTCTTAAAAAAAAACTCCTCTCCCATTAACAGTATTTTGGCAGGTCAGGTACACAGATATTAACAACAAAAGGGAGAAAATAAAAAAATAAAAAATAAAAAAAATAAATAAATACAAAATAATAAAAAATGATTAAAACTTTTAGAATTTAGGTAAACCTGACTGCACTTTATTACTAAAAATTGAAGAGGCTTATCCCTAGAACATTATAGTTCTAGGGTCCTCTCTTAAATGCGCAACTTCTGTGTACTGGTCTGGATTGGATCTGGCTTCCTCAGAGATTTGTTTCTGAGTTAGGGGCCTTTCTGTTCCTTGAGAGAAGATACCTCGTTGAGGTACACATTCTCATAGCTTTGGCGTTCATTCTCCTGATAGTAATGCACATTATTACCTACATCAGGAAAAGCAATAAGGCTGCACAGGTTAGGACAACAACAGGGTGGAGCAAAATGTTTAGGAAAGCTGTAGCATTAGGACTGTACCCAAATAAACTTTCCCACCAGGAAATCTTAGCATCTGTGTCTAAAGCGCGGGATACTTGGATCAATCTATTTTGATCATGGGTGAGTCGTATGGTGGCTTGTTTTTCAGCATCTCTTAGTACATTTCATATTTCATCCTGTTGTCCGAAATCCATCAGCCAAGCTTTTAACTCAGCCCCAAATCCCAGAGGAAGTTTCTGTAGGTGTAAGGGGATGTCAGGTTTGCTATAAAACCTTTCTTCAAGGGTGATCGGGGTACAACCCGGTGTTCCTGCTTTATCAATGCCACGGGCCAGAGGAGGTGTACCATAGACTCCCCGAGGTAGTGTACCCTGCTGAGTACCATTTAACCTGATGCTGAAAACAGTGCATCATTAGACATGTGATACTAGCACCAGTACCCTGGTCTCCAGTCTCAAGTTGTTTTAACTTTGTTTAGGACCAGTTGGGACACTACTCCGGCATCCATTAGACATGACCCCCCCCTGTGCCAACATTGTTGCCTTTTCCCATAGTACAACACCTACCTTTCTCTAGCACTCATCAGTTCCAGTCATCTGAGGCTGTCCATACTCAAACCATCAGAACAAGATGGACTCCAGGGTGTAACCCAGTAGTCTGATAGGATAGTACCCAGATTGACCGTGATATTGATTGACCTGCCATTAGGGATGAAAACAGTGCAAGTTAGATTTTTGATGATCCTGGAACTGAGTCATCCACTCATCTATTACGATTCATTGGCAACCTGGATACTACCCCCACCTGCCTGTCCTTGCGAAGTGATGCTGGACAGAGCAAGTTGGCTTTCCTAACCCCTTCCCTGATATGTAGCACAAGATTCCACCCAATGTGATCCTGAGTATCTCCAGCTCCATAGTGTTTTAAAGTACCCAGTGCCCCACCTCCAGCTCCAAAGACAGTCTCCATTAAGCCTCTCTTTCCTAAGGGTGGGAAATAGTCAGAATGCCCGGATTGAAAACCATCTGCCACCAGGTACACTAGTTTCTTTATAGGGGCTGTACACCTTATGGGGCACTGGTCTTCCTGCCATGCAGGACACAGACCACTAGGTCAGGTACGCAAGGAGTCTAGGACAGGAAGGACACCTATGGGTATTAACTGAGGAGAATACAGCATGCCTACACAACTCCATCCCTGTGCCTGGATTTCAGAGACCATGCCCAGGGGATACAATGTACCTCTACCTATGGTTAGGTTCAAGGAACCCTCTAGTTCCATGACTAACATTATATCGGTATTCTTTAGGACACAGAAACAAACTCGTCTATGTCCCAAATAATACCCAGGTGCTTCTTTCCCAGCAATGACCAAGTCTGCACTTCTGTATATGGGATCATACAGCATAACACCTTTCACAATCCAAACTAGTACAGCCCATCCAGGCATTCGACCACCACTTTGGATTAGTGTAAGCAACGTGTTTTGGGAAAAGTCTTACTGAGAGGTGATGCTAACTCATCAGGCCACTGCCCCTCATACAGAGACTGTACAATCAGCTTAATGCTGGTTGATAATTCCCCCTGCCGCTGCATGCCCGCCAGAGCCAATGACAGATTTCAGTCCTATTCCATCACACTCTCTACTAACCTCTCAACACGGTTAAGAAAATCTGGAGCCACTTTACCCTGGGTATTTCTGTAACTTTGTTGAATGTTATCAAGGATGCCACCAATCTCTCTGAGTAACGAAGCCCCGCTTACTGTGTGAAGCTATGGCTGCGAGTTTGTTCCTCAGGAGGCCGATGTCCACTCCATCAACCCCTCCCAGCTCCTATTCCCCCAATATAGTGCTGAATACATCCCTCCTCTTCCGGGTTACTCCTCAGAAATAAGCGTCCTGCATGAAGCTCAGTGTCTGCCCATCTCTGGGAGTAAGTCACTGGTACAATGACTGTACTTGATTCAGTGTATACTCAGCACATATAGGGTAATAGGTTTTTATCAACCACTATGAGATTTTGCAGCGCCATGTGGTGAGGAACAGCCACAAGCTGGTAACACCCCACACAATCTTCCTGCACAACTCTTCTCCAGACTCACCCAAAACTCTGCAGGTAAATCTAAAGGAAATTGGAAAACAAAAATTGCATAATATGTATCCAGCTCGAGGAACTGCTGCTAACAAACACAAAGAAAAATCCCTTGCAGCACTGAGGCTCCGGGATCACTGAACTGTAGCGGGGACATGAGCCGACCGCTGTGCCTTGAAACACACAGATATTAGTGACAGATATGCCACAGACACATTAGAAACAGTGTCACTGGGAAGGGAGCAGGTTTCAAATACACTTGGGGACACACAGATTGCTAGGGACATTAACATACCTTAGCCTAAGGCAAAGAGCCACTCTTGAAAAGAAAGCACTGGCTATGTGTGTAACTAATTACAATAACCGCAGGGGGGGTTAAGCAGTCTTAAACAAATCTACACAAGTCAGTCTAGTCACTGATTTTCTAGAATTGGATCAGAACATACAACACTTAGGTAGTCAAAAACACAGCCGAATGGGCTGACAAATAGAAGCATCAACTAGATAATGGTGCTGAAACCAGGAAAAATAAAAAAAATTGTCTATGGAGGCTGTGATATTCTTTGTTCTGAAAGCCATGAAACCCAATTATCGAATCTGAGGGATAAAACACCAATAAAATTTAGTAATAAACATTCCATTTTTTTTGCCTAGAAACAATGTATCAAGGGTTATATACTTGTAACAAGACATTAGCATATGAAAAACAAATATACATTACATTACATAAACAGTGCACTTTTTTTTTTAAATACCAAAAAATTGTTGAGCTCAACTTATCCTTAATATGTATTACTTAATACACATTAATACCACGTGGATTTTTTGTTTTATGGTATACCAATAATTCCCCCCAAAAAATGTATTCATCATGGTTGAAAAAAATTAGCAATCCGTAATAAACCTTTTAGCAGTACCATTTGTCAACAAATCATAATACCTCACCACAAAGAACCTCTCCAGTACTGTTTTCCTGAAAAACAAGCCCATTTTAGTACATGTATCTTTCAATTCACTAGTACAGATAATTATCTTGGCTCAGGTCATTTGCATGTCAATACAGTTCGCTGTACCTTTTCACAGACCTGGTGAGAAAGAAGGGGGGTCATTTGGGTGGGCTGTCAGCGGCTGAGACAAACGTCACACAACACGACATATATTGCATATTCCACACACACACTCACACAATTAGCTAGGTCAAAGATGACCTCTAGACATCACACATATCAGCATGTTTTCTATAATAATCTGTGTCACGAACCTTGGAATACTGGATTGTCATGAAGCTTGGAATACTGAAGTATTTCTCCTTTGATTCTATTACACAGTGGGGGGTCGTCTGCCCTGTCTTAAGGCTAACCCCCTCCAGATGGCTCTATGGTCTGGAAGGAAGGCATTGTTCTGTGTTTGACCATTTGTTTATGTACTTTAATTACCCCCTGGGGCTTCTGTGTGTCATTACACATATCAGTCCACCTATTCAAGCTATCGGACCACTCTCTGCTGACCTTGTTTCAAGTCCTCATTTGCATGGACAAGAGGACTTGAGTGAAGACTAAAGTGTACTGTATAATTGACCAATAGGAAAGTGGTTGTTGGGGGCGGGGTGTTCAAACTGCTGTGTATAAAAGTGTGTTGTTTGCATCAATAAAAGGGAGATCCCTGTTTGAACTTACATACAGCCTGCCTGGTGTTAGTTCTGAGCTATCACAACTGGATTTGATTGGCACATAGCTGTAGTTCGAATCCCGGAGCATTGGATGACGGAACCATCAGATGTTGCGATCTGATTCTATAGCCGCAGAGGAGTGTCGGGAGAGTGGAATCGAGCGAGCAGGGGCTCGTTACATTGGTTGGCAGCGGTGGGATTTGCTCTCCAGTTACTGGGACACTCCAAACCACCACAGTGAATGGCCAGCTATGCAGCCTGCAGGAGAGCCACGCTGAAAGACTGAGCCGTGGAGGGACCGGTGGGACAAAGAACAAGGCCACCCTGATCAGTGAGCTAGCCAAGATGGATCAGAGGATGGTGATATGGGACCCCGGTCAGTTGAAGATTTGTTTCAGCAACGAGTTCGAGAGCGGTTGGCATTATATGGTGCTAACCCATCAGCAACTGCCATACAGAATGCCATTAGAGACATCCAGCTGCAGGATGAGCAACAAGAGAGAGAACTACAGCGGCAACATGAGCGGAGAATGGCGGAAATACGGCAATCGGAGACAACACCTAAAGATACAGTGCCTTTCCATAAGTTGCCCTTTCGGGCGTTCAAATGATTTAAGTAAGGAGAGGAGGAAATTGAAGCATTCCTGCAGGACTTTGAGAAACTATGCCATATACATAATGTACTGTCCCAAGATTGGGTTGCCTTACTGGCGAGTAATTTGACTGGCAGAGCAGCCGATGCATATCGGGCCCTGGAGGACGAGGACGCTAAAGATTATGACCGGGTTAAAGAAGCTCTGCTAGCCTGATTTGCCATTACACCCGAAGCCAGTCGGATTACGTTTAGAGAATCCCGGAAACAAGCCAACATAACATACGTGGAGTGGGCACATCGTCTGCAGCGGAACCTTAAGGGCTGATTCCAGGGAAGCCACGCTCATACCATAGAGGACATCACCCAGCTAGTACTCTTAGAACAGTTCTTTAACCACACCCCTCCGGTAGTACGGGATTGGGTGTGAGATAAGCGACCACAGACTGTACAGCAAGCGGCTACTTTGGCCGTTGAATATCTGGACTCTCGAAGGTCAGGCTAAAGTGAGCACTATCCACTATCTCAGCCCAGTTTACCAGCCTCTAACCCAACTTCAGTACCTCAGTGGTCTGCCTCTAGACCCCCAGCCCGACCCAACCCTCCTAATGGACCTAAGTGCTATACCTGTAACCAAACCGGTCATCTGCAGCGATATTGTCCTACCCGATCCACAAGGTACTGAGAGACTGCTCATCCATCCAGACCAGTGGCTCATTGCTTCCAGAATGAGCCCAACCATCGAGATGTTCAGGAAGAGTGTGGCAAACTTTTTGAGGCTGATCCCGTCCAAGCTACTGCCGGAGATAATCGGCAGCACCATCGTCAGGCAGTATGGGTTAATGGGCAGCCGGCCCGTGGACTCTGCGATTCCGGGGCTACGATTACCCTCATCCAGCCTCACATGATTCCCCAGTCGGCCCGGACTGGCCAGACTGTTGCAGTCAGGGTAGCAGGGAGCAAGGTGCTACATTTATCCACCGCCCAAGTCCTTTTGGATTGGGGCTCAGGGGAGCGACAAGTGCAAGTGGGATTACTACGTGAGTTACCCGTGGAAGTACTTTTGGGGAATGATTTGGGGCATTTGACTTTCTCATATGCCCCAGAGGCCGCCATGGCCGTGACCACCCGACGTCAGAGCCAACTTCAAGGCAACTCCACGCCTATGGGGACCCAGGTAAGACCAAATCCTTCTACATTACCCCCGACTTGACAACCCTGTGTCCTGGGATTCTCCCTCTGACCCAACATTAGCTGGTTATCGGGACAGGGCAGGCAAGGATCCAGGGGGGTTGGAGGAAGACAGAATAGAGTGGGAGGGAGGGTTTCTTTATCGTTACACTGAGGGAATGGGTACCGGGAAGCGACAGGGTCCCCACAAACAGCTAGTTGTACCCTAGAAATACAGACGGGAGCTATTGTGGCTGGCTCACGACATACCCTTGGCTGGACATTTAGGGATAGCTAAGACCCGGAGTCGGTTGTCTCATGCATTCTTCTGGCTCAGGTTACATGCTGAGGTGCGAGAATACTGACGGACCTGTGAGACTTGTCAGAAAGTAGGGAAGACAGGGGATCACCCAAAAGCCTCGCTACAACCCCTGCCGATCATTAGATAAACCTTTAGCCGCATAGCAGTTGATATTATAGGCCCACTGACCCTCCCCAGTACCACTGGGAAGAAGTATATTCTTACGGTGGTGGATTACACCACCCGCTACCTGGAGGCCATTCCCTTATCCAATATCCAGACTGATACAGTAGCAGATGCCTTACTGCGGGTATTCACTAGGGTAGGGTTTCCCCCAGGAGATATTGTCCGATCAGGGTACCCAGTTCACAGCCGAGCTGACGCAGCAGCTCTGGCGTCTCTGTGGGATTAAACCCCTCCAGAGCACCCCCTACCACCCTCAGACTAACGGGCTGTGTGAGAGATTTAACGGGACCCAGAAGCAGCTGCTTTGGGCCTTCGTGGAGAGTAGGAAGGATTGGGAGAAATATCTTCCCCATCTACTGTTCGCCTATAGAGAGGTACCCCAAGAGTCCACTGGGTTTTCCCCATTTGAGCTGTTGTATGGGCAAAGGGTTAGGGGACCCTTAGACTTAGTGAGGGCCCAGTTGGAGGGGGTAGAGGATCCAGAAGGCCTCCCCATCCTTAGTTATGTCTTGGAACTCAGGGAGCGCCTGCGGGAACTTACCGATCTAGTCCATGAGAATATGCAATCGGCCCAGAGTCAGCAGAAGGTTTGGTATGATCGGTCTGTGCAGAATCGCACCTTTTATATCAGACAGAAAGTCCTGGTACTAAGACCCCTGAAGCAAAATAAATTACAGGCCTCCTGGCAGGGCTATCAGGTGGTAAAACAGCTGTGCGATACCACCTACGTGGTTGCCAGCTGTGCAGACACAAAAATTAAGAGGACGTTCCACATTAATATGATGAAGGCCTATCATGAGAGGACTGAGGCCATAGCTGCCCTATGCGCTCCTGCCACCGGGGACTCTGAATATCTACCGATGCTGGAGCTTCTCGAAATCAGTAACTGTTCCAGGGGTGTGGAAGATATATGGCTAGGAGATAGATTAGGATCCCAAGAACGAGAACAGGCCAGAGAATTACTCCAGGACCGGCAGGAGATGTTCTCGGCACTCCCTGGGTACACTCACATAGCTGTGCACAAGGTAGAGACCCCCAGGCAGAAGCCCATGAGACAACCAGCCTATAGGATTCCCAGAGCGGTGCAAGAAGGGATGAGAGCGGAGATTAGGGAGATGCTCGAGTTAGGGGTGATTGAACCATCGGCAAGCCCCTGGGCTTCCCCTGTAGTATTAGTCCCAAAATGGGATGGCACGACCCGATTTTGTGTGGACTATAGGCGACTGAATGACTGTACTGTGACAGATGCCTACCCTATGTCCCAAGTGGATGAATTGCTAGACAAAATAGCTCAGGGACATTATCTGACGACTATTGACTTATGTAAGGGCTACTGGCAGATTCCCTTGAAAGCGGAAGCAATTCCAAAGTCGGCCTTCATCACCCCGTTCGGCCTTTACCAGATTTTGCATGCGCATATCTTGATGACATCGCAATCTATAGCCAGACATGGGAGGAACATCTTAGACACCTGGGAATAGTGCTAGATAGAATCTGAGGCGCTAACCTGACCCTGAAGCCAGACAAATGTAATATCGGGATGTCTGAGGTGCAATATCGGGGACATAGAGTGGGATGTAGGAAGCAGAGGCCAGAACCTGCAAAAAATCAAGGCCGTCCTAAACTGGCCAGTTCCCAGAACCAAGACCCAGGTACTTGCATTTTTAGGGACAGCAGGGTAATACAGGAAGTTTGTACCCCACTATAGTGACATAGCCAAACCCCTGACGGACCTGACCAAAAAGACTCTCCCTAGACAGGTCCTGTGGTCCCCGGAGTTCGAGACAGCATTTCATCAGTTAAAAACCACCCTAATGCAAGCTCCCATACTGGCGGCACCCGATCCTAACAAACGCTTTGTCATTCATACAGATGCCTCCATGTTCGGACTGGGAGCCGTACTAAGTCAAGTTGGCGATGACGGGAAAGAGCACCCGGTGGCGTATCTCAGCCGCAAGTTGTTACCCCGTGAAGTTGGATATGCTGCCATGGAAAAATAGTGTTTGGCCTTAGTCTGGGCTTTAAAGAAATTGCAGCCCTATGTGTATGGATGCTCTTTTACCGTCATGACGGACCACAATCCTTTGATATGGCTTAACCAGGTGGTGGGAGAGAACAGTTGATTACTAAGGTGGAGTCTGGCTTTGCAACCGTACAATTTCACCATACAATATCGGCCAGGGCCTCAAAACAGGAATGCGGATGGGTTATCCCGGCAGACGGACCTGGAACCTTAAGACTACTTTTCCAACATCCTCGAGTTGACCTGTTCAGGGTCCCACTGTGGCTGTTGGACTGTTTCCCAGGGGGGAGTATTGTCATGAACCTTGGAGTACTGGATTGTCATGAAGCTTGGAATACTGAAGTATTTCTCCTTTGATTCTATTACACAGTGGGGGGTCGTCTGCCCTGTCTTAAGGCTAAAAGGCTAACCCCCTCCAGATGGCTCCATGGTCTGGAAGGAAGGCATTGTTCTGTGTTTGACCATTTGTTTATGTACTTTAATTACCCCCTGGGGCTTCTCTGTGTCATTACACATATCAGTCCACCTATTCAAGCTATCAGACCACTCTCTGCTGACCTTGTTTCAAGTCCTCATTTGCATGGACAAGAGGACTTGAGTGAAGACTAAAGTGTACTTTATAAATGACCAATAGGAAAGTGGTTGTTGGGGGCGGGGTGTTCAAACTGCTGTGTATAAAAGTGTGTTGTGTGCATCAATAAAAGGGCGATCCCTGTTTGAACTTACATACAGCCTGCCTGGTGTTTGTTCTGAGCTATCACAACTGGATTTGATCGGCACATAGCTGTAGTTCGAATCCCGGAGCATTGGATGACCGAACCATCAGATGTTGCGATCTGCAATCTGATTCTATAACTGCAGAGGAGTGTTGGGAGAGTGGAATCGAGTGAGCAGGGGCTTGTTACAACCTGTACTTCTTCTTAAACCCATAACATCTGTTTGGTAAGGTTGAAATTCTTTCAGAGATCCATCCCATTTCATTAGCCCCTTCTCAGCCTGTATGGATGCATTCTCAGGAGTTTGGAATGGGACCCCTGACCCAGGGGGTCCATACTTCCTACACCTAGGCCATGTGGCGAAGCGTGCAGAGTACCCTTCAAAATCACGTCTTGTGGTCCTATATGGATTATGCTTATCGACTTTTTGACTGGAACTGAATAGACAGAATCTCGCGATGTGGCCCAGTAAACCGCATAAGTGGCATTCTATCTTATTTAAAGTGGTACAACATCTCTTAACAAAGGGCTTTGTTTTAGATGACTGTGGGATGGCCTTTTCTGGATTAGTAGCTTTTACCTGCGGCTTACAAAATATAGGGGCAATTTTTTAAAGAGCTCTTACCTTCCTGGGATTTATTCTTGTTGATAAATACCTTAGGTGTGGAGGATGTCCCCCTGAATTCAGACCTACCCAAATCAGTTACCTTGTTATCTTCTCTATCTGAAAACTGATCCAATGGCTCTTGGCTGCTGACAGATAATGGTTTCACCCCACCTTCTGCATTCTTCAGTCTTTTTCCCAACTGATGAACGTCCTCCTGTAATCTTTTGTTTTCTAGTACTAATTGCTGGTGGATAGCCTCAGAATTTGACATAGAAGCTTCTAAAGTATTGATGTTACCTTTGGTTATTTCTAGCACTTCTTTTAGGGATGTGTTTTGCACTTTCAAATGTTCATACTGTTTCGCTAACCACCTGGCCGCAAAGATTAGCGGCGGTATTCCCGTGCGCTTACTACAGCTTCTTTCAGTGAGATTCAATTTCACATCCTCTCCCGTCAGCGGGACAGAAAGTGTCCCTTCTGCCTGGAGACCTTCCTCCCTTAATGCCAGCATGACCATTTCGTCCCCTTATCCTGCTACTCTGCCTTCTTCCTGTACCTCCCAATCCCCCTGTAATCCACATTTTACTGAGGTATCAGACTTGTGTTGTGGCTCTACCTTTTTGTCCACCACTGAAAGGTGACAATTCATGTCAGCCCATGAGCACTCAGCTGACAAGGACTGGGCAACTGCATAAGGCCCAAGTCCTGACAACTGCTCCTTGTCTCCCTGAAAATCACTGTCACCCCTTGTTGGGGGTTGTGATGGTTTCCGCTTGTCCCTACGTTCAAGCATTGTTTGAAATGATTTCTCCTTAAATCCCATAGTAATAACATTCACTTCCTCTGTTTTATTCGCTGACTCCAGCATCCATATAAATAACATATCTTTTTCATATGGCAGTGTCATCTTTCTGTGGTGAGCACGGTACAGATCTTCCCAAGCTTTTGGCTTAAAAGTACCTCTTTTAAAATACTTCTTCCCAGTCCAGCGAGCCCAATCTTGAATATATTTCACAACCCAAGGTCCATATTTATCTATCATCTCTTCCCTTGGGGTCATTTGATAAGGTTTACCCCATTCAGACCCCCTCTTTGAAGCGATACGATTACCCATCCTTTGACCTTGGACTGATTCCCCAACCTTTTTACAGGTTGCCTTTACTTCAGAGGTAGCTACTCTCTGGCCAAGAATTGGGGTGACAGGTCCCGCCCCTGCTAATGTTGCTGCTTCTTTTTTCACTACTTGCCAGAACAATATTTTCCCTGTCCTGGCTATAGTCCTTCAAAAAAATTAGCCTGGAGATTTCCCAAACTAAATAATAGTTTAATCCCCTCCGTGGACTTTTCTGGAGTATTCCAAAAGAAATGCTTAACGAAAGGCTATTACTAATGATTAACACAAACTTAGATAATCAGGACCCTATGCATGCTTGTAGTACAGGAGGCAGTTAACTGATGCACCCCTAATTGCAATATGATTTGTATATGTTACATTATAGTCACTGTTCCCAGGTTTACTTACAAAGCTTACAATCCCCAGTTAGTAATTGTAAAGAAGAAAGATTCATACCTAAGATCATTCAGTGTGATTTAGTTTCCGTTTCCACTGATGCGTTTTTTTCATGCGACTTTGGACACAAAGTCGCATTACAAGTCGCAGCCCATTGATTTCAATAGCACCCGTTCCAATCTACGCTACTCAATGCTGCAGCAACTCTGAAAGGGTACCTGCACCACTCTGATGCGACTCTGGATCAAAGTCGCATTCAAAGCCACACCACAGTCGCATTAAAGTACTCAATCATGCGACCTTAGAGTTGCATCAGTGGAAACGTAGCTCTATGCCCACCGGTGCGTTTCAATAACAATGATTGGCCTAATCTCATTCAAAGGGTCAACTGAAATTGCTTTTTGGCAGAAAGGCCCATATCCTTTTCCACTGCCTCCAATATTCCCAATGGAGCACTCATTATTCGCACTTACAATTTCATTTTATATATACAGTCTATTCAAAATCAGTCTCATCAAAATATTAGTACAGACAAAAGGTTATATATATATATATATATATATATATATATATATATAAACAATGTTCAAAGAAGCTTGCTAGTTTGGGTGTTCAGACAGGGGAGACAGCCATACAAACAAAGACATAAAAATGCTTACCGTTTTTGGAGTTAGCCTTGTCCTCCACCCGCAAAACCACAAATCACTCAAACGTGAAGCTTCCTCACACAGGGCAGCATATGTTTCGGAAATATTTATACCTCACTTAAATGATTAACGATACAAATATAGGTGATTAAACCTTTGTCTATATAAGAATAAAAACGAGAGATAACAGAGCAAAAAGATAAATCATTACATTTATTTACACAGAAAAGAAAGTTAGAATAATTAGAATTTATCATATATCTCAAGTGATGCCACAAGTACAGTGTTGCTTTAGGCTGCAAAGATAATCTAGGCCGAACTCAGAAATGGTTACAATGGACATACACAGGCTATACAATATTCTAAGGCAATTCCTAGGATACAAAAAGGTTAGAAAGAAACATAAAGAGAGATACCAGTATACATTACTCAGACAGCATATCCCCTAGATGGTCTCGGGCTGGACAGAGGGAGAGAGAGTGAACTTTTAACTCTCTCCCTCTTTTATATGCATTCTCCACCAATCAACAGATGCCCCACATTGATTGGTTCAGAGTTTCCTCAAAGTCTGGTTGGTTACATTTGAAGCCTAATTGATCACTGGCTTATAGTTGCTTCCAATCCTGATTGGTCACATCTGAAGCTGTCCAGAAGTTCATGCTAAGGTTTTAAGAGGTCCATTCTGTCTGAGAACCTGATTACTTGTTTAACTATCTCTTGATTTCTAACCGTCAGCCCTCTGTGATATAACATATATTAGCATTTCAAGGACTCGAGAGACGCAATGTCTGCCCTGGCTCTCTCTACGAACAATAGGGTAACTTAGTTACTATGCGGATAGCAGACCAACACAAAAGATGTGTTTGAGATACCAAAACAGTAAATAGCCCCCCCCCTTCTAGTACACATGTTCCTATAAAAAATACACCTATATACACCCATAAATATATATTACATATATATATCTATATATAGCTATAGATATATATATAGAAATATACATATATCTATATACACATAAACATCATACAAAATGGGGCATGGTAATCTAATTAGAAAGTCCTCACAATGTTACACTTGGATCTCATTAATATAAATATGGAATTCATTATCTCCATCACATTACCTAGAGATACTGAAGAGACCACCCACTTGTCTTGAACCTCATCCCGCCAGGCTCCTGAAAACTGTAGGAGCCTTCCCCCCACTCGGCTGAGAAGGGGCGCCCCTTCACAGGGATGTTTTGGGGCTCTGCTTGGCAGGCTTTCGTCCCCAAGCCTTTTTCTGCCCTTGGGTGTGACCCTGGGCTCTTCCTCTGGAAGTAGATTGGGAAGGCCATCGCCACTGCTTAGAGCCTGATGTTCCAGGGGAAGGGGAAAGAGACCGTTTGAATGGTGGACGATTACTCCTCTTAACTGGTAGGAGTGTAGATTTACCACCTGTAATTTTTTGGATAAAATTATCTAGGTCATCCCCAAATAGACATTCCCCTTTGAATGGGAAGCCAGCTAAATATCTTTTGCATGAAAGCTCTGCTGCCCAACTTTTAAGCCAAAGGGACCTGCGAATGTGTACCAACAGGAGAGACAAACAAGATGCTTGCTGGGCAGAATCCAGAATGGCATCAATCATAAAACACAGCACCTGTGGAAGATCTGCATAGTTCTTCACTTCCTCACTGGGAAAGAGGCCAAGCATCTGCTTAACCTGTTCCTTGAGGAATTGACACAAACCCATAGTTGCGACTGTAGGTTGGACTACAGCGCCAGCCATGGAGAAGGAGGCTTTTAATAAAGTTTCCAGCTTTTTATCAGTTGGATCTTTAAACACCTGAGCATTGTCCAAGGGACAGGTCAGGTTTTTATTCACACAAGAGACAGTCGCATCCACGGATGGGACCTCCCACTTCTTGGTGAAGCTTTCCTCCAGAGGATAAAGCATAGAAAACCTTTTAGGAGGAGTAAACAGTTTATCAGGATGTCCCCAGTCCTCATACAACAATTTATCCATTAAAGGATGAATTGGAAAGGAAAAGGCAGTCTGTGGGATCCTTCTGACCCCCAGGGAAGAAACAGAGGATGTAGCGGCTTCAGCAGAGGGCATTTTAAATGTGGAACGCACTAGTTCAGTATAATACTGGACCTGTTTCTGGAGTGCCTGAGAGGAAGAAGCTCTCTCCTCTTCCTCTGAATCCTCAGACTGCTCTTGATCCCTATCTCTGGATAGGGATCTCTCCTCATTGTCAGAAGAATCATCTGAAAGAGAAAGTGCAGCAGAGGGAGGGGATCTACCCCTTTTTCTGCTATCTTTTAAGGAAGCTGAAATAAAATTCATAATTCTTCCCTCAAAACCCTCCAATGTAGCCCTAAGGGAATCCTCTGTGACATAAGCTGGGGCTGTAACATTAGGAGAGGCTGCAAAACCTGACAGGGGCACCGACTCATCCTGTGAGGCTGGCTCCAGTCTTGCAGGGGGGGGTGGTAATCTGCAGGCGGTGACTTTCTTGTGCCCTTACGAGGAGACATAGTCCCAAGCTACAAAGCAGAGGTACTAGTACATATGCAATCACTGTTGTGCTAAAAGTCTCACAATATACATATATGTTTAATACCGCACAACCTGATGCCGAGTAGGTGTCTTAGGTTTAGCCTGGATCCGACCACCTTGGGATGCTCACTGCCCACACTCTGTGTCCATCTGTTTACAGAGCTCTGAATGCTCTGGGCTTTTAAATTAGCCACCTGGCGTCTGCACACCTGCAGTGGAGGAAGTGAGTGGATTGGACACCAGCTTCACTGAGTGTATATCTGAAAGGCACGTAAGTTTGCTCCTTACTCCCTCTAGTGGTGGAAATCGGGTAAGACATGCAACTACTCATTAAAGAAAATCCATTTGTAATATAAATATATATATAGGATTAACTTATACCATACCATACCGTACCATACCCTCTTGGGAGTCAAAATATCGGCCCGAGATATGGATCCGGTCAGCATAACACTTTAAGCCCCCACAGGGACCAAACTGGAGCTTTATTCACAGCACATGTTTTACGTGACAAACCGCCTTAGACACTGGTGAAAAAACTGAGGTCCTCCCTATATGGGAGGGGTTATATAGGGGAGGAATTCTCCTTAATTGGGGTTAACCAGTGTCCAATCACCGATGGTGCCTATCTAACCCACTATGTAATGAATACTCTGTGTCCCATGATGTATGATCATGAAAGTTGTGTATTGGTTTAGGTATTTTGGTCATATTGGGAAGTTTAGATGTTTGAAGAAAGTGGGAGATCCTCAGGAATGTAAAGGCTTCTGTGTGAGGGAGGTTGTATTCGGTTTGGAGATTTGTGAGGGTTTTTAGGGAACTGTTTGTGTGGTAGAGGTCTGAGATATTACTGATCTTGTGTTTCTGCCAGTTTTGTAGGTTTAGGTTAGGTAACTGCATCATTAGCGATCTGAGAGGGATTGGTACTGTGTGCGACGGGGGATCAGTCCTTGTGTTAGGGAGAGAACCCACTGCCATGAGAAGGAGTACCTCACGTAGGGTGTTTGGTTTAAAGGAAGATGTTTCCATGATCGACCAGGATTTATTGGGGTTTGGGTGCCACCAGTAGTAGAGCTGGTCCAGGATGGAAGCATAGTAATAGGTTTGTATGTGGGGAAGGCTTACCCCTCCTTTTTTGTGATGTCTGGTTAGGATGTAGTGAGCGCATCTGGGTGTTTTGGTTTCCCATATATATCTGGAGAGTTGTTTTTGTATGGATGTGAAGAAGGAGTGGAGTATAGGTAGAATTACTGTGCAAAATAGGTAAAGCAGCTTGGGGAGGATAAGCATTTTAAAGGAGGCAATCTTTCCTAGTTTAGAAAGGCCTGTTGTGCGCAGTTGGTTTAAAAGTTGTGGAAGTACGGTAGTTTTTGGAAGGCACGGTAGTTTAGCTCATAGAGTTGAGGTAGTGAGGGGGCTAATTTTATCCCTAAATATGGGATGGATTGTTTCGTCCAATAATAGGGGAGAGTCCCCTCCAGGAGGGATTGTTGACTGCACATGAGATTAAATGGGAGGATTAGGGACTTAGAGGAGTTAATTTTATAGAAGGAGGCAGAGCTAAATTGAGCAATTATGTCTTGGATTGCTGGCATAGAGTGGGCTGGGTTTGTGATCAAACTGTGCATGATGCCTGAAACATACTTATCCCCTCTAATCTTTGCTGCTAGAGGTTCCATAAGTAGAGCAAAGATAAGAGGGGAGAGTGGCAACCTTGGCGGGTGCCGTTAGTAACCGCAAACGGTGTAGACAGGGTTCCATCCATTAGCACTCTGGCTGAGGGATTTGAATAAAATGAGAGTATGGCAGTTTGAAACCAGATTCCAAATTTGGATAGTACTGCTCTTAAAAATCCCCAGTGCACCCTGTTGAATGCCTTCTCTGCGTCCAACGATAGTAGCAGAGAAGGCGTTCGTGTTTGGGTGACCTGATGGATCAAATCGATGACCCTTCTTGTTGAATCCGGGGCCTTTCTGTCCGGAATAAAGCCAACTTGATCCGGGTGCACCAGAGAAGGAAGACAGGTCAGCAATCTGGATGCGATAACTTTAGCAAATATTTTGACGTCCATGTTAAGGAGCGAGATAGGTCTGTAATTGGACATGGAGGTGGGGTCCTTTTCTGGCTTGGGAATAGTAGTGATAATTGAACGCAACATGTCAAGCGGTAGAGAACCAGAGGTGGCAGCAGAGTTGAAGAGGTCAGTGAGGTGAGGGGTAATGAGTTTTGCGAATGTTTTGTAGAATTCGTTGGTGAAACCATCTTCTCCAGGTGACTTGTGGAGAGGGAGAGTGTTCATGGCCTTCAGGACTTCTTCATCAGAGAAAGGTCGGGAGAGCTCCACTGACTGAGTAGGGGTCATAATCAGAAGATCAATATCAGATAGAAAATTTTGTATGCTTTGGTCTGTTGGTTGAGAAGTAGCTGTGTCACTTGAAAGGTTGTAGAGGGATGAGTAATAGTCGCTAAAAGCATTAGCTATATCCTGTGAGTTCATTAAGAGTTGTTTGGTGGTGGGGTGGTGAAGGGAAGTTATTTTATTTTTAACGCGTTGAGCTTTGACCTTTGACCTGTCAGGCTAGTAAGACTACAGCTTTATTTCCTAGAGCATAGTATTTGGCCTTAGTTAATTTAAGATTGTTTTCAAATTTAAAGAGTAAAAGTGAGCAGAGTTTTTGTCGCTAGTCTAAAAGGTCATTGGCTAGTTGTTGAGATGGAGCAAGTTTATTTTGGTTTTCTAACAGGGTGATTTGGGAAAGGACCTTGTCAATCTGCTTAGACCTCTGGTTCTTAACATTGCTATGGAGCTTAATTAAAATGCCACGCATGTAGGCTTTATATGCCGACCAAAGTACAAACCTATCCATACCCGGTTGGTTGTTCATTTCAAAATAAGAGTAGTGTTCAGTAGAGAGTTTTTGAACAATGTTTAGATCGGAGATGAGGGAAGAGTCAAGTCTCCATATTCTGGTAGTTCTTGGTCTACAGTTTCCTACAGTAAGGGAGATGGGTGCATGGTTCGACCATGTGATGGATCCATTCTCGGAGATTGTCACGTCCTGAAGGGTGAGTTTGTCAACAAGGAGGAAGTCAATGCGGGAGTATGAAAGTTGAGGTAAGGAGAAATAGGAGAAATCCCGTTCATTACTCTGTTAGCATCTCCATGGATCATAAAGATCGTTTGCTTGAAGAAAGGGGTGCAGATCAGTTCAATGCTTTCTAGGCGTGGATGTAGTATCCAAACTGGTATCTCCATCTATGTTGAAGTCATCTCCAATAAGAAGCCTTCCCTTATGAAGTCATGTTATTTTCTTGTATAGTTGTTTGTGGAATCTTAGTTGTCTTTTGTTCGGTCCATATATGTTGACCAACGTATAAGTGATTTGGTTTATGTCACATATGAGGATCAGAAAGCGGCCGCAGTGGTCCACGATTGATTGATGCAGTTTAAATTGTAGTGTGTTCCGTATGGCGGTGAGGACTCCACTTTTCTTCTTCTGATCTGAGGCCAAAAAAACCTGATTGAAATTTTTCAGAGTGAATCGGGGAGTTTTGGCATAGGCAAAATGCGTCTCTTGTACTAAGAGTATATCAGCTTTTTGGGTGTTGGCTTCTCTAAGGAGTGTAGATCTCTTCTGTGGGGAATTTAAACCCCTGGCATTGATAGAGACAATTTTAACCACCTCAATACAGGGCACTTTCACCCCCTTCCTGCCCAAACCATTTTTCAGCTTTCAGCGCTGTTGCACTTTGAATGACAACTGCGCGGTCATGTTACACTGTACCCAAATTACATTTTTATCATTTTTTCCCCACAAATAGAGCTTTCTTTTAGTGGTATTTGATCACCTCTGTGGTTTTTATTTATTGCGCTATAAACAAAAGAAGAGGGACAAGTTTGAAAAAACACAATATTTTTTATTCTTTGCTATAATAAATATCCAATTTTTTTTTAAAACAATTTTTCTCCTCAGTTTAGGCTGATATGTATTCTTCTACATACTTTTGGTAAAAAAAATTGCAATAAGCGTATATTGATTGGTTTGTGCAAAAGTTATAGCGTCTACAAAATAGGGGATTGATTTATAGCATTTTTATTATTTTATTGTTTTTACTACTTATGGCGGCGATCTGCGATTTTTATCACTGCGATATTGCGGCGGACATATCGGACACTTTTGACACATTTTTGGGACCATTCACATTTATACAGCGATCTGTGCTATAAAAATACATTGATTACTGTATAAATGTGACTGGCAGGGAAGGGGTTAACACTAGGGGGTGATCGAGGGGTTAACTGTGTGTCCTAGGGAGGTGATTCTAACTGTGGGGGGGGACTGACTGGGGGAGGTGACCGATCGCTGTCCCTATGTACAAGGGACACACATCGGTCTCCTCTCCTCTCTGACAGGACGTGGATCTGTGCTTACATACACAGATCCACAGTCCTGCTCGGTTGCTGGGCAATTGCGGGTGCCCGGCGGACATCGCGGTCCCGAGTGACGGGGTGGGCGTGCGCGCCCCCTAGTGGCTTGGAAGGGCGGTCACGCATGGCATGGTGAGTATTTTGCAGCTCTCATTTGTTTTTGAAAATGAAGAAAGACAAGAAAAAAAATGTTTTCTTTTTTCAATTTTCAAATCTTTGTGACAAAAAGTGAGGTCTGCAAAATATTCACTATACCTCTCAGCAAATAGCTTGGGGTGTCTACTTTCCAAAATAGGGTCATTTGGGGGGGTTTGTGCCACCTGGGCATTCCATGGCCTCCGAAACTGTGAGAGGCAGTGAAGAGTGAAATCAAAAATTTACGCCCTTAGAAAGCCTGAAGGCGGTGCTTGGTTTTCGGGGTCCCGTGCGCGGCTAGGCTCCCAAAAAGTCTCACACATGTGGTATCCCCGTACTCAGGAGAAGCAACAGGATGTATTTTGGGGTGTAATTTCACATATTCCCATGGCATGTTTGAGCAATATATCATTTAGTGACAACTTTGTGCAAAAAAAAAAAAAATTGTCTTTTTCCCACAACTTGTGTCACAATATAAAATATTCTATAGACTCGACATGCCTCTCAGCAAATAGCTTGGGGTGTCTACTTTCCAAAATGGGGTCATTTGGGGGGGTTTGAACTGTCCTGGAATTTTATGCACAACATTTAGAAGCTTATGTCACACATCACCCACTCTTCTAACCACAAGACAAAGCCCTTTCTGACACTTTTTGTTTACATGAAAAAATTACTTTTTTTTTGCAAGAAAATTACTTTGAACCCCAAACATTATATATTTTTTTTAAAGCAAATGCCCTACAGATTAAAATGGTGGGTGTTTCATTTTTTTTTTTTCACACAGTATTTGCGCAGCGATTTTTCAAACGCATTTTTTGGGGAAAAAACACTTTTTAAAATTTTAATGCGCTAAAACACACTATATTGCCCAAATGTTTGATGAAATAAAAAAGATGATCTTAGGCTGAGTACATGGATACCAAACATGATATGCTTTAAAATTGCGCACAAACATGCAGTGGCAACAAAATAAATACATTTTTAAAAGCCTTTAAAAGCCTTTACAGGTTACTACTTTAGATTTACAGAGGAGGTCTACTGCTAAAATTACTGCCCTCGATCTGACCTTCGCGGTGATACCTCACATGCATGGTGCAATTGCTGTTTACATTTGACGCCAGAACGACGCTTGCGTTCGCCTTAGTGCGAGAGCAGGGGGGGACAGGGGTGCTTTTTTTTTCTTTATTATTTTTTTGCTTTTTTATCTTATTTTTAAACTGCTCCTTTAATTTTTTTTTTTAATCATTTTTATTGTTATGTCAGGGAATGTAAATATCCCCTATGATAGCGATAGGTAGTTACAGGTACTCTTTTTTGAAAAAATTGGGGTCTATTAGACCCTAGATCTCTCCTCTGCTCTCAAAGCATCTGACCACACCAAGATCGGTTTGATAAAATGCTTTCCCAATTTCCCAATGGCGCTGTTTACATCCGGCGAAATCTAAGTCATGAAATGCTCGTAGCTTCCGGTTTCTTAGGCCATACAGATGTTTGAAGCCACTCTGGCCTCTGATCAGCTCTATGGTCAGCTGGCTGAATCACTGGCTGCATTCTCAGGTTCCCTGTTGAGACAGGAGAGCCAGAGAAAAACACGGAAGACGGTGGGGGGGGCATTCCTTCCCACTGCTTGTAAAAGCAGTCTAGAGGCTAATTAGCCACTAGGATTGCTTTTACATGAAAGCCGACCGCTGGCTGAAAAGAATGATACCAAGATGATACCTAAACCTGCAGGTATCATTCTGGTATAACCACTCAAAGTCGTGAATGGCGTACCTGAAGACAAAAAAATGGTTAACAATAAAACACAGTAAATGGTAAAGTATAAAAAATTGCATACCTGAAAAGCAAACGTGATAAAACATAATAACAATAAAACATTGCAGCATAGAATACAGTAAAAAAGAGCAGAACAATAGTGAGAGAATAGAGAGCGAGAGAACAATGAAACAACAACTATTTTTTTTTTTTATATATTTTTTTGTGTTTTTTTTTTTTTACAATTTTTTTGTAACTGTAACTTTTATAACTGTAACCGGTTCCAGGTTCGGGTCTCTCAAAATGTGATGGCATCTTAGGAGACCCTGTCAAAGTGTGCCTAGTCTGTGCAATGCTGTACCCTACGCTAATACTCAACTAGTGAATGGTAGCGTTCAAAACATTCACCAATGCAAAGACCAGGATTGTCAGGACAGGAGGGACAATAATAGTGGGTGTCACACCTATATCCGTGCTTGCTGCAGACACGACATCTTTTTTGGGGGGTTCGTTGGGTAGGGGTACTCGGGAGGACATAAAAATGCCTCTCATGCAGCCGACTGCATTTGGTTGGGGATGTGAATGGGGGAAGTATAGGTGCTGCAGAAGCGGTGGGTTCCCAATTAGGATTGGCGAATGCAGCAGGAAGGGCACTATGGGCACGACGGGCCTGTTTGTCTTCTTCTTGGTGGCAGCGGGACACTACTTGTGCTTGCCACCTCATCAGCTTGAACTGCACTTATAGGACTCGCCAAGGTTAAAACCTTTATTAGGTAGTATACGGGGGTCCCTGACGCTATAAAACGCTGACGGCGAACCTAAATATTTACCTCCCTAACTAGCGTCACCAGTGACACTAATACAGCGATCAGAAAAACAATTGCTTAGTGACACTGGCGACGGGGGGTGATCAAGGGGTTAAAACTTTATTAGGGGGGTTAGGGGGGTACCCTAGACCTAAAGGGGGCTAACACTAACTGCCCTACCACACTAACTGTCACAAACTGACACCAATGCAGTAATCAGAAAAAAAAACTGCTTGGTGTCAGTGTGACAGGGGGGGGGTGATTGTGTGCCTGGCATGTTTTACTGTGTGTGTGTTTTACACTCACATTGATGTCTTCTCTCCTCTGCGCCAGAACGGAAAATACAGAGCCGAGGAGAGATGATATAATTTCCTCTGCTGCTGTTTACTATACAGCAGCAGAGAAATGATCTCATTGGCCGGGAGCGGTCGCAAGGGGGGCCACGAATGGATTGCCTCCCCCTCACCTCCGATCGCCGGGGGAGAAATACCGACCGCCTCGGGCACCGGGGGGGTCCGATCGGACCCTCCGCCCACGGGAGGCAGATCACGTACAGGTACATGATTCTGCCTGCCCGTGCCATTCTGCCGACGTATATCGTCGTGAGGTGGTCGGCAAGTGGTTAAAAAGGGAGAGCCCAGTAACAAAAGGGACCTGGGCTCAATGTGCAGAAACTACTGCAAACAAACACCAGGGGGGAGAGAACTTTTGTCCACAATGTGGGACAGGGATCTCTTAACAGGCAGGCACGTAATGGATAGAGACGTTACAGTTTCCCAGCCATTTAGTGGGTATGTAGAAGAGTATGGGTTGTGGCTGTCAGGGATCTGGAGGTTCTCCTCCGGTCTCCATATGTATTGGAAGGTGAGCAGAAGGGCACAGCCTTTCCTCCGGGATGATGTGCCAGTTTCTCAGAAGTGTAAGACCCATAGAGAGGGTATGCACTACGTGAGTTTTGTTTTGATGGGTAATGAGTAGTTTAGTGGGGAAGCCCCATTTATAGGGGATCTTATGACTCTGAAATGCTTTGGTTATAGTTACCAGCTGTCTACGATTTTCCATTGTTGCTTTGGATAAATCAGCATACAGAGCAATGTTGGTGAAAGGGTCAGGGAGTCTCGTTGCTCATTTAGGTGCGTACATGACTTTTTCTTTTACAGTGAAAAAGTGCATGGGGGCCAAAACATCCCTGGGTGTGGAAGTAGGAAGGTGAGGAAGGTGTGTGCCCTGTCAATTTCCATGTCACGGGTAGTCAGGTCAGGCAAAAGGGCACGCATCAGGGATTGCAAAATTGTACTAGATCCGATTGTTGGATCGACTCTGGGATATTACAGAATTTAATATTATTTCATCTGGAGCGGTCTTCCAGGTCTGCGAGCTTCAGATTAATTATTTGAAGTTCATCTTCATGATCCGCAAAGCCATCCACTAGCTCATTGTAAGCAGATAATAAATCTCCCATTTTAGCATCGATTTGTGTTATGGCTTGATCATGCTAATTAATGGTTAATATTAGTGAGGAGTAGGGATGAGCTTCGAGTTCGAGTCAAACTCATGTTCGACTTGAACATCGGCTGTTCGCAAGTTCGCCGAACAGCGAACAATTTGGGGTGTTCGCGGCAAATTCGAATGCCGCAGAACACCCTTTAAAAGTCTATGGGAGAAATCAAAAGTGCTAATTTTAAAGGCTTATATGCAAGTTATTGTCATAAAAAGTGTTTGGGAACCTGGGTCCTGCCCCAGGGGACATGGATCAATGCAAACAAAAGTTTTAAAAATGGCCGTTTTTTTCAGGAGCAGTGATTTTAATAATGCTTAAAGTGAAACAATAAAAGTGTAATATCCCTTTAAATTTCGTAGCTGGGGGGTGTCTATAGTATGCATGTAAAGGGGCGCATGTTTCCCGTGTTTAGAACAGTCTGACAGCAAAATTACATTTCAAAGGAAAAAAAGTCATTTAAAACTACTCGCAGCTATTAATGCATTGCCGGTCTGACAATACACATAGAAGTTCATTGATAAAAACGCCATGGGAATTCCCCACAGGGGAACCCCGAACCAAAATAAAAAAAAAAAAATGACGTAGGGGGTCCCCCTAAATTCCATACCAGGCCCTTCAGGTCTGGTATGGATATTAAGGGGAACCCCGGCCAAAATTTAAAAAGAAAATGACGTGGGGGTCCCCCTAAATTCCATACCAGGCCCTTCAGGTCTGGTATGGATATTAAGGGGAACCCTGCACCAAAATAAAAAAAAAAACGGCGTGGGGTCCCCCCAAAAATCCATAACAGACCCTTATCCGAGCACGCAACCTGGCAGGCCGCAGGAAAAGAGGGGGGACGAGAGAGCGCCCCCCCTGAACCATACCAGACCACATGCCCTCAACATTGGGAGGGTGCTTTGGGGTAGCCCCTCAAAACACCTTGTCCCCATGTTGATGAGGACAAGGGCCTCATCCCCACAACCCTGGCCGGTGGTTGTGGGGGTCTGCGGGCGGGGGGCTTATCGGAATCTGGAAGCCCCCTTTAACAAGGGGACCCCCACATCCCAGCCCTCCCCCTGTGTGAAATGGTAAGGGGGTACAAAAGTACCCCTACCATTTCACTTAAAAAGTGTCAAAAATGTTAAAAATGACAAGAGACAGTTTTTGACAATTCCTTTATTTAAATGCTTCTTCTTTCTTCTATCTTCCTTCATCTTCTTCTTCTTCTGGTTCTTGTGGCTCTTCTGGTTCTTCCTCCAGTGTTCTCATCCAGCATCTCCTCCGCGGCGTCTTCTATCTTCTTCTCCTCGGGCCGCTCCTCACCCATGGCATGGGGGGAGGCTCCCGATCTTCTCTTCATCTTCTTCTCTTCTTCATCTTCTTCTCTTCTTCATCTTCTTCTCCGGCCGCTCCGCACCCATGCTGGCAAGGAGGGAGGCTGTGTGTCGCTTCTCCTCGTCTGACGGTTCTTAAATAATAGGGGCGGGGCTAACTGGTGACCCCGCCCCCCTCTGACGCACGGTGACTTGACGGGACTTTCCTGTGGCATCACGGGGAATGCCACAGGGAAGTCCCGTCATGTCCCCGTGCGTCAGAGAGCTGGGCGGGTCACCGGGTGGCCCCGCCCCCCATTACTTAAGAACCGTCAGAAGAGGAGAAGCGTCACACAGCGGGAGCCTCCCTCCAGTTTTGTGCGTTACTGTCAGTTTAACGCCATATCATTTTGTGTGTCTTACTGCCAGTTTAACGCCATATAGTTTTGAGCATTACTGCCAGTTTGACGTCATATCGTTCTATCTGCGTTACTGCCAGTTTAACGCCATAGTGTTTGGCGTGCATTACTGTCAGTTTAACTCCATTTACTTCTGTGTGTGTTACTGCCAGTTTAACGCCATATAGTTTTGCGTGCGTTATTGCCAGTTTAACACATATGTTTTGTGTGCATTACTGCCAGTTTAACACCATATAGTTTTGCATGCATTACTACCAGTTTAACACCATATAGTTTTGTGCTGCCAGTTTGATATCTTATAGTTCTGTCTGCGTTACTGCCAGTTTAAGGCCAAATAGTTGTGTGCGTTACTGCCAGTTTAATACCATTTACTTCTGTCTGCGTTACTGCTAGTTTAAAGCCATATAGTTTTGCGTGCGTTACTGCCAGTTTAACGTCATATCGTTTTGTGTGCGTTATTACCAGTTTAACGCCATATAGTTTTGCGTGCATTACTGCCAGTTTAACGCCATATAGTTTTGGGAGTTACTTCCAGTTTAACGCCATATAGTTCTGTGTGCGTTACTACCAGTTTAACACGATTCACTTCTGTGTGCTTTACTGCCAGTTTAACGCCATATCGTGTTGTGTGCGTTACTGCCAGTTTAACGTCATAGTGTTTGGCATGCGTTACTGCAAGTTTAACACCACATAGTTCTGTGCGTTACTGCCAGTTTAATGCCATATAGTTCTGTGTTTGTTCTGCCAGTTTAACGCCATATAGTTTTGTGCGTTATTGCCAGTTTAACGCCATATAGTTCTGTGTGCTGTACTGCCAGTTTAACGCCATATAGTTTTGTGCGTTACAGTCCGTTTAACGCCATATCGTTTTGTGTGTGTTACTGCCAGTTTAAAGCCATATAGTTTTGTGCATTACTGCCAGTTTAACACCATATAGTTCTGTATGCATTACTGCCAGTTTAAAGCCATATAGTTTTGAACGTTACTGTCAGTTTGACATTGTAACAAGCCCCTTGCTCGCTCGTTTCCACTCTCCCTACACTCCTCTGCAGCTATTGAATCAGATTGCAACGTCTGATGGTTCGGTCATCCAATGGTCCGGGACTAGAACCAAAGCTCTGTGCCATTCTAGTCCAGTTGTGATAGCTCAGAACAAACACCAGGTAGGCTGTATGTAAGTTCAAACAGGAATCTATCTTTATTGACAAAATACAGGCTTTTATACACTCAAAGTGGAAGTGCAGACCTCCTGCTCATATTACTCTAACAATACAGCTGTAACCTAATTAACCTAGTTAACATGAGCTAATTAACTAATCCCTTTAGACAGCCTAGATGACTCAGACATGACCGTTAGGCCAGACTGGCCGTCTTGTAGTTCAGAATATCCAATCAACATTATCACAATCAACACAATCAATCAACACAATCAACATTCACACATTAGCAGAGTTAATTAACACAAATAACAATGGGGATCTAATGACACTTAGATCCCATAGTAAAATTATTTACAATACACATTTTAGCAGACAATAGACAGACAGGTGTTGGAATTTACATCAGCATTTCCTAACAGTATCTGTCCCAGCATTATGAATCAGCCACTATTCCAATATGGCAAATCCAGGGTCCCCAGACATACAGCTCACAAAGAACACCATTCCCCCAAATGCAAGGGCCCCTGATCGATCGGCAAGAGGCCAGCACACAGCCCCCTCCAAAAGTCTCCCTCCCGGCTAGGTCTGTCACACTTCTCCCCTTTCAGCAGGAGACTAACACAGGAGGAGAACCCAGACGGGTTTACTCCGAAGTTAGTCAGTAGTTCCAGTCCTCTAATGCCTGTACCCACACAGTACCCCAAACAAATTGTTCCAAACAAAGCATTACTCACCCAGCCAACCACTGCCTCTCTCAGAGAACATAGCTGCCGCTGGGGAGAGGCCTGGACTGGCCCTTCTCCCTGGAGTCCTTTCTGCCGCTGGAGAGAAGACAGGGTGTCTGGGCTCACTCCGTCATGCTGTTGGGGATCTGGGCCGACTGCCCAGCATCCATGGGGTATACAGGTGAAGAGTGAAGTCCCATCCACCTTCACAGGACATCCATCCTCTGTTAGTTGAGGGCAGAGTCCAGCAGTACTCGACCCTGTTGCCAGCCCTTCTGCTGGAAACCCCACACCATCTGCTCTGGCTAACTGTTGGGGAGGGACGACGAACACCTCATCTCCCTTCTCCCCCTGTATCCTGATCTGCTGCTGGGAAGTGAACACCTCCTTCTCACCCTGAGCCTCCGGAACTGCCGCAGGTGTAGGGCAGAGATCTTGGACCCTTTGTCCGGTTGCCAGCGCTTCAGCTGGGGAAGTTCCTTGTAACTTCACAGATACTTCTGTTTGTGCTGGGCAGAGCATAGTGAAGTTGGGCCCTAATAACAGCTCCTCTTCTGCTGGAGGCTCACCAGGTTGTTCTTCCTCAGCAGAAAAGTCTATCAAATCCCCTGTCTCTGCAACTGGTGTCTGGGGATAAAGGTTCACCATCTCCTGTCCCTGGAACCCAGAAGATGCTATTAGTGCTGGGCAGAGCACAGTGAAGTTTGGCCCTAATAACAGCTCTTCTTCTGCTGGAGGCTCACCAGGTTGTTCTTCCTCAGCAGAAAAGTCTATCAAATCCCCTGTCTCTGCAACTGGTGTCTGGGGATAAAGGTTCACCATCTCTTCTCCGTGGAACCCAGAAGATGCTATCAGTGCTTGGCAGAGGTTAGCAGAGCTCTGCCCTGTTGTCAGCACTTCAGGTATGGGGACGGCAATCTTCAGATTTTCCACTGCCGATTCTCTGGCATTCTGCTGGACAGGCACATTCCTCCATCCAAGATCATCCAATGCAGAAACAGGTTCATCAAGGTCAGTCAGCACTTGCTGCATCCGCCATAAGACCTCCGCCTCCATAGCTGCGGGGGCAGGTTGGCAAAGTACACCGTTACTCTGCCACATTGTCAACTCTTCGGCCAGGATTTCAGAGTTGTCAACTGGCATTTCATGATAGTCCCAGGCAAAGGGAGCACCACCCTGCTGCTGAGCAGAGTCTAACAGCTGTTTGTAGGCGATCTCCAACTCCCATTCCTGAATGGCCAGAAACTCCAAATCTTCCAGTGCCCAGTGCACTTCTGAGACATTCAGTCTCCGCTCTCTGTGCTTCATTATTTCCTCTAAACACCACTCCCGATCACTTCCAAAGTCAGGGTCCCTGGACAGCCTCCAGTATAACAATCCCAGGCCATCATAGTCAAAGCCTTCCGTGGGGCTGTCATCCGCTGTCCATGGGCACACTTGGGCTACATACCACTGGAGGGCTCTGTAGCTCTCGTCCAACCGCATTTCTGCCCGGATCAGCCTGCTTAACTCGGCTGTCCACTCCTGGTTCGGCTGTTCCCCCAAAAACAGCATTCGCACTTCATACTGCGACCAGTACCTCACATGGACGGAGGGGAGAATTTTTCCCTGGTGTCGCTGCTCGCGGGCTAGCGCTTCCTTCCAGAGCTCACAGCGGACAGAATCAAACCATTCTAGCAGGACCTGCTCTGATACTGGTCCTCTGTGCTGTATCTCCTCTCGCAACCTCCTTCTGAATTCCTCATCCATGGTGGCTGGTATTTCTCCTCTCCTGCTATCCTGCTACCTTGGATCCAGGTGATTGTTTGGATGTGTTCACGGCAAGGAAGCACGATCCCACCATTCCCTCCACGGCTCTCAAGTAAGTCTTTCAGCGTGGCTCTCCTGCAGGCTGGTTTGGAGTGTCCCAGTAACTGGAGAGCAAATCCCACGGCTGCCAACCAATGTAACGAGCCCCTTGCTCGCTCAGTTCCACTCTCCCGACACTCCTCTGCAGCTATTGAATCAGATTGCAACGTCTGATGGTTCGGTCTTCCAATGGTCCGGGACTAGAACCACAGCTCTGTGCCGTTCTAGTCCAGTTGTGATAGCTCAGAACAAACACCAGGCAGGCTGTATGTAAGTTCAAACAGGAATCTATCTTTATTGACAAAATACAGGCTTTTATACACTCAAAGTGGAAGTGCAGACCTCCTGCTCATATTACTCTAACAATAAATCTGTAACCTAATTAACCTAATTAACATGAGCTAATTAACTAATCCCTTTAGACAGCCTAGATGACTCAGACATGACCGTTAGGCCAGACTGGCCGTCTTGTAGTTCAGAAAATCCAATCAACATTATCACAATCAACATAGACTCTTCTTCACACATTAGCAGAGTTAATTAACACAAATAACAATGGGGATCTAATGACTCTTAGATCCCATAGTAAACTTATTTACAATACACATTTTAGCAGACAATAGACAGACAGGTGTTGGAATTTACATCAGCATTTTCTAACAGTATCTGTCCCAGCATTATGAATCAGCCACTATTCCAATATGGCAAATCCAGGGTCCCCAGACATACAGCTCACAAAGAACACCGTTCCCCCAAATGCAAGGGCCCCCGATCGATCGGCAAGAGGCCAGCACACAGCCCCCTCCAAAAGTCTCCCTCCCGGCTAGGTCTGTCACAGACATCATATAGTTCTGTCTGCGTTACTGCCAGTTTAACGCCATATAGTTTTGTTCGTTACTGCCAGTTTAACGCCATTTACTTCTATGTGCGTTACTGCCAGGTTAACGCCATATAGTTTTGCGTACGTTACTGCCAGTTTCACGCCATATTGTTTTGTGTGCGTTACTGCCAGTTTAACGCCATATAGTTTTGCGTGCATTACTGCCAGTTTAACCCCATATAGTTTTGTGCGTTACTGCCAGTTTGACATCTTATAGTTCTGTGTGCGTTACTGCCAGTTTAACGCCATTTAGTTTTGTGTGTTACTGCCAGTTTAATGGCATTTACTTCTGTCTGCGTTACTGCCAGTTTAACGCCATATAGTTTTGCGTGCGTTACTGCCAGTTTAACGTCATATCGTTTTGTGTGCGTTATTGCCAGTTTAACGTCATATAGTTTTGCGTGCATTACTGCCAGTTTAACGCCATATAGTTTTGTGAGTTACTTCCAGTTTAACGCCATATAGTTCTGTGTGCGTTACTACCAGTTTAACACGATTCACTTCTGGGTGCTTTACTGCCAGTTTAACGCCATATGATTTTGTGTGCGTTACTGCCATTTTAACGTCATAGTGTTTGGCGTGCATTACTGCCAGTTTAACGCCACATAGTTCTGTGTGCATTACTGCCAGTTTAACGTCATATAGTTCTGTGTGCTGTACTGTCAGTTTAGTGCATTACTGCCAGTTTAACACCATATAGTTCTGTGTGCATTACTGCCAGTTTAACGTCATATAGTTCTGTGTGCTGTACTGTCAGTTTAGTGCCTTACTGTCAGTTTAACGCCATATCATTTTGTGTGCGTTTCTGCCAGTTTAACGCCATATAGTTTTGTGCATTACTGCCAGTTTAACACCATATAGTTCTGTGTGCATTACTGCCAGTTTAATGCCATATAGTTCTTTGTGCTGTACTGCCAGTTTAACGCCATATAGTTTTGTGCGTTACTGTCAGTTTAACGCCATATCGTTTTGTGTGTGTTACTGCCAGTATAACGCCATATAGTTTTGTGCATTACAGTCCGTTTAACGCCAAATCATTTTGTGTATTTTACTGCCAGTTTAATGCCATATAGTTTTGTGCATTACTGCCAGTTTAACACCATATAGTTCTGTGTGCATTACTGCCAGTTTAAAGCCATATAGTTTCCAGCGTTACTTCCAGTTTGACGTCATATAGTTCTGTCTGCATTACTGCTAGTTTAACGCCATATAGTTTTGTTCATTACTGACAGTTTAATGCCAATTACTTCTGTGTGTGTGACTGCCAGTTTAACGCCATATAGTTTTGCGTGCGTTACTGTCAGTTTAACACCATATTGTTTTGTGTACGTTACTGCCAGTTTAACGCCATATTGTTTTGCTTGCATTACTGCCAGTTTTACGCCATATAGTTTTGTGAATTACTGCCAGTTTAACGCCATATAGTTCGGTGTGTGTTACTGCCAGTTTAACATCATTTACTTCTGTTTGCTTTACTGCCAGTTTAACGCCATATAGTTCTGTGTGCAGTACTGCCAGTTTAACGCCATTTAGTTTTGTGCGTTACTGTCAGTTTAGTACCATATCATTTTGTGTATGTTACTGCCAGTTTAACGCCATATCGTTTTGTGCATTACTGCCAGTTCAACGCCATATGGTTTGCGTGCATTGCTACCAGTTAAACGCCATATAGTTTTGTGCGTTACTGCCCGTTTAATTCCATTTACTTCTTTGTGCGTTACTGACAATTTAACACCATATAGTTCTGTGTGCGGTACGGCCCGTCTAACGCCATAGAGTTTTGTGCGTTACTGCTAGTTTAACGCCATATAGTTTTGCGTGCGTTACTGACAGTTTAACATCATATCATTTTGTTTGCATTATTGCCAGTTTAACACCATATGGTTTTGCATGCTTTACTGTCAGTTTAACGCCATATAGTTTTGTGAGTTACTTCCAGTTTAACGCGATTTACTTTTGTGTGCTTTACTGCCAGTTTAATGCCATATCGTTTTGTGTGCGTTAGTGCCAGTTTAACATCATAGTGTTTGGCGTGCATTACTGCCAGTTTAACACCATATAGTTCTGTATGCTGTACTGCCAGTTTGATGTCATATAGTTCTGTCTGCGTTACTGCCAATTTAACGCCATATAGTTTTGTTAGTTACTGCCAGTTTAACACCATTTACTTCTGTGTGCATTACTGCCAGTTTAACGCCATATAGTTTTGTGTGTTACTGCCAGTTCTGTGTGTGTTACTGCCAGTTTGACTCTATTTACTTCTGTGTGCGTTACTGCCAGTTTAACGTCATATTGTTTGGCGTGCGTTACTGCCATTTTAATGCCATACAGTTTTGTGCTTTACTGCCAGTTTAACACCATATGGTTCTGTGTGTGTTACTGCCAGTTTAACTCCATTTACTTATGTGTGCGTTACTGCCAGTTTAACATCATATAGCTCTGTCTGCATTACTGCCAGTATAACGCCACATAGTTTTGTGCAGTTCTGCTAGTTTAACGCCATATAGTTTTGCGTGTGTTACTGCCAATTCAAAGCCACATAGTTTTGCGTGTGCTACTGCCAGTTTAACACCATATTGTTTTGTGTGTGTTACTGCCAGTTTAACACCATATAGTTTTGCATCCATTACTGCCAGTTTAATGCCATATAGTTTTGTGCATTACTGCCAGTTTAATGCCATATCGTTTTGTGTGCATTACCGCCAGTTTAACACCATATTGTTGGGTGTGCATTACTGCCAGTTTAACGCAATATAGTTCTGTTTGTTACTGCCAGTTTAACGCCATATAATTCTGTGTGCGTTACTGCCAGTTTAACGCCATATAGTTTTGTGCATTACTGCTAGTTTAATGCCATTTCATTTTAAATGCGTTACTGCCTGTTTAACGCCATATAGTTTTGTGCGTTACTGCCAGTTTAACGCCATCTACTTCTGTGTGCGTTACTGCCAGTTTAACGCCATATAGTTTTGTGTGTGTTACTGCCAGTTTAACATCATATTGTTTTGTGTGCGTTATTGCCAGTGTAACGCCATATAGTTTTGCGTGCATTACTGCCAGTTTAACACCATATAGTTCTGTGTGCTTTACTGCCAGTTTAACACCATATAGTTCTGTGTGCAATACTGCCAGTTTAATGCCATATTGTTTTGTGCATTAAAGCCAGTTTGACGTCATATAGTTCTGTCTGCGCTACTGCCAGTTTAATGCCATATAGTTTTGTGCGTTACTGCCATATAGTTCTGTGTGCGTTACTGCCAGTTTAACACAATTTACTTCTATGTGCATTATTGCCAGTTTAACGCCATATAGTTCTGTGTGCATTACTGCCAGTTTAACGCCATATCATTGTGTGTGCATTACTGCCAGTTTAAACCATATCGTTTGGCATGCGTTACTGCCAGTTTAACGCCATATCATTTTGCATGTATAAAAGTATTCTTTCAATGGCAGTCATTTTCAGTGTGATTTCGGCATGGAGAGAGATAGAACAAGTTCAGTGCTATTAGTCGGTTAGTGTGCTATACTGTGATATTTTGCTTCAATTGTTTCAATTGTCAGTGTAGAATGTTAGTTTACTGTCAGTCTAGGGATAGTGTGAGTGTAGTGAGCAGGACCATCATTCAGCTTTGCATAGTGTGCAGCTAGAATAGGGACAGCTCAGATAGTACCACTGTAGTGTAGTGAGACCGTTTCAGTAATCTTGACATTAGTGTATAGCTAGAGTAGGGAAAGTTCAGATAGCATCAGTGTAGTGATAGTTGAACACCATCTATTTGTTTGCGTTACTGCCAGTTTAAAGCCATTTACTTTTGTGTGCATTACTGCCAGTTTAACGTCATTTACTTCTGTGTGCAATACTGCCAGTTTAACGCCATATAGTTCTGTGTGCGTTACTGCCTGTTTAACACCATACCGTTTTGTGTGCATTACTGCCAGTTTAACGCCATGTTGTTTTGCGTGCGTTACTGTCAGTTTAACCCCATATAGTTTTGCGTGCAATACTGCCAGTTAAATGCCATATTGTTTTGTGTATGTTACGGCTAGTTTTATGCCATATAGTTTTGCATGTTTTACTGCCAGTTTAACGCCATATAGTTTTGTGCATTACTGCCAATTTAACGCCATATGGTTCTGTGTGCCTTACTGCCAGTTTAACGCCATGTACTTCTTTGTGCATTACTGCCAGTTTAACACCATATAGTTCTGTGTGCGCTACTGCCAGTTTAACGCCATTTAGTTTTGTGCGTTACTGCCAGCTTAATGCCATTTACTTCTGTGTGTGTTACTATCAGTTTAACGCCATATAGTTTTGTATGCGTTACTGCCAGTTTAACATCATATCGTTTTGTTTGAGTTATTGCCAGTTTAAAGCCATATAGTTTTGCGTGCATTACTGCCAGTTTAACACCATATAGTTCTGTGTGCATTACTGCCAGTTTAACGCCATATAGTTTTGTGCATTAATGCCAGTTTGACGTCATATAGTTCTGTCTGCGCTACTGCCAGTTTAACGCCATATAGTTTTGTGCGTTACTGCCATATAGTTCTGTGTGCGTTACTGCCAGTTTAACACGATTTACTTCTGTGTGGGTTACTGCCAGTTTATTGCCATATAGTTCTGTGTGCATTACTGCCAGTTTAACGCCATATAGTTTTGTGCGTTACTGCCAGTTTAACATCATATAGTTCTGTGTGCATTACTGCCAGTTTAACACCATATAGTTTTGTGCATTAATGCCAGTTTGACGTCATATAGTTCTGTCTGCGCTACTGCCAGTTTAACACCATATAGTTTTTATGCGCTACTGCCATATAGTTCTGTGTGCGTTACTGCCAGTTTAACACGATTTACTTCTGTGTGCATTACTGCCAGTTTAACACCATATAGTTCTGTGTGCTTTATTGCCAGTTTAACGCCATGTAGTTTTGTGCGTTACTACCAGTTTAACACCATATAGTTCTGTGTATTAATGCCAGTTTGAAGTCATATAGTTCTGTCTGCACTACTGCCTGTTTAACGCCATGTAGTTTTGTGCTTAACTGCCATATAGTTCTGTGTGCATTACTGCCAGTTTAACACAATTTACTTCTGTGTGCATTACTTCCAGTTTAACACCATATAGTTCTGTGTGCATTACTGCCAGTTTAACGCCATATAGTTCTGTGTGCATTACTGCCAGTTTAACACCATATAGTTTTGTGCGTTACTGCCAGTTTAACACCATATAGTTCTGTGTGCATTACTGCCAGTTTAACACCATATAGTTCTGTGTGCATTACTGCCAGTTTAACGCTAATAGTTTTGTGCATTAATGCCAGTTTGATGTCATATAGTTCTGTCTGCGCTACTGCCATTTTAACGCCATATAGTTTTGTGCATTACTGCCATATAGTTCTGTGTGCGTTACTGCCAGTTTAACACAATTTACTTCTGTGTGCTTTACTGCCAGTTTAACGCCATATAGTTCTGTGTGCTTTACTGCCAGTTTAACGCCATATAGTTTTGTGCTTTACTGCCAGTTTAACACCATATAGTTCTGTGTGCATTACTTGCCAGTTTAACGCCATATAGTTTTGTGCATTAATGCCAGTTTGACGTCATATAGTTCTTTCTGCGCTACTGCCAGTTTGACACCATATAGTTTTGTGTGTTACTGCCATAAAGTTCTGTGTGCGTCACTGCCAGTTTAACACGATTTACTTCTGTGTGCATTACTGCCAGTTTAATGCCATATAGTTCTGTATGCATTACTGCCAGTTTAACGCCATATCATTTTTGTGCGTTACTGCCAGTTTAACACCATATCGTTTGGCATGCATTACTGCCAGTTTAACGCCATATAGTATATTGTTTGGCGTGCGTTACTGCCATTTTAACGCCATACAGTTTTGTGCTTTACTGCCAGTTTAACACCATATAGTTCTGTGTGTGTTACTGCCAGTTTAACTCCATTTAGTTATGTGTGCATTACTGCCAGTTTAACGCCATATCATTTGGCGTGCGTTAGTGCCAGTTTAACGCTTATCGTTTTGGGTGTATAAAAGTATTCTTTCAATGGCAGCCATTTTCAGTGTTATTTTGGCATGGAGAGAGATAGAACAGGGCCCTGTTCAGGGCTATTAGTCAGTGTGCTATACTGTGCTATTTTGCTTCAATTGTCAGTGTAGAATATTAGTTTAGTGTCAGTCTAGGGATAGTGTGAGTGTAGTGAGGAGGACCATCATTCAGCTTTGCATAGTGTCAGACTTACACATACCTGACTGACGAACCTGGTATAGCAGGGGAGGCCTCCCGTATGTATCTGGTTCCCAGCCCCTGGTAGTGTAAACAGAAGGCACAGGAGCGCAGAGTGGTAAGAGAGCCTGGCAGGTGACTTGCGGAGGTAAGGCCCAGGATCCTGATGCGTATGGTCTGGAAGTCCTAGAAAGTAAGGGTCTAGGCAGCTGGTGCAGAGCAAAGTGAGCTGGTCCGGTCACAGGCAGAGTTGGCAACAAATGGTAAGCGAGGTACAGAGGAGCAGGCAGGCTCAAAGTCCGGGTCACAGGCAGGGTTGGCAGCAGGCGGGCAGCATGGTACAAAGGAGTAGGCAGAGTCGTAGTCAAGGAAAGCCATGGTCAGGTGCAGGCGGATAACAAGAGGAGTCCAAAGGCAGGCCGGGGTCACTTAGGTGATCAAACAGGAAGCAAACAGGAAACATAGTTACATAGTAGGTGAGGTTGAAAAAAGACACACGTCCATCAAGTCCAACCTATGTGTGTGATTATGTGTCAGTATTACATTACATATCCCTGTATGTTGCGATCATTCAGGTGATTATCTAATAGTTTCTTGAAGCTATCAATGCTCCCCGCTGAGACCACCGCCTGTGGAAGGGAATTCCACATCATTGCCGCTCTTACAGTAAAGAACCCTCTACGTAGTTTAAGGTTAAACCTCTTTTCTTCTAATTGTAATGAGTGGCCCCGAGTCTTATTAAACAGGAAGTCAGGAACTGGGAGCTGCAGATCGGGCAGCACCGAGCAGAAGATTCCAGCAGACTAAATAGGGTGGCTGGCGCCAAGCGCTGTGCGCGCTCCCGCACGCCCGCACAGCGGCGCAGGTCCGGCGCGAACCGGCACACACTGGAGCGCCCAATAGCCAATCTATTCGGAGAACTCCTCTGACAGTGCCCCCTCCTAAAGGGCGGCCTCCGGACACCCATTTGGGCCAGTCTATCAGCGTGAGCATTCCAGAAGTCTCTTAAAAGTTCCTTAGCGTGCAGATTGCCTTCTGGTTCCCAGGAGTTATCTTCTGGTCCATACCCCCTCCATTTGATCAAATATTGGACTTGATCATGTCTCTTCCTGCAGTCCAGGATTGCTTCCACCTCAAACTCTGTCTCGTTGTCCACAATTACAGGTTCAGGTGGGCCGGTATTATGACCGGAAAGGAATTGGGAATAGCAGGTTTCAGCAAGGATACGTGGAAGACTGGGTGAACTTTTAATGTATTGGGTAGATCCAGTTCATAGGTCACATCATTAATTTTCCTTTTGATTGGAAAGGGACCCATGAATTTGGGACCCAACTTCTTTGAGGGACAGGACAACTTTAAGTTGAGGGTGGACAAACAAACCTGGTTGCCAGGTTCCAGAATGAGTTCTCCACGCTTCTTCCTATCGAACATCCTTTTATTATATTCTTGGGTTTTAGCCATGGTTTCGCGTAGTAATTTATTATTGGTGACAAAGAAGTCCATTGTTTCAGAAGCTGCAGGAATAGAGCACTCGGGTAAGGTTTCAGGCAGGAATGACGGGTGAAAGCCATAATTGGCGAAGAATGGTGTCTGTTTAATGGCTGAGTGCAGAGTTGTTGTATGCAAACTCAGCAATAGGCAGAAGAGAGACCCAATCGTTCTGTGAGAAGGTGGAAAAGCATCGGAGGTATTGCTCCAGGGTTTGGTTAGTTCTCTCTGTCTGCCCGTTTGTCTGGGGGTGATAGGCAGATGAGAATGCCAACTCAATTTCAAGTGACCCACAGAGAGCCTTCCAGAACCTGGAAGTGAACTGCACACCTCTATCGGAGACTATACTTGATGGTACTCCATGTAATCTTACGATTTCTCTGACAAACATTTTTGCAGTTTCCACCGCAGAAGGTGTACCTTTCATGGGTAAAAAATGAGCCATCTTAGACAGTCTATCTACAATGACAAAAATGGAGGAAAAACCCTATGCCAGGGGGAGTTCTACGATGAAGTCCATCGCAATCATTTTCCAGGGTCTTTCTGGAACGGGTAGAGGTTTTAATAGACCCCAAGCCTTTGTCCGACTATTCTTGCTCCGAGCACAGGTGGTGCAGGACTCCACATAACTTTTACAATCCTTTACCAGTTGGGGCCACCAAAATGTACATTGCACCAGCTCTGTCGTCTTCAGTACGCCAAAATGCCCCGCTAACTTATGATCATGGCAAAGTTCGAGTACTGCCACTCTTAGACTCTCTGGGACCAAGATCTTGTCTTTGTACCAGAACAACCCATTTTGCAAGCTTACGTTGACTTCCATAGGTGGGGACAGATTCCTGGAGACCTGTTTAATTTGGGATATGATATCCCCCTGTAGCATCAGAAAATTTCCAGCAGGAAGGATGGTGTCAGAAGGTAAAGGTTCTTCGGAATCCTGGAACATGCAGGATAATGCGTCCGACTTAGTGTTCTTAGAGCCAGGTCTGTACGTGATGTGAAACTGGAACCTAGAGAAGAACAGAGCCCACCTTGCCTGCCGAGGTCTCAGTCTCTTGGCTGTTCTCAAGTATTCAAGGTTCTTATGGTTGGTATAGACCAAAATGGGATGTGCAGCACCCTCTAGGAGATAACGCCACTCTTCCAATGCGGCCTTAATAGCTAGAACCTCTCTGTCTCCAATGTCGTAGTTCCTTTCCGCAGTGGAGAGTTTCCGAGAAAAAAAAGCCACTGGATAAAGCAGAGACTTGGCACCTTGCCGCTGAGAGAGTACTGCCCCCACTGCAACCTCTGAAGCGTCCACTTCAAGGACGAAAGGTAAGGCAGGGTTTGGATGCTTCAGGATGGAGGCAGAGATGAACAACTTTTTAAGCTTGTCAAAGGCAGATTGCGCCTCGGTAGACCAACAGAAACGGTTCCCTTGCTTGGTTATTTCAGTAATTGGTGTAATAATTGTAGAGAAGTCTTTAATAAATTTGCGATAAAAGTTGGCGAAGCCAATAAAGCGTTGGACCCATTTTTATCGTAGGGAGCGGGCCAGTCGAGGATAGCTGCCACTTTTTGCGGATCCATTTTAATGCCGTCACTAGAAATGATTAGGCCGAGGAACTGGATGCATTGGCGTTCAAATTCGCACTTTTCTAATTTGGCATAAAGTTCATGCTGCCTGAGCCGGGTTAGTACATTTTGGACATGCCTGCGATGTTCGATGACTGAGGAGGAGAAGATCAAAATATCATCTAGATATACTATAACGTATAAGTCCAGGAGGTCACGGAAAATATCATTAATGAAGTGCTGAAACATTGCAGGTGCATTGCACAGACCAAAGGGCATAACAAGATATTCAAAGTGCCCGAACCGGGTACGGAAGTCAGTTTTCCATTCATCTCCCTCTCTGATGTGGATTAGGTTAAAGGCCCCACGGAGATCGAGTTTAGTGAAGATTGTTGCTGAACCCAGTCTTTGGAAGAGTTCAGGTACCAGAGGTAAGGGATAGCGATTCTTGATAGTAATTTTGTTTAACTCTCTATAGTCGATACAAGGCCGAAGGGAGTGGTCCTTCTTTTCCACAAAGAAAATGCCGGCCCCGGCCGGTGACGTGGAAGGACGGATGAATCCTCGCCTTAAGTTCTCGTCAATATAGGTCTTGAGAGTACCCAGCTCCTGCTCTGTTAATGGGAAAATTCGTCCAAAAGGAACTTCAGACCCAGGCAACAGTTCTATCGGGCAATCATAAGGTCTGTGAGGACATCAAGAAAATCCCGATATGGAGTGGGAATCGCTTGCTGCGATTCGGTGTCTACGTCCAGACACATGAGTTGAGAAGAATCAGTAGGAGTGCTGGGCAAACAGTATTGCTGACAATAGTGGGAGCAGAACTTAATTTCCCCGGACACCCAATCAATACTAGGGTTATGGGCTTGTAGCCATGGCATTCCCAAAATAATTGGAAAAAGTGGAGAAGCAATCACGTCAAAACGAAGAAATTCTCGATGGTGAGTACCCATGATGGCCAAAAGAGGAATAGTCTCCTGGGTGACGGGACCAGAGCTGAGAGTGGAACCATCAGCGTGATGGACCGCAAGTCCCTGTGATTTTGCTTGGAGAGGAATGCGGTGGTTAGCGGCAAAGGTTAGGTCTATAAAACAGCTACAAGCTCCGGAGTCAATTATGACTGAGACTGTAAGATCCTGTCCTGGAAGCTGTAGAACAATGGGGAGAGCAAAATGATTAGCAGGATTACGCATGACAGGAGCACACTTAGTAGAGGCTGAAAAAGACTTACATGTCTTGTTAGGGCAAGATCGCACGTAGTGACCTGACTCTCCGCAGTACATGCATAGGTTGTTGACCTGTCAATGCTGTCTCTCTTCAGACGTGAGGGATGGTCAGAGAAGGCCAAGCTGCATTGGCTCAGGGGCATCAAGGACCGAAGTAGGCGGTACACGAGGGCTTGGGCCGGCAGAACTGGTGGCACTAGGGACCTTTGGGAGGACCCAGGTAGGATGGAACTGACTGGTGGTTCTTTAGGAGCGGTGCTCTCTGAGGCGCCGGTCTATTTGAAAGGACAGGTTGATAAGGTCCTCCAATGTTTGTGATACTTTAACCCACGCCAACTCATCCTTAAGCGGATCGGAAAGACCCATGCTAAATTGGAAACGTAGAGCCGCATCGTTCCAATCCGTGTCTGAACTCCAACGCCTGAATTCCAGGACGTAATCTTCTGTGGGTCTACACCCTTGTTGTAGAGCGTGCAAAGCGGACTCAGCAGTGGCTTTCAACTGGGGGTCCTCATACAATTGGGACATGGCAGCAAAGAATGCATCCAGGTTGTCTAGAGATGCTGATTTCTGTTCCAGGAGACGGTGTTCCCAGGTCTGTGGTTCGCCATATAGGAGAGAAATTACAAAGCCCACCTTCGTTGCTTCCAAGGATAAGGTTCGTGGTAACAGAGCAAAGTATAATTCGCAGGCATTGCGAAAGGATCGATATTTGCTACAATCACCAGAAAATCTGTCGGGTGTAGGAACCCTTGGCTCAGAAGGAAGCATGGCCACGGAGGGAGGAGATGAGAGTCCGGTAGCAGAAGCAGCTAGAGGGCTAGCAGGTGAGGAGAGCACCTGGACTCTTTCTTCCAGCCTAGTGTAGCCTTCCTGAAGGCTATTTACAGCTTGAGTGAGACCTGCCAGGTGTCTGCATAGCTCCTCCATGGGAGAGGATCCCTGCTCGGGCTCGGACATGGCTGTCCGATACTGTCAGACTTACACCTACCTGACTGACAGGGGAGGCCTCCCGTACGTATCTGGTTCCCGGCCCCTGGTAGTGTAAACAGAAGGCACAGGAGCACAGAGTGGTAAGAGAGCCTGGCAGGTGACTTGCGGAGGTAAGGCCCAGGATCCTGATGCGTATGGTCTGGAAGTCCTAGAAAGTAAGGGTCTAGGCAGCTGGTGCAGAGCAGGAGCAAATTGGGCTGGTCCGGTCACAGGCAGAGTTGGCAACAAACGGTAAGCAAGGTACAGAGGAGCAGGCAGGCTCAAAGTCCGGGTCACAGGCAGGGTTGGCAGCAGGCGGGGAGCGTGGTACAAAGAAGTAGGCAGAGTTGTAGTCAAGGAAAGCCATGGTCAGGTGCAGGCGGATAACAAGAGGAGTCCAAAGGCAGGCCGGGGTCACTTAGGCGATCAAACAGACAAACAGGAAGCAAACAGGAAACAAACAGGAAACAGGAAGTCAGGAACTGGGAGCTGCAGATCGGACAGCACCAAGCAGAAGATTCCAGCAGACTAAATAGGGCGGCTGGCGCCAAGCGGCGTGCGCTCGCCCGCACAGCGGCGCGGACTGGCGCGAACCGGCGCACACTGGAGCGCCCAATAGCCAATCTATTCGGAGAACTCCTCTGACACATAGTGTGCAGCTAGAATAGTGACAGCTCAGATAGTTTCACTGTAGTGTAGTAAGACCGTGTCAGTAATCTTGACATTAGAGTATAGCTAGAGTAGGGACAGTTCAGATAACATCAATGTAGTGACTGTTGAACACCATCTATTTGGTTGCGTTACTGTCAGTTTAACGCCATTTACTTCTGTGTGCGTTACTGATAGTTTAACGCTATAGAGTTTTGCTTGCGTTACTGCCAGTTTAATGCCAAATCATTTTGTGTGAACTACTGGCAGTTTAATGCCATATTGTTTTGCGTGTGTTACTGCCAGTTTAACGCCATATAGTTCTGTGCATTACTGCCAGTTTAACGCCATATAGTTCTGTGCGTTACTGCCAGTTTAACGCCATATAGTTCTGTGTGCATTCTGCCAGTTTAACACCATATAGTTTTGTGCGTTACTGCCAGTTTAACGTCATATAGTTCTGTCTGCGTTACTGCCAGTACAACGCCACATAGTTTTGTGCGGTTCTGCCAGTTTAACGCCATATAGGTTTGCGTGTGTTACTGCAAATACAACACCACATAGTTTTGCGTGTGCTACTGCCAGTTTAACACCATATTGTTTTGTGTGTGTTACTGCCAGTTTAACACCATATAGTTTTGCATCCATTACTGCCAGTTTAATGCCATATAGTTTTGTGCGTTACTGCCAGTTTAATGCCATATCGTTTTGTGTGCGTTAATGCCAGTTTAACGCCATATTGTTTGGTGTGCATTACTGCCAGTTTAACGCCATATAGTTCTGTTTATTACTGCCAGTTTAATGCCAAATAATTCTGTGTGCGTTACTGCCAGTTTAACGCCATTTAATTTTAAATGCGTTACTGCCTGTTTAACGCCATATAGTTTTGTGCGTTACTGCCAGTTTAACGCCATTTACTTCTGTGTGCGTTACTGCCAGTTTAACGCCATATAGTTTTGTGTGCGTTACTGCCAGTTTAACGCCATATAGTTTTGTGTGCGTTACTGCCAGTTTTACATCATATCGTTTTGTGTGCGTTATTGCCAGTGTAACACCATATAGTTGTGCGTGCATTACTGCCAGTTTAATGCCATATAGTTCTGTGTGCTTTACTGCCAGTTTAACGCCATATAGTTTTGTGCATTAATGCCAGTTTGACGTCATATAGTTCTGTCTGCGCTACTGCCAGTTTAACGCCATATAGTTTTGTGCGTTACTGCCATATAGTTCTGTGTGCGTTACTGCCAGTTTAACACGATTTACTTCTGTGTGCATTACTGCCAGTTTAACGCCATATAGCTCTGTGTGCATTACTGCCAGTTTAACGTCATATCATTCTGCATGTATAAAAGTATTCTTTCAATGGCAGTCATTTTCAGTGTGATTTCGGCATGGAGAGAGATAGAACAAGTTCAGTGCTATTAGTCAGTTAGTGTGCTATGCTGTGATATTTTGCTTCAATTGCTTCAATTATCAGTGTAGAATGTTAGTTTAGTGTTAGTCTAGGGATAGTGAGAGTGTAGTGAGCAGGACTGTGACAGACCTAGCCGGGAGAGAGACTTTTGGAGGGGACTGTATGCTAGCCTCTTGCCGATCGATCGGGGGACCTTGCATTTGGGGGAACGGTGCTCTTTGTGAGATGTATGCCTGGGGACCCTGGATTTGCCATATTGGAATAGTGGCTGATTCATAATGCTGGGACAGATACTGTTAGGAGATGCAGATGTAAATTCCAACACCTGTCTATGTATTGTCTGCTGAAAATGTGTATTGTAAATAAGTCTACTATGGGATCTAAGAGTCATTAGATCCCCATTGTTATTTGTGTTAATTAACTCTGCTATTGTGTGAAGAAGAGTCTATGTTGATTGTGCTAATGTTGATTGGATTTTCTGAACTACAAGACGGCCAGTCTGGCCTAACGGTCATGTCTGAGTCATCTAGTCTGTCTAAAGGGATTAGTTAATTAGCTCATGTTAATTAGGATAATTAGGTTACAGCTGTATTGTTAGAGTAATATGAGCAGGAGGTCTGCACCTACACTTTGAGTGTATAAAAGCCTGTATTTTGTCAATAAAGATAGATTCCTGGTTGAAATTACACACAGCCTGCCTGGTGTTGTTCTGAGCTATCACAACTGGGTTAGAACGGCGCATAGCTGTAATTCTAATCCCGGAGCATTGGATGACCGAGCAATCAGATGGTGCAATCTGCAATCTGATTCAATAGCTGCAGAGGAGTGTCGGGAGAGTGGAACCGAGCGAGCAAAGGGGCTCGTTACATTGGTTGGCAGCGGTGGGATTTGCTCTCCAGTTACTGGGACACTCCAAACCAGCCTGCAGGAGAGCCATGATGAAAGACTTACTTGAGAGCCGTGGAGGGAATGGTGGGATCATGCTTCCTTGCCGTGAACACATCCAAACCATCACCTGGATCCAAGGTAGAAGGATAGCAGGAGAGGAGAAATACCAGCCACCATGGATGAGGAATTCAGAAGGAGGTTGCGAGAGGAGATACAGCACAGAGGACCAGTATCAGAGCAGGTCCTGCTAGGATGGTTTGATTCTGTCCGCTGTGAGCTCTGGAAGGAAGCGCTAGCCCGTGAGCAGAGACACCAGGGAAAAGTTCTCCCATCCGTCCATGTGAGGTACTGGTCGCAGTATGATGTGCGAATGCTGTTTTTGGGGGAACAGCCGAACCAGGAGTGGACAGCCGAGTTAAGCAGGCTGATCCGGGCAGAAATGCGGTTGGACGAGAGCTACAGAGCCCTCCAGTGGTATGTAGCCCAAGTGTGCCCATGGACAGCGGATGACAGCCCCACGGAAGGCTTTGACTACGATGGCCTGGGATTGTTATACTGGAGGCTGTCCAGGGACCCTGACTTTGGAAGTGATCGGGAGTGGCGTTTGAAGGAAATAATGGAGCACAGAGAGCGGAGACTGAATGTCTCAGAAGTGCACTGGGCACTGGAAGATTTGGAGTTTCTGGTCGTTCAGGAATGGGAGTTGGAGATCGCCTACAAACAGCTGTTAGACTCTGCTCAGCAGCAGGGTGGTGCTCCCTTTGCCTGGGACTATCATGAAATACCAGTTGACAACTCTGAAATCCTGGTTGAACAGTTGACAATGTGGCAGAGTAACGGTGTACTTTGCCAACCTGCCCCCGCAGCTATGGAGGCGGAGGTCTTATGGCGGATGCAATAAGTGCTGACTGACCTTAATGAACCTGTTTCTGCATTGGATGATCTTGGATGGAGGAATGTGCCTGTCCAGCAGAATGCCAGAGAATCGGCAGTGGAAAATCTGAAGATTGCCGTCCCCAAACCTGAAGTGCTGACAACAGGGCAGAGCTCTGCTAACCTCTGCCCAGCACTGATAGCATCTTCGGGGTTCCACGGAGAGGAGATGGTGAACCTTTATCCCCAGACACCAGTTGCAGAGACAGGGGATTTGATAGACTTTTATGCTGAGGAAGAACAACCTGGTGAGCCTCCAGCAGAAGAAGAGCTGTTATTAGGGCCAAACTTCACTATGCTCTGCCCAGCACTGATAGCATCTTCTGGGTTCCAGGGACAGGAGATGGTGAACCTTTATCCCCAGACACCAGTTGCAGAGACAGGGGATTTGATAGACTTTTCTGTTGAGGAAGAACAACCTGGTGAGCCTCCAGCAGAAGAGGAGCTGTTATTAGGGCCAAACTTCACTATACTCTGCCCAGCACCAACAGAAGTATCTGTGAAGTTACAAGGAACTTCCCCAGCTGAAGCGCTGGCAACCGGACAGAGGGTCCAAGATCTCTGCCCTACACCTGCGTCGGTTCCGGAGGCTCAGGGTGAGAAGGAAGCGGTCACTTCCCAGCAGCAGATCAGGATACAGGGGGAGAAGGGAGAGGAGGTGTTCGTTGTCCCTCCCCAACAGTTAGCCGGAGCAGATGGTGTGGGGTTTCCAGCAGAAGGGCTGGCAACAGGGCCGAGTACTGCTGGACTTTCCCCTCAACTAACAGAGCATGGATGTCCTGTGAAGATGGATGGGACTTCAGTCTCCACCTGTATACCCCAGGGATGCTGCGCAGTTGGTCCAGATCCCCAACAGCATGGCGGAGTGAGCCCAGACACCCTGTCTTCTCTCCAGCGGCAAAAAGGACTCCAGGGAGAAGGGCCTTTCCAGGCCTCTCCCCAGCGGCAGATATGTTCTCTGAGAGAGGCAGAGGTTGGCTGGGTGAGTAATGCTTTGTTTGGAACAATTTGTTTGGGGTACTGTGTGGGTACAGGCATTAGAGGACTGGAACTACTGACTAACTTCGGAGTCAACCCATCTGGAGTCTCCTCCTGTGTTAGTCTCCTGCCGAAAGGGGAGAAATGTGACAGACCTAGCCGGTAAAGAGACTTTTGGAGGGGACTGTATGCAAGCCTCTTGCCGATCGATCGGGGGCCCTTGCATTTGGGGGAATGGTGCTCTTTGTGAGCTGTATGCCTGGGGACCCTGGATTTGCCATAGTGGAATAGTGGCTGATTCATAATGCTGGGACAGATACTGTTAGGAGATGCTGATGTAAATTCCAACACCTGTCTGTCTATTGTCTGCTGAAAATGTGTATTGTAAATAAGTCTACTATGGGATCTAAGAGTCATTAGATCCCCATTGTTATTTGTGTTAATTAACTCTGCTATTGTGTGAAGAAGAGTCTATGTTGATTGTGCTAATGTTGATTGGATTTTCTGAACTACAAGACGGCCAGTCTGGCCTAACGGTCATGTCTGAGTCATCTAGTCTGTCTAAAGGGATTAGTTAATTAGCTCATGTTAATTAGGTTAATTAGGTTACAGCTGTATTGTTAGAGTAATATGAGCAGGAGGTCTGCACCTACATTTTGAGTGTATAAAAGCTTGTATTTTGTTAATAAAGATAGATTCCTGGTTGAACTTACATACAGCCTGCCTGGTGTTTGTTCTGAGCTATCACAACTGGGTTAGAACAGCACATAGCTGTAATTCTAATCCCGGAGCATTGGATGACCGAGCAATCAGATGTTGCAATCTGCAATCTGATTCAATAGCTGCAGAGGAGTGTCGGGAGAGTGGAACCGAACGAGCAAAGGGGCTCGTTACAAGGACCATCATTCAGCTTTGCATAGTGTGCAGCTAGAATAGGGACAGCTCAGTAGGGATGAGCTTCGAGTTCGGGTCGAATTCATGTTCGACTCGAACATCGACTGTTCGCAAGTTCGCCAAACAGCGAACAATTTGGGGTGTTCGCGGCAAATTCGAATGCCGCGGAACACCCTTTAAAAGTCTATGGGAGAAATCAAAAGTGCTAATTTTAAAGGCTTATATGCAAGTTATTGTTATAAAAAGTGTTTGGGGACCTGGGTCCTGCCCCAGGGGACATGGATCAATGCAAAAAAAAAACTTTTAAAAACGTCAGTTTTTTCGGGAGCAATGATTTTAATAATGCTTAAAGTCAAACAATAAAAGTGTAATATTCCTTTAAATTTAGTACCTGGTGGGTGTCTATAGTATGCCTGTAAAGGGGCGCATGTTTCCCGTGTTTAGAAAAGTCTGACAGCAAAATGACATTTCGAAGGAAAAAAGCCTTTTAAAAGTACTCGCGGCTATTACATTGCCGTTCCGACAATACACATAAAAGTTCATTGATAAAAACGGCATGGGAATTCCCCACAGGGGAACCCCGAACAAAAATTTTAAAAAAAATGGCATGGGGATCCCCCTAAATTCCATACCAGGCCCTTCAGGTCTGGTATGGATATTAAGGGGAACCCCGTGCCAAAAAAAAAAAAAACGGCGTGGGGTCCCCCCAAAGATCCATACCAGACCCTTATCTGAGCACGCAACCTGGCAGGCCGCAGGAAAAGAGGGGGGACGAGAGAGTGCCCCCCCTTCTGAACCATACCAGGCCACATGCCCTCAACATTGGGAGGGTGCTTTGGGGTAGCCCCCAAAACACCTTGTCCCCATGTTGATGAGGACAAGGGCCTCATCCCCACAACCCTGGCTGGTGGTAGTGGGGGTCTGCGGGCGGGGGGCTTATCGGAATCTGTTAGCCCCCTTTAACAAGGGGACCCCCAGATCCTGGCCCCCCCCTGTGTGAAATGGTAAGGGGGTACTTTTACCCCTACCATTTCACTAAAAACTGTCAAAAATGTTAAAAATGACAAGAGACAGTTTTTGACTATTCCTTTATTTAAATGCTTCTTCTTTCTTCTATCTTCCTTCATCTTCTTCTTCTCCTGGTTCTTCTGGTTCTTCCTCCGGCGTTCTTGTCCAGCATCTCCTCCACGCGTCTTCTATCTTCTTCTCCTCGGGCCGCTCCGCACCCATGGCATGGGGGGAGGCTCCCGCTCTTCTCTTCATCTTCTCTTCTTCTTCTTCTTTTCTTCTCTTCTTCTCTTCTTCATCTTCTTCTCTGGGCCGCTCCGCATCCATGCTGGCATGGAGGGAGGCTCCCGCTGTGTGACGGCTTCTCCTCGTCTGACGGTTCTTAAATAACGGGGGTGGGGCCACCCGGTGACCCCGCCCCCCTCTGACGCACGGGACATGACGGGACTTCCTTATGGCATTCCCCATGATGTCACAGGGAAGTCCCCTCAAGTCACCATGCGTCAGAGGGGGGCGGGGTCACCGGGTGCATACCTCCGGCTCATATTACTCTGAACATACACCTGTAACCAGAAACCTAATTAACATGGGCTAATTAACTAATCCCTTTAGACAGCCTAGATGACTCAGACATGAACTTTAGGCCAGACTGGCCATCTTGTAGTTCAGAAAACACAATCAGCATAGACTCTTCTTCACACAATAGCAGAGTTAATTAACACAAACAACAATGGGGTTCTAATGACTCTTAGATCCCATAGTAGACTTATTTACAATACAAATGTTAGCAGACAACAGACAGAAAGGTGTTGGAATTTACATCAGCATCTCCTAACAGTATCTGTCCCAGCATTATGAATCAGCCACTATTTCTAATATGGCAAATCCAGGGTCCCCAGAGTCTGTGTGTCCTGGGGGACCAGGAGCCGAATCCACAGTAATACCACCTCAAGGGTCCCCAGGCATACAGCTCACAAAGAGCACCTTTCCCCCAAATGCCAGGGCCCACGATCGATCGGCAAGAGGCTAGCATTCAGTCCCCTCCAAAAGTCTCTCTCCCGGCTAGGTCTGTCACATTTCTCCCCTTTTGGCAGGAGACTAACACAGGAGGAGACCCCAGACAGGTTGACTCCGAAGTTAGTCAGTAGTTCCAGTCCTCTAATGCCTGTACCCACACAGTACCCCAAACAAATTGTTCCAAACAAAGTATTACTCACCCAGCCAACCTCTGCCTCTCTCAGAGAACATATCTGCTGTTGGGGAGAGGCCTGGACTGGACCTTCTCCCTGGAGTCCTTTCTGCCGCTGGCAGGGCATCTGGGCTCACTCCGTCATGCTGTTGGGGATCTGGGCCAACTGCCCAGCATCCCTGGGGTATACAGGTGGAGACTGAAGTCCCATCCACCTTCACAGGAAATCCATCCTCTGTTAGTTGAGAGCAGAGGCCAGCAGTACTCGGCCCTGTTGCCAGCCTTCTGCTGGAAACCCCACACCATCTGCTCTGGCTAACTGTTGGGGAGGGAGACAAACTGCCCCACCTCCCTGGAACTTTGTAGTTGTTGCCGGTGCTGGGCAATGGCTGGTAGCACTCTGCCCTGTTGCCAGCACTTCTGCTGGGGACCCCGCATCCTTCGCTCCAGCTAACCGTTGGGGCAGGAGGCTGGCTTCCTCCACTCTCAAACTGTGTAGTTGCCATTGGGGAGGTGAGCCAGCTGCTTCCTTTTCCATTCCCTCATCTGGATGTTGGGACGATATGTCTATGGTACTGTCTCCCAGGTGTACGGATCTTTGCTGGGGAGGAAAGACCACTTCCTCCACCCTGGCCAACTGTTGGGGAGGGACAACGAACACCTCCTCTCCCTTCTCCCCTGTATCCTGATCTGCTGCTGGGAAGTAACCACCTCCTTCTCACCCTGAGCCTCCGGAACCAGCGCAGGTGTAGGGCAGAGATCTTGGACCCTCTGTCCGGTTGCCAGCGCTTCAGCTGGGGAAGTTCCTTGTACTTCACAGATACTTCTGTTGGTGCTGGGCAGAGCACAGTGAAGTTTGGCCCTAATAACAGCTCTTCTTCTGCTGGAGGCTCATCAGGTTGTTCTTCCTCAGCAGAAAAGTCTATCAAATCCCCTGTCTCTGCAACTGGTGTCTGGGGATAAAGGTTCACCATCTCCTCTCCGTGGAACCCAGAAGATGCTATCAGTGCTGGACAGAGGTTAGCAGAGCTCTGCCCTGTTGTCAGCACTTCAGGTTTGGGGACGGCAATCTTCAGATTTTCCACTGCCGATTCTCTGGCATTCTGCTGGACAGGCACATTCCTCCATCCAAGATCATCCAATGCAGAAACAGGTTCATCAAGGTCAGTCAGCACTTGCTGCATCCGCCATAAGACCTCCGCCTCCATAGCTGCGGGGGCAGGTTGGCAAAGCACACTGTAATGCCCCGTACACACGGTTGGATTTTCCTAAGTAAAATGTCCGATCGGAGCGTGTTGTCAGAGATTCCGACCGTGTGTGGGCTCCATCGGACATTTTCCATCAGATTTTCCGACACACAAAGTTTGAGAGCAGGAGATAAAATTTTCCGACAACAAAATCCGATCGCGTCAATTCTGACTGTGTGTGGCCTGTTCTGACGCACAAAGTGCCACGCATGCTCAGAAGAAATTCCGACACGGAACAGCTCGGTCTGGTAAACTTAGCGTTCACAATGGATACAGCACTTTCTTCACGCTGCAATGTTAAAAATGTTTTAATACAGCGTACTCTCTTCTTCTTTATAATGTGACAAGAATGAAGTAGTTTTGCTGCTCATATTCACACACACTTCTCACAAACATTTTTTTTTGTTTTTTTATTGGGATTCCCTGAATATATTGTTATTTGTCACATCTGACAGAATGTTTTTTTTTTTTTTGTTTTGTTTTTTTTTAAAGCCATTTTTGGTTTAGATTTTATGTTTGTATTTTTTCCAAGGCTGATCTTTGTTTAATGTTGTTTTTAGTTTGACTCCAGAATATTTTTGTGTGTGTTTTGTGTGTCAAGTTACCACAACACCATTGATATCTTTTATTATTTAATCTCAAGGAGATTGTTTGTTGTTGGTGTCCCTTGTTAATTTCACATTGTATTTTGGAAATGTACCTGAATCCTCAACAACAAACTGTCCTTTTTGAAGTAAAACACACATAGGCAAGTATAATTCCAACAAAAATTCCTTTATTAAGGGCTCAGAACCAAACAAAGAGGGAGGCAACACTGGATAAACATGAGAAATTAGCGAAGCCTGGGACCCCCACGGCAGACATCAATTCTTGAACATCAAAATTGGTGGCCTGAGGAGTCCATATGTAAGGGAGGGCAGTCTGGTCCAGAAGTCGCAGAGATCCGGAAAGCAGCAGATGACATCTGTGTCCCCAGGCTGTGGTACCACAAGAGGCTGCATCTTTTTTGCCGACCAGACTGGATCCAGGGTCCTCACTTTCTGGTCTTCCTTCCACGCTTCATTCCAGGCTGTGGCTGTGCTGTTGGAGATGTGGCAGGAGGAGGAGTAGGACCTGGAAGAGGAGGAGGACTGGGAGGACCTGGAGGAGGAGGAGGAGAAGGAGGACCTGCAGGAGGAGGAGGATGACCATCTGTGAGTTTGCAAAGGTGTGTCTGAGATGTAATTTGGCCCCTCATACCTTTATTAAGAGCCTCCAATATGAGCGACTCACACATGAGTTGTTGTCCCTCCTCCATCCTCTGCATTTTAGAGGCAATGAGGGCAGCAATGTCCTCCTCCACTGTGTGTGGTGCTCCCAGGGCCTCTGTAGCCCTCCAAAAGAGACCTATGGCAGCCTCCTCTAGGGCACTTCTCCTCCTGCCACTTTCTCTTTCCAGGTGTTGGGGAGGGACCGGCATATCAGGCAGGCGGTTCGGCCCAGCCACCTCCTGGCTGAGACTTCCATGTGTATGAAAAAGGGACATGGTTTTAGTTTTTGCATCATCAATCACAATCCTAAATTAGTACTCCAAACTAACATCTAGTTAACATCATTGATTGAACAACCAGCAGGTTGGGCGTCAGAAGCCTCAGCTGGAGGGGAAGGAAGCGTGGAAGGAAGACTGGAGAGGGATGACTTGGGTTCAGTCTGACCTGCCAGAAAATGCTGCCTGTCATAGTACCAGAGCCTGGGTACATAGATGTCATCTGCTGCTCCGGATCTCTGTGAATCCTGGACTTTCTGCCGCTCCCTTACATAAGTGCTCCTCAGGCCACCAATTAAGATCTTCAAAAATGTGATGTCTGCCGTGGGGATCACCTGCTTCACAATTTCCAACAATTGATCCAGCGCTGCCTTCCTCTTTGTTTGGTTCTTGTAATGTGGGTTGTTGATCTCCCACAGACATGGCAGCTCCCTTAACATATCAATGAATAGTGACATGAAGTCATTATCTTTTAATAAGATATTCATGTTCACTGCAAGACACAACACAAGACAAAGCCTAATGTCAGACAAAACTCTCCTAATCTTGTTAAAATATAGGCCTCAATCTAGAAGCAGTATAGGCACAAGTTTGTCTCTTACCTTCGTTCTTACGATTGACGCGTCCAATGCTCCTTCGTCCGCTCACAGATCGTACATACTACGCACGCGTGTTAAGCTTTATACACACTGCGCATGCGTGTAACTCCGCCCGCCCCTGACGTTCTTTCTAGTCTATTCCCCGCCCCTTTTCGTTCGGCGCAGTGGGTGAAGAGCACATGGCGGAGTCAGAGCAGGTGCGTGCTAATTATAGCAACGAGGAGGAGGAGGAGGAAAGCCCGGATCTGGACACGTCCCGATCCAGAAGGAGACGATTTAAGGCTACAAATATGTCCTTTGGGGAGATGTTGGAGATGGTGGACATCATGAAGAAGGCCGACTATGACGGGAACTATGGGCCTTACCCCAACCCCAATATCAGAAAAGCCAAGATCATGGCGAAAGTGATCAAAAGTCTGCACAGGAATTTCGGGGTACGACGATCGAAAGATCAGCTCAGGAAGCGGTGGTCAGACCTAAAATTAAGAGAGCCCAAGCAGTAACGAAAGATCCGGAGAGTGCTGCAAAAAAGTAAGTAGTTGTGCTGTGTTCCTATTCTTTTTGTCTTTATTACATTTGTGCTGCTCCATATGCTTTTCCTAATTGTACAGTTTCAAATGTCAATTTTAATGTTCATGGGCCCATTATTTGTTCGTATCAAACATTTTTTTTTTCACCCTCTAAAACACCATTGTTTAGGCCATTTGCATTTTCCTACATTTTTTAGGGCCTACTTGGATGAAAAATATTTGGTTGTGTAGATGGGTTTGTTACTAGAATGAAATGCAAACTAGATTCTGTGTAAGGAGAGGACACTCAGCAGCTGTTTTCACATCTGGACACTGGAGCACTAGTGTGGGACACAAGAACACCATTTTTATTAGGGGGGCACATAGGTGCTCCAGTGTATACTATAGGGGGGTCTCCATCTGTGAAGCTTGTACTAAACAGGTAAAGTATTGCAGGTTGACAAAGGACAATAAAAAAGCGACATCTTTGAACTCTGCTAAAATTGACAATTGTACCCCACTTCCAAGCAATGTTTCCTATTTATAGTTCTGCCATCAAATCACTGTGTGCTAATTATACCCTTTTTGTTTTACATAGGGTAGAAAAGACTCGGAGGACACCCCTCATCCGAGGAGACCAGAGACCCCCCCACCTGTGGAAGATAGTGAAATACCCCCAACCCAAGTGGAGAAGGAGGAGGAAGAAGATGTGGTTGAAATAGGCACCACAACATGTGAGTGTCTGCGACCACAGACTCAGGTAAGAGATGGATGCTGGCAGATTTTTGATACCTGTTTTTGTTTGTTTTCTCTCTTTTTAGGTGATCGTGTTGTTAGGGATCGAGATCCGTTCACATCAGAAAGTGCCCAGATGCTGATCGGGGAGATCATGGGGTGTAATTTAGAATTGTAGAACCTCAAGTCAAAAATCAATGACATCATTGATGTTTGGGGGCGAATTTAATACCCCACAAAATCACTTTGGTTTGGTACAATCTTTAAAATATTTTTGAAATGTTTCGAAAAGCCAAATTTGGAGGATGCACACAGTGTGCCAACATGTGCTATCTGCCATCACGGGAGATCAATGGACGCGTTTTTTGGGTGCAATCCCTTCCTCAATAATAAAGTAGCGGTGAGGAAGGGCTTGCTCCCCCAAAACACGTCCCTTGATCCCCCGTGATGGCAGGTCGCACATGTTGACATTCGTAAATTGGTGTGCATCTTCCAAATTTGGCTTTTCAAGGGGTGATTTGACCCCATCTGAACGCAATATCAAACACAGTTCCTAAATACTCATGTCTGAGAATTGCCTTCAGGTTTTACCATATGTGAACTTTGTAAGTTCAAGTTTTTTGTCTTTCTTGTTGGTTTTACACAGGCCTGTTTTATCGTAAATGGACATTTCTATTTTTGATAATGCCACTCCAAAAATTGTTATACAACAAACATGTCGGTTTGTTCTAAAAACCGTTTCTAAATGCACATGTGATTGTGCAGGTATTAAAAAGTTTGTTAATCAAGAATGTGTGGATTATTGTCTCAACGCGACAACATTTTGTGGTGATGTAATTGCTGTTTTCGTAAAAAATGGTGGTTATTTCCTAAGGGCAAATCCTCTTTGCACTACAAGAGCATTTTCATTGCAGTTTCAAAAGCACTTGTAGTATAAAAAGTGTATACGCCTTTAGTAAATAACAGCCAACAGTGCTTTGTATAAGGTTTCACAATCACACCATTTTCAGGACTCCACACATTGCTGTCAGGGTCAGCTAAAACAAACACAAGCAGTAAATGTCCACAAAGAATTTCTTTTTTTTTTTTATTGGAAAAAGGCTTCACAAATTTGAAGGCATATTGATGGCCCCCCTACCCACAAAGAACTCCAGGTATCGTAACCGGACATCACGGGCACTCAGGGAGGGCAAGCCAGGATGGCCGCTTTCAAGTGCCGTCAGTGTTTCAGGTATCACTCCGGCCTCAGGCCCAACTGAGCCAGCATAGTTGGCTGAATGTTTCCTTAAAAAGTTATGGAGAATACAGCACGCCAGTATAATATGGTTCAGTTTATACTCCGCCATATGGATAGGTGTCAGAAATAGACGGAACCGGCTGGCCAGGATTCCAAATGTGTTCTCCACCACTCTTCGGGCTCTGGCCAGCCGGTAATTAAAAACCCTCTGTTCCGGGGTGAGGGTCCTCATCGGGAATGGCCGCATCAGGTGGTCCCCCAGTGCAAACGCTTCATCAGCAATGAACACGAATGGGAGACCTTCCACATTGTCTTCTGGAGCTGGCAAGTCCAAGCTGCCATTCTGGAGACGCCTGTAGAACTCCGTCTGGGCAATGACTCCACCATCAGACATCCAGCCATTCTTCCCCACGTCCACATACAAGAAGTCGTAATTAGCCGACACCACCGCCAACATCACAATACTATTGAACCCCTTATAGTTGAAATAGTACGACCCTGAGTTGGGTGGTGGGATGATGTGGACATGTTTCCCATCAATTGCCCCTCCGCAGTTAGGAAAGTCCCACCGCTGGGCAAAGTGGGAGGCCACAGTCTGCCATTCCTGTGGCGTGGAAGGAAACTGTTGAGGAAAACAAACATAAATTAATATTTTTGCACAGAAACATGGCAAGCAGATTAGGCACAAACATTCTGGGGCAACCTCCAGATAGCATTTATTAAGGGGAATTTAACAACACCAAAGTATAAGGTACACCTATCATATCCCCCCCCTCTCATGGGCCATTTCGAACATTATGGGGGGTGTGGAAATCTTGGACAGGTAAGCCTCTTCACTTCATTGAGAGATGAATGCCTAAATACAGGGTATTACTTGGAACAGCCCCTCAGTTACACTATTGGCAGCCCACTGGACAGGTAAGAAGTGTCCGAATACAAAGATATAAATACACATTGTACACATTTGAGCACATTTGAACATTCTGCTATTACCTGACTCAAGATAATAATAGTATCTTAAAAATTCAAACAGTACCATTGGAAAGTATACACGCAGGTCCTTGCAGTACATGCTTTGGGGAATTCATCCATAAATCAGAGCACAAAAGAGATGGGTATAGTGTGTATGGGTTTGGCAAAGTCAGCAGATAGATGATTGAGGATAGATAGAGAATTGGGATCAGCTGACTTAGCAGTTGGGGGAGGGAGGGTTACTAAAAATGATTTGGGGACACCACAAAAAATAAGCCTCTGCCACTCTGCCAGAATTTAAAGCTAAAATAACATTTCTAAACATTTTAGGGGGTGTTTGGGGTAAAGCACTACTATGGAGCTGATAAAATACATTGTTAAGTGACTACATGCGGTGAATATAGGGCCCGTAGAGCATGCTGGGGAGGTTGGTGAAGGACAATCTGTATGAAGGACCTAAAAAATTAATTACATAAAAATCCAGCATGCATGAGGACAAAGGGGACATTCACAGCATATTCCAATCATGGTAATTAGGGAACGAAGAAAGAAATACAATATATTAGCAAACATTAAATACAATAAAATGTGATATTAAAGGATAAAAATCTTACCTTCATATACTCCTTCTGCAGGACCTGTATGATGGCAGAACAGGTCTCTGGGATGATGATCCCCAGAGCCTGGGGGGAGATGCCTGTCGAGGACTTCAAGTCCTGCAGACTTCTCCCTGTCGCCAAATACCGCAGGGTAGTGACCAACCTCTGCTCCGGAGTGATGGCTTGCCTCATGCAGGTATCCTGCCTGCTAATATAAGGGGTCAGCGAAGCCAACAGACGGTGAAACACGGGGTCCGTCATCCTGAGAAAGTTCCTGAAATCATCAGGATTATTCTCACGGATCTCACAGAGCAAAGGCATATGAGAGAACTGGTCATGCTGAAGCAACCAATTCTTGGTCCATGAACTCCTCCCCACCCTGTTCATGGACTGGACTTGTGTCAAGGTCAGGACCCCAACACCAAGCCCCCGCACAGCACGAACTCTACGAGGAGTACGCATACGCAACATGGCTAGAAAACGGTCGGCTGCTCAGAACGAAGTAACAGAACGCACTGAAGAACAGCAAGGCCTGTGAAGAGCGACCTGAAAAACAGTAACGAACGAACAAGAATACAATGACTAAGTCACGCGGAACTTGCTTGCACGCACTGAAGAGCATATACAAACCCACAAGCACAAACTGAACAGCAGAAAACGATCTGAAAACCATGAGTCTGAAAAAGCGCGAATCGTCTCTCACTAAACTTTTACTACCACGAGATTAGCAAAAGGAGCCCAAAGGGTGCCACGCTTGGTTCTGAACTGGCCTTTTCTAGTCTCGTCGTACGTGCTTGACGTCACCGCATTCTTGGCGATCGGAAATTCCAACAACTTTGTGCGATCGTGTGTACGCAAAACAAGTTTGAGCCAACATCCGTCGGAAAAAATCCTAGGATTTTGTTGTCGGAATGTCCGAACAAAGTCCGACCGTGTGTACGGGGCATTACTCTGCTACATTGTCAACTCTTCAGCAAGGATTTCAGAGTTGTCAACTGGTATTTCCTGATAGTCCCAGGCAAACAGCTGTTTGTAGGTGATCTCCAGCTCCCATTCCTGAACGGCCAGAAACTTCAAATCTTCCTGTGCCCAGTGCACTTCTGAGACATTCAGTCTTCGCTCTCTGTGCTCCATTATTTCCTCCAAACGCCACTCCTGATCACTCCCAAAGTCAGGGTCTCTGGACAGCCTCCAGTATAACAATCCCAGGCCATCGTAGTCAAAGCCTTCCGTGGGGCTGTCATCCGCTGTCCACGGACACACTTGGGCTACCTACCACTGGAGGGCTCTGTAGCTCTCGTCCAACCGCATTTCTGCCCGGATCAGCCTGCTTAACTCGGCTGTCCACTCCTGGTTCAGCTGTTCCCCCAAAAACAGCATTCGCACTTCATACTGCGACCAGTACCTCACATGGATGGAGGGGAGAACTTTTCCCTGGTGTCGCTGCTCACGGGCTAGCGCTTCCTTCCAGAGTTCACAGCGGATAGAATCAAACCATCCTAGCAAGACCTGCTCTGATACTGGTCCTCTGTGCTGTATCAGCATCTCTCGCAACCTCCTTCTGAATTCCTCATCCATGGTGGCTGGTATCTCTCCTCTCCTGCTATCTGGACCTTGGATCCAGGTGATGGTTTGGATGTGTTCATGGCAAGGAAGCACGATCCCACCATTCCCTCCATGGCTCTTAAGTAAGTCTTTCATCGTGGCTCTCCTGCAGGCTGGTTTGGAGTGTCCCAGTAACTGGAGAGCAAATCCCACGGCTGCCAACTAATGTAACGAGCCCCTTGCTCACTCTGTTCCACTCCCCGACACTCCTCTGCTGCTATAGAATCAGATTGCAGATCGCACGTCTGATGGTTCAGTCATCCAATGCTCCGGGATTAGAACTAAAGCTATGTGCCGTTCAAACCCAGTTGTGATAGCTCAGAACAAACACCAGGCAGGCTGTATGTAAGTTCAACCAGGAATCTCTTTTATTGGAAAATACAGGCCCTTTTTATACACTAAAAGTGGAGGTGCATACCTCCGACTCATATTACTCTGAACATACACCTGTGACCAGAAACCTAATTAACATGGGCTAATTAACTTATCCCTTTAGACAGCCTAGATGACTCAGACATGACCAGACATGACCTTTAGGCCAGACTGGCCGTCTTGTAGTTCAGAAAACACAATCAACATCTCTTCTTCACACAATAGCAGAGTTAATTAACACAAACAACAATGGGGATCTAATTACTCTTAGATCCCATAGTAGACTTATTTACAATACACATTTTAGCAGACAACAGACAGACAGGTGTTGGAATTTACATCAGCATCTCCTAACAGTATCTGTCCCAGCATTATGAACCAGCACCTATTTCTAATATGGCAAATCCAGGGTCCCCAGAGTCTGTGTGTCCTGGGGGACAAGGACCTGAATCCACAGTAATACAACCTCAAGGGTCCCCAGGCATACAGCTCACAAAGGGCACCGTTCCCCCAAATGCCAGGGCCCACGATCGATCGGCAAGAGGCTAGCATTCAGTCCCCTCCAAAAGTCTCTCTCCCGGCTTGGTCTGTCCCAAGTTCTGTCTGCGCTACTGCCAGTTTAACGCCATATATTTTTGTGCGTTACTGCCATATAGTTCTGTGTGCGTTACTGTCAGTTTAACACAATTTACTTCTGTGTGCATTACTGCCAGTTTAACGACATATAGTTCTGTGTGCTTTACTGCCAGTTTAACGCCATATAGTTTTGTGCGTTACTGCCAGTTTAACACCATATAGTTCTGTGTGCATTACTTGCTGCCAGTTTAACGCCATATAGTTTTGTGCATTAATGCCAGTTTGACATCATATAGTTCTGTCTGCGCTACTGCCAATTTAACGCCATATAGTTTTGTGCGTTACTGCCATATAGTTCTGTGTGCGTTACTGCCAGTTTAACACGATTTACTTCTGTGTGTATTACTGCCATTTGAACGCCATATTGTTCTGTGTGCTTTACTGCCAGTTTAACGCCATATAGTTTTGTGCGTTACTGCCAGTTTAACACCATATTTTTCTGTGTGCATTACTTGCCAGTTTAACGCCATATAGTTTTGTGCATTAATGCCAGTTTGACGTCATATAGTACTTTCTGCGCTACTGCCAGTTTAATGCCATATAGTTTTGTGCGTTACTGCCATATAGTTCTGTGTGCGTTACTGCCAGTTTAACACGATTTACTTCTGTGTGCATTACTGCAAGTTTAACGCCATATAGTTCTGTGTGCATTACTGCCAGTTTAACGCCATATCATTTTTGTGCATTACTGCCAGTTTAACACCATATCGTTTGGCATGCGTTACTGCCAGTTTAACACCATATCGTTTTGCATGTATAAAAGTATTCTTTCAATGGCAGCCAAGTTCAGTGCTATTAGTCAATTAGTGTGCTATACTGTGATATTTTGTTTCAATTGTCAGTGTAGAATGTTAGTTTAGTGTCAGTCTAGGGATAGTGAGAGTGTAGTGAGCAGGACCATCATTCAGCTTTGTATAGTGTGCAGCTAGAATAGGGACAGCTCAGATAGTTTCACTGTAGTGTAGTGAGACCGCTTCAGTAATCTTGACATTAGTGTATAGCTAGAGTAGGGAAAGTTCAGATAGCCTCAGTGTAGTGACAGTTGAACACCATCTATTTGTTTGCGCTACTGCCAGTTTGAAGCCATTTACTTTTGTGTGCATTACTGCCAGTTTAACGCCATTTACTTCTGTGTGCAATACTGCCAGTTTAACACCATATAGTTCTGTGTGCGCTACTGCCAGTTTAACGCCATACCGTTTTGTGTGCGTTACTGCCAGTTTAACACCATATTGTTTTGTGTGCGTTACTGCCAGTTTAACCCCATATAGTTTTGCGTGCAATACTGCCAGTTTAACGCCATATTGTTTTGTGTATGTTATGGCTAATTTTATGCCATATAGTTTTGCATGTTTTACTGCCAGTTTAACGCCATATAGTTTTGTGCATTACTGCCAATTTAACGCCATGTAGTTCTGTGTGCCTTATTGCCAGTTTAACGCCATTTACTTCTGTGTGCGTTACTGCCAGTTTAACGCCATATAGTTCTGTGTGCGTTACTGCAAATTTAACACCATATTGTTTTGTGTGCATTACTTCCAGTTTAATGCCATATTGTTTGGCGTGTGTTACTGCCAGTTTAACGCCATATCGCTTTGCATGTATAAAAGTATTCTTTCAATGGCAGCCAGTTTCAGTGTGATTTTGGCATGGATAGAGATAGAACAGGGCTCTGTTCAGTCCTATTATTCAGTTAGTGTGCTATACTGTGTTATTTTGCTTCAATTGTCAGTATAGAATATTAGTTTAGTGTCAGTCTAGGGATAGTGTGAGTGTAGTGAGGAGGACCATCATTCAGCTTTGCATAGTGTGCAGCTAGAATAGGGGCAGCTCAAATAGTTTCACTGAAGTGTAGTGAGACCGTGTCAGAAATCTTGACATTAGTGTATAGCTAGAGTAGGGACAGTTCAGATAGCATCAGTGTAGTGATGGTAGAACACCATCTATTTGATTGCATTACTGCCAGTTTAACGCCATATAGTTTTGTGCATTACTGCCAGTTTAACGCCATATAGTTCTGTATGCGTTACTGTCAGTTTAACACCATTTTCTGCTGTGCGATTTACTGCCAGTTTAATACCATATAGTTTTTGCGTGCACTACTGACAGTTTAACGCCATATCGTTTTGCGTGCATTGCTGCCAGTTTAACGCTATATAGTTCTATGCATTACTGCCAGTTTAATGCCATATAGTTCTCTGTGCATTACTGCCAGTTTAACATCATATAGTTTTGTGCATTACTGCCAGTTTAGCGCCATATAGTTCTGTGTGCTTTTCTGTCATTTTAATGCCATATAGTTTTGTGCGGTACTGCCAGTTTAACGTTATATAGTTCTGTCTGCATTACTGCCAGTTTAACGCCATATAGTTTTGTGCGCTACTGCCAGTTTAATGCCATCTACTTCTGTGTGCGATACTGCCAGTTTAATGCCATATAGTTTTGCATGTGTTACTGCCAGTTTAACGCCATATTGTTTTGTGTGCGTTACTGTCAGTTTAACACCATACAGTTTTGTGTGAATTACTGCCAGTTTAACGTCATATAGTTTTGTGCGTTACTGCCAGTTTAATGCCATTTACTTCTGTGTGTGCTACTGCCAGTTTAACACCATATAGTTTTGCATGCTTTACTGCCAGATTAACGCCATATAGTTTTGTGCGTTACTGCAGTTTAACCCCATATAGTTCTGTGTGCTTTACTGGCAGTTTAACGCCATATAGTTTTGTGCGTTACTGCAAGTTTAACGCTATATAGTTTTGTGTGCATTACTGCCAGTTTAGTGCCATATAGTTTTGGGTGCGTTACTGCCAGTTTAACACCATATCGTTTTGCATGCGTTACTGCCAGTTTAACACCATATAGTTCTGTGTGCATAACTCCTAGATTAACACCATATGGTTTTGTGTGCATTACTACCAGTTTAACACCATATAGTTTTGTGCGTTACTGCCAGTTTAATGCCATTTACTTCTTTGTGGGTTACTGCCAGTTTAACGCCATACAGTTCTGTGTGCATTATTGCCAGTTTAACGCCATACAGCTCTGTGTGAAATACTGCCAGTTTAACGCCATTTATTTCTGTGTGCATTACTGCCAGTTTAACACCATATAGTTTTGTGTGCATTACTGCCAGTTTAACACCATTTACTTCTTTGTGCGTTACTGCCAGTTTAACGTCATATAGTTTTGCGTGCGTTAATGCCAGTTTAACGCCATATAGTTCTGTGTGTTACTGCCAGTTTGACTTTATATAGTTCTGACTGCGTTACTGCCAGTTTAATGCTATATAGTTTTGTGCGTTACTGCCAGTTTAACGCCATTTACTTCTGTGTGCGCTACTGCCAGTTTAACGCCATATCATTTTGCATGCATTACTGCCAGTTTAACTCTATATAGTTATGTGCGTTATTGCCAGTTTAACCTCCCTGGCAGTTTTCCTGAGTTTGGCTCGGGGTTAAATTTCAGCACCATTAGCGGTAACCCTGAGCCACACTCTGGATTACATCTCAGGATCCTGGAGCAGTGTACTTACCTTGTCCCCAGGATCCTGCGATGTCCCCCAGCTGTGTCTGTGGGTTCCATCCTACCTCCAAAGCCTCTGTGTGCCGGGCTCCGTTCCCTGCAAGCGTTGCGACACACGGGGGTGGAGCCTGGCGGCAAATTCAAAAAAGTGAAAATTCATAACACATACAGTACACTGTAATCTTACAGATTACATTACTGTATGAAATTATTTCACATCCCTTTTGTCCCTAGTGTATTGTGTATGTTGTTTGTAATACTGTTATTTCTGCGTGGAAACTGGAGATTGTCCATAGCAACCAAAAAGTGTCCCTTTACATCAAAAGTGGTTTTAGACAAGCTAGAAAACAGCGATAGTAAATTAGAACACTTGTAGAATTAAGCAATAGTGAATCGTGGGGAAATTTATTTTATTATTATATTATTATTTTTTATAATTATTTATATTTATTTATTATATTATAATTTATGATTTTGTGTTTCAAACTTCATCATACCAGGTATATCTATTAGACTCTTGGTGGACAGATTTAAGTGTGTTTTTGCTAAGAATTACAGGCCTACATTATAAAACGCCAAATTTCTATGCAAGATAATGGTACCGCTTTGAGGCGCAAAAATCTGAAATAATCATACCTAAAGGGAGGTTTAAACCATATCATTTTGTGTGCGTTACTGAAAGTTTAATGCCATATAGTTTTGTGTGTGTTACTGCCAGTTTAACGCCATATCATTTTGCGTGCGTTACTGCCAGTTTAACGCCATATAGTTTTGTGCGTTACTGACAGTTTAACGCCATATCATTTTGTATGCCTTACTGCCAGTTTAATGTCATATAGTTCTGTGCATTACTGCCAGTTTAACGCCATATAGTTTTGTATGCATTACTGCCAGTTTAACGCCATATAGTTTTGTGCATTACTGCCAGTTTAACACCATATAGCTCTGTGTGCATTACTGCCAGTTTAACACCACATAGTTTTGTGCGTTACTGCCAGTTTAATGCCATATAATTTTGTGCGTTACTGCCAGTTTAACACCATATAGCTCTGTGTACGTTACTGCCAGTTTACCACCATATAATTTTGTGTGTTATTGCCGGTTTGATGTCAAAAAGTTCTGTCTGCGTTACTGCCAGTTTAACGCCATATTGTTTTGCGTGCGTTACTGTCAGTTTAACACCATATAGTTCTGTGTGCATTTCTGCCAGTTTAACACCATATAGTTCTGTGTGCATTACTGCCATTTTAATGCCATATAGTTTTGTGCATTACTGCCAGTTTAACGCCATCTACTTCTGTGTGTGTTACTGCCAGTTTAACGCCATATAGTTTTGCGTGTGTTACTGCCAGTTTAACGGCATTCACTTCTGTGTGCATTACTGCCAGTTTAACACCATATCGTTTTGCGTGCGTTACTAGCAGTTTAACACCATATAGTTTTGTGCGTCACTTCCAGTTTAACGCCATATAGTTCTGTGACAGACCTAGCCAGGAGAGAGACTTTTGGAGGGGACTGAATGCTAGCCTCTTGCTGATCAATCATGGGCCCTGGCATTTGGGGAAACAGTGCTCTTTGTGAGCTGTATGCCTGGGGACCCTGGATTTGCCATATTCGAAATGCTGGCTGATTCATAATGCTGGGACAAATACTGTTAGGAGATGCTGAAGTCAATTCCAGCCACCTGTCTGTCTGTTGCCTGCTAGAATGTGTATTGTAAATAAGTCTAGTATGGGATCTAAGAGTCATTAGATCCCCATTGTTGTTTGTGTTAATTAACTCTGCTATTGTGTGAAGAAGAGTTCGGTGTAGATTTGTGATAATGTTGATTGGGTTTTCTGAGCTACAAGATGGCCAGTCTGGCCTAAAGGTCATGTCTGAGTCATCTAGGCTGTCTAAAGGGATTAGTTAATTAGCCCATGTTAATTAGGTTTCTGGTCACAGGTGTATGTTCAGAGTAATATGAGCAGGAGGTATACACCTCCTCTTTTACTGTATAAAAGAGCCTGTATTCCTTGCAATAAAGGAGATTGCTGGTTGAACTTACATACAGCCTGCCTGGTGTTTGTTCTGAGCTACACAACTGGATTAGAACGGCACATAGCTATAGTTCTAGTCCTGGAACATCGGATGACCGAACCATCAGATGTTGTGATCTGCAATCTGATTCTATAGCCACAGAGGAGTGTCGGGAGAGTGGAACCGAGCGAGCAGGGGCTCGTTACAAGTTCTGTGTGTGTTACTGCCATTTTAACACCATATAGGTTTTTCTGTTACTGCCAGTTTGACATTATATAGCTCTGTCTGCATTACTGCCAGTTTAATGCCATATAGTTTTGTGCGCTACTGCCAGTTTAATGCCATTTACTTCTGTGTGCGCTACTGCCAGTTTAACGCCATATAGTTTTGCATGCGTTACTGCCAGATTAACGTCATATAGTTTTGTGCGTTACTACCAGTTTAACGGCATATAGTTCTGTGTGCTTTACTGGCATTTTAACGCCATATAGTTTTGTGCGTTACTGCAAGTTTAACGCCATATAGTTTTGTGTGCGTTACTGCCAGTTTAATGCCATATAGTATTGTGTGCATTACTGCAAGTTTAATGCCATATCATTTCGCTTGCGTTACTGCCAGTTTAACGCCATGTGCATTTAGAAACGTTTTTTAAAACAAACCAACATGTTTGTTGTATAACAATTTTTGGGGTGGCATTATCAAAAATAGAAATGTCCATTTACGATAAAACAGGCCTGTGTAAAACCAACAAGAAAGACAAAAAAAATATGGTAAAACTTGAAGGCAATATCAGACATGAGCATTTAGGAACTGTGTTTGATATTGTGTTCAGATGGGGTGAAGTCACCCCTTGAAAAGCCAAATTTGGAAGATGCACACCAATTTACGAATGTCAACATGTGCTAGCTGCCATCACGGGGGATCAAGGGACGTGTTTTGTGGTAGCAACCCCTTCCTCACAGCTACTTTATTATTGAGGAAGGGGTTGCACCCCCAAAACGCGTCCATTGATCTCCCGTGATGGCAGATAGCACATGTTGGCACACTGTGTGCATCCTCCAAATTTGGCTTTTCGAAACATTGCTAAAAAATTTAAAACATTGTACCACACAAAAAAAAGTGATTTTGTGGGGTTTTAAATTCGCCCCAAAACATCAATGATGTTATTATTTTTTTGAATCACATCATTGATTTTTTTCTTGATGTTTTCCAATTCTAAATTACACCCCATTATCTCCCTGATCAGGATCTGGGCACTTTCTGATGTGAAAGGATCTCGATCCCTAACCTCACAATCACCTAAAAAGAGAGAAACCAAACAAAAACAGGTATCAAAAATCTGCCAGCATCCATCTCTTACCTAAGTTTGTGGTCGCAGACACTCACCTGTTGTGGTGCCAATTTCCACCACATCTTCTTCCTCCTCCTGCTCAGCTTGGGTTGGGGGTATTTCACCTTCTTCCAGAGGTGGGGGGTCTTTGGTCTGAGGGGTGTCCTCCGAGTCTTTTCTCCCCTATGTAAAACAAAAATGGTATAATCAGCACACAGATATTTGATGGCAGAACTATAAATAGGAAACATTGCTTGGAAGTGGGCTACAATTGTCAATTTTAGAAGAGTTCCAAGATGTCGCTTTTTTATTGTCCTTTGTCAACCTGCAATACTTTACCTGTTTTGTACAAGCTTCACAGATGGAGACCCCCCTATAGTATACACTAGAGCACCTGTGTGGGCCCCCTAATAAAAAGGGTGTTCTGGTGTCCCACACTAGTGCTCCAGCATCCAGATGTGAAAACAGCTGCTGAGTGTCCTCTCTCTTACACAGATTCTAGTTTGCATTTCATTCTAGTAACAAACCCATCTACACAACCAAATATTTTTCATCCAAGTAGGCCCTAAAAAATGTAGAAAAATGCATATGGCCTAAACAATGGTGTTTTAGAGGCTGAAAAAAAAATGTTTGATACGAACGAATAATGGGCCCATGAACATTAAATTGACATTTTAAACTGTACAATTAAGAAAAGCATATGGAGCAGCACGAACGTAATAAAGACAAAAAGAATAGGAACACAGCACAACTACTTACTTTTTTGCAGCACTCTCCGGATCTTTCGGTACTGCTCGGGCTCTCTTAATTTCAGGTTCAACCACCGCTTCCTGAGCTGATCTTTCGATCGTCGTACCCTGAAATTCCGGTGCAGACTTTTGACCACTTTCGCCATGATCTTGGCCTTTCTGATATTGGGGTTGGGGTAAGGCCCATACTTTCCATCATAGTCGGCCTTCTTCAGGATGTCCACCATCTCCAACATCTCCCCAAAGGACATATTTGTGGCCTTAAATCTTCTCCTTCTGGATCCGGACGTTTCTGTCTCCGGGCTTTCCTCCTCCTCGTTGCTATAATTAGCATGCACCTGCTGTGACTCCGCCATGTGCTCTTCACCCACTGCGCTGAACGAAAAGGGGCGGGGAATAGACTAGAAAGAACGTCAGGGGCGGGCGGAGTTACACGCATGCGCAGTGTGTATAAAGCGTAACACACGTGCGTATTACGTACGATCTGTGAGCGGAGGAAGGAGCATTGGACGCGCCGATCGTAAGAACGAAGGTAAGAGACATACTTGTGCCTATACTGCTTCTAGATTGAGGCCTATATTGTAACAAGATTAGGAGAGTTTTGTCTGACATTAGGCTTTGTCTTGTGTTGTGTCTTGCAGTGAACATGGATATCTTATTACAAGATAATGACTTCATGTCAATATTCATTGACATGTTCAGGGAGCTGGGTATTGGATAGAAAGATCTGGATGCCGCACACTAGATAAAGTAGAAAATTTGTCTTTATTGTAGAGATAGGACCATCAAAAGTACAAGACAATCATGCAGGATGTACAGGATCATCTGACACGTTTCACACTCATAGCTATGAGACACACAAAACACACACAAAAATAGTCTGGAGTAAAACTAAAAATAACATTAAACAAAGATCCTTGGCCTTGGAAAAAATACAAACATAAAATCGAAACCAAAAATGGCTTTAAATAAAAAAAAAAAAGAAAACAAAAAAACAAAAAAAATTCTGTCAGATGTGACAAATAACAATATATTCAGGGAATCCCAAGAAAAAAACAAAAAAATAAGTTTGTGAGAAGTGTGTGTGAATATGAGCAGCAAAACTACTTAATTCTTGTCACATTATAAAGAAGAAGATAGTGCGCTGTATTAAACCATTTTTAACATTGCAGCGTGACGAAAGTGCTGTATCCATTGCGAACGCTAATTTTACCTGACCGAGCTGTTCCGTGTCGAAATTACTTCTGAGCATGCATGGCACTTTGTGCGTCGGAACAGGCCACACACAGTCGGAATTGACGCGATCGGATTTTGTTGTCGGAAAATCTCCTGCTCTCCAACTTTGTGTGTCGGAAAATCCGATGGAAAATGTCCGATGGAGCCCACACACGGTCGGAATTTCCGACAACACGCTCTGATCGGACATTTTCCATCGGAAAATCCGACCGTGTGTACGGGGAATTAGTGTATTGCGTCCTCTGCACAGTGTGCACCTAAAGCTACCTGAAGACAATTGCTGTTGTTCTGCTCCTATTAATACCACAGGCAGTCAGCTACAATATTTACAGTTAGTGTTCTGTGTCCTCTGCACAGTGTGCATTTAAAGCTACCTGTAGAAGATTGGTGGTGTTCTTCTGATTAGTACCACAGGCAGGCAGTTGATTCTGCTAGCTGCAGTATCAGTATATATATACATCCCAGCTTTGTGCAGCTAAATCTTACTGCAGGTCATTAGTATGTCTGGAAGGCCAACAAGGAGAGGCAGACAGTCACAAGCCAATAAAAGAGGGCAAGCAAGCTCTGTATCTAGAGGCAACAGTGCTGGTCATGGAGAGGGTGCATCCTCATCAGCACGTGGCCGTGGGACACGCTTTTCCTTTTTTTCGGCAGCTGGTTGTGTTGAGCCGCAACATGCAGAAGATTTGGCAGAGTGGATGACCAAGCCGTCCTCATCCTCCTCATCCTCTCTCACCCAGGTTCAGGGTACTTTGTCTGGCAAAGCAGCTGCCAACGCTGCCTCTTCCCTCGGCTCAATGGCATCAGTCACTCCTTCCCTAGCCCCACAACGTCCTCCTGAGGAGTCCCCCGAACTGTTTGACCACAGTGTTGGGTACATGCTCCAGGAGGATGGCCAGCATTTTGAAGGCTCCGATGATGGTACCCAGCTAGAGGAAGGCAGTAACGTGAGCCCAGAAAGAGGGGGTGCCCAAGAAGGACAGCAATCTGGCAGTCATGTTCCCCCAGCTGCAACATACTGCCAGGTTTGCTCCAGTGATGAGGAGGGAGGGGATGATGAGGTCACTGACTCCACGTGGGTGCCTGATAGGAGAGAGGAGCAGGAGGAGGCACATCTCCAATGAGGCAGGATGCCCTCCAGGGGCCAGCTTAAGGGCAGCACATCGACTGCATCACACCGCAGAGCTCCGCATGAGCAGGGCACTGCTTTCTCTGCGTGTTATTCCAAAAGTTCTTTGGTGTGGGCCTTTTTTGAGATGAGTGCATCAGATCCCACCGGTGCTATTTGCAACATATGTCTCAAACGTTTCTCGCGTGGCCAAAACATCACCCGCTTGGGCACCACATGCTTGACCAGACATATGTCGACCTGCCATGCAGTTCATTGGCAAGCGTACCTAAAAGACCCACACCAAAGAACATCATCTTGGATCTCCAACCCCACTATACCTTCAGTCCTCTCTGAAACCTGGACTGAGAGGAACGAAGGTGTAGAATTAGGTGTGTCACAGCCAAGTACATGTGGGCAATCTGCTATTGGTACACCGACGTCAGATTGTACCAAGCAAATCTGCTGCACTGCCAAAAGAAGTTCGCTCCCAGCCATCCACATGCCCAGCGGTTGAATGATAGCTTGGCTAAATTGCTAGCATTTCAACTGCTGCCTTTTCAGTTGATAGACTCTGCCCCCTTCCGTGAGTTTGTGGAATGTGCGGTTCCTCAGTGGCAGGTTGCCAAACGCCACTTTTTCTCACAGGAGGTGATTCCGGCTCTCTACCGGCATGTGGAAGGCAATGTCTTGGCCTTGCTGGACAGGGCGATCAGTGGTAAGGTGCATATTACCGCTGACTCATGGTCCAGCAGGCATGGACAAGGACATTACCTATCTTTCACCGTGCACTGGGTGACTCTTCTGGCAGCTCGGAAGCATGCAGGACAGGGTGCAGTAGTGTTGGAGGTTTTTCCGCCACCACGCCTCCAAAATTCTACTAGTGATGATTCTGCCACACCTCTCTCCTCCACCCAATCCCCTTCTTCTTCCTCCATGGCCTCTTCCTGTGCTGATTTGTCCTCAGAACCAGCGGTGATCCATAGGCCTTCAAGGGGCTATGCAAGCACGCAGGCAAAAAGATGCCATGCGGTGCTTGAGCTGGTGGGCTTGGGGGACAGGAGCCACACTGGGGCAGAGATTCTGTGAGCTCTGCAGGGGCAGGTTCAGAAGTGGTTGACGCCATGCCAGCTTAAGCCAGGTATGGTGGTTTGCGACAATGGCACCAACCTCCTCTCCGCCCTCCGACAGGGACAACTGACCCATGTGCCCTGTTTGGCTCACATCTTTAACTTGGTGGTGCAGCGGTTCTTGGGCAGGTACCCAGGCTTACAGGATGTCCTGAGGTAGGCCAGGAAAGTCTGTGTGCATTTCAGCTGGTCATATAATGCCAGTGCTTGGCTGGCTGACCTCCAAAAGGAATTTCACCTACCCAAGACCTGCCTAATCTGTGACACACCCACCAGGTGGACCTCAATGTTGACCATGCTGCAGCAGCTGCACACGCATCAGAGGGCCATCAATTAATACCAATGCGACTATGGCACCAGGACAGGGTCAAGGGACCTTGTTTTTTTCCCCACACCAGTGGGCTATGATCAGGGATGCATGCACTTTCCTGTCACCATTTGAGGAGGCCAAAAGGATGGTGAGCAGTGACAGTGCATGCATCAGTCCCTCTTGTCCACCTGTTGGAGCACACGCTGCGTGGAATAATGGACAGGGCACTTGAGGCAGAACAGAGGGAGGAGGAGGAGGACTTCCTTACCTCTGAAGGCCCCCTTTATCCAGACAGTGTTCCTGCATGCCCGCCGATCACACAGGAAGAGGGTGAGGAGAAGGAGGAGGATTGTGTCAGCATGGAGGTGGAGCCTTGCACTCAGCATCAGCAGCAGTCTTCAAGGGATCATTTACAGTCCGAAGAAACACATGGAGTTGTACGTGGCTGGGAGGAGGTGGCTGTGGATCATGTCGTCCTTAGTGACCCAGAGGACTCTGGACCAAATACCACAGCAAACCTACGTTACATGGCCTCCCTAATCCTGCAAAGCCTGCGGAAGGATCCTCGTATTCATAGTATCAAGGGGAGGGAAGATTACTGGCTAGCAACCCTCCTTGATCAACGTTACAAGGGTGAGGGAGCAGAGGATGAAACATCTTCGGGAGGCCTTGCAGAAAGGTTTGTGCAACGTGTTTCCAGAGCCTGGGAGGTTACAATTTCCTGGTCCTCCTGGACAACGTGTTGCTGAGGCTTCGGTCAGTCACAGAAGGAGCGGTGGAGAAGGTGGCCATCTGACCGATGCGTTCAGACAATTTTTTAGTCCGCAGCCCCAAGGTCTGATCGGTTTCAGCAACCATCGCCAGTGTCTGATTCACATGGTGCAGGATTACCTAGGGGCAAGATCAGGCTTGGACACCTTTCCCACCAAAAATCCTCTGGGTTACTGGGTCTTGAGGGTGGATCACTGGCCAGAGCTTGCACAGTATGCAATTGAGCTACTGGGCTGTCCTGTGTCCAGCGTTCTTTCAGAATGCACATTCAGTGCTGCTGAAGGTCTTTGTAACCGATCACAGGGTGCGCCTGTCCACCAAATCGGTCGATCAGCTGACCTTCAAAAAAATGAATCAGTCTTGGATCACCAGCTACCAAGCACCTGATGTTGATGTAACCAATTGATTTTTTTTGTGAGATCCCTTCAAGACTGCCTATGCTGATGCTGAGTGACTATCCTCTTCCTCCTCAATTTTCATGCTGATAGCTTGTAAGAACATTTTTGGTTCTGGGCACCTCCACCAGTGGCCAAGGCCCAATTTTTCAGCCCCTGTTTAACTAATTCTAATTACAATTTTTGATGCAATACTTTGCAGCAGGGCTCATTCCTGCACTCCAACTATAGCATCTGTGAGGGGTTGCAGTGTTGTGGCAATTTTTCTGCCCCTGTTTAACAAGGGACGTTTAATTACAATTTTTGATGCAATACTTTGCAGCAGGGCTCATTCCTGTGCTCCAACTAGAGTATCTGTGAGGTGTTGCAGTGTTGTGGCACTAGCACCAGTGCCCAAGCCCAATTTTTCAGCCCCTGTTTAACAGGGGCATATAATTACAATTTTTGATGCAATACTTTACAGCAGGGCTCATTCCTGCACTCCAACTATAGCATCTGTGAGGGGTTGCAGTGTTGTGGCACCAGTGCCTAAGGCCCAATTTTTCTGCCCCTGTTCAACAGGGACATGTCATTACAATTCTCAATCTAATATTTCACAGCAGGGCCTATTCCTGCACCCGCCAAGAGTAACAGTGAGGGCTTACAGTGTTGTGGCAAAACCACCACCAAACGCCCAATTTTTCTGCCTCTGTTCAACAGGTGCATGTAATTACAATTCTTGATATAATATTTCACAGCAGAGCCCATTCCAGCGCCCACCAAGAGTAACTATGAGGACTTACTGTGTTGTGGCCCCAGCACCACCACCACCAAAGGCCCAATTTTTCTACCACTGTTCAACAATGGCATGTAATTACAAATCTTGATCTAATATTTCACAGCAGGGCCCGTTCCTGCGCCCACCAAGAGTAACTGTGAGGGCTTACAGTGTTGTGGCAACACCAACACCTAAGGCCCCAATTTATGCAGAGTAGGGCAGGCCCCTACTTTCAAACATCCTACTTACAAACGACTCCTACTTGCAAACGGAAGGAGACAACAGGAAGTGAGATGAAAGCTACACCTAGGAAGGAAAATTTTCTTATGTAAGAGTTAATATGGGAAAAACGTGTCTCCTCTTCACTGATGATTTATCACCAATCCTTGTTTCACTAAAAACCCCAAATTTTCAAAAAACATTTGTCATTGGGACAGAAAGTGAGGGGAAATCTTCTGAAGAGGTGCACAGACAGCAAAACAAATGTTACAGGGGTGATAACCCTTCCCTATGTTTTCCAAAAAGCTTAAAAATAGATTTTTTGGCTGGAGCTACACTTTAAAAATGTACCAGTTCAAAATTACAAACAGATTCTACTTAACAACAAACCTACAGTCCCTGTCTTGTTTGAACCGCCTGTATACTGCTGTTCAGAGTATATAGGGCCTGGGGGCCCCACGCCTTTCCTTTTTCAATTTGGGAGTGGGGTTCCCCTTAATATCCATACAAGACCCAAAGGGCCTGGTAATGGATTGGGGGGTGGGGGGAACCCATGATGTTTGTCTCACTGATTTTCATCCATATTGCCGGGACCCGACATTACATTAAAGCCGCAAGCAGTTTTAAATGACTTTTATTCCTTTAAAAATGTAATTTTGTGCAGGGACTGTTCTAAGCACGGGAAACACATGCCACTTTACAGGCATACTATAGACACCCCCCAAGTACGATATTTAAAGGAATATTTCACTTTTTTCACTTTAAGCATCATTAAAATCACTGCTCCCTAAAAAATGGCCGTTTTTAAAACTTTTTTTTTGCATTGATACCCCTGGGGCAGGACCCGTGTCCCCAAACCCTTTTTAGGACAATAACTTGCATATTAGCCTTTAAAATTAGCACTTTTGATTTCAAACGCTCGAGTCCCATAGACTTTAATGGGGTTCTAAAGTTTGCGCGAACTTTCGGTCCGTTCGCAGGTTCTGGTGCGAACCGAACCGGGGGGTGTTTGGCTCATCCCTATTCCTCAATGCCTCTTATCAGTTTTGTTGCCCTTCTTTGCACTTTCTCCAGTTCCCCAGATATCCTTTTTGAGAACTGGTGCCCAAAGCTGAACTGCATATTCCTGATAAGGTCTTACTAATGATTTGTACAGGGGCAAAATTACCGTATATCACCCTCTCTGGAGTCCATACCTCTCTTAATACAAGAAAGGACTTTGCTCGCTTTGGAAACTGCAGCTTGGCATTGCATGCTATCATAAGCTTATGATCTACCAAAACCCCCAGATCCTTCTCCACTACGGATCCCCCCCCCATTGTACTCCCCTAGTATGTAAGATGCATGCATATTCTTAACATTAACTTTACATTTATCAACTTTAAACCTCATCTGCCACATAGTCGCCCAAATGGACAGTGGATTGAGGTTGGCTTGTAAACTGGAGACATCCTGTAACACGGCATAGTTTGGTGTCATCTGCAAAGACTGAAATGGTACTTTTAATTCCAGACCCTATATCATTCATAAAGATATTAAGTAGCAAGGGTCCCAGCACTGAACCTTGGGGCACACCACTGATAACCACTGATAACCTTTGATCATTCAGAGTAAGAATCATTAACCACTACTCTCTGAATTTGTATACTGGAAGGATTATTCCTCTAGTGGGACTGTAAAATGGTAAACTACTCTTGTAAATAGAGGCGTAGGGTATGAGTATAAAATGTTTTATTTGAAGGTGATAGTAGATGAACACAATCTACATAAGGACAAGTGGAGATACAAAAATAAACAAGTTGGTATACAGGATGCACAAAATCTGATCAAGGAGAAAACGCATGCAATACATAAGGTACAATCTAGGCTCCGTTATATGTAATAATACAAACAAGACAAAAACCCAACGTTTCAAGTTTAGGATTGATAATATATATACACTCTCTGAATTTGGTCTTTTATCCAGTTTTCTATCCATTTACAAACTGATCTTTCCAAGCCTGTAGACTTTACACAGTAGTCATGTGTAGGGAACTTTATCAAACATTTTTGCAAAATATATATATGTATCCCACGTCCACAGCCACCCCTCTGTCCAAGGTTTTACGTACCTCCTCATAAAAAGAAATCATATTTGTTTGACAACTTCTGTCTTTCATGAATCCATGCTGTCTATTGCTTAAAATAATTTTTCCAGCAAGAACTCATTAATGTGGTATTTTATTAAACTCTCCAGTATCTTCCAACTATAGAAGTTAAACTAACAGGTCTATAGTTACTTGGTAAAGACTTTGTTCCCTTCTTAAATATGGACAGCACATTGGCCCTACACCAATCCAGTGGTTCTATTCCAATCATTAATGAGTCCCTAATAAGAAGATACAATGGCTTTAAAGTGAGAGAGCTCAATTCTTTTCGGATCTGTGGGTGGATGCCATCTGGTCCAGGTGCTTTATCCACCTATATCCACCTATATTCTGTCTAAATATTTCTGGACCATATTCTATCTGAGCCATTGTGGATCATTTGGGGCTGTGTCACTACCACCTCCATTATGGACTTGGGACAATACCAAAGTTTATTATTCAATATGTCTAAGCACATCTTTTTATAATCAAGGATATTCATGATTAAAGTATTCGCCCTCTTGACTGCAGATTTGCAATAGATGTATTGCCTTCTAATTTACAAAGAGCTGACAATTGGGATCTGGTAAGGTTGGGTATTTGAGCAAAAACCTAGAGGGAAAACCTCTAGTGTTCAAGTGGTACATTTAAGAAAAGCTGCCAGGCTCAGGTTGGAATTAATCAATGTAAATGTATCTGATTTTTTCTTAAAGGAATGTGAAGGCCCAGGAGTGTCAACCTCAGTTTGGAGAAGCTGTCAAGATCAATTTCATCCATAAGGTCCATCTGATTGCTTTCTTCATAAAGGAGCGTAAAGTCTCAAAAAGCAACTACATTCTTTCAGTGAAAATTTCTCTGGAATAGGTTCATCTGGAGTTATGATCATGTAGTAGGTCAAACATAAGCCTACGTGCAAACAATTGTAAATCCTTGATGGCTTCAAACTTATCAATGTCTAAAAAGAGGCACAAACTCAAGCCCAATGTGAGAACCTCAATCCCATCATTTGAGAGCTCATAAGAGAAAAGATTAATGACTTTCAGTCCTGTTTGGGTAGTGGCAGCTTTTCCATATACAGGTCTATTCCTTTGTGTGTTTTTGTGTTGGGTACCTGTTTAGACTGTGTATTGGATAAAAAAGAGGAAGGTGAATGTGTATGTAAAGCACCCTGCATTTGTTTGGGCACTGCGCCAGATGTGGGAGAGGGGCCAATCATCCCAGTAGACTGTGAGAGAGTATTGTCATAGGGTACATGGTCACCACCACCAAGATTAACTGACACCACTTGATGGCTAGAGTTGGAAGGGATAGGATCAACTAACCTTCACCTAAACTCATTTTTAGAAGAGTGCCCAGAGCCTCTATGTCGACGGTTTCTAAAATGGGTGTAAGTGCACCTGTCAGTGCCGCTTGAAACCTGAAAAGAAAGTGAAGAATCAAACAATGAATGACAAGCATTATCATCAGCAAACTGTGTGCGAGGAGCATTATTGCATGTTAATTGACCAGCACCAGTGTCTTATTTGTACACTTTTCCTTTTAATCGCTCAAAAAATTCCTGTCCTTTTTAATGAGAGTTTGCTTGTTATATAATTCTAGATCTGTCTTAAGTTTACCTTCAAGCTCGATGTATTTATCATGCAAATGTAAGTAATTCAGCAAGCTCTGTATATTTTGGATTTCAATGTCTAGGACATTCATTTTCATTCTATAATCACCAATTAATAACATCATCATGTTTCTAGAACAGGTGGATAAATTGTCTACCCACTTTTTTTAAAGTCCTCAGATACTCTGGAAATGTTGAGAAAAATGTGAATCCTTAACCCCATAGGGTTATAGCCCTCTTTAATATACTGCTCAAACGAGTTAACATGCAAATGTAGAGCAGATTTTTTTCTCTGGTATCTTTTGTAAGCTAGAAAAAATGGAAAACAGTTCAGTTTGAGGTTTTTCATTTTCACCATACTGTAATGGATATCCCAACATAAGGTTATCCCATTCCTCTTCATTTACCACTCCCATACTGAAGAAAACAAAACAACAAAATAACGGAAAACACTCACCAACTAGACAATTGAGAAATGATTTAAGCAAGCAACCAGGGTTTGGACAACCAAAGAATAAAGAATATAGGCACGGTGTTTAACCCACCAATAGTACGGGAATAGGGTCCAGTCTGGTTATATATAGTGTCATGTCCAAAAATATAATATGAGACAGATAATAGCAAAAACTAGGGGATATTTATTATGCTGGGTTTAAAAATGTAAGAAATACTGTGCATATAAAAACATAATAAGGACTTGGTTCACAATCAAATAGACAAAACTACACTATGATACATGTTGTAATGTGAATCTTCATCAGGGAATTAAATATCATGGTGGTAAGTTCCACTTGGATTTGGAGATTTTTGTTATATATGTTTAGGTTTTCTATATATATATATATATATATATATATATATATATATATATATATATATATACACACAGTATCTCGCAAAGTGAGTACACCCCTCACACTTTTGTAGACATTTTAGTATATCTTTTCATGTGACAACACTGAAGAAATGACACTTTGCTACAATTTAAATTAGTGAGAGTACAGCTTGTATAACAGTGTAAATTTGCTGCCCCCTCAAAATAACTCAAAACACAGCCATTAATGTCTAAACTGCTGGCAACAAAAGTGAGTACACCCCTAAGTGAAAATGTCCAAATTGGGACCAATTAGCCATTTTCCCTCCCCAGTGTCATGTGACTAAATAGTGTTACAAGGTCTCAGGTGTGAATAGGGAGCAGGTGTGTTCAATTTGGTGTTATCGCTCTCATTCGCTCATGCTGGTCACTGGAAGTTCAATATGGCACCTCATGGCAAAGAACCCTCTGAGGATCTGAAAAAAGAATTGTTGCTCTACATAAAGATGGCCTAGGCTATAAGAAGAACAAGACCCTGAAACTGAGCTGCAGCACGGTGGCCAAGACCATACAGCGTTTTAACAGGACAGGTTCCACTCAGAACAGGCCTCGCCATGGTCGACCAAAGGAGTTGAGTGCACGTGAAACTTACAAAGACTCCAACAACTTACTATCCTGTAAACTATTCAGGAAGCCAACTGCAAGTAGCTCCGACCCCAACCGTTGGTCAACTCGATTCCCTACAGTCAGTACCTGCGCACCAAACGCAATTGTTCCAACGACACAGACTTCAAGCATGAAGCCAAAAACCTCAAAAGATGCCTATTAGAAAGAGGCTACAGTCACAAATGCCTGAAAAAGGCATTTAATCGGGTAGACAACACGAATAGACACGATTTCCTCTTTTCCCATAAGAAGGATAATTCCTCTCCTCACGAATATGCCCACATTATCACAACCTATTCCAATAAACATCTTAAAGGTAAAAAAAAATTTCATAAATACTGGCACATTTTGGCCTCTGACCCCACAATAGGACTATTTGTCCCCCCAGCCCCTCTAGTTACATACAGACGGGCCTACAGATTCCCTACAGTACCTGCGCACCAAACGCAATTGTTCCAACGACACAGACTTCAAGCATGAAGCCAAAAACCTCAAAAGATGCCTATTAGAAAGAGGCTACAGTCACAAATGCCTGAAAAAGGCATTTAATCGGGTAGACAACACGAATAGACATGATTTCCTCTTTTCCCATAAGAAGGATAATTCCTCTCCTCACGAATATACCCACATTATCACAACCTATTCCAATAAACATCTTAAAGGTAAAAAACATTTTCATAAATACTGGCACATTTTGGCCTCTGACCCCACAATAGGACTATTTGTCCCCCCAGCCCCTCTAGTTACATACATACGGGCCTCTTCTGTTGGGGATTTATTGGTCAAAAGTGAATTTAAAGGCTCCATATGCGGGGATCCATGTAAACTTTTGGGAACTTACCCCTGTGGTTCTTGTAACCACTGTCACTACATGGATACTCGAAAGGACATACGCTTGCCCAATGGCTGGACTTTTACTCCCAGACATTTCGCCAACTGCCAGACTACTTTAGTCGTATACCTGTTACAATGTGATTGTGGTTGTTATTATATATAAGGAAAACTATTCAGAACTTGTGGAAAATAATTTATTGTCATGTCTTAGCCATGAAAACCAGTAATCAGGACCTACCCCTGGGGAGACATGCAGGTTCATCTTGGCCGCCTCCCCAGGATTTGAATCCTGGTGTTGGATCGAATACATCGGAGCCATCGAGGAGGCGATCTTAACAAGATTCTCCTCCAATGGGAGCTTAGACGGATTTTGGATTTGAATGCCACTGCACCTCCAGGCCTGAATGAGGCTTTCAATTTTAAGCCTTTTTTACAGGGTTTTTCCTCTGGAGGCTTTCATAGAGATATGTGATCTTGTTAATGCTCATACACCGTTCAATGTCCATATGACCCTAGATTGCCTGTAATACCAAATTGGGCCCCCTCTTCTTGTTTCTCTCTTTATCCCTCTGATATTCTTTATTCTATGATTCACACTGTACATAACTATGTAAATGCATATATTTTTTGTTCAGACCCTTCCTCCAAAATGCTTTTGACTCATTAGATTGTAACATCCTTGATCATGTTTGTGTTCACTACCATGTATTCTATGATGTTTATGCATGCCATATGTGCCAGTTGTTATTTTCCTGTATTTTGCATATGTTTCTTATCATAAGATTAACACTTTCTGTACTGGTTTAAACACCTCAGCTGATTAGGTGTCACAGCTGATCTGAGGCATCTCGTCTAACACTGAGATGAGCCCCATGGTCAGCTAATGCCTCTCCTCCCCATGATTGGGCCTCAGGAGGCGTGCACCACTAAACTTACTAACTCTTATATACCTTGTCAGCATTACTAGCAGCTGCTACCCATCCAGGAACTCCTTATTACCTAGGGGATACGGTCTTTGCTTCTTTCTGGAAGTAAGTTGATTTCATTTTCTTTTTTACATCTCTCTTTGAATAGACATCGGAAGTGTGCCCACCAGCACACCCTACTCAAAGCCCCATACAGATGGTCTATCTCATTATTTAGCTTATGTATTTGGCTAATACCATGCAAACAATAATAGGTAGATTAAGGCCCCTTTCACACTGGGGCGGTGGGGGCGTCGGCGGCACAACAGCGCTATTTTTAGCGCTGCTGTACCGTCGTTCTTGCAGCTGTATTCGGCCGCTAGCGGTGCGGTTTTAACCCCTGCTGGCGGCCGAAAAAGGGTTAAAATCACTCGTACAGTGCGGCTATAGCCGCGGTATTGCCGCGGTATAGCCGCGCTGTCCCATTGATTTCAATGGGCAGGAGCGGTTTAGGAGCGGTGATAACACCGCTCCTTCACCGCTCCAAAGAAGCGGTTTGCAGGACTTTTTTCACCGTCCTGCCAGCGCACCGCTTCAGTGCGAAAGCCCTCGGGCTTTCACACTGAACAAACAGCGGAGGCTGTTTAGGGGCGGTTTGCAGGCGGTATTTTTAGCGCAATACCGCCTGCAAACTGCCCCAGTGTGAAAGGGGTCTAAGCGCACTCTCTGTGGGGGTGTGATATTACAAGCGGATCGGATGGGGGAAGGGGGAGGGAACAGACAATAAATGTAATAAAACAAATCAATGGGTGGGCACAATGTAAAAGTCCATGATAATAAGTCTGTATGGGTGCTGGATAAAATGCTATGGACAAAGAAGGCTGCCGGCTTGCAGATAGAAGTGGATCTGGAACATAGACAGAGACAGGAAGTGGCGCCTTCTAAGCATAGCAATGAAGTGCTTTTAATAAAATGGATAATAAATGGCAAATGCACTCACAAACAAAATATGAGAAATGGCATGTAGCATAAGGATCATCCGCGCTTGTCCTGGAGAGCAGTCTGTTGCCTGGTGTATCAGAGCATCGTCCCCTGTAGCGATGACGGTGGTGGAACCCAGCGCTCTCGGTATCCGGGGGAGAGGATCTGCAAACAACGGAACGCTGCACTGCAATGTCGTCACTTCCGGGTACAAGGTCAGTGGGAGGGTGTGTGCGTTCGAAGCATGCATGCTTCTTCCTCAGGCTCTAATCGGGGCCATCTTTGAAGAGGTATTTGATATATACTGAGCTTGGTGCCACCCGATTGGATGGATAGGTGCCACCCGGCTGGATGCCGCAACTTTGCGTGTTACAAAAATACGAACACTAACAGAAACTAAAGCCAGTGGCTGTACTGATTAAAATAATTGAGTAATAGCACATAGCAAGTGTCTCAATGGAGTGAAACTCTTATACCAGCATTTCTGGAACACTGCAACACCAATGATATGGGCCTGTCCTTTACTGCAGTCACTGACGACAAAAAACTTGCCTTTTTGGATCTAGAACTCTTTCACGATGAAAACATAATTTGTGCCTGAAACTATACGAAACCCACATCTGCCAACTCCTTTCTGCATAATGGGCGTGGTCACCACTCACGTTGGGTGAATAATATTCCAAAGAGCCAATTTTGCTGACTCAGGCATAACTGTACTCGGATGCAAGACCACATTACCCATGGCCAAGCACTGAAAATGAAGTTTCAAGATAAGGGCTACCTAGATGAGATCGTAGAAGGAGCTTACCAACATTATCTTCATACTGAAGTCAGGAGTGATAGAATCACGAAATTGGAAGACAACACACAATCAGTTCGTTTTATCACACAGTTCCATAGTCAATTTAGAAAAATGTAAAGGATCCTGGCAAAACATTGGCCAATTCTGAATAAGGACCCCCATCTCAAATCCACACTCACAGATTGAACGTTGGTTACCTACAGAACAGCCAAAAACATCAAGCCCAAAGTAGCGCCTAGTAAAATAAAAACAAAAACATCAGGATCGACTGTGAGTGCCTCCCTTACATTCTTTAATCTCAAGGGAATGTACCAGTGTAAGAAACCCCTGTGTCTTACATGCAAACATGTTACACATAGACAAAAAGAATTTACCTGCAAAGGCAAGCAATACATCATATACATCTCCTGCTCCTCTGAGTATGTTGTGTATTGCCTGATGTGACCCTGCAGCTCATTCTATGTAGGCCGCACCATCCAGACCCTTCGAAAAAGGTTTAGTGAGCATCGTAATTTTGTAGAAAAAGGTTTGGAAAAATACAGCGTTGCAAGGCAGTTTAAAGAATTTCACCAACAGTCCTCTCTAGGACTGCGGGTTTGGGTCATAGAAACTTTTGGATTTTTACTCTAGATAGTCTTTTGCCTGGAGGCCTCAACGAGGGCACAAAAATCAACATTTTATTATAATTACCATCTGTTATAATACTATTCGCATTGTTCCCATTTCCATTCTTGTAGCCATTGAGCCATGAGTCAGGGCGAAAATACTTTCACACACACATACACATCGCCAATAATCAGTGTTCTCATAAGTTCACAACACCAAATACATTCACATCATGTTTGGTATCCATAATCTGCTTTCTGACCTCTGAACTCTATAAATCCTTTATCATATCACTAATTCTCCTAGTATTAATTAATTGATTGTCCATTGACAATCAATGATTAATTTAAAAAAAAAAATCTTAATATTTAAAAAAAGTCTTCATTTCTCTATTCATTTTTTATCTATTTTTAATTTAAATGATCAATTTCTGCTACACCCCCATGATCATGCATGCGTATGTGCTTATATTTGTATGCCCCCTCTATGTATATATACTGTATGTGTATACATGTGTATAAGTTTTATGTATACATACCATTTATTTTCTCCAGATATTATTATTTTTATTCTTGGCTACAATTTTTTGAGACATATCTATATTTATGTATAAACATATATATATATATATATATATATATATATATATATATATATATATATATATAAATAAATATATATATATATATATATATATATATATATATATATAGATATATATGGAACCAGTGCCGGGACAAGGTCATCCGGTGCCCAGGGCGAAGATGAAAAACTGCCCCCCCCCTGTGAAAAGCTACAGCGCCTACAGACGGTGGGATCTATACTAAGGCATCAGTGACAGTGCATTAACCCCCTTCCTGCTGCATATTACCAATGCCATTGCTAATAAAGCAAACTCCCCCCAGAGACTGCAGACATGATACAAGAGATCAATGCAGTCTCACCAGTGCCCATCAAATGCAGCCTACCGCTGTGCCCATCAATGCCGCCTTCCTATGACCATAATTGCAACCTCAATGTGCCCCTAATCGCAGCCTCTCTGTGCCCATAGTTTCAGCCTCTCTCTTTGTGCCCATAATCGCAGCCTCTGTGCCCATAATTGCAGCCTCTCTGTGCCCATAGTTTCAGCCACCCTCTCTGTGCCCATAATCACAGCCTCTGTGCCCATAATTGCAGCCTCTCTGTGCCCATAATCGCAGCCTCTCTGTGCCCATAATTGAAGCCCCTCTGTGACCATAATCGCAGCCTCTGTGACCATAATTGCAGCCTCTCTGTGACCATAATTTCAGCCTCTCTCTCTGTGCCCATAATCGCAGCCTCTGTGCCCATAATCGCAGCCTCTGTGCCCCTAATTGCAGCCTCTCTGTGCCCATAATCGCAGACTCTGTGACCATAATCAAAAAAAAAAAAAAAAAGAAAGAAGGACGGCGCCCTCTAAGTGCAGCATGTATGTTAAAAATATTTATTACAATAGATAAAAACACTCACATTTGAGTTGCTAAAAACCAGCATGTAAAGTAGTTTCATCCGCGTGCTCTCGGGGGATGTGGGTGTCATGGGCCAGTGGAGGAGTTCCTGGGATGTGAGTCCTGTAACCTGGGTCCTGGTAGCTGTTCCGGTGGTGCCGAGGGTCCTCAGAGCCTCCGGGCGGCCAGGATATCGGTCATGGATCCTCCGTGGAGCGCCGTGCTGACCTGCGTCTTCACTTCCGGGAGCGGGGTGAGGCGGGCGGTGCTTCACGTTCGGAGCATGCGTGCTCCTTCATCGGGCTATGCTGGTGGCCATATTCAGCGTGGGAATTTATACCATAGGCAATGGGAGGGGTGAAGTCTTGCTGCTAGTACTTTAGCAAATAGGTTTGTATCAGCATTTAGCAATAATATTGGTCTATAGCTGGAATATAATGTAGCATCTTTTTCCCTCTTTGGGTATAATCGTAACATATGCCCTTAGAGACTCTCTCCCCATCTTCTCCCCCTCACCCAGGCCATTTAGATATTCGCAAAATTTTGGGATTAATTGTTCTTTAAATTTTTTATAATATTTAATTGTAAATCTGTCCGGCCCTGGACTCTTCCTTACTGCTGTACTATTTATTGCTATTCTAATCTCCTCTTGTGTTATTAGGTCTTCCAGGAATTGTATTTTTTCTTTTGGGACTTTCGGTAATTTTGCTTCTCTTAAATATTCCAGAATTTTTTCCCTCCTATTTTTTTCCCTCTAGTATCTCCTTCTCTCTTACTGAATAGAGAGCGCTGTAATAGCTTTGGAATACCTTTGCGGTTTCTGTTTCGTATACCACCCTTTACTGTTTTTCATCTTTTCTATATAGTTTAGTGTTTTTTTTATATTTTAGAGTTTTTGCAAGATATTTTCCTGGTTTATGTCCCCATTTATATCTGCCTTTTGCTTCTTTATTGAAGACTTTTCTATTTTCCTGTTACATCACATCTTTTAGGTGTTGCATTATTACTAATAATTTTTGGGGTGTTTTAGCATCCGGGCTTTTTTTATGTAACTATTCCAGATCATATATTTCTTTTTTTGTCATTTCCCTATCTCTTATAGGGCGTACACACGGTCGGACTTTGTTCGGACATTCCGACAACAAAATCCTAGGATTTTTTCTGACGGATGTTGGCTCAAACTTGTTTTGTCTACACACGGTCGCACAAAGTTGTCAGAAAATCCGATCGTTCTAAACGCGGTGACGTAAAACACGTACGTCGGGACTTTAAACGGGGCAGTGGCCAATAGCTTTCATCTCTTTATTTATTCTGAGCATGCGTGGCACTTTGTCCGTCGGATTTGTGTACACACGATCGGAATTTCCGACAGCGGATTTTGTTGTCGGAAAATTTTATCTCCTGCTGTCCAACTTTGTGTGTCGGAAAATCCGATGGAAAATGTCCGATGGAGCCCACACACGGTCGGAATTTCCGACAACACGCTCCGATCGGACATTTTCCATCGGGAAATCCGACCATGTATAGGGGGCATTAATCTATCCTTCTTCTTTTTGGCTCCTATAGAAATCAGTATTCCCCTTATATATGCCTTATGCGCTTCCCATATTGTGGCCATCGAGACCCCCAGGGATCCATTCAACAAAAAATATTGTTTTATTTATTTTTTATTTATTTTTTTCTAATGTTATAGGTCAAGCAATTTAACAAGGTAATTTTAGTTTTCCATCTCCTCGCCCCCCTTGCCCCCAGAGGAGGTATGTGAGCTCTATAAAATAAACTTTCCCGACATTTCTCCCTCCTACTTCCCTCCCACCCCTGCCCCTTCCCACACCCCCACTACCCCATTCCACCTCCCTCCCCCTCCCTCCCAAAGACCCCTATAAGTTGGTGGTTTGAACTTCTCCTGGTCATATAGCAGTTCTATGTATTTTCTGTTTGGTCCTCCTCTGCCCATCTGCTTTTTCAGACCTGAGGTAGTGCTCTATCAAGCGCTCTTGCAAGTCACATGCCCCCTTGAGGGGGTGGGTCTAAAAAGCCAGGTCCCTTGTCCCCCATGTTTTATTTTTTATTTCTGTTTTTTTTCCTTTTTCCCAAGCCCCACCCCTCTCCCCTCCCTCACCCCTCGGTCCAATATAATCTGTGCTTCTGTGCTTATATTATTTTTTATTGGGTATTAGTTGCCATCGTTCTTCATCTTGTGTAGTTCTTTCTTTCGTGGCCGCTGTCCATCCGTGGACTTCTGGGATTGGAATTCCCAATTTTTTGCAAAAGTCATGGATTTCTTCTGGGAATCTAAGTTTTACTGAACGTCTGTCTTTCTGACCTACCAGACAAGCGTGGAAACCCCAGTTATACCGTATTTTGTGGTTTTGCATCAATTCCAATAGGGGTTTTATTGTCCTTCTTCTTCTTAATGTTTCCTGTGACAGATCTGCGAAGATCTGGAGGGTCTTGTCCTTGTATTTTATTGGTGGCTTTACGCCTCATATTACCCCATATTCGAGTTTTCTCGTCAAAGTTTTGGAATATTAAAATTATGTCCGTTGGAATCTCCATTGATATTCCTTTGGGTCTTCTAATTCTATGCACTCTTTCTATTTTAATCAGAATTATTTCTTCTCTACCCAATATTGGGTTAAATATTTTCTGTATTTTTTCCGTATTTTTTCTTCTCTTTTTGCTTCTGTGTCTATTCTCCTGGTCCTCCAATATGCAAGCTCCCTTTGCTTAGTTTATAGGACTTCCATTTTTCCTTTCATTTCTGTTATTGTTTGTGTTTGACTGTCCAATTTTTTTTCTGTGTCTTCTACCCTTGTAAGTCTATGCCCCAAGTCCTTATGGATTGTTGCCATCTCTACTTTCAGGGAGTTTTCCAAAGCTGGCAGCCATTTCTGCTTTTGTTAGTAATTGGCATTCAGTTGTTGCACCTCTTTATGTCCCATCTCCCAATCTATTTTAATATCTTGTTCTATTCTTGACCGACAAAGTAAACTCATATCTAGAGTTGTTCTATTTTGGCCTTTTTTTCCTTCCCTTCTGTCTGTCTACTTTCTTGGGTCATATACTTTTTTATTGAACCGGGACTTAGGCTGGGTTTGGGTGATTTTACCCTTGCTCCTCCTCTCACTGTTCTCCCTCTCATACTGTTCACTTATTTGGATCTTTTCCTTGTCTCCACCCCTTCCTTATTCGCTGCCCTCCTATGGTATTTCTATATGTTGTTTTATTCCTCTTAGTGCTAGTGTGAGCCCTTCTTTTAAAGCAGGGGTCTCAAACTCAAATTATCTGAGGGCCACAAGACAAGTTTTCATATCCCATGGGGGCTGCATGCAAACTTTCAAACTTAAAAAACAGCACTGATGTCAGGGGGCGCATTATTACCCCAGCACTGGTGTCATTGGACGCACTATTAACCCCCAGAACTGGTGTCAGCGGATGCACTATTAACCCCCAGCACTGGTGTTAGTGGACGCACTATTAACCCCCAGCATTGGTGTCAGTGGACGTACTAATAACCCCCAGCATTGGGGTCATCGGACGCACTATTAATCCCTAGCATTGGTGTCAGCGGACGCACTATTAACCCCCAGCATTGGTGTCAGCGGACGCACTATTAACCCCCAGCATTGGTGTCAGCGGATGCACTATTAACCCCCAGCATTGGTGTTAGCGGTCGCACTATTAACCCCCAGCACTGGTGTCAGCGGACGCACTATTAACCCCCAGCACTACCCCTTCTACACTCCACAAATAACTCCCCCCTCACACTACACAAATACCCCCAACACTTCACAAATACCCCCTGTTCACAAATTTCAACCCCAGTCACCCCACTAAGGACTTTGCTCAGCCTCAGTGTGATGGCTCACTTACCTCTCCTCCTGGCAGTCAGCTGGTGGCCTGATATCAAGTCCTCTCCTCCTGTCAGGTCCTGGCTCAACACAGTAAGAAACAAAGAAAGGAGGCGCCTCTGGGTGACGCATTTCCTGAGTCAGCAAGCCGTGAATGGCATGACCGCTGCACTCCTTTATCAAGCTTGTCAGCTTGACAAAGGAGCTCATGTGTGTGATGTCATCGCCTGGATTGCTGTTTGCCTTCCAAGCCTCAATCTGGTATTCCTCCATCATTGCCGGCCGGTGGACACAGTGCATCTGAAAGACCAGTCTGATTACACATCCATGGCAGGGATGATCGACCTCACGGACCCCTCCAGTTACATCTGGGACTCTCATATGCCTTTTTAACTCAACACAAATGTGAGTGCAATCTCTGTTGCTGCTCTTTTTATTAAAATTGTTTTTAAGTCTGCACCCAGAGGCACCTCCTTTCTTTGTTTCTTACAGTGCATTGGGAATATGGTTTCCACTCCCATTGGAAGGCTACCGTGAATGTGGGCTTTATACCTCATCATCGACTTTATGCACACCATCATGGACTACTATTATCTTTTCTTATCCCTTGTTCCAGTTCATCATTTATATGCATAATATTGTCATTTATGTGGATTATTGCTTTTAACCTTTGCGCCAAACACTTGTTATACCTGGCTCAACGCAGACCTAGTGGCAGGGCACCCCGAGAACGCCATGATCTTCTGCCCTGAGGTGGCAGCAGGACCCTGGATCCGGGCACAGCCTCCGAGGGAGCACAGCTCTGAATGAGCATCAGAGCCTAGGTTGGCGGGGCGATGGACGTATCCTCCCTCCGCTCTGTTCTCTATGCTCTCCTGTGCTGTGTCTGTTTCCGTTGCTGTGCGCACGGGGCTGCAGCAGCATGCAGGGGAGAGGAAACAGGAGAGAGAGAGAAAGCTCCCAGCTGCTGCGCAGTGCACCCCAGGCACTCACTCAGGATCAGCCCTGCCTGCGGGCCATTTGTAACTGGTCCACGGGCCGTAAATGGGCCACGGGACGGTACTTTGAGACCCCTGTTTTACCGTTTTTATTTTCAGCTGTAAGATAAACCTCTCCTATCCCAGCTGATACTCCATGCTCTTTAAGTGCAACAAATAGAGAGTACTTACCACTCCAGCTCTTTTAAGTCCATCCAGGCACGTATAATAACCAGAAAGGGGTATTACTCTATGATGCTTCTTAATTTTGGAGAGGGGTCCCAGGATCTTCCTTATGGGTTGCTCAGCTTGTCTCCTACCTTCTACCTGTAAACAGTAAATCCCACGGCTTGCACATTCTCCCCGGGGCTCTCCGAGTTCCTCACAGTGTCTCCAGGTGCCGCCGAGTATCTCCTGGTGCTTCCCTTTCCTCCCCGGGGGTCTCCGGATGCCTCCGGGTGCCTCCGAACACTGCCGAACGCTGTGTCAAGTGTTTCCGTCGACTCACTCCACTCTCTTTCTGGGTGATGGACCTCAGCAGGCTCTCCCGTTTGTCACTCTGGACCGCGGCTTCCTGCTCTCCTGTTGCCACGACTCGGGGAATGCTTGGCCAGTGTCCATCTCTCCGGTCTCCACTCTGTGTCCGGGTACAGAAGGGCAGTGGTGCAGGGAGCAGGGAGCAGGGTTGGGCACAAGGAACAATATTATTGCTCCATTAGGGAGTGGTGGCTACCTGAGGTCCTACCAAGATCTCTCAGCCGGCGCCGTTCTTAGGCTCCTCCCCTATCGCAAAACTGAATGTTGATCAGTTATCTAAGGACCAGGCTTTAGTGTATATGTGTAAACCTCTCAGTATCTATTTTACAGTGTGTGCACATTAATCCTTACATGACCATTCTCCAGTAAATCTTCACTAACCTCTCAGGGGACCAGTCTTTACAATATGTGGAAAAACCCTTGGATATCAGTCCCAAGATTGTATGTGTTAATTCCTTAGTTACCAGTCTCCCATATAGATGTATTATTTACTTTTCAGTAACTGATGAGCATTACTCATCAGTAGCTTATGTGCATTAACAGCTTGGTTGCTGGCCTCCTGAAAATGTACATTAACCCTGTGCTATCCTGTGCTATCCCTTAATAAGTAAAAGATAAAAATCTGAAAGAAACAACAGTAAAATATTGTCTTTTTTTTTTATTTTCCTCATAGTGTGAGTAATTTCGTAACTTTTCCCAAATTAGAAACATTATCTTTGCAGGCACATATGTGAGCTACTTGCATTACTAGGTAACTAGGCCTTTTAAACCAGTTTCTGGATCTGGCTTTTAACTCTGCATAATATACATGATATCATCTTCCTTTATGGGAATACACCTCTGTTAGTTAAGGAAGGAGGCCGGTTACTTCCCTTTTCTCTCTCATTCCTCCTGACTGTCTGCCATCTTTAGTTTTGGCTGTTGGCTGTCTGATTAATGCTAAAAGAAGAACAAAAGGTTCACGCTATTTATTCACTAAATACAATGCAGAGAGACTGTCACTGATTTGGCTGGAAGGAGCAACTTCCTGTTAACAGTAACAGCAGGGAATAAAACGTTTCCTCTAAAATGCCTTCCATGCTGCAGTTAGACAGAGTTCAAATAATTATGCTATTAAAATTTAACACCCAATAGTGAATATCGCTAATGATTTTATTGACACTACAAAAGAGAAAACATTTTCCTGGGTGTGTTCTCCAGTTTGATACTTTTTAATAAATAAAATACAATAATAATTATACAATAATACAATAAATACAATAAAATTATGCAAAGCCAAATTTTAAGACTATTTGATATAGTTTAAAGGTTTTAGGAAAAATTGAATCTTTCCAGAGCAAACTTACAAAAAGATAATCCCTTTCACCACAGTACACAGTGAATTCACATGAAATTATGGCATACAACACATTCTGGTCAAAATATCCCCTGAAAGAAAGATATGTACTAACTTATACACTATCCCTTGAATGAAAGATATGTACTAACTTATACACCCAGTGCATCTAAACAACAACACATATTTTCCAATACAAGTGGCAGTTAGGGTGCGCCCAGAAGTCTTTCCAATACTAGACCAATGGGAGACAACTCTGGATTATTCAGCTAGTTTTCCTATAATTTTTCAAATTTGGTGAGGCAACCCCTATGCGGGTAGATAATGCAATCAAGACGTAAGGCATTACTCATATGATGTATTCAAAGGAGTAAGAGGATTAAGAGTTGGAGGATTCTTTACTATGGACAAGTGTCCAATACCTCAAAATGTCATCTCCAAGTTGCTGTTATTGTTTTTCTAAATATCTGGTCAATAATATGTGATTGTTATGCTTATTTACTATGTATGTACTCATATTGCCATGTCATGTTTTTTAATGAATAAAACATGTCTTGTTACATTGACTCATCTTTTAGCCATGCTAGATCTACCTCATTTAAGCACTTAAGCCCCAGACCATTTGGCTGCCTAAAGACCAGGGGACTTTTTACAATTTGGCACTGCGCTGCTTTAACTGGTAATTGGGCGGTCATGCAATGTTGTACCCAAACGTAATTTGCATCCTTTTTTCCCCACAAATAGAGCTTTCTTTTGATGGTATTTGATTGCCTCTGCTATTTTAATTTTTTGTGATATAAACAGTATTGTTATTGTTATAAGAAAGACCCAAATACATTCTGCTGCTTCTCCTGAGTACAGGGATACCACATGTGTGGGAATTTTTGGGAGCCTAGCCATGTACGGGGCCCCAAAAAACCAAGCACCGCTTTCAGGATTTCTAAGAGCGAAAATTTCACTCCTTACTACCTATGACAGTTTTGAAGGCCATAAAATACCAAGGTGGCACAACCCCCCCCCCCCCCCAAATGACCCCATTTTGGAAAGTAGATACCCCAAGCTATTTGCTGAGAGGTATGGTGAGTATCTCATTTGTTTTTGAAAATGAAGAAAGAAAAGAAAAATGTATTTTTTTTCTTTTTTCAATTTTCAAAACTTTGTGACAAAAAAGCGAGATCTGCACTGCAAAATACTCACCGTACCTCTCAGCAAATAGCTTGGGGTGTCAAAATGTCCAAAATAGAGTCATTTGGGGGGGGTTGTGCCATCTGGGCATTCCATGGCCTCCGAAACTGTGATAGGCAGTGAAGAGTGAAATCTAAAATTTACACCCTTAGAAAGCCTGAAGGCGGTGCTTGGTTTTCGGAGTCTCGAATGCGGCTAGGCTCCCAAAAAGTCTCACACATGTGGTATGCCCATACTCAGAAGAAGCAGCAGAATGTATTTTGGGGTGTAATTTCACATATGCCAATGGCATGTTTAAGCAATTTATCATTTAGTGACAACTTTGTGCAAAAAAAAAGAAAAAAATTTGTCTTTTTCCCGCAACTTGTGTCAAAATAAAAAATATTCCATGGACTCGACATGCCCCTCAGCAAAGTCCGAAGTCACTGCTTTATGTATCGTGGGAGCAAACGCTGTTGCTGTCAAGATAAATAAATCCACGCTGCAGCTGAATGGCGTACCTGAAAACAAAAAAAATGGTTAACAATGAAACACAATAAAACATTGCAGAATAGAATACAGTAAAAAATAGCAGAACAATAGAGAGAGAATAGAGAGAGAGAACAATAAAACAAAAACTATATTTGTGTTTTTTTATTTTATTTTTTTGTGTTTTTTTATTTTTTACACTTTACACTTTTATTATCTGTAATTATCTGTCGTGCGTACACTGTAATACACTGTAATACCATGTACACACGACCGGACTTTCGACGGACTGAACCACGTCTGACTTTTCAACAGACTTTCGACGGACTTCCGTTGAATCGGACTTGTCTACACTCAATCACTAGGGATGAGCCGAACACTCCCCGGTTCGGTTCACACCAGAACCTGTGAACGGACTGAAAATTTGCACGAACGTTAGAACCCCATTGAGGTCTATGGGACTCGAACGTTCAAAATCAAAAGTGCTAATTTTAAAGGCTAATTTGCATGGTATTGTCGTAAAAAGGGTTTGGGGACTTGGGTCCTGCCCCAGGGGACATGTATCAATGCAAAAAAAAACTTTTTAAAAACGGCCCTTTTTTCGGGAGCAGTGATTTTAATGATGCTTAAAGTAAAAAAAAGTGAAATATTCCTTTAAATATCGTACCTGGGGGGTGTCTATAGTAAGCCTGTAAAGTGGCACGTGTTTCACGTGCTTAGAACAGTCCCTGCACAAAATGTCATTTTTAAAGGAAAAAAGTCATTTAAAACTGCTTGCGTGTTTAATGTAATGTCGGGTCCTGGCAATATGGATGAAAATCAGTGAGACAAACGGCATGGGTACCCCCCAGTCCATTACCAGGCCCTTTGGGTCTTGTATGGATATTAAGGGGAACCCCACACCCTAATTAAAAAAGGAAACAGCAGTATACAGGCTCTATACTCTGAACAGCAGTATACAAGCGGTGCAAACAGGTTTGTAGGTTTGTTGTTAAGTAGAATCTGTTTGTAATTTTGAACTGGTACATTTTGATCCTCTGCTCCCTCTGCGATGGCAAGATAAGGTCTGCAACCTTACCCTTGTAACGTGGATCAAGGAGGGTTGCCAGCCAGTATTGGTCCTTCTCCTTGATACCACGAATACGAGGATCCTTACGCAGGCTTTGCAGGATCAGGGAGGCCATGCTGGTTTGCTGAGGCATTTGGTCCGGAGTCCTCTGGGTCACTAAGGACGACATGGTCCACAGCCACCTCCTCCCAGCCACGTACAAGTCCATGTGTTTCTTGGGACTGATCCCTTAAAGACTGCTGCTGATGCTGAGTGCCAGGCTCCACCTCCATACTGACACAATCCTCCTCCTCCTCTTTCTGTGTGATCGGCGGGCACGCAGGAACACTGTCTGGATAAAGGGGGCCTTGAGAGCTAAGGAAGTCCTCCTCTTCCTGCCTCTGTTCTGCCTCAAGTGCCCTGTTCATTATTCCACGCAGCGTGTGCTCCAACAGGTGGACAAGGGGGACAGTGTCACTGATGCATGCACTGTCACTGCTCACCATCCTCATGGCCTCCTCAAATGGTGACAGGACAGTGCATGCATCCCTGATCATGGCCCACTGGCGTGGGGAAAAAAAACAAGCTCCCCTGACCCTGTCCTATTGCCATAGTCGCACAGGTACTCATTAATGGCCCTCTGCTATGTGTGCAGCCGCTGCAGCATGGCCAACGTTGAGTTCCACCTGGTGGGCATGTCACAGATTAGGCGGTTCTTAGACAGGTTAAACTCCTTTTGGAGGTCTGCCAGCCGAGCACTGGCATTATATGACCGGTGGAAATACACACAGACTTTCCTGGCCTGCCTCAGGACATCCTGTAAACCCGGGTACCTGCCCAAGAACCGCTGCACCACCAAGTTAAGGACATGAGCCAAACAGGCCACATGGGTCATTTGTCCATGTCGGAGGGCAGAGAGGAGGTTGGTACCATTGTCGCAAACCACCATTCCTGCCTTAAGTTGACATGGCGTCAACCACCTCTGAACCTGCCCCTGCAGAGCTGACAGAACCTCTGCCCCAGTGTGGCTCCTGTCCCCCAAGCACACCAGCTCAAGCACCGCATGGCATCTTTTGGCCTGCATACTTGTGTAGCCCCTTGAACAGCTACAGAGCACCGCTGGTTCCGAGGACAAAGCACAGGAAGAGGCCATGGAGGAAGAAGAAGAGACGGGGGTGGAGGAGAGAGGTGTGTCACAATCATTAGTGGCATTTTGGAGGCGTGGTGGCAGAACAACCTCCAACACTACTGCACCTTGTCCTGCATCCTTCCCAGCTGCCAGCAGAGTCACCCAATGCGCGGTGAAACTTAGGTAACGTCCCTGTCCATGCGTCCTGCACCTCACCGCTGACCGCCCTGTCCAGCGAGGCATGGACATTGCCTTCCACGTGGCGGTAGAGAGCCGGAATCGCCTTCTGTGAGAAAAAGTGGCATTTGGGTACCTGCCACTGAGGAACCGCACATTCCACAAGCTCACGGAAGGGGGCAGAGTCTACCAACTGAAAAGGCAGCAGTTGAAGTGCTAGCAATTTTGCCAAGCTAGCATTCAACCGCTGGACATGTGGATGGCTGGGAGAGAACTTCTTTCGGCGGTGCAGCAGCTGGGGCAGGGAAATTTGCCTAGTACAATCTGACGTCGGTGTACCAAAAGAAGATTGCCCACAAGTACTTGACTGTGACACACCTAATTCTACACCTTCATTCCTCTCAGTGCAGGTCTCAGAGAGGACTGAAGGTATAGTGAGGTTGGAGATCTCAGCTAATGAGGAGCAAGGAGAGGTCCTCTTTGTTCATTGGTGTGGGTCTTTTAGATACGCTTGCAAATAAACTGCATGGCAGGTCAACATATGTCTGGTCAAGCATGTGGTGCCTAAGCGGGAGATGTTTTGGCCACGCGAGATACGCTTGAGACATATGTTGCAAATAGCAGCGGTGCGATCTGATGCACTCGTCTCAAAAAAGGCCTACACCAAAGAACTTTTGGAATAACGTGCAGAGACAGAAGCGCCCTGCACATGCGGAGCTTTGGGGTGTGATGTAGTCAGTGTGCTGCCCTTAGGCTGGCCCCTGGAGGGCATCCTGCCTTGTTGGTGATGTGCCTCCTCCTCCTCTCTCCTATCGGGCACCCACGTTGAGTCCTGACCTGACCTCATCATCCCCTCCCTCCTCATCACTGGAGCAAACCTGGCAGTATGCTGCAGCAGGGGGAGCATGACTGCCAGATTGCTGTCCTTCTTGGGCACCCCCTCTGTCCGTGCTCACATTACTGCCTTCATCTAGCTCAGTATCATCATCAGAGCCTTCAAAACGCTGGGCATCCTCCTGGAGCATGTACCCAACACTGTGGTCAAACAGTTCGAGGGACTCCTCAGGAGTATATACTGATACTGCAGCTAGCAAAATCAACTGCCTGCCTGTAGTATGAGAACACCACCAACCTTCTACAGGTAGCTTTAGCTGAACACTGTGCAGAGCTTGCAAAAAAATAACTTGTAGCTTATTTAGCTGCCTGTGGTAGTGATAGGATCAGGAAAACACCACCAACCTTCTACAGGTAGCTTTAGCTGAACACTGTGCAGAGCTCGCAAAAAACTAACTTGTAGCTTATTTAGCTGCCTGCGGTAGTGATAGGATCAGGAAAACACCACCAACCTTCTACAGTTAGCTTTAGCTGAACACTGTGCAGAGCTCACAAAAAACTAACTTGTAGTTTTAGCTGAACACTGTGAGGAGGACGCACTACACTAACTTGTAGCTTTAGCTGAACACTGTTCAGAGGACGCACTACACTAACTTGTAGCTTTAGCTGAACACTGTGCAGAGGTCGCACTACACTAACTTGTAGCTTTAGCTGAACACTGTGAGGAGGACGCACTACACTAACTTGTAGCTTTAGCTTAACACTGTGCAGAGGTCGCACTACACTAACTTGTAGTTTTAGCTGAACACTGTGAGGAGGACGCACTACACTAACTTGTAGCTTTAGCTGAACACTGTGAGGAGGACGCACTACCCTAACTTGTAGCTTTAGCTTAACAGTGTGCAGAGGTCGCACTACACTAACTTGTAGTTTTAGCTGAACACTGTGAGGAGGACGCACTACACTAACTTGTAGCTTTAGCTGAACACTGTGAGGAGGACGCACTACACTAACTTGTAGCTTTAGCTGAACACTGTGCAGAGGTCACACTAAACTAACTTGTAGCTTTATCTGTACACTGTGAGGAAGACGCACTACATTAACTTGTAGCTTTAGCTGAACACTGTGCAGAGGTCGCACTACACTAACTTGTAGTTTTAGCTGAACACTGTGAGGAGGATGCACTACACTAACTTGTAGCTTTAGCTGAACACTGTGCAGAGGTTGCACTACACTAACTTGTAGTTTTAGCTGAAAACTGTTCAGAGGACGCACTACACTAACTTGTAGCTTTAGCTGAACACTGTGCAGAGCTCACACTACACTAACTTGTAGCTTTAGCTGAACACTGTGCAGAGCTCGCAAAAAACTAACTTGTAGCTTATTTTGCTGCCTGCGGTAGTGATAGGATCAGGAAAACACCACCAACCTTCTACAGGTAGCTTTAGCTGAACACTGTGCAGAGCTCACAAAAAACTAACTTGTAGTTTTAGCTGAACACTGTGAGGAGGACGCACTACACTAACTTGTAGCTTTAGCTGAACACTGTTCAGAGGACGCACTACACTAACTTGTAGCTTTAGCTGAACACTGTACAGAGGTCGCACTACACTAACTTGTAGTTTTAGCTGAACACTTTGAGGAGGACGCACTACACTAACTTGTAGCTTTAGCTGAACACTGTGAGGAGGACGCACTACCCTAACTTGTAGCTTTAGATGAACACTGTGCAGAGGTCACACTAAACTAACTTGTAGCTTTAGCTGAACACTGTGAGGAGGACGCACTACATTAACTTGTAGCTTTAGATGAACACTGTGCAGAGGTCGCACTACACTAACTTGTAGTTTTAGCTGAACACTGTGAGGAGGATGCACTACACTAACTTGTAGCTTTAGCTGAACACTGTGCAGAAGTCGCACTACACTAACTTGTAGTTTTAGCTGAACACTGTGAGGAGGATGCACTACACTAACTTGTAGCTTTAGCTGAACACTGTGCAGAGGTTGCACTACACTAACTTGTAGTTTTAGCTGAACACTGTTCAGAGAGCGCACTACACTAACTTGTAGCTTTAGCTGAACACTGTTCAGAGGTCACACTACACTAACTTGTAGCTTTAGCTGAACACTGTGCAAAGCTCGCAAAAAACTAACTTGTAGCTTATTTAGCTGCCTGTGGTAGTGATAGGATCAGTAAAACACCACCAACCTTCTACAGGTAGCTTTAGCTGAACACTGTGCAGAGCTCGCAAAAAAATAACTTGTAGCTTATTTATCTGCCTGCGGTAGTGATAGGATCAGGAAAACACCACCAACCTTCTACAGGAAGCTTTAGCTGAACACTGTGCAGAGCTCACAAAAAACTAACTTGTAGTTTTAGCTGAACACTGTGAGGAGGACGCACTACACTAACTTGTAGCTTTAGCTGAACACTGTTCAGGGGACGCACTACATTAACTTGTAGCTTTAGCTGAACACTGTGCAGAGGTCGCACTACACTAACTTGTAGTTTTAGTTGAACACTGTGAGGAGGATGCACTACACTAACTTGTAGCTTTAGCTGAACACTGTGAGGAGGACGCACTACCCTAACTTGTAGCTTTAGCTGAACACTGTGCAGAGGTCACACTAAACTAACTTGTAGCTTTAGCTGAACACTGTGAGGAGGACGCACTACACTAACTTGTAGCTTTAGCTGAACACTGTGCAGAGGTCGCACTACACTAACTTGTAGTTTTAGCTGAACACTGAGGAGGACGCACTACACTAACTTGTAGCTTTAGCTGAACACTGTGAGGAGGACGCACTACCCTAACTTGTAGCTTTAGCTGAACACTGTGCAGAGGTCACACTAAACTAACTTGTAGCTTTAGCTGAACACTGTGAGGAGGACGCACTACACTAACTTGTAGCTTTAGCTGAACACTGTGCAGAGGTCGCACTACACTAACTTGTAGTTTTAGCTGAACACTGAGGAGGACGCACTACACTAACTTGTAGCTTTAGCTGAACACTGTGAGGAGGACACACTACCCTAACTTGTAGCTTTAGCTGAACACTGTGCAGAGGTCACACTAAACTAACTTGTAGCTTTAGCTGAACACTGTTCAGAGGATGCACTACACTAACTTGTAGCTTTAGCTGAACACTGTGCAGAGGTTGCACTACACTAACTTGTAGCTTTAGCTGAACACTGTTCAGAGGACGCACTACCCTAACTTGTAGCTTTAGCTGAACACTATGCAGAGGTCACACTAAACTAACTTGTAGCTTTAGCTGAACACTGTGAGGAGGACGCACTACACTAACTTGTAGTTTTAGCTGAACACTGTGCAGAGGTCACACTTGTGGCAGACCTAGCCGGGAGAGATACTTTTGGAGGGGACTGAATGCTAGCCTCTTGCCGATTGATCGTGGGCCCTGGCATTTGGGGGAACGATGCTCTTTGTGAGCTGTATGCCTTGGGACCTTTGAGGTGGTATTACTGTGGATTCGGGTCCTGGTCCCCCAGGACACACAGACTCTGGGGACCCTGGATTTGCCATATTAGAAATATTGGCTGATTCATAATGCTGGGACAAATACTGTTATGTCAGTACCAGCCACCTGTCTGTATGTTGCCTGCTAGAATGTGTATTGTAAATAAGTCTCTGGTATGGGATCTAAGAGTCATTAGATCCCCATTGTTGTTTTTGTTAATTAACTCTGCTATTGTGATAATGTTGATTGGGTTTTCTGAGCTACAAGACGGCCAGTCTGGCCTAAAGGTCATGTCTGAGTCATCTAGGCTGTCTAAAGGGATTAGTTAATTAGCCCATGTTAATTAGGTTAATTAGGTTACAGGTGTATTGTAGACATGTGCATCTCGTTTTGTTCCGAATTGAATTTCGGACGAATTTTTCATTATTCGGAAATTCTGATGCATCCGAATTTCTGAACTACAAAAGTGATGAATTTAAACGAATCCGAAAAAAAGCGAACAAATTCGATTCGAATTCGAAAACATATTCGAATTGAATTCAAAAACATAAGCGAATTCGAAAACAAATTTGAATCGAATTTGAAAACAATAGAAATCGATTTTCTAAAAAATACAATAACATAGAATATAAAATCATAAAGCAATAGAATACATATATATAATATTTTTTTAATTCTGTTTTATTGTTTTTCTATGCTTTTCTTTTCTGTTATTTTCTATTCTATAATAGTCTTTTCTATTCAAATTCAAATTCATTCTATACGAAATTGGAATTTCGGAACATGGCTTCTGAAGATCGAATTTCGTATAGAATGAATTTGAATTAGAATAGAAAAGATTAGAATAGAAAAGAATAGACTAGAAATTCGAATATCATATAGAACTGAATCGAATTTGAATAGAAAAGATTAGAATAGAAAAGAAAATAATAGAAAAGAATAAACTAGAAAAACATATATTGTATTTTATTCTATTATGTTCTATTGTTTTTCTGTTCTATTCTTTTTTATTATTTTTTTATTATTTTTTTTTTTTATTCTAATCTTTTTTATTCAAATTCAAACTCATTCTATACGAAATTCGAATTTCAGAAAATGGTTTTATATATATATATATATATATATATATATATATATATATATATATATATATATATATATATATATATATATATATATATATATATAAATATATATATAAAACCATTTTCAGAAATTCTAATTTCGAAAATTGAGTTAGAATAGAAGAAAATAATATAAAAGAATAGACTAGAAAAACAATAGAATTATATATATATATATATATATATATATATATATATATATATATATATATATATATATATATATATTCCATCAAATCTTTAGAAAAAGATTACAAAGCAAGTAGAGTCATTCCAAACAAAATCATTACAATCATCTGTTCAGACAAAGATTACGTTTCAGGCTGATTTGTTCGCACCCTTCCTTAGATCAGTCAGAACACATCTGAACTTTATTTTTATATATACAAGGTCGTGGGAGGACCTGCTTGCTGACACTAGATTGAAAGCTGTGTGTGGTTCTCCTCTACTCTTCAATCTATAGATATATATTATATTATATATTTTTTTTTCTATTCTGTTCTATTGTTTCTATGCTATTCGTTTCTATTATTTTCTGTTCTATTCTAATCTTTTCTATTCAAACTTGATTTCAGTCTATATGAAATTCGAATTTCGGAAGATGATATATATATATATATATATATATATATATATATATATATACAAACCCTGGCAAAAATTATGGAATCACCAGTCCCTGAGGATGTTCCTTCAGTTGTGTATTGTTGCAGAAAAAAAGCAAATCACAGACATGGCCAAAAACTAAAGGCATTTCAAATAGCAACTTTCTGGCTTTAAGAAACACTAAAAGAAATCAAGAAAAATAATTGTGGTGGCCAGTAACAGTTAGATTTATAGAACAAGCACAGGGAATAAATTATGGAATCACTCAATTCTGAGGAAAAAATTATGGAATCATGAAAAACAAACAAACAAAATAACACTCCAACACATCACTAGTACTTTGTTGCACCACCTCTGGCTTTTATAACTGCTTGCAGTCTCTGAGGCATTGACTTAATGAGTGATAAATAGTACTCTTCATCAATCTGGCTCCAGCCTTCTCTGATTGCTGTTGCCAAATAATCTTTGCAGGTTGGAGCCTTGTCATGGACCATTTTCTTTAACTTCCACCACAGATTTTCAATTGGATTGAGATCCGGACTGTTTGCAGGCCATGACATTGACCTTATGTGTCTTTCTTCAAGGAATTTTTTCACAGTTTTCGCTCTATGGCAAGATGCATTATCATCTTGATAAATGATTTCATCGTCCCCAAACATCCTTTCAATAGATGGGATAAGAAAAGTGTCCAAAATGTCAATGTAAACCTGTACATTTATTGAAGATTTAATGAGAGCCATCTCCCCAGTGCCTTTACCTGACATGCAGCCCCATATCATAATTGACTGTGGAAATTTGCATGTTTTCTTCTGACAGTCGTCTGCATAAATCTCCAAACAAAAGTTCCAGCATCATCACCTTGCCCAATGCAGATTCGAGATTCATCACTGAATATGACTTTCATCCAATCATCCGCAGTCCACGATTGCCTTTCCTTAGCCCATTGTAACCTTGTTTTTTGTGTTTAGGTGTTAGAGATGGCTTTCTTTTAGCTTTTCTGTATGTAAATTCCATTTCCTTTAGGTGGTTTCTTACAGCTCAGTCACAGATGTTGACTCCAGTTTCCTCCCATTTGTTCCTCATTTGTTTTGTTGTACATTTTCTGTTTTCAAGGCATATTGCTTTAAGTTTTCTGTCTTGATGCTTTGATGTCTTCCTTGGTCTACCAGTATTCTTGCCTTTAACCACCTTCCCATGTTGTTTGTATTTGGTCCATGTTTTAGACACATCCAACTGTGAACAACCAACATCTTGTGCAACACTGCGTGATGAGTTACCCTCTTTACCTACATACTAACAAGCAGATTTAATCTGATGCAGGTGTTAGTGTTTGTAATTAAAATTTACAGGGTGATTCCATAATTTTTTCCTCAGAATTGAGTGATTCCATAATTTATTCCCTGTGCTTGTTCTATAAATCTAACTGTTACTGGCCACCACAATTATTTTTCTTGATTTCTTTTAGTGTTTCTTAAAGCCAGAAAGTTGCCATTTGAAATGCCTTTAGTTTTTGGCCATGTCTGTGAACTGCTTTTTTTCTACAACAATAAACAACTGAAGAAACATCCTCAGGTACTGGTGATTCCATAATTTTTGCCAGGGGTTGTATATAATATTTTTTTTTCTATTCTGTTCCATTGTTTTTCTATGCTAATCTTTTCTATTCTAAACTTTTCTATTCGAATTTGAATTAATTCTAGACGAAATTAGATTTTCGGAAGATAGCTTCCGTATAGAATGAATTCAAATTTTAATAGAAAAGATTAGAATAGAAAATAGACTAGAAAAACAATAGAACGGAATAGAATAAAATATAATATATATAAATGATGTTTTATTCTATTCTGTTCTATTGTTTTTCTAGTCTATTCTTTTCTACTCTATTCTAAACTTTTCTATTCAAATTCGAATTCATTTTATACGAAATTCAAATTTCGGAAGATGGTTTTATATATATATATATATATATATATATATATATATATATATATATATATATATATATATATTATTTTTTTCTATGCTGGTCTATGGTTTTTCTATGCTATTCTTTTCTATTATTTTATATTTTATTCCAATTTTTTCTATTTGAATGCAAATTCATTCTATACGAAATTGGAATTTCGGATAATAGTTATATAGAAATAGAATGAAATCGAATTCTAATATAAAAGACTAGAATAGAAAAAACAATAGAACTGAATAGGAAAGAAAAAAAAAAAATATATATATATATATATATATATATATATATATATATATATAAAAAACATTTTCCGGAATTGGAATTTGGTACAGAATGAATTCGAATTTGAATAGAAAAGATTAGAATAGAATATATTATATTTTTTTCTATTCTGTTCTATTGTTTTTCCATGCTATTCTTATTTTCTATTCTATTCAAATCTTTTCTATTGGAATTCGATTTCATTCTATATGAAATTCGAATTTCGCAAAATGGTTATATATAGTTTACTTTTTCAAATTCGGTCAAATTTTTTTGAATGCAGTAGAATTTTTTCGAATTTGATAGTTTTTTTTTCGAATGCGGTAGAATTTTTTTGAATTTGATAGTTTTTTTCGAATGCGGTAGAATTTTTTCGAATTTGATAGTTTTTTTTCAAATGCGGTAGAATTTTTTCGAATTTGATAGTTTTTCAAATGCGGTCAAATTTTTTCGAATTCGAATACGAAACTTAACTAATCCCGAAAACGAATGTAACGAATACAACTAATTTAACTAAACAAATTTAGTTAAATAACGAATCGAAACTATACTAAACGAAACAAATTTTTTCATCCTGCACATGTCTAGTGTGTTGTTAGAGTAATATGAGCAGGAGGTCTGCACCTCCTCTTTTACTGTATAAAAGAGACTGTATTCCTGTCAATAAAAGAGAGATTCCTGTTTGAACTTACCTACAGCCTGCCTGGTGTTTGTTCTGAGCTATCACAACTGGGTTAGAACAGCACATAGCTGTAGTTCTAATCTCGGAGCATTGGATGACCGAACAATCAGATGTTGCGATCTGCAATCTGACTCTATAGCAGCAGAGAAGTGTCGGGAGAGTGGAACCGAGCGAGCAAGGGGCTCGTTACATTGGTTGGCAGCGGTGGGATTTGCTCTCCAGTTACTGGGACACTCCAAACCAGCCTGCTGGAGAGCCATGCTGAAAGACTTATTTGAGAGCCGTGGAGGGAATGGTGAGATCGTGCTTCCTTGCCATGAACACATCCAAACCATCACCTGGATCCAAGGTCCAGATAGCAGGATAGGAGAGGTACAGATACCAGCCACCATGGAAGAGGAATTCAGAAGGAGGTTGCGAGAGATGCAGATACAGCACAGAGGACCAGTATCAGAGCAGGTCCTGATTCTATCTGCTGCAAAGAAGGAAGGAAGCGCTAGCCCGTGAGCAGTGAAACCAGGGAAAAGTTCTCCCCTCCATCCATGTAAGGTACTGGTCGCAGTATGAAGTGCGAATGCTGTTATTGGGGGAACAGCCGAACCAGGAGTGGACAGCCGAGTTAAGCAGGCTGATCCGGGTAGAAATGTTGTTGGATGAGAGCTACAGAGCCCTCCGGTGGTATGTAGCCCAAGTGTGCCCATGGACAGCGGATGACAGCCCCACGGAAGGCTTTGACTACGATGGTCTGGGATTGTTATACTGGATGCTGTCCGAGGACCCTGACTTTGGGAGTGATCGGGAGTGGCGTTTGGAGGAAATAATGGAGCACAGAGAGTGAAGACTAAATGTCTCGGAAGTGCACTGGGCACAGGAAGATTTGGAGTTTCTGGCCGTTCAGGAATGGGAGCTTGAGGTGGCCTACAGACAGATGCTAGACTCTGCTCAGCAGCAGGGTGGGGCTCCCTTTGCCTGGGACTATCAGGAAATACCAGTTGACAACTCTGAAATCCTGGCTGAAGAGTTGACAATGTGGCAGAGTAACAGTGTGCTTTGCCAACCTGCCCCCTCAGCTATGGAGGCGGAGGTCTTATGGCGGATGCAGCAAGTGCCGACTGACCTTCATGATCCTGTTTCTGCATGGGATGATCTTGGATGGAGGAATGTGCCTGTCCAGCAGCATGCCAGAGAATCGACAGTGGAAAATCTGAAGATTGCCGTCCCCAAACCTGAAGTGCTGACAACAGGGCTAACCTCTGCCCAGTACTGATAGCATATTTGGGGTCCACGGAGAGGAGATGGTGAACCTTTATCCCCAGACACCAGTTGCAGAGACAGGGGATTTGATAGACTTTTCCTCCAGCAGAAGAAGAGCTGTTATTAGGGCCAAACTTCACTGTGCTCTGCCCAGCACCAACAGTAGTATCTGTGAAGTTACAAGGAACTTCCCCAGCTGAAGCGCTGGCAACTGGACAGAGGGTCCAAGATCATTGCCCTACACCTGCAGCAGTTCCGGAGGCTCAGGGTGAGAAGGAGGTGGTCACTTCCCAGCAGAAGATCAGGATACAGGGGGAGAAGGGAGAGGAGGTGTGTGTTGTCCCTCCCCAACAGTTGGCCAGGGCGGAGGAAGTGGTCTTTCCTCCCCAGCAAAGATCCGTGCACCTGGGAGACAGTACCACAGACATATCGTTCCAACATCCAGATGAGGGAATGGAAAAGGAAGCAGCCGGCTCACCTTCCCAATGGCAGCTACACAGTTCGGGAGTGGAGGAAGCCAGCCTCCTGCCCCAACAGTTAGCCGGAGCAGATGGTGTGGGGTTTCCAGCAAAAGGGCTGGCAACAGGGCCGAGTACTGCTGGACTTTGCCCTCAACTAACAGAGGATGGATTTCCTGTGAATGTGGATGGGACGTCAGTCTCACCTGTATACCCCAAGGATGCTGGGCAGTCAGCCCATATCCCCAACAGCATGACGGAGTGAGCCCAGACACCCTGTCTTCTCTCCAGCGGCAGAAAGCACTCCAGGGAGAAGGGCCAGTCCAGGCCGCTCCCCAGTGGCAGATATGTTCTCTGAGAGAGGCAGAGGTTGGCTGGGTGAGTAATGCTTTGTTTGGAACAATTTGTTTGGGGTACTGTGTGGGTACAGGCATTAGAGGACTGGAACTACTGACTAACTTCGGAGTCAACCCGTCTGGGGTCTCCTCCTGTGTTAGTCTCCTGCCGAAAGGGGAGAAATGTGACAGACCTAGCCAGGAGAGAGACTTTTGGAGGGGACTGAATGCTAGCCTCTTGCCGATTGATCGTGGGCCCTGGCATTTGGGGGAACGGTGCTCTTTGTGAGCTGTATGCCTGGGGATCCTTGAGGTGGTATTACTGTGGACATGGCGTCAACCACCTCTGAACCTGCCCCTGCAGAGCTGACAGAATCTCTGCCCCAGTGTGGCTCCTGTCCCCCAAGCATACCAGCTCAAGCACCGCATGGCATCTTTTTGCCTGCGTGCTTGTGTAGCCCCTTAAAAGCCTACGGAGCACCGCTGGTTCCGAGGACAAATCAGCACAGGAAGAGGCCACGGAGGAAGAAGAATAGGAGGGGGTGGAGGAGAGAGGTATGGCAGAATCACCACTAGTAGAAATTTGGAGGTGTGGTGGCAGAACAATCTCCAACACTACTGCACCCTGTCCTGCATCCTTCCCAGCTGCCAGAAGAGTCACCCAGTGCGCGGTGAAAGATAGGTAACATCCCTGTCCATGCCTGCTGGACCATGAGTCAGCAGTAATATGAACCTTACCACTGACCACTCTGTCCTGCGAGGCCAAGACATTGCCTTCCGCATGCCGGTAGAGAGCCGGAATCGCCTTCTGTGAGAAAAAGTGGCGTTTGGGGACCTGCACATTCTACAAACTCACGGAAGGGGGCAGAGTCTACCAACTGAAAAGGCAGCAGTTGAAGTGCTAGCAATTTAGCCAAGCTAGCATTCAACCGCTGGGCATGTGGATGGCTGGGAGTGAACTTCTTTCATCGGTGCAGTAGTTGGGGCAGGGAAATTTGCCAGGTAAAATCTGACGTTGGTGTACCAATAGCAGATTGCCCCCAAGTACTTGGCTGCGACACACCTAATTCTAATCTTCTCAGTGCAGGTCTCAGAGAGGATGGAAGGTATAGTGGGGTTGGAGATCCCAGCTGATGAGGAGCAAGGAGAGGTCTTGGTGTGGGTCTTTTAGATACGCTTGCCAACTAACTGCATGGCAGGTCAACATATGTCTGGTCAAGCATGTGGTGCCCAAGTGGGAGATGTTTTGGCCACGAGAGAGGAAGCAGCAGTGGGATCTGATGCACTCGTCTCAAAAAAAGCCCGCAAGAAGAACTTTTGGAATAACGCGCAGAGACAGCAGCGCCCTGCACATGCAGAGCTCTGCGGTGTGATGCAGTCGGTATGCTGCCCTTAAGCTGGCCCCTGGAGAGTATCCTGCCTTGTTGATGATGTGCTTCCTCCTCCTCCTCTCTTCTATCAGGCACCCACATGGAGTCAGTGACCTCATCATCCCATCCCTCCTCATCACTGGAGCAAACCTGGCAGTATGCTGCAGCTGGGGGAACATAACTGCCAGATTGCTGTCCTTCTTGGGCACCCCCTCTCTCTGGGCTTACATTACTGCCTTCCTCTAGCTGGGTACCATCACTGGAGCCTTGAAAACGCTAGGCATCCTCCTGGAGCATGTACCCAACACTGTGGTCAAACAGTTCGGGGGACTCCTCAGGAGGACATGGTGGGGCTAGGGAAGGAGTGACTGATGCCATTGAACTGAGGGAAGAGGCCGCGTTGGCAGATGCTTTGCCAGACTAAGTACCCTGAGCCTGGATGAGAGAAGATGAGGAGGATGTGGACGGCTTGGTCATCCACTCTACCAAATCTTCCGCATGTTGCGGCTCAACGCGGCCAGCTGCCGAAAAAAAGGACAGGCGTGTCCCACGGCCACGTGCTGATGAGGATGCAACGTGTCCATGACCAGCTCTGTTGCCTCTAGACACAGAGCCTGCTTGCCCTCTTTTATTGGCTTGTGACTGTCTGCCTCTCCTTGTTGGCCTTCCAGACATACTAACAGCAATTGTCTTCAGGTAGCTTTAGGTGCACACTGTGCAGAGGATGCAGTACACTAACTGTAAATACTGTAGCTGCCTGCCTGTGGTATTAATAGGATCAAAAGAACACCACCAATTTTCTTCAGGTAGCTTTAGGTTCACACTGTGCAGAGGGCGCAGTACACTAACTGTAAATACTGTAGCTGCCTGCCTGTGGTATTAATAGGAGCAGAACAACAGCAATTGTGTTCAGGTAGCTTTAGGTGCACACTGTGCAGAGGATGCAGTACACTAACTGTAAATACTGTAGCTGCCTGCCTGTGGTGTTAATAGGATCAGAAGAACACCACCAATTTTCTTCAGGTAGCTTTAGGTGCACACTGTGCAGAGGACACAGTACACTAACTGTAAATACTGTAGCTGCCTGCCTGTGGTATTAATAGGATCAGAAAAACACCACCAATTTTCTGCAGGTAGCTTTAGGTGCACACTGTGCAGAGGACGCAGTACACTAACTGTAAATACTGTAGCATCCTGCCTGTGGTATTAATAGGAGCAGAACAACAGCCATTGTGTTCAGGTAGCTTTAGGTGCACACTGTGCAGAGGACGCAGTACACTAACTGTAAATACAGTAGCTGCCTGCCTGTGGGATTAATAGGATCAGAAGAACACCACCAATTTTATTCAGGTAGTTTTAGGTGCACACTGTGCAGAGGACACAGTACACTAACTGTAAATGCTGTATTTGCCTGTCTGTGATATTAATAGGAACAGAAGAACACCACCAATTTTCTTCAGGTAGCTTTAGGTGCACACTGTGCAGAGGACACACTACACTAACTTGTAAATACTGCAGCTGCCTGCGGTACTAATAGGATCAGAAGAACACCACCAATTTTCTTCAGGTAGCTTTGGGTGCACACTGTGCAGAGGACGCACTACACTAACTTGTAAATACTGCAGCTGCCAGCAATAATAATAGGATCAGAAGAACACCACCAATTTTCTTCAGGTAGCTTTAGGTGCACACTGTGCAGAGGATGCACTACACTAACTTGTAAATACTGCAGCTGCCTGCGGTACTAATAGGATCAGAAGAACACCACCAATTTTCTTCAGGTAGCTTTAGGTGCACACTGTGCAGAGGACACAGTACACTAACTGTAAATACTGTAGCTGCCTGCCTGTGGTATTAATAGGTGCAGAACAACAGCAATTGTTTTCAGGTAGCTTTAGGTGCACACTTTGCAGAGGACGCAGTACACTAACTGTAAATACTGTAGCTGCCTGCCTGTGGTATTAATAAGTGCAGAACAACAGCAATTGTCTTCAGGTAGCTTTAGGTGCACACTGTGCAGAGGACACAGTACACTTACTGTAAATACTGTAGCTGCCTGCCTGTGGTATTAATAGGATCAGAAGAACACCACCAATTTTCTTCAGGTAGCTTTAGGTGCACACTGTGCAGAGGACACAGTACACTAACTGTAAATACTGTAGCTGCCTGCCTGTGGTATTAATAGGATCAGAAATACACCACCAATTTTCTTCAGGTAGCTTTAGGTGCACACTGTGCAGAGGAGGCAGTACACTAACTGTAAATACTGTAGCTGCCTGCCTGTGGTATTAATAGGAGCAGAACAACAGCCATTGTGTTCAGGTAGTTTTAGTTGCACACTGTGCAGAGGACACAGTACACTTACTGTAAATACTGTAGCTGCCTGTCTGTGATATTAATAGGATCAGAAGAACACCACCAATTTTATTCAGGTAGCTTTAGGTGCACACTGTGCAGAGGACACACTACACTAACTTGTAAATACTGCAGCTGCCAGCAGTAATAATAGGATCAGAAGAACACCACCAATTTTCTTCAGGTAGCTTTAGGTGCACACTGTGCAGAGGATGCACTACACTAACTTGTAAATATTGCAGCTGCCTGCGGTACTAATAGGATCAGAAGAACACCACCAATTTTCTTCAGGTAGCTTTAGGTGCACACTGTGCAGAGGACGCAGTCCGCTAACTGTAAATACTGTAGCTGCCTGCCTATGGTATTAATATGAGCAGAACAACAGCAATTGTCTTCAGGTAGCTTTAGGTGCACACTGTGCAGAGGGCGCAGTACACTAACTGTAAATACTGTAGCTGCCTGCCTGTGGTATTAATAAGATCTGAAGAACACCACCAATTTTCTTCAGGTAGCTTTAGGTGCACACTGTGCAGAGGACGCAGTCCACTAACTGTAAATACTGTAGCTGCCTGCCTGTGGTATTAATAGGAGCAGAACAACAGCAATTGTGTTCAGGTAGCTTTAGGTGCACACTGTGCAGAGGACACAGTACACTAACTGTAAATACTGTAGCTGCCTGCCTGTGATATTAATAGGATCAGAAGAGAACCACCAATTTTCTTCAGGTAGCATTAGGTGCACACTGTGCAGAGGACGCAGTACACTAACTGTAAATACTGTAGCATCCTGCCTGTGGTATTAATAGGAGCAGAAGAACAGCCATTGTGTTCAGGTAGCTTTAGGTGCACACTGTGCAGAGGACGCAGTACACTAACTGTAAATACAGTAGCTGCCTGCCTGTGGGATTAATAGGATCAGAAGAACACCACCAATTTTATTCAGGTAGTTTTAGGTGCACACTGTGCAGAGGACACAGTACACTAACTGTAAATACTGTAGCTGCCTGTCTGTGATATTAATAGGATCAGAAGAACACCACCAATTTTCTTCAGGTAGCTTTATGTGCACACTGTGCTGAGGACGCAATAGACTAACTGTAAAAACTGTAGCTGCCTGCCTGTGGTATTAATAGGAGCAGAACAACAGCCATTGTGTTCAGGTAGTTTTAGTTGCACACTGTGCAGAGGACACAGTACACTAACTGTAAATAATGTAGCTGCCTGTCTGTGATATTAATAGGATCAGAAGAACACCACCAATTTTATTCAGGTAGCTTTAGGTGCACACTGTGCAGAGGACACACTACACTAACTTGTAAATACTGCAGCTGCCAGCAGTAATAATAGGATCAGAAGAACACCACCAATTTTCTTCAGGTAGCTTTAGGTGCACACTGTGCAGAGGATGCACTACACTAACTTGTAAATATTGCAGCTGCCTGCGGTACTAATAGGATCAGAAGAACACCACCAATTTTCTTCAGGTAGCTTTAGGTGCACACTGTGCATAGGACGCAGTCCGCTAACTGTAAATACTGTAGCTGCCTGCCTATGGTATTAATATGAGCAGAACAACAGCAATTGTCTTCAGGTAGCTTTAGGTGCACACTGTGCAGAGGACGCAGTACACTAACTGTAAATACTGTAGCTGCCTGCCTGTGGTATTAATAAGATCTGAAGAACACCACCAATTTTCTTCAGGTAGCTTTAGGTGCACACTGTGCAGAGGACGCAGTGCACTAACTGTAAATACTGTAGCTGCCTGCCTGTGGTATTAATAGGAGCAGAACAACAGCAATTGTGTTCAGGTAGCTTTAGGTGCACACTGTGCAGAGGACACAGTACACTAACTGTAAATACTGTAGCTGCCTGCCTGTGATATTAATAGGATCAGAAGAACACCACCAATTTTCTTCAGGTATCTTTAGGTGCTCACTGTGCAGAGGACACAGTACACTAACTGTAAATACTGTAGCTGCCTGCCTGTGGTATTAATAGGAGCACAAGAACAGCCATTGTGTTCAGGTAGCTTTAGGTGCACACTGTGCAGAGGACGCAGTACACTAACTGTAAATACAGTAGCTGCCTGCCTGTGGGATTAATAGGATCAGAAGAACACCACCAATTTTCTTCAGGTAGCATTAGGTGCACACTGTGCAGAGGACGCAGTACACTAACTGTAAATACTGTAGCATCCTGCCTGTGGTATTAATAGGAGCAGAAGAACAGCCATTGTGTTCAGGTAGCTTTAGGTGCACACTGTGCAGAGGACGCAGTACACTAACTGTAAATACAGTAGCTGCCTGCCTGTGGGATTAATAGGATCAGAAGAACACCACCAATTTTATTCAGGTAGTTTTAGGTGCACACTGTGCAGAGGACACAGTACACTAACTGTAAATACTGTAGCTGCCTGTCTGTGATATTAATAGGATCAGAAGAACACCACCAATTTTCTTCAGGTAGCTTTATGTGCACACTGTGCTGAGGACGCAATAGACTAACTGTAAAAACTGTAGCTGCCTGCCTGTGGTATTAATAGGATCAGAAGAACACCACCAATTTTATTCAGGTAGCTTTAGGTGCACACTGTGCAGAGGACACAGTACGCTAACTGTAAATACTGTAGCTGTCTGCCTGTGGTATTAATAGGATCAGAAGAACACCACCAATTTTCTTCAGCATAGTTTTAGGTGCACACTGTGCAGAGGATGCAGTACACTAACTGTAAATACTGTAGCTGCCTGCCTGTGGTATTAATAGGATCAGAAGAGCACCACCAATTTTATTCAGGTAGCTTTAGGTGCACACTGTGCAGAGGACATAGTACGCTAACTGTAAATACTGTAGCTGCCTGCCTGTGGTATTAATAGGAGCAGAACAACAGCCATTGTGTTCAGGTAGCTTTAGGTGCACACTGTGCAGAGGACACAGTACACTAACTGTAAATACAGTAGTTGCCTGCCTGGGGATTAATAGGATCAGAAGAACACCACCAATTTTATTCAGGTAGTTTTAGGTGCACACTGTGCAGAGGACACAGTACACTAACTGTAAATACTGTAGCTGCCTGCCTGTGATATTAATAGGATCAGAAGAACACCACCAATTTTCTTCAGGTAGCTTTGGGTTCACACTGTGCAGTGGATGCAGTACACTAACTGTAAATACTGTAGCTGCCTGCCTGTGGTATTAATAGGAGCACAAGAACAGCCATTGTGTTCAGGTAGCTTTAGGTGCACACTGTGCAGAGGACGCAGTACACTAACTGTAAATACAGTAGCTGCCTGCCTGTGGTATTAATAGGAGCAGAACAACAGCAATTGTGTTCAGGTAGCTTTAGGTGCACACTGTGCAGGGGACGCAGTACACTAACTGTAAATACTGTAGCTGCCTGCCTGTGGTATTAATAGGAGCAGAACAACAGCAATTGTGTTCAGGTAGCTTTAGGTGCACACTGTGCAGAGGACGCAGTGCACTAACTGCAAATACTGTAGCTGCCTGCCTGTGATATTAATAGGATCAGAAGAACACCACCAATTTTATTCAGGTAGCTTTAGGTGCGCACTGTGCAGAGGACATAGTACGCTAACTGTAAATACTGTAGCTGCCTGCCTGTGGTATTAATAGAAGCAGAACAACAGCAATTGTCTTCAGGTAGCTTTTGGTGCACACTGTGCAGAGGACACACTACACTAACTTGTAAATATTGCAGCTGTCTGCGGTACTAATAGGATCAGAAGAACACCACCAATTTTCTTCAGGTAGCTTTAGGTGCACACTGTGCAGAGGGCGCACTACACTAACTTGTAAATACTGCAGCTGCCTGCGGTACTAATAGGATCAGAAGAACACCACCAATTTTCTTCAGGTAGCTTTAGGTGCACACTGTGCAGAGGACGCAGTACACTAACTGTAAACTAAAGTAGGGGTGTGGTGAAGAGAGGGAAAGGGGAAAGGGGATGATGGAACAAGTTACACCTGAGAGTGGTCAAATAAATAAAATGACCAACTTGATTATACACTAATATGGTGTCTGTTGCTGTAACCGTAATTGGCATAAGAAGAGAAAGGGGCACCCGGTTCTAGATGTCTGGGAAAGGGGTTACTTTAGCAACAATAGATATATTTTTTTTTAATCATGTCAAAAAATGTTGACAGTGTTATCAAAAAATGTAAATCTATTTATTATTTCATTATAATACAAAACATCAAAATTGGTATGACAACCTATCAATTAAAACATGGTATTAAAAATTATTGATTAGGTTCAGTAGAACCTAATTCCTGCGTGATAATTGGACAAACTGGACAAAATGAAAAACATTACAAAAAACACAAAAACAAACAACGTATGACAATGTCCGGACACTTTGGATCTAGCAAGCTGTCAATTGGTAATGAAATGTTTAAATGTTGCTTCTTGGTAGGGTGTTAGTATCCCATATTGGCCAAAAAGAACCATATGACAGCAATAAAGATCCAATGGAGGTGAGTGGGGATGGGTGGAGGGGGGAGGGGAGGGGAAATGTGACCCGCTAATGGTAAGTGGACTCTGGTGCTATAGCTGGAATAATGTTGATAACCTGGCTGATGGCTTGAAGATGGTGACAATCCAGGTGGTAACATTCAGTCCAATAGAAAGATGTAAAATGGCTTGGGTTTCTTTTTCTGACAGAATTAGGCTTAGGGTGATAATCAGTATGGATGGTATAGCAAGAGATACTGGCAATAAAAGTCACATAGATACAAGAAACCGCCGTTAATAAATGTAGTGGACTTTACCGTTTGTTGTTCTGCATCATTAGGAGATGGTCCAATGGGCTGGATCAAATGTATTGCAGCATCGTAGTGTACACTTCACAGAGGGGAAGCTGTGCTGTAAGTATGGGTTCCTCTGCTCAATGGTGAGTCGGCTCCGTGAATGACGTCAGTGGCTGAAGGGGTGGCGGGAGATACAAAGCTCCGATGTCTTCACCTCCTTCCCGATCCGGTGCCAAGACGCCGGCCAGCTGGATAAGTATCCCAATTGGGGATGCGTCACCGAGAGGGTATAGATCCACGAAAGAAGGAGGAAATCTTTAATCCTCTGGAAAGTCGGGTCGGGCAGGTCAGTCAGGCTATTTCAGATCATACATGTCTTTACTCGTAGCTGACTCCTCGTAATCCCTCTCACCCAAACAGCGGCGTCTGTGACGGGTCTGCGTTTATGACGTCAATGCATTTCGCTAGTGCCTATAGCGTAGCTTCATCTTGGACAATACTTGGGCTGGTGAAGACGCTCCTTTATATCGTGACGGCTGCGTTCTGTCACCGCCCAAATGTGTTTTAGTTTTTAAAGTGTACAGTTCTCCAAAAAAGTAATCATGTTTAATTATTCAATCACATGCATTCAATTCACCATTTTTGGATGATTTTTAACAATCATGTGGTACATGGAGAGGAAGGAACTTAAATCTTTTAAATTAATTTCAAAGTTACTTCATGTTACTATAGTGATTCCATAGAAATCTGTAATTACCAAACCAAGCTTAGTGAGAGAGTAAGGCAAGAGACAAGAGGAAAAGGGGTTTTTAGATAGAGAGGTAACATTCACATGAACACACGCCTTAATTTAGGTACGAGAGATAGTGAGCCCCACGACAGATCATCGTGGTCAAAAGGACCCTCACTCAAAGTAAAGTGTATGGTGTAGCGGGGATAACTTTTAATGGAAGTTTGGGGGTATTGTGATAGGCAAATAAAGTTTAAAGGTCGGAAGCTGGTTTTAATTATGTCCATATGTATGGGTGCAATATGATGATGCACGGATGTAACTAGATTAAGTAGAACTAGTGTAATCGATCTAAGTCGGTAGAAAGGGTTGCAGGTTCAATTCTGTGTTTAGGCCGACAGGAATGAGTGACTTTAGACGGTACACCCACCATTTTTCTTTCTGTAGGAGTATGCGATCAAAATCGCCACGTCTAGAGGGTAAGTTTAGGGCATAGATGCCCTTTACCTTCATTCCTCGAGAGCTACCCCTGTGGAATTGGGCAAAGTGTTTTGCTAAGGGTTTTTCTGGAATTTTGGTTTTATCATTGATTTCTCGCAAATGTTCACCAATACGGACTCTTAGCTGTCTTTTTGTTTTACCAATATAAATTTCAGGGCATGGGCATGTTATCATATAGATAATTCGGGAGGTGGAACAGTTGATTAAATCACGAATTTCAAATGACTCATTTCTATGTGCATCCATAAAGGTGGAAGTCCTATGCACATAAGGGCAAATCTGACATCTATTGCAAGGGAACATTCTCAATGTCCGTGGGTAATTTGATAATCATGAATCATCCTGTTTACGAGTAAATTCTGACTGGATCAACATGTCACCCAAGTTTTTGGCACGTCGGGCCACTAGCCTGGGGGAGGTACCAACGATCTTGCCCAAGCCCGGTGAGTTGGTTAAAATGCCCCAATGTCTTTCTAAAATTGAACGGATGGTGTTCCACTGGGATCCAAAGGTGGTTATTATTCTTATTGGATCACTGGTTTTTAGATTGGATGTAATGGGAGTACTAGTTGGCTCAATTGATAACAAGCTCTGACAGGGATCCGGTTCAGATCACTTGGCAATCGGAGGTGGAGATCACAGATCTCACGATGCGGACGTGAGACGTAGGAGCGGGTGGAGGGGCCTGTCGGCAGCACAGGTGTGAGGGAGAGGAGGCAGGCTGAACGCCCGAGAAACCGAGGAGCGGCGTTAGGTGGAAATCAGATGCCGCTTCAGAGCTAGATGCCTGAAGGACATACAGCTCCCCCTCCGAAATACCCAGCCTCTACTGAATAGGAGCCCCCTTACCCTACCTCCAGAAGGCGGTGAAGTGAGTCCGTTGGTCGGGCGGCAGACCGGGAGGACGCGAGGAGAGGAGAAATCCCGCTGCTCACTGACACGCCGGCGCTTGGCCAGCGGCACGGAGTGACAACCTGAGCCCCGAGATCAACTGCTACACCCCCCTCCACTCTCCCTCTAGCAATCCCCCCCTACACGGCAACAGACCTCAGCAGGAGAACGGAGCCCAGAGAAACAGAAAGTAATGGCTCAGGATTGCAAGCGCCTTGGTGAGCTTACCATAGAGCAATAAGAAGACGCTATTAAAAGGTACGAGCCATATATATATATATACATATGCCTGTTATCTCTTTTCGTCTGTATGTAAAGACCTGCTGGAGGAAGCTGCAAAGATTGTAAGGACTATAATATTAAGAAAACGGATAGGGGGGAAGGAAGGAGGGGACGGGGGAAGGAGGGAAGAAAAAGGAAAGAAAAAAGAAAAACTAAAGGGGCGGGAAACCCAAAGAAGAGCCTAAACGATCCCTCCGCTGGAATATAGAATATACTGGAATATAGCATTAAGGCGTTAAAGTACGGCTTGCAGCGTGAGCCCTAGAAATATTGATCCTCTTAGGTGGTAATGAAGAAAATAGGACTTTAGCTAACTATAAGTACATTTAAGAATAAAAGTATAAGTTCAGTATTTTAGAAGTTAAACAAGCCTCTGGAATCATTTTAGAAGGCAACAGAAATCAGGGGCCCTACAAGTTGCAGGAATTAAGATATTGACATAAGCATGAGAAATCGCACCCAAAAATCAGCTGAACCCAAGACCCCAAGGGAGAGCCTAAATTCAAGTTCAATACAAAAATATCTTAAGGAGACGAGTGTAAAAAGTCCCAGCACAGACGCAAAGCAAGGGGGAATGAAGGAAAAAAAAAAAGACCAACTGAAACAAAAGGGGGTGCAGGGGGAGTGGTCGAGAGAAGATCTGGAGTGTGAAGGTGCCCCGAGTGCTAGTGGGATGGAGGGTCATAAAAATACGGACCAATTACCCACCAAGGTAGAAATGAAGGAGATGTTTTTAAATCTCGAAACTGCTATCAAGTCAGAGATATCTAATGTGAGGACAGATCTGGGTCATCTGTTGCGAAGAGTAGAGGAGGTGGAGGAGTCAATGGGCAAATATGCTAAAGAGATCCTGGAACTTAAATCGCAGCTGAATATATCGAAAAGCGATTATCGCATGCTGGTATATAAGTTGGAAGAACTGGAGAACCAAAGCCGCCGTCAGAATCTACGTATCAGGTCACTTCCTGAACAACAAAACGAGGACTTGCTGTCTAAGATGAAAAAAATTTTCAACCCTTTACTAGGCCTGGATGAGGAAACGACCCTAAGGATCGATAGGGTGCATAGGGTTAGAAAACCTCCCAACTTAAGGGCAGACATTCCCCGTGATGTGATCGTAAAATTTCACGCATTTGAAGTCAAAGAGAAGATATGGAATAAAATGCGGGGTGCCCCTGCAGTGCGATTCGAGGACAAAGATCTCCAGATCTTTACAGATCTCTCGGCGGGTACCCTGGCACGGAGAAGGCAATTCAGACCGCTGCTTGAGCAACTTAGAAGGGCCAATATTAAATACAGCTGGGGGTTCCCAACATCCCTATTAGTGATGAAGGAAGGTAGATCCTTGAGGATGAGGTTCCCAGAGGAGACAAAGGACTTTTGTGATAAGTTGGGTATTCCCACACCGGACATGGCATTAGGTTAAGAACCTCCAAGGGGACAACAAAGGACTACGTTCATTTGGGACAAGGACTGGGGAGGGGGGGTGGTTGTTTTTTTTTTTTTTTTTTTTTTTTTATTTTATCTCTCTTCCCCTCTTCTGGTCTTCTAGGAAGGAAGAGTCCCCAGCGGAAGGTGTATTTGCTGAAAATAATAAGGGTCGGTTGGGAGGAGGGAGGGGGCGGGTCAGTTAGGTAGAACAATGTAAAGGGGTTTTACACCCTCTGAGTTGGGGGGGCAGGGGGGGTGCACCACAGGGTGGGGAGGTCAGCCTCCGGCACTCCCGTCCCTAGTGCCTCCGTTTTTGGAGTGAGCGGGACATTTGTAGCTGCCTTCGGAGTCTCACCCCCATACAATAAACTAAAGGTCGCAGTCGGGAATAGTTATGTCCCAGATTTGCGGGCTTAAGGCCGTAGTATGGCCGGGGGGGAGGGTAAGGGGAGGGAAGGGAGGGGCTTGGGAAGGGAGGGGCTTGGGGGGGAGTTAAACCTGCAGGGGAAGTTACAGCTGTTGATTGGTTGACCGATGAATATGGGTAACTGTTAGGAGAATTATAATGCTAGACTTAAAGTTCATATCCTATAATGTAAAGGGCCTGAACTCGCCGAGCAAAAGACATAAAATTTTGAAAGAACTACAAGATTACCAAGCAGACATAATATTTCTCCAGGAGACCCACTTGACTCAAGAATCGAATATTAGGCTTTACTCCCCTAATTTGCCCCTCTGGTATTATAGCGATACCCCTATTAGGAGAGCCAAGGGAGTAGCAATAGGTTTCTCCAAAACGTCTAAATTTACAGTGGTTGACAGGGTAACGGATCCAGAAGGACGTTTTCTTTTCCTCAGGGGCAATTTGGGGAATAAAACACTTACGGTAGCAAATGTGTACTGTCCAAACAGAAATCCAACTGTCTTTTTGGAGCAAGTTCTGGTGAAACTGATGGAGTTTAAAGAAGGGGAGGTGGTGTTGGCGGGAGACTTTAATTTTTGCCTAGAACCCACAGTGGATAGTACGTCCCGGGCGCAGGGGACAAGGAAGGTTCAGCTAAGAAAGATCTGGAAAAGACTGCATCAATATCACCTTATGGATGTATGGCGGTTACAGCATCCTAAGGTGAAAGATTATACCTTCTTCTCCCCTGTGCACGGGACGTACACAAGACTGGACTACATTATGATAGATCACAGCTTATTGGACCGGGTAGTAGAGTCTAGAATCGAGATTACATCGATATCTGACCATTCCCCGGTCACGATGGAGATCAGGGTCCCAGAAGTGCAAAGACAACCATTCTCTTGGAAATTGAATGAAAACCTTCTTGAAATTCCCAATGTTATCGATGGGCTTCAGGAGGAAATTGATTTTTTTTTCAAGACCAATGACACAGGAGATATCTCTCCATCCATTCTATGGGAAACGCATAAAGTATATATTAGGGGACTCCTGATCTCCATTGGGGCAGGGGAGAAAAGAAAGAGAAAAGAAAAAAGGGTAAAATTATTGAAGGAAATCGCAGCATTAGAACTGACCCATAAAGAGTCTAGGGGACTGGCACAGGACAGCTACCACCTCCTTGTGGCTAAAAGGGAGGAGTTAAAAGACAGCATGGAGCAGGACGCTAGGAGGGTATTCACTAGAATAACAAGAGAGAGATATTATAGTGGCAATAAAACTGGTAAACATCTTGCAAGGATATTGAGGAAGAAAAGAGACCGGAATTTCATTGAGAAAATACAAAATAAAAAAGGAGAAATAGTGGCGCCCACTAAAGAGATAGCTGAAGAGTTTAGGAAGTATTTTGAAGCCCTATATACCATTGGACAAAGAGGAGGGATTGATTCTCTAAATAGTGTAAAAACAGAAGAATTTTTGAAGGGTGTGGGGCTGAAAGGGCTCTCTGAGGAGGAAAAATTAGTTTTAGATGGCCCCATAACGGAAGAGGAAATAGGTCTTGCTTTGAACAACCTACCGTCGGGGAAAAGCCCCGGGCCCGATGGCTTTACCAACACTTACCTGAAAAAATTTAAACATATTTAAAATGTTGGGAGATTTTTGTATTTTTTTTGGTATTTGTATTTAAGCGCCTTAAGATAAGGTCTTTGTAACCTATGGGTTGGTAATAATCTGTGAATTATTTTTTGTATGGAAAAAACTTATAAATAAAGAATTAAAAAAAAAAAAATTGATAACAAGCTCTGGCGGTTCCGGGCCGCTGCTTTCTTCCTTGTTCTTTTGATTTGCCGATGCGAGTAGCCACGCTCTCTAAATCGGGCATAGAGATCGTGGCTTTCCTTTCGATAGTCACTTGTCTTTGAGCAATTTCTTTTTAAACGTAAAAATTGGCCTACCGGAATACCGTTTTTAATCCAATGAGGATGGTGACTGGTGGCACTCAGAAAGCTATTTGCTGCCGTGTCCTTACGGAAGGTGGAGGTATGAAGTTGCCCATTTTCCAAACATATTTGCAAATCAAGAAAAGATAATTTTGTTTGATTAAAGGTGTATGAATATTAAATCGATTAACATTAAGTTCATGAATGAACTGCAGCAAGTCGATCTGTGTGCCCCGCCAAATCATAAAAACATCGTCAATGTACCGTAACCAGGCGTGAGCGTGGTCACGGTACATCGACGAAGGGAAAACCACTTCTTCCTTCCAGAAACTCAGATGGAGGCATGCGTAGGATGGAGCCCACGCTGCCCCCATAGAGGTACCACAAATTTGTTGATAATAAGCAGTTAAGAATTGAAAGAAATTGTTCCCCAACATAAATTTCAACAGGTCAATCAGAAATTCGTTTTGAGGTCCTGATTATGGGTAAGTGGTATTCAAAAAGGTCTCAACAGCCTTAATCCCACATGCATGGGGTATTGAAGTATACAACGACTCGACATCAATGCCTATGAGCCAAATTTCACCTAATTGGTCTAAATCTTTAAATTCTGACAGTTTGGCTAGGACATGACGGGTGTCTTGTACAAAGGATTTTTGACTGCTGACCATATCTTTCAATAAAAGGTCCAAGTACCTGCCGATTAATACTGTAGCTGCCTGCCTGTGGTGTTAATAGGAGCAGAACAACAGCAATTGTGTTCAGGTAGCTTTAGCTGCACACTAACTTGTAAATACTGCAGCTGCCTGTGGCACTGTACTAATAGGATCAGAAGAACACCACCAATTTTATTCGGGTAGCTTTAGGTGCTCACTGTGCAGAGGACACAGTACACTAACTGTAAATACTGTAGCTGCCTGCCTGTGGTATTAATAGGATCAGAAGAACACCACCAATTTTCTTCAGGTAGCTTTAGGTGCACACTGTGCAAAGGACACAGTACACTAACTGTAAATACTGTAGCTGCCTGTCTGTGATATTAATAGGATCAGAAGAACACCACCAATTTTCTTCAGGTAGCTTTAGGTGCACACTGTGCAGAGGACGCAGTACACTAACTGTAAATACTGTAGCTGCCTGTCTGTGATATTAATAGGATCAGAAGAACACCACCAATTTTCTTCAGGTAGCTTTAGGTGCACACTGTGCAGAGGACGCAGTACTCTAACTGTAAATACTGTAGCTGCCTGCCTGTGGTATTAATAGGATCAGAAGAACACCACCAATTTTATTCAGGTAGCTTTAGGTGCACACTGTGCAGAGGACACACTACACTAACTTGTAAATACTGCAGCTGCCTGCGGTACTAATAGGATCAGAAGAACACCACCAATTTTCTTCAGGTAGCTTTAGGTGCACACTGTGCAGAGGATGCACTACACTAACTTGTAAATACTGGAGCTGCCTGCGGTACTAATAGGATCAGAAGAAAACCACCAATTGTCTTCAGGTAGCTTTAGGTGCACACTGTGTAGAGGATGCAGTACACTAACTGTAAATACTGTAGCTGCCTGCATATGGTATTAATAGGAGCAGAACAACAGCAATTGTCTTCAGGTAGCTTTAGAAAAAGGGGAAGTCTACAAGCTGCTCCCTAACATGGAACACCTCCATCCCTAAACTATATGCAGAACCGAACAGTCGCCCGTGGGACTTTGAGTGAGGTGTCCATGGTGGTCATAAGGTCAACAAAAATGCTTAAAAAGATAACAATTTTATTAGTATGAACATCATCCAATATAAAACATGATCATAAATAGCAATTATGAAACAAGCAACATAGCATAATAGTCCTCTAAAACATAGCCATAATGATATAATATCACAAAGTATACTTAGTACAGATATACATGATACATCTCTAACCCGACGCGTTTCGCGAGCTCTACTCGCATCATCAGGGGCTGATGTGTACATCTGGTGTCTGTAAAGAACAATTTACATATGTGTTGAAGTATAGGTTATGATTGGGACAAGAGTATGAGGCCGAAAATGGTAATCCCATACTTACTGGTTAGACAATTGGTTTCAGAGTCCGATCCCAAGCAAGGGTCAGCGGGAAACATCTCCCCCGGGAGCTGAAGGGACGGAGACCACAGCAAGGAGGACCAAGGCAAGACGCTGGGCAGGCATGGCAAAGGGATGAAAGGAGGATGTGAACCAAGGTATCACCCCTAAATCTTGCAAGACATATTGGCTGTAGGGGAATATATGGAATTGAATGAGTATGGGTATGCATATGGATCTATGTCAGAAACGATAACGTGAGTAAAGATCCTAGGAGTATAAGGTTGTGTGCTGGAGTACCAAAAACACAAAAGAGGGAATGCAGACGATGAGGAAGTCTACAGAGGTATGCTCACTGTAATGAATAAATATATATCGAATGATAATGGGTCTAAAGTTGTCATTACAGACTGAAATTGTGTAGATGAGTACAAACAATATCAAGTATGGGGATTCCTTGCAAGATATGGGAAAAGAAAAGAAAAGTGGGGGGGATTTATACGGAAAAAGTAAAAGAAAAAAAAATGTGGGGGGAGGTAAAAGAAAAAGAAAAATGAAAATAATAAATGGGAGAAAAAAGAGCTAGTGTGACAGAATATAGAAGTGGTGAAGTGATGATAAAGAAATAGTTGGGCTGGAATGAAAGAAAAAAGGGAGATGTAAACAAATGGGATGATGTATAACAAAAAATGTATAGGGATTGCTATACCGCAGTGTGCATATAAAATGAACTGGAAAGTGCTGAGGGATCGCATGTATAAGTATAAGGTATATAAATTATAACTTACCAGTGTGGAGAAATCTCTAGCCAATGCGTGAAGGAACCAAGAGGAAAGAGTGTGCCATGCCAGAACCCCCGCCTAAATACCCGGACATCCGCCGCGGCCTCCGCCCCTAACGTCATACAAACTGGCAGTGAAGGGGAGGAACCGCAATGCGCCCGCCGAAAGACGGCAGGACGCAATCGCGATCTCCGCCCCCAGCCTGTGATGATATGCATTGCCATGGAGATGGGGACGCCGCTGAGAAGCGGAAGTCTCCCATCGGGCAAAGAAGCATGACGCCGATGCACATGGTGGCTTCGCCCCCCCCATCCCGAAGGGGAGGGAGGGGGGAGAGACAGCAGGGGAGAGAAATCCCCATTCGTGCATCGCAGCTCCCGGGGATAAATGAGCCGCCATGCCCATGACAAGGGAGCAGTGCAGGGGAGCCAAGGTCCACCAGCAAGCAAAAGGAAACCAACATGTATGTTATGGATGGTAAAAAATATATTGGACAAAAGATCTGGGGGCAGCAATAGACCAGGGCATTTAGGTGTCTTCCACCTGGGTAAAGTCAGAAAAAGGGGAAGTCTACAAGCTGCTCCCTAACATGGAACACCTCCATCCCTAAACTATATGCAGAACCGAACAGTCGCCCGTGGGACTTTGAGTGAGGTGTCCATGGTGGTCATAAGGTCAACAAAAATGCTTAAAAAGGATAACAATTTTATTAGTATGAACATCATCCAATATAAAACATGATCATAAATAGCAATTATGAAACAAGCAACATAGCATAATAGTCCTCTAAAACATAGCCATAATGATATAATATCACAAAGTATACATAGTACAGATATACATGATACATCTCTAACCCGACGCGTTTCGCGAGCTCTACTCGCATCATCAGGGGCTGATGTGTACATCTGGTGTCTGTAAAGAACAATTTACATATGTGTTGAAGTATAGGTTATGATTGGGACAAGAGTATGAGGCCGAAAATGGTAATCCCATACTTACTGGTTAGACAATTGGTTTCAGAGTCCGATCCCAAGCAAGGGTCAGCGGGAAACATCTCCCCCGGGAGCTGAAGGGACGGAGACCACAGCAAGGAGGACCAAGGCAAGACGCTGGGCAGGCATGGCAAAGGGATGAAAGGAGGATGTGAACCAAGGTATCACCCCTAAATCTTGCAAGACATATTGGCTGTAGGGGAATATATGGAATTGAATGAGTATGGGTATGCATATGGATCTATGTCAGAAATGATAACGTGAGTAAAGATCCTAGGAGTATAAGGTTGTGTGCTGGAGTACCAAAAACACAAAAGAGGGAATGCAGACGATGAGGAAGTCTACAGAGGTATGCTCACTGTAATGAATAAATATATATCGAATGATAATGGGTCTAAAGTTGTCATTACAGACTGAAATTGTGTAGATGAGTACAAACAATATCAAGTATGGGGATTCCTTGCAAGATATGGGAAAAGAAAAGAAAAGTGGGGGGGATTTATACGGAAAAAGTAAAAGAAAACAAAATGTGGGGGGAGGTAAAAGAAAAAGAAAAATGAAAATAATAAATGGGAGAAAAAAGAGCTAGTGTGACAGAATATAGAAGTGGTGAAGTGATGATAAAGAAAAAGTTGGGCTGGAATGAAAGAAAAAAGGGAGATGTAAACAAATGGGATGATGTATAACAAAAAATGTATAGGGATTGCTATACCGCAGTGTGCATATAAAATGAACTGGAAAGTGCTGAGGGATCGCATGTATAAGTATAAGGTATATAAATTATAACTTACCAGTGTGGAGAAATCTCTAGCCAATGCGTGAAGGAACCAAGAGGAAAGAGTGTGCCATGCCAGAACCCCCGCCTAAATACCCGGACATCCGCCGCGGCCTCCGCCCCTAACGTCATACAAACTGGCAGTGAAGGGGAGGAACCGCAATGCGCCCGCCGAAAGACGGCAGGACGCAATCGCGATCTCTGCCCCCAGCCTGTGATGATATGCATTGCCATGGAGATGGGGACGCCGCTGAGAAGCGGAAGTCTCCCATCGGGCAAAGAAGCATGACGCCGATGCACATGGTGGCTTCGCCCCCCCCCTATCCCGAAGGGGAGGGAGGGGGGAGAGACAGCAGGGGAGAGAAATCCCCATTCGTGCATCGCAGCTCCCGGGGATAAATGAGCCGCCATGCCCATGACAAGGGAGCAGTGCAGGGGAGCCAAGGTCCACCAGCAAGCAAAAGGAAACCAACATGTATGTTATGGATGGTAAAAAATATATTGGCCAAAAGATCTGGGGGCAGCAATAGACCAGGGCATTTAGGTGTCTTCCACCTGGGTAAAGTCAGAAAAAGGGGAAGTCTACAAGCTGCTCCCTAACATGGAACACCTCCATCCCTAAACTATATGCAGAACCGAACTTTCCCCCGTGGGACTTTGAGTGAGGTGTCCATGGTGGTCATAAGGTCAACAAAAATGCTTAAAAAGGATAACAATTTTATTAGTATGAACATCATCCAATATAAAACATGATCATAAATAGCAATTATGAAACAAGCAACATAGCATAATAGTCCTCTAAAACATAGCCATAATGATATAATATCACAAAGTATACATAGTACAGATATACATGATACATCTCTAACCCGACGCGTTTCGCGAGCTCTACTCGCATCATCAGGGGCTGATGTGTACATCTGGTGTCTGTAAAGAACAATTTACATATGTGTTGAAGTATAGGTTATGATTGGGACAAGAGTATGAGGCCGAAAATGGTAATCCCATACTTACTGGTTAGACAATTGGTTTCAGAGTCCGATCCCAAGCAAGGGTCAGCGGGAAACATCTCCCCCGGGAGCTGAAGGGACGGAGACCACAGCAAGGAGGACCAAGGCAAGACGCTGGGCAGGCATGGCAAAGGGATGAAAGGAGGATGTGAACCAAGGTATCACCCCTAAATCTTGCAAGACATATTGGCTGTAGGGGAATATATGGAATTGAATGAGTATGGGTATGCATATGGATCTATGTCAGAAACGATAACGTGAGTAAAGATCCTAGGAGTATAAGGTTGTGTGCTGGAGTACCAAAAACACAAAAGAGGGAATGCAGACGATGAGGAAGTCTACAGAGGTATGCTCACTGTAATGAATAAATATATATCGAATGATAATGGGTCTAAAGTTGTCATTACAGACTGAAATTGTGTAGATGAGTACAAACAATATCAAGTATGGGGATTCCTTGCAAGATATGGGAAAAGAAAAGAAAAGTGGGGGGGCGGGCGCATTGCGGTTCCTCCCCTTCACTGCCAGTTTGTATGACGTTAGGGGCGGAGGCCGCGGCGGATGTCCGGGTATTTAGGCGGGGGTTCTGGCATGGCACACTCTTTCCTCTTGGTTCCTTCACGCATTGGCTAGAGATTTCTCCACACTGGTAAGTTATAATTTATATACCTTATACTTATACATGCGATCCCTCAGCACTTTCCAGTTCATTTTATATGCACACTGCGGTATAGCAATCCCTATACATTTTTTGTTATACATCATCCCATTTGTTTACATCTCCCTTTTTTCTTTCATTCCAGCCCAACTTTTTCTTTATCATCACTTCACCACTTCTATATTCTGTCACACTAGCTCTTTTTTCTCCCATTTATTATTTTCATTTTTCTTTTTCTTTTACCTCCCCCCACATTTTTTTTTCTTTTACTTTTTCCGTATAAGTCCCCCCCACTTTTCTTTTCTTTTCCCATATCTTGCAAGGAATCCCCATACTTGATATTGTTTGTACTCATCTACACAATTTCAGTCTGTAATGACAACTTTAGACCCATTATCATTCGATATATATTTATTCATTACAGTGAGCATACCTCTGTAGACTTCCTCATCGTCTGCATTCCCTCTTTTGTGTTTTTGGTACTCCAGCACACAACCTTATACTCCTAGGATCTTTACTCACGTTATCGTTTCTGACATAGATCCATATGCATAACCATACTCATTCAATTCCATATATTCCCCTACAGCCAATATGTCTTGCAAGATTTAGGGGTGATACCTTGGTTCACATCCTCCTTTCATCCCTTTGCCATGCCTGCCCAGCGTCTTGCCTTGGTCCTCCTTGCTGTGGTCTCCGTCCCTTCAGCTCCCGGGGGAGATGTTTCCCGCTGACCCTTGCTTGGGATCGGACTCTGAAACCAATTGTCTAACCAGTAAGTATGGGATTACCATTTTCGGCCTCATACTCTTGTCCCAATCATAACCTATACTTCAACACATATGTAAATTGTTCTTTACAGACACCAGATGTACACATCAGCCCCTGATGATGCGAGTAGAGCTCGCGAAACGCGTCGGGTTAGAGATGTATCATGTATATCTGTACTATGTATACTTTGTGATATTATATCATTATGGCTATGTTTTAGAGGACTATTATGCTATGTTGCTTGTTTCATAATTGCTATTTATGATCATGTTTTATATTGGATGATGTTCATACTAATAAAATTGTTATCCTTTTTAAGCATTTTTGTTGACCTTATGACCACCATGGACACCTCACTCAAAGTCCCACGGGCGACTGTTCGGTTCTTCAGGTAGCTTTAGGTGCACACTGTGCAGAGGACGCAGTACACTAACTGTAAATACTGTAGCTGCCTGCCTTTGGTATTAATAGGATCAGAAGAACATCACCAATTTTCTTCAGGTAGCTTTAGGTGCACACTGTGCAGGGGACGCAGTACACTAACTGTAAATACTGTAGCTGCCTGCCTGTGGTATTAATAGGAGCAGAACAACAGCAATTGTGTTCAGGTAGCTTTAGGTGCACACTGTGCAGAGGACACACTACACTAACTTGTAAATACTGCAGCTGCCTGCGGTACTAATAGGATCAGAAGAACACCACCAATTTCTTCAGGTAGCTTTAGGTGGACACTGTGCAGAGGACGCACTACACTAACTTGTAAATACTGCAGCTGCCAGCAGTAATAATAGGATCAGAAAAACACCACCAAGTTTCTTCAGGTAGCTTTAGGTGCACACTGTGCAGAGGATGCACTACACTAACTTGTAAATACTGCAGCTGCCTGCAGCACTAATAGGATCAGAAGAACACCACCAATTTTCTTCAGGTAGCTTTAGGTGCACACTGTGCAGAGGACGCAGTACACTAACTTGTAAATACTGCAGCTGTCTGCGGTACTAATAGGATCAGAAGAACACCACCAATTTTCTTCAGGTAGCTTTAGGTGCACACTGTGAAGAGGGTGCAGTACACTAACTGTAAATACTGTAGCTGCCTGCCTATGGTATTAATAGGAGCAGAACAACAGCAATTGTCTTCAGGTAGCTTTAGGTGCACAATGTGTAGAGGACGCAGTACACTAACTGTAAATACTGTAGCTGCCTGCATATGGTATTAATAGGAGCAGAACAACAGCAACTGTCATCAGGTAGCTTTAGGTGCACACTGTGCAGAGGATGCAGTACACTAACTGTAAATACTGTAGCTGCCTGCCTGTGGTATTAATAGGAGCAGAACAACAGCGATTGTGTTCAGGTAGCTTTAGGTGCACACTGTGCACAGGACGCAGTACGCTAACTGCAAATACTGTAGCTGCCTGCCTGTGGTATTAATAGGATCAGAAGAACACCACCAATTTTATTCAGGTAGCTTTAGGTGCTCACTGTGCAGAGGACACAGTACACTAACTCTAAATACTGTAGCTGCCTGCCTGTGGTATTAATAGGATCAGAAGAACACCACCAATTTTATTCAGGTAGCTTTAGGTGCACACTCTGCAGAGGATGCAGTACACTAACTGTAAATACTGTAGCTGCCTGCCTTTGGTATTAATAGGATCAGAAGAACACCACCAATTTTCTTCAGGTAGCTTTAGGTGCACACTGTGCAGGGGACGCAGTACACTAACTGTAAATACTGTAGCTGCCTGCCTGTTTTATTAATAGGAGCAGAACAACAGCAATTGTGTTCAGGTAGCTTTAGGTGCACACTGTGCAGAGGACACACTACACTAACTTGTAAATACTGCAGCTGCCTGCGGTACTAATAGGATCAGAAGAACACCACCAATTTCTTCAGGTAGCTTTAGGTGGACACTGTGCAGAGGACGCACTACACTAACTTGTAAATACTGCAGCTGCCAGCAGTAATAATAGGATCAGAAAAACACCACCAAGTTTCTTCAGGTAGCTTTAGGTGCACACTGTGCAGAGGATGCACTACACTAACTTGTAAATACTGCAGCTGCCTGCAGCACTAATAGGATCAGAAGAACACCACCAATTTTCTTCAGGTAGCTTTAGGTGCACACTGTGCAGAGGACGCAGTACACTAACTTGTAAATACTGCAGCTGTCTGCGGTACTAATAGGATTAGAAGAACACCACCAATTTTCTTCAGGTAGCTTTAGGTGCACACTGTGCAGAGGACGCAGTACACTAACTGTAAATACTGTAGCTGCCTGCCTATGGTATTAATAGGAGCAGAACAACAGCAATTGTCTTCAGGTAGCTTTAGGTGCACACTGTGTAGAGGACGCAGTACACTAACTGTAAATGCTGTAGCTGCCTGCATATGGTATTAATAGGAGCAGAACAACAGCAACTGTCATCAGGTAGCTTTAGGTGCACACTGTGCACAGGATGCAGTACACTAACTGTAAATACTGTAGCTGCCTGTCTGTGGTATTAATAGGAGCAGAACAACAGCGATTGTGTTCAGGTAGCTTTAGGTGCACACTGTGCACAGGACGCAGTACACTAACTGCAAATACTGTAGCTGCCTGCCTGTGGTATTAATAGGATCAGAAGAACACCACCAATTTTATTCAGGTAGCTTTAGGTGCTCACTGTGCAGAGGACACATTACACTAACTCTAAATACTGTAGCTGCCTGCCTGTGGTATTAATAGGATCAGAAGAACACCACCAATTTTATTCAGGTAGCTTTAGTTGCACACTCTGCAGAGGATGCAGTACACTAACTGTAAATACTGTAGCTGCCTGTCTGTGGTATTAATAGGAGCAGAACAACAGCCATTGTGTTCAGGTAGCTTTAGGTGCACACTGTGCAGTGGACGCAGTACACTAACTGTAAATACAGTAGCTGCCTGCCTGTGGTATTAATAGGATCAGAAGAACACCACCAATTTTATTCAGGTAGCTTTAGGTGCACACTGTGCAGAGGATGCAGTACACTAACTGTAAATACTGTAGCTGCCTGCCTGTGGTATTAATAGGAGCAGAACAACAGCAATTGTCTTCAGGTAGTTTTAGGTGCACACTGTGCAGAGGACACAGTACACTAACTGTACATACTTTAGCTGCCTGCCTGTGGTATTAATAGGATCAGAAGAACACCACCAATTTTCTTCAGGTAGCTTTAGGTGCACACTGTGCAGAGGACACAGTACGCCAACTGTAAATACTGTAGCTGCCTGCCTGTGGTATTAATGGAAGCAGAACAACAGCAATTGTCTTCAGGCAGCTTTAGTTGCACACTGTGCAGGGGACACACTACACTAACTTGTAAATACTGCAGCTGCCTGCGGTACTAATAGGATCAGAAGAACACCACCAATTTTCTTCAGGTAGCTTTAGGTGCACACTGTGCAGCAGACACACTACACTAACTTTTAAATACTATAGCTGCCTGCGGTACTAATAGATCAGAAGAACACCACCAATATTCTTCAGGTAGCTTTAGGTGCACACTGTGCAGTGGACGCACTACACTAACTTGTAAATACTACAGCTGCCTGCAGTACTAATAGGATCAGAAGAACACCACCAATTTTATTCAGGTAGCTTTAGGTGCACACTGTGCAGAGGATGCACTACACTAACTTGTAAATATTGCAGTTGCCAGCAGTTCTAATATAATCAGAAGAACACCACCAATTTTCTTCAGGTAGCTTTAGCTGCACACTGTGCAGAGGATGCACTACACTAACCTGTAAATACTGCAGCTGCCTGCGGTACTATCAGGATCCGAAGAACACCACCAATTTTCCTCAGGTTGCTTTAGGTGCACACTGTGCAGAGGATGCACTACACTAACTTGTAAATACTGCAGCTGCCTGCGGTACTAATAGGATCAGAAGAACACCACCAATTTTCTCCAGGTAGCTTTAGGTGCACACTGTGCAGAGGACGCACTACACTAACTTGTAAATACTACAGCTGCCTGCAGTACTAATAGGATCAGAAAAACACCACCAATTTTCTTCAGGTAACTTTAGGTGCACACTGTGCAGAGGACGCACTACACTAACTGTAAATACTGCAGCTAATAGGACTAATAGGACCAGAAGAACAACAGCAATTTTCTTCAGGTAGCTGTAAATACTGTAAAAAACCCTGCCTGCCTGTCAGTATAAAGAGAATAACAGGAACAGATCTAGCTAAACTGAATACAGTGTTTATATATATATATATATATATATATATATATATATATATATATATATATATATATATATATACACATAACACCTAGGAGGTATATATATATACACAATACATTGTAAGTGCAACTAATTGTCTCGCCTGCCTACGCTATCTGACTTAAATCAAATGACACTCTCTCTCTCTCTATCTCTCTCTCAACGCCGAAACACACTACACAGGGTCGATGTGCAGGTGGCCTTATATAGTGTGGGGTGTATACTAAACCCCCTGAGCCATAATTGGCTAAAGCCACCCTGGCTTTAGCCAATTACAGCTCTCTGTACAGACGGCGCTGTGATTGGCCAAGCATATGGGTCATAGTGCATGCTTGGCCAATCATCAGCCAGCAATTCACTGCGATGCCGCAGTGAATTATGGGCTGTGACACGCCACTCGTATTTGGGGCAAACAGCCCATGTCGTTGGTAACATGTGATGTTCGAGTCAAACATGGGTTCGACTCGAACTCAAAGCTCATCCCTAATCTCTTCCCTCGTAAACCTTAAAACTATATGTAAATAAATGGTAGGCTTCGCGCACAGGACAATACGGGTTGCAGCCCCCCTATGAGTTCCCAAGGGACCTTAATATAAGTAAAGATATGGAAATGGGGTGGTTGGCGCTACCCTAAGACAAGGTAAGTAACCAGGAGGGTATATATCAGAGATGAAAAATGTATAAAGTGTGTATGATTGTATAACGAGGAAGTACCTATAATGTACAACTACAAATTAATGTGCTATCCCAGTGATGGGTATGTGCGAGTGTACCCTGCAGGGATAAATATAGCCGTATCCTCGCACGGGTGTGATAAAGCAAATATCTATATAAACCACATGTGAAGAAGGTGCTGTACGTGATCAACCAGACTTAAACATACATATACCAACCAGATATATATAAGTGTATACCATAAGTCAAATGGGTATAAAAGTAAATCACAATAAAAACTAAATTAATCCAACTCTAAGATAGAGTCCGTGGAAATAAACCCATAAGCATAAACTAAAAATAGAAATATAAAGTCCAAAAGACAAGTCCCACGGTATGAAAAAATACAGTGCAAAAAAATATAGTGCAAAAAAATAGTGTAAAAAAATATATCCAATTGTAGTTCTTCAGGTGACTTTAGTGCTCAGCAAAACAGGTGACTATTAGTGCTCCCCCCATCAGGTTCCCACTCAGCAAAAGAAGGAACCCCTGCAGGGGTAATGGGCATGTGTGGATAACCGTAGATGGAACTCCTCCTCCACTCTCTCAGTGTCCCGTCTATGGGTCTGTCGGTCTCCTGCAGCTGGCTCCACACGATCAAGCTCCTTCAGCTGTCTCCACACGTTCAGGGGTGAATACTTCAGTCAGAACCTGCCAAGCGGTCACTCCACATTTCGGTCCTCATATGAAGGAAAGAAGAGCTCCCATGGTGTAGTAATAAAATGCTTTATTAAAATAAATTAAAAAAGCTTCCCCACCAACAAACATGGAGAAGCTGAACAGACTACACTGTGTGACACATAGGAAGAGCTGGTCCGCGGCATGTGCTCCACCTGGGTCCCAAGCTCCCTACTTCCGCGTTAGGTATGACGCGAAAGCGTAGCCCTGCCCTACGCGTTTCGTCATTGGACGTTCTCAAAGGCGGCGCCATCTTCCCACACATGACAGCTGATATAGGTGAACGGACATACAAGTTCCTCCCCCTCCCGGATTATGTCCAATAAGCACTCCACGGTGTTAAACAAGCATAAATCATCATACTGTAAGGGTCAGCTAAAAAATATATAGCAGCGTATATCCTACTTTTATAAAACCACTGATCAAAAACACAAATGTGATGGTAAGTACCAGAAAAAAGAGTGTGAATACCTTTATTAGGGTCACCCCCCTTTTTTTCTATATTGGACATAGGAGATTTATATATGTCACGCACCTTTGTTTGTACCTTCATTAAGGTGGAACTTATTGTATTTATTCACTCATTTAGCACTAGTCGATTTCTGTATCGTACATTTTCTGCACCCTGGGACATCTAGCAGTTTTCCTAATTTTGGAAGATCGCCTTTAAATTAATTAGAGATATCTTCTACATTTTCTCATATATGTATATATATTTTTCATATATCTTTTTTATAAATTTTTAATTTTAAAGCAACCCTCTGTGATATTGGTTTAACATAGCTTTACCATATAATATCTGGGTTTGGGTGAGCTCTCTAGCTTTTTGGCTTTTGAGCTGCAGTTCCATGATTGGCCATTTATATATCCTCCTACCGACATACTAATAGCATATGTATATATGTGGTAGGTCACAAACTTATTCATAACCTGTATGTCACTTATGATATATGCCTTCTGTATACCTCTACCTGCTTGCAAAGTTTTTTTGGGGGATGTGCGGACAGATACAAGTTTTATTAAAGTTGGGATGATTGCCGCTTGATTCATGCTGCATAGGCCATTTTACCTTCTTCATTCACTTATGCTTGTTTAACACCGTGGAGTGCTTATTGGACATAATCCGGGAGGGGGAGAAACTTGTATATCCTTTCGCCTATATCAGCTGTCATGTGTGGGAAGATGGCTCCTCCTTTGAGAACGTCCAATGACGAAACGCGTAAGGCAGGGCTATGCTTTCACGTCATACCCAACATGGAAGTAGGGAGCTTGGGACGCAGGTGGAGCGCACGCCGCGGACCAGCTCTTCCTACGTGTCACACAGTGTAATCTGTTCAGCTTCTCCACGTTTGTTGGTGGGGAAGCTTTTTAAATTTATTTTAATAAAGCATTTTATTACTACACCATGGGAGCTCTTCTTTTCTTGATATGATGACCGAAATGTGGAGTGACCGCTTGGCAGGTTCTGACTGAAGTATTCACCCCTGAACGTGCAGAGACAGCTGAGGGAGCTTGATCGTGTGGAGCCAGCTGCGGGAGACCGACAGACCCATAGACCGGACACTGAGAGAGTGGAGGAGGAGTTCCATCTACGGTTACCCACACATGCCCATTACCCCTGCAGGGGTTCCTTCTTTTGGTGAGTGGGAACCTGATGGGGGGAGCACTACCAGTCACCTGTTTTACTGAGCACTGAAGTCACCTGAAGAACTTTGAAATTGGATATATTTTTTTACACTATATTTTTTTGCACTATAATTTTTTGCACTGTATTTTTTCATACCATGGGACTTGTCTTTTGGACTTTATATTTCTATTTTTAGTTTATGCTTATAGGTTTATTTCCACGGACTCTATCTTAGGGTTGGATTCATTTAGTTTTTATTGTGATTTACTTGTATAAACCATTTGACCTATGGTATACACTTATATATATCTGGTTGGTATTTGTATGTAAGTCTGGTTGATCACGTACAGCACCTTCTTCACATGTGGTTTATATAGATATTTGCTTTATCGCACCCGTACGAGGATACGGCTATATTTATCCCTGCAGGGTACACTCACACATACCCATCACTGGGATAGCACATTAATTTGTAGTTGTACATTATTGGTACTTCCTCGTTATACAATCATACACACTTTATACATTTTTCATCTCTGATATATACCCTCCTGGTTACTCACCTTTTCTTAGGGTAGCGCCAACCACCCCATTTCCATATCTTTACTTATATTAAGTTCCCTTGGGAACTCATAGGGGGGGCCGCAACCCGTATTGTCCTGAGCGTGGAGCCTACCATTTATTTACCAATAGATCACCTTAGGGTATGAAATTTTCCTCTGCTGCTATGGATATTTTTGGTTATATGACAAATAGGAATATAGACACAGGAGGCATCTTTAGCCAGGAGCAGGTCACCAATAATCAGGGCATGCATAGCCTGTTGAAACAACTAAAACACACCATGGAAAAACAGTTAAGGGTGTGGTGGGACATTGCCACCCTAGAGATGTACATTACAGAGAAAATGACTCCCAGAAGATTGAGGTGGGATGTACATCCCAATGACAGCATTGATGATGCTGACCTCATGGGAGATTGGTACACCCTCTTTTTTTTTTTTTTTAATTGAAAAACATGTTTATTGTTGAAAAAATTGTGGCAGTATACAGATATAGTTCAACGCATACAATCACATGAGGGGGTATTTCCACAGAGCATAGAAATACGTGGTTAGGTTATGCACTTTGTAGGTAATCAATTGGCAATTAACGATATTACACAGTAGTCATCAATACATTTCTAGATATTGGATCTAGTTTATGGCGTTTATTTAGTGGGGGGTTGTATCATGGCTCTACATACCATATCGTCATAGGGTGCTTATGGGAGATTAGTAGGTTCTTAAGTGCTTCGGGGTTATTTAGTGCAAGTTTTATCATTGTTCAGCCATTTGTTCCAGATTCCGTAGTATTTATTCGGGCATCCCCTGTGTTTGTACATGGCCCTTTTGTATGGTAGTGACATATTCACATCTCTAATCCAGGCCTGCAAGGTAGGATGGGCTGTTCCCATCCAGTGTTTAGCGACCAATTTTCTGGCTTGGAATATTGATTCACTGAGAAATGTGATTGTGGATCTGTCTTTAATGGTGTCTGGTAGTAGGCCTAGTAGGCATAGCTTGGGGTCTAGTTGGATCGGTGATCCCATGTGGTCGTGAAGGAATTTGATGATCTGTGTCCAGTATTTTTGTATTTCAGGACATAGCCATATTAAGTGGTAAAACGTGCAGGGGTTACTGGAGCACCTGGGGCAGTTTGGGTTTTGTTGTGATGAGTATTTAGCAATTCTAGTTGGTGTGAGATAGGATTTGTGTATTATGAAGAGTTGGGTCAGGCGATCTGAGATTTTGGGTGACGTTTTTTTAACGTTTACCAGTATGTCTTCCCAGTCAGAGCAGTCTATTGGTCCTATGTCATTTTCCCATCTAAGCCTTGCATTGTCGGCAACTCTGTCCACCGATTCAGTACGTAGGGTGGTGTATAGGGTGGAGATGAGTTTGTCTGGGTCTGGGCCTGTAATCACGTCCACTATTGTTAGTGATTGTGGGTTGGGGAAGCCATTTGCAAATTGTGTGTGAAGCGCATGTTTCAGTTGCATGTAACTAAATCGCATATGGGGAGAGAGGTCGTATTCTTCGCAAATTGTTTCAAAATTTCTCATGCCAAATATAGTGATAACCTGGGATAGGAATACTATTCCCTTCGCGGCCCAGGCGGTGGCTCCAGGCAAGGACCTGAGCTCCCTCAGTTGTGGATTGTGCCACAAAGGGGTGTGAGAGTGGAAGACATTGTTTCCAGTTAGCTTGACGGCTCTCCCCCATACGCATCTGTGTTGGGATAGTAGCAAGTTGCGGTCTTCTTTCCTGTGTTTGGTGTTACCTCCTCTAAAGATCACTTGTAGTGGGGAGTGTAATTCTTTATTAGCTTTCCTACAAACTAAAGTTTGGTACCTTTCTTCGTCTGTTTTGTGGATGTAGTAGAAGTGTGAGAGCTGAGTTGCTATATAGTACGTGTATATGTCTGGGAGGGCAGCCCCCCCAGAAGCAGTGGGGTTCTTAAGTGTATTCCATGCAAGTTTGTGCCTACTAGAGCCCCAGACAAAAGAATTAAGGATTTTGTCAATAGTTTTAAAGGTTTTAAGGGGGATAGAGATTGGAGAATTCCATAGTATATAGAGAAACTTTGGCAGTAGTATCATCTTAACAAGATTGATTCTGCCCATTACTCCTAGAGGTAGTCTCGCCCAGGTTTGTGTCCGGGATTTTAGATATGAGAAGAGTGGTTCAATGTTATTTGTGGTGTATTCCAGTGGATCTCTGGTGATTTCTATGCCTAAGTATTTAATGGATGCAACTCTTTGCAAGGGTAGGGATGCCGCTTTGTGTGTTGGAGATGTCATGTCTAGGGGGAGAATCTGGGATTTGGTCCAGTTCATACTTAGACCTGAGTGTTTTCCAAAGTCTTCAATAGTGAGGAGGGTCGCTTGTAAAGATGGACCAGTGTCTTCTAGATAAATGAGCATGTCATCTGCATACAGACTTAGTGTTTCCGTCAGAGGTCCTGCTCGTAGCCCACGTATATGTGTATTTTGTCTGAGGGAGATAGCCAAAGGCTCCACCGCAAGAGCGTACAACAAGGGGGACAGCGGGCAGCCCTGACGGGTTCCTCTACTCAGTGGGAAGGGATCGGATAACCAGCCATTCACCACCACTTTTGCTGTTGGGGAGTAATATAATAGCTGTATCCATTGTATAAAGTTGGGGCCAAATCCGTAACCTCGGAGGCACTCCCAGAGGTATCCCCATTCCACTGAGTCGAACGCCTTTGCGGCGTCAAGCGCCACCACTGCTCTATCTCCCATATTCTCGTGTTCTGCTTGGATATTCATATGAAGGCGTCTTAGATTCATGGCTGTATTTTTCCCTGGCATGAACCCTGTCTGGTCTGGATGGATAAGGGAGAGAATGCACTTATTGAGGCGTATGGCAAGTACTTTGGCTAGTATTTTTATGTCTGCTTGGAGAAGTGAGATAGGGCGGTATGATTCTGGTAGTTTGGGGTCTTTGCCTGGCTTGGGGATTACAATAATGACCGCCTGACGGAGGGTTTCAGGGAGGGTTTTAGTCTCAAATATGTAGTTATATAATTTGAGGAGTTCAGGGGTTAATATCTCTGAGTATGCCGCGTAGAAGTCCAGTGGGAGACCGTCTCCCCCCGGTGCCCTACCCGGCGCCAGGGAGGCTATTGCCAGGGTAATTTCGTCTAGTGTGATGGGGGCCTCTAGTTCCTGTAGTTGGGGTTCTGTTAGTTGTGGGAAGGGGATTTCCCGTAGGAATGACCTAGTTTCCTGTGCAGTGGCTGTTACCTTGGAGGAGTATAAGTCTAAGTAGTATTTACGAAATACTTCTGCCACTTCAGGGGGGTCTGAGATTATGGTGTCTTGAGGTCCCGTCAGGGTCACCACTACTGGGGGGTTGGCGTTCTGGTGAGCTAGGTATGCTAATAGTTTGCCAGCACGTTCTCCATGCTCGAACACGCGCTGTCTTAGGAAGAAAAGTTTTTGCTTAGCTTTATCGTAGTGTAGTTGATCTAATAGTCTTGTGTGGAGTCTGAGTGTTGCTGCTCTTTCCTGACTGGGGTCCTTGTGGAATTCTTTTGTTAACGTGTCTATCCTATCAGAGGCCTGTGCAATAAATAAGTTGGAGGAAGTTTTAATTCTGTTTATACGGGAGGTTAGAATGGTGCGGACATGTAATTTATATGATTCCCAGGTGTGTCCCACAGAGGCAGTATTTTGGTTGGTTCTAAAGAAGAATTTCCATTCCGCATGTGTCTCCTCTTGGTCTTTCAACATTGATAGCCAAAAGGGGTGTAAGCGCCAGGTCCGGGGCCCAGCGTGTTGTGTTAGTTGCAGTGTTGCCCAGCAGGGGGCATGATCAGAGAGGGATCTAGTGTGATATCCCGAATCGATTAGTTGAGGGAGTAGCATGTCGGAAATTAAAATAAGGTCGATGCGGGACATGGTAGAGTGTGTTGCCGAAAAGCACGAGTATGCCAAATCATGGGGGTGTCCATATCTCCAGACATCAGTCAGTGAGAATTCTTTTAATGTGCGTCCCAATCTGGTGGTGTCTGGGGGGTGGGCGTCATGGCCTGATTGAGTTTTGTCTATCTTGGGATTCAGCACCATGTTGAAATCTCCCATCCAGATAGCGGGGATATTGGGGTGTTGGGCCATATATAGTAGGCCTTCCGTAATTAGACTAGATTTATAGGGGGGGGGGTATGTAGAATGCCATAATTAAGTATTGGGAGCCGTATAGTGTGCAGTGTAGGAAAATAAAACTACCCTGGGGATCAGTACGGATTGAGATTAGTGCAAAGGGTGTAGTCTTAGCTATAAGGACTGAGACCCCACGGGAGTACGGAGTGTAGGTGGCATGAAACGCCCAGCCTATCCAGGGCCGCTTCAGCGCAAGCTGGAGCCGCCCAGTGACATGGGTCTCAACTAGTACCGTGATGTCTGCACGGTATGTTTTAAGGCAGGTAAATATAGCCGTGCGTTTGAGTTTGTCTCGAATCCCACGGATATTCCAGATAAGGAACTTCAATTTAGTCATTTAATTAACGTTTCCAATTGGTTATAAGGATAAGAACTATGGTATCTGTGAAGGGCGCACACCAATCTCCACACTCCCAAGGTGGTCCCAGCCATTTCCTTCCCCTTCATATAGCAATACAAATAAACATTTAGTGTAATGCGTTGTAAGTTGTTATACATATTACAAAACTTAACTTGAACTTTAACTTTTTCCCTGCCCGCCCTCCCTGCCCTCAGTCGCCCAAACTTGACTGGGGCTTGTATCCCAAACTTAGTGCAGCTGTAAGGAAAAGAGGTGTTATCGCAGGTAAGTTGAGAGCAGAAAAACAAAAAACAGTTGCACATTAAACTAGTCAGCTCCGTCAATAGCCTATTGGGCAAAGACGGTGGTGACATAATCAAACACCCTTTTGGGGGCGAACAAGTGCTGGGTAGTGCAGCAGCGAAGAAGCAGCCGTAGCAACACTTGTACGGCAAGCAGACAAGCTTCCTTATCGTGGGAACCGTTTCCATTGTGATGGTGGATGAAAGAGGTTTGCATGTTGTAAGGATAGAGTTCTCGTAGTCCCAGAGTAGTGACGGGCCGTAGTAGTCCTCTATAAGCCGGTGAGATGTGTTTGATAGTGAGGCGGGGATTTAAACAGAGTGAGGGGTATGATATTGAATTAGCCGCCCGGTTGAGTGTCCCATATTATCAGGTTGTTTCAGTGTTGGTTCTCATAGGGACTCTCATATGGGGAGCATGGAAAGTCCATAGTAGGATATAGTGCGTCTGAGACAGTGTGTAGGGCACAGTGGCAGTTCAGGGTTATTATCCTTGGGGGGTCTTGGTGTGTGGGAGGAGGTAGATTCAGGGCCGCATGAGATGTTGTTAATGCAACGTCCATCTATTATGGGGTAGGTGGGATCCCATCTGTTTAGTCTGGATTATGGGGGTCCTGAGAAATAGCGCAGTCTGGGAGTGCAATGTCACTTACTTGGGTTGGCGGTGGGGTTGTATATCAGGCAGGGCGGTTCCTCTGTGCGTCCTGTTGGTCCAGCCATGTTGAAGCCATGTTTGGGTCTTCGAAAAAATAGACACGGTCTTCTCCCACCACGCGTAGGCGGGCTGGGAAGAGCATTGCGTATTTTATGTGATGTGCTCTGAGGCGACGTTTAATATCCGTGAATCTAGCTCTTTGGCGCTGGACTTCTGCTGAAAAATCCGGAAATGCTGAGATGGAGCCGGATTGATATGGGATGTTGCCCTTCAATCTTGCCAGTCGCAGGACCGCGTCACGATCCCTGAAGTTCAGCAGCTTTGCTATAAATGTGCGCGGGGGTGCCCCCTCTGGTGGGCGGCGGGCTGGCATGCGGTGGGCACGCTCCACCACAAAAGTAGTAGAAAATGCCTCCCTTCCGTATGTTTTGATTAGGAGTTGCTCTAAGAAGGTGGCTGGGTCAGTACCCTCAGAACCCTCTGGTAGGCCGATAAACCGGAGGTTGGACCTGCGGGTCCGGTTCTCCAAATCGTCCTGCTTTTGTGCAAGTTGTTGTAGCTGGCGCTGCATGTCCTCTTGTGTGTTTTGCAGAGGGTATAGTGTGTCTTCCGCCCTCCCTATTCTGGTCTCTGTCTCAGTGACCCGCTCTCTCAGTTTTGTCATATCATGCCTGATCAGTGAGATGTCTATCTTAACCTCCTCTATTTTAGTTGTCAGGGTGGACTGACATAAAGAGATTGCCTCTAGTACCTTGTCGGTGTCGTTAGGCGCTGGACTTGTGGGAGAAGCCTCGTGCTGTGCTGGCGCGGCGCCATCTTGGCTCTCTGTATCCCGGTCCGTCCTGCGGTATCTGTCGAGGGATGAGGAGGCTGTGTTGGCCCGTTTCGTCGGCGACATGGTGTGCCTGGAGGTTCGTGCACGGTCCCTGGCTATTTTGTAGCAGGTTTCGGTGCTTTAGTGTGCCGGATAATTGAAGGATGTTCTGCCGTCAGCGGAGCTACAGTCTCGTGCGTCCGCTCACATCGCCGTCCAGGCCACGCCCCCCCTGGTACACCCTCTTTAACGAATGTGAGGGGGAACTACTCCAGAATATTATAAAAAGTAGACAGTTTAAGCTGAGGAGTTTTGAAACCAAATTGCTATTAAGAACTTACTCCTTCCCTATGTTAACCAGAGAATACATAAGAGAATACAAAGACAAAGAGAAAAAACTTCAGGAAACCATTAAGAAATATGATGTCGATATCCAGGCCAAAAAACAGAAAAAATGTAAACGAGATGTCCTTGATTATAAAAATTCTAAAGTCTACAAATGGCAAGCATCATTGGGAGAACATCAAGATGAACTAGATGACACCTTTATGGATGATAGCCCTGAAGAGCCCACTACACCCCGCCCATTGGGACTGTTGGGGAACACACCCCAACGATTGGGACCAATCAATAATTCCACATGAGCCTGAGATGGGCCTGAACCTTCCAATGGGCATCCAGTAAGGAGGGACACAAGAAGGAGTAACTACCAGGGACCTCCCGAATATAGAACCCCGAATTACAGATATAATGTACCTACACATAATAGATTCTCACCACTCAGGAGACATGATCAGCGGGGCCCCCATTCCCCAAACAGGAGAGATTATGAAGAGGATAGGGTTTTTCCCAGGGTTACTTACCGGGACAGACCACCTGGGAGATGGAGACCCCGTATCCCCTACAGGAACCCTGGATGGAGGGGCCAAAATGGGGACAGAGGAGGTACCCAGAGAGGAGGTTATCGGAATATGAGGGAAGAATGAGCCCCAACTGGGCACCAGAGCCACGGAGAAAACGTGTACCCAGGACCCGGGAGGAATTACAACCAAGGAAGGAACACGGGATCCACACAAAGAAATCTGTAAAGAGAAAGCAGACAAGAGGAAGGAGAGGAGGCAAGAATAATAAAAAGAAGACGAGAATACTAGGCCAAGGCATTTAAACCTTAGTGATGTACAATTTTCAAAAGAGGAATTAGAAGTACTTGACCTAGGACTCAAATTTGCCCCGGACAAACCCCTGGACAAGTTTGAGGTTTACATTGACCTACAAAAGTTTATTAGAAAGCTCAACATAAAGAAGCATTTTGCCATTAATATAGGTAACAAGATAAAGGAACATTCAGAATATATACAAACAAACCTCAGGAACAACTCCATCTTCAATCCAAAAACGCCAGGAAATCAGTGTATGGGTGCATTTAAGAAGATGGTGGAGGATGATCTGAGAAACCTGGGGAAAAAGAACAGGAAAACTAAAAATATATGGAAAACCATTAATTAAACAAATAGGAAAAAAGCATGAGGTAGTAATACGGCCTGCAGATAAAGGGGGGCTGGTGATCCTAAACAAGAAGGACTACCAAGAAGAGATGGGCAACCTATTACAAGTAGAAAACACATACAGAAAGCTGAAAGGAAATCCCATGAAGAAATATGAGATGAAATTGAAGAAGTATGTGGAAAAAGGAAAAAATATGGGTATTCTGAATCCCAAAGAAGTGCAATACCTGGTCTCAAATTCCACCAAGACGCCAGTCATATACTACACACCCAAGATCCACAAGAAATTGGAAAAGCTACCAGGGAGACTCATTATTAGTGGAATCAATTCGGTCTTTTCCTGACTTGGGGAGTACCTGGACAAATTCCTTAAACCTATGGTGCAGGAAGGTAAATCATACCTGCGGGACAGTTTACAACTTATCCAAGAACTACAGAAGATCAAGGGTGCAGAACACTGGCTGCTTGCAACTATTGATGTCAACTCACTGTATACGAGCATTGAACAAAAAGATGGACTATTGGGAGTGGAGAAAGCACTGCATGAAAACACAGGGATGAAACAGCAACAGATCAATTACATCCTAGAGGGCTTGAAACTTGCCATGGAATGTAATTACTTCTGGTACAATAAAGATTATTTTGTGCAGACAAAAGGCATTGCCATGGGAGCTCGCTATGCTCCCAGTGTAGTGAACTTGTTCATGAACATGTGGGAGGAGGAATATGTTTTCAGCAAAAACATCCCCCAAATCAAAATGTATAGAAGATACATAGATGATCTTATTATACTTTGGGATGGGACATCAGAAAGCTTTGAAATATTCCTTGAAGATCTAAACATTAACAGCTATGGCATCCCATTTACGGACAAGTGGAACCATCAGAACATCGACTACTTAGATCTAGAGATCTTCAAAGTGGAAGATACCCTATGCACTCGTACCTTTTTTAAGGTAACTGACCGCAATGGGTATATCGCCACTTCGAGTTGTCACCATCCAAAATGGAAGTGTAACATCTCGAAGGGCCAACCACTGAGGATACGCCGAAACTGTGATACAGTCGAAGATTACAATGCACAGGCTGATACCCTTATAAAAAGGTTTCATGATAAAGGGTATACACTAGACAGTCTTAAGAAATTAAAATCAGAAATTATGGAAATGGACAGAAATAACCTACTCCATAACAATAATAAGAGCAGGAATAACCATACGGATATAGCCTTTGTGACTGGGTTTAATAGCCAGTACAAAGACTTTGAACGTATCATGAAGAAATACTGGCCTATCCTGCAAGAAGACCGGGTTCTGTCTAATACCTTGCCCGCAAAACCCAAATTCGTGTACAGAAAAGCACCCACCTTGAGGAATCACTTAACGTACATAACGTCATAGACCCTCCCAAACCGATAAAAATCTTTTCTGATATGAAGGGTTTCTACAGATGCCAAAGATGCCTACCTTGCAAGGTCAGTAAGAGGCAACCAAGGAAGAAAATATCCTTCAAATCACTTACTGACCACAAGGAATATCAGATTAAGCAATTACATGCCGAAGTATCCACGTCACATACATCGAGTGTCCTTGCCACCTCCAGTATGTGGGAAGAACAACCCGCCCTTTGTTTGTCCGCATACGAGAACATATCAAAAATATTAGAAAGGGATTTCCAAATCATAATTTATCAAGACATTTTGATGAAGTGCACCATAGAGACCCGAGTGGACTTACCTTTTATGGTATTGACCTAGTACAGGATCATTGGAGGGGGGGAATAAAGAAACCCTAATTTGGAGGGATGAAACCAGCTGGATATACCAGCTGGGATCCCTTGCCCCCAAGGGACTCAATCTGGATATAGATTTAAACTGCTTTATAGCTAACCCCTAACCTAATAGTGAGATAGGAATACTGATGGGAGACTGTGTCAAGATCAACATATTGGCAACTAACTCCACACCAAATCTACAGCTAGGCTTGGGATTTATTTAGAGTCACTTACGGTCACCTGCCATCTCGTTATAATACATCATTTGTTACAGCCACTTATATAGTTTCTGGTTTACCCCCCTCTTTTTGTGAACAACCAGCCTGTCAGTCATCTCTGACCCCATAGAGGGCCCCTAGGGGCTCCCCTTATGTGTGCACACGTATGTTTGTACATATATGTATGTGTGTACATGTGTGTATATACATGGCTGCATATTCCACTATCAGTCACAGTAGTGTTTTCTTCATGTACTTAATTTCCCTGCTTATGGAGATATGATTACTATTATTTGTTTTGTTTACTGCCCATCAGGCCAGCCTATACCAGTTTATACCAGGTAATAGCTGCGTTTGTCAACTAGTTAGTTTTTGAATATTGAACCTTAGGTATGGGCGGGCCTTCCTGCCAGACCTACTGATCCACCTATCATCCTATTTCTTTATTACTGGGGTTAGTAGAGGTCATCCTCGCCTTCCCAGTATGAGTAAATAATTATGTGTACATATCTATACATCTACACTTATAATTTTAAGGGGGCTGCCCATTGGGCCCCCTTTTGCTCCTAATCAGGGTATTCACACTCTTTTTCTGGTATTTACCATCACGTTTGTGTTTTTGATCAGTGGTTTTATAAAAGTAGGATATACTCTGCTATATATTTTTTTAGCTGACCCTTACAGTATGGTGATTAGGGTCACCCCCCTTTTTTCTATATTGGACATAGGAGATTTATATATGTCACGCACCTTTGTTTGCACCTTCATTAAGGTGGAACTTATTGTATTTATTCATTCATTTAGCTCTAGTCGATTTCTGTATCGTACATTATCTGCACCCTAGGACATCTAGCTGTTTTCCTAATTTTGGAAGATCGCCTTTAAATTAATTAAAGATATCTTCTACATTTTCTCATATATGTATATATATTTTTCATATATCTTTTTTAGATATTTTTAATTTTAAAGCAACCCTCTGTGATATTTGGTTTAACATAGCTTTACCATATAATATCTGGGTTTGGGTGAGCTCTCTAGCTTTTTGGCTTTTGAGCTGCAGTTCCATGATTGGCCATTTATATATCCTCCTACCGACATACTAAAAGCATATGTATATATGTGGTAGGTCACAAACTTATTCATAACCTGTATGTCACTTATGATATATGCCTTCTGTATACCTCTACCTGCTTGCAAAGTTTTTTTGGGGCATGAGCGGACAGATACAAGTTTTATTAAAGTTGGGATGATTGCCTCTTGATGCATGCTGCATAGGCCATTTTACCCTCTTCATTCACTTATGCTTGTTTAACACCTTGGAGTGCTTATTGGACATAATCCGGGAGGGGGAGGAACTTGTATGTCCATTCACCTATATCAGCTGTCATGTGTGGGAAGATGGCACCTCTTTTGAGAACGTCCAATGACAAAATGCGTAAGGCGGGGCTACGCTTTCGCATCATACCTAACACGTAAGTAGGGAGCTTGGGACGCAGGTGGAGCACACGCCACGGACCAGCTCTTCCTACGTGTCACACAGTGTAGTCTGTTCAGCTTCTCCACGTTTGTTGGTGGGGAAGCTTTTTTAATTTATTTTAATAAAGCATTTTATTACTACACCATGGGAGCTCTTCTTTCCTTCATATGAGGACCGAAATGTGGAGTGACCGCTTGGCAGGTTCTGACTGAAGTATTCACCCCTGAACGTGTGGAGACAGCTGAGGGACCTTGATCGTGTGGAGCCAGCTGCGGGAGACCGACAGACCCATAGAAGGGACACTGAGAGAGTGGAGGAGGAATTCCATCTACGGTTACCCACACATGCCCATTACCCCTGCAGGGGTTCCTTCTTTCGGTGAGTGGGGACCTGATGGGGGGAGCACTACCAGTCACCTGTTTTGCTGAGCACTGAAGTCACCTGAAGAACTACAATTGGATATATTTTTTTACAATATATTTTTTTGCACTATATTTTTTGCACTGTATTTTTTCATACCGTGGGACTTGTCTTTTGGACTTTATATTTCTATTTTTAGTTTATGCTTATGGGTTTATTTCCACGGACTCTATCTTAGGGTTGGATTAATTTAGTTTTTATTGTGATTTACTTGTATACCCATTTGAATTATGGTATACACTTATATATATCTGGTTGGTATGTGTATGTTTAAGTCTGGTTGATCACGTACAGCACCTTCTTTACATGTGGTTTATATAGATATTTGCTTTATCACACCCGTGCGAGGATACGTCTATATTTATCCCTGCAGGGTACACTCACACATACCCATCACTGGGATAGCACATTAATTTGTAGTTGTACATTATAGGTACTTCCTCGTTATACATAGTTACATAGTAGGCGAACTTGAAAAAAGACACAAGTCCATCAAGTCCAACCTATGTGTGATTATGTGTCAGTATTACATTGTATATCCCTGTATGTTGTGTTCATTTAGGTGCTTATCTAATAGTTTCTTGAAACTATCGATGCTCCCCGCTGAGACCACCGCCTGTGGAAGGGAATTCCATATCCTTGCCGCTCTTACAGTAAAGAACCCTCTACGTAGTTTAAGGTTAAACCTCTTTTCTTCTAATTTTAATGAGTGTCCACGAGTCTTGTTAAACTCTCTTCTGCGAAAAAGTTTTATTTCTATTGTAGGGTCACCAGTACGGTATTTGTATATTGAAATCATATCCCCTCTCAAGCGTCTCTTCTCCAGAGAGAATAAGTTCAGTGCTCGCAACCTTTCCTCATAACTAAGATCCTCCAGACCCTTTATTAGCTTTGTTGCCCTTCTTTGTACTTGCTCCATTTCCAGTACATCCTTCCTGAGGACTGGTGCCCAGAAATGGACAGCATAATCTAGGTGCGGCCGGACCAGAGTCTTGTAGAGTGGGAGAATTATTGTTTTATCTCTGGAGTTGATCCCTTTTTAATGCATGCCAATATTCTGTTTGCTTTATTAGCAGCAGATTGGCATTGCATGCCATTGCTGAGCCTATCATCTACTAGGACCCCCAGGTCCTTTTCCATCCTAGATTCCCCCAGAGGTTCTCCCCCCAGTGTATAGACTGTATTCATATTTTTGCCACCCAAATGCATTATTTTACATTTTTCTACATTGAACCTCATCTGCCATGTAGTTGCCCACCCCATTAATTTGTTCAGATCTTTTTGCAAGGTTTCCACATCCTGTGGAGAAGGTTTTGCCCTGCTTAGCTTAGTATTGTCTGCAAATACAGAGATTGAACTGTTTATCCCATCCTCCAGGTCATTTATGAACAAATTAAATAGCATTGGTCCCAGCACAGAACCCTGGGGAACCGAGTACTCCCCATTTATCACCACCCTCTGAACTCGCCCTTGTAGCCAGTTTTCAATCCATGTACTCACCCTATGGTCTATGCCAACGGACCTTATTTTGTACAGTAAAAGTTTATGGGGAACTGTGTCAAATGCTTTGGAAAATCCAGATACACCACGTCTACGGGCCTTCCTTTATCTAGATGGCAACTCACCTCCTCATAGAAGGTTAGTAGATTGGTTTGGCAAGAACAATTCTTCATGAATCCATGCTGATTACTGCTAATGATACCATTCTCATTACTAAAGTCTTGTATATAGTCCCTTATCATCCCCTCCAAGAGTTTACATACTATTGATCTTAGGCTAACTGGTCTGTAATTCCCAGGGATGTATTTTGGGCCCTTTTTAAATATTGGTGCTACGTTGGCTTTTTTCCAATCAGCTGGTACCATTCCAGTCAGTAGACTGTCTGTAAAAATTAGGAGCAACGGTCTGGCAATCACTTGACTGACTTCCCTAAGTACCCTCGGATGCAAGCCATCAGGTCCCGGTGATTTAATAATGTTAAGTTTCTCAAGTCTAATTTTAATTCTGTCCTCTTAACCATGGAGGTGCTTCCTGTGTTGTGTCATGAGGATAAACACTGCAGTTTTGGTTACTGAAGCCCCCCGATTCACTCGTGAAGACTGAGGAGAAGAATAAATTCAATACCCTCGCCATCTCCCCATCCTTTGTAACCAGATGTCCTTACTCATTCTTTATGGGGCCAATATGGTCTGTCCTCCCTTTTTTACTGTTTACATACTTAAAGAATTTCTTGGGATTTTTTTTGCTCTCCTCCGCTATGTGTCTTTCATGTTCTATCTTAGCCGTCCTAATTGCACCCTTACATTTCTTGTTGCATTCTTTATAAAGTCTGAATGCTGAGGATGATCCCTCAACCTGGTATTTTTTGAAGGCCTTTTCCTTTGATTTTATATGCATTTTTACATTGGAGTTAAGCCATCCAGGACTTTTGTTCGCCCTTTTAAATTTATTACCCAATGGGATAAATTGGCTAATGCCCTTATTTAATATACTCTTAAAGCAAACCCATCTCTCCTCCGTATTCTTTGTTCCTAATATTTTATCCCAATTTATGCCTTTTAGCAAGGTTTGTAGTTTAGGGAAGTTGGCTCTTTTGAAATTCAGTGTCTTTGTATTCCCTTTATGTTTCCTATTTGTGTGATTTATACTGAAATGAATTGACCTGTGATCGCTGTTACCTAAATTGGCCCGTATTTCCACATCCGTGATCAGGTCTTTATTGTTGGTAATCAGTAGAATCAGTAATGTTTTATTTCTCGTTGGTGCGTCTACCATCTGACCCATAAAATTGTCCTGCAAGACATTAAGGAACTGGTGAGCCTTAAATGAATGCGCGGTTCCCTCCGCCCAGTCTATGTCTGGATAATTAAAATCCCCCATTATGATAACACTTCCCATCCTTGCTGCTAATCCAAATTGTGATAGGAGATCTGTCTCCACTTCCTCCCTCAGGTTAGGGGGCCTATAGCATACTCCCAGTATTATTTTCCCCTTAGCTTCATCCCTTTGGAGCTCTACCCATAAGGATTCCACCTCCTCCCTAGCTCCCTCAGTGATGTCATCTCTCACATTCACTTGTACATTATTCTTGATATATAGGCATACCCCTCCCGCTCTCTATCCTTGCGGTAAAGGGTATACCCTAAATCTGACAGATGAGTGACTTTTTCTTCACTATCTGTCATGCTCAGAAACGTGTAGGCCTCTTCACTAGTGTACCTTCGATTTGCCATTTTGGGCTCTAAATTTACTGGTACACTAGTGAGACTCACAGGAAAAAAAGCTCCCAGGCTGTCAGCAACTGTATCAAATGCTACCAAAAAAACTGTTAGCGATCGCAGGGATCAGGCCTGACTCTGAGAACGCTGCAGTTATTTGTTTAGTGTTTTGTAAGTGACAGTGATCGATCGATACTGCACTTGGGTGGGCTGGGCGGAGGGGCAAAAATGCAGGTGCTAGAAGGTATCTGGGTTGATACCGCTAACACTTCATTTTTGGGAACCCTAAACTGCTGGGGACACTAGTATAGATCTGATAAGATCAGATATTGATCCGTTCAGATACTATACCACTTATGCCCTGTACATAAGTCCGTCGGACAATCCGATCGTGAGTGGGCTTCATCGGACCTGAAGCTGACTTTTTCTGTCGAAAATCTGACGGACATTAGATTTGGAACATGTTTCAATTCTTTCCGACGGACCCAGTTCCTATCGAGAAATCCGCTCGTCTGTATGCTGATCCGACGGACAAAAAAACAGAAGCAAGTAAGAAACGGAAGCGCCTGATCTTGTAAAACTAGTGTTCGTATTGTAGCTAGCACATTCCTCAGGCTACAAATTCTGTGATCATTAAATGCAGCGCATTATTGTCTTTTTTATAATGCTAGAAGAACGAAGTTGTTTTGCTGCTCATATTCACACAGAGTTTTCACAAACAGATTTATGGATTATTTCTCCTGATCTCATGAATGATATTGTATTTTTTAAAAGCCCGATCTCCATACTAATGTTTACACATTTTTTTTTTTGGAGACATCTTTTATTATTTTTCATTTCATCAAGATCTTTTTTTAGGATTGTTAAAAAATTATTTTCTAGTGATCTCCATAAATATATATTTTTTTGTGTGTCAAGTTACCACAATAACCTTTTTTATTTTTTTTTTTTATTTTTTTTTTGGTGTAAAGTTACCACAATAGCATTAGATATTTTTCTTTTTTTGGAACCTCAATGAGGTTGGCTAATTGTTAATTGTTAATTTGACATTGTCTTTTAAAAATGTATTTTAATAAAAACACATAGGCAAGTATTTTCAGAAAATAAAATATCCATTCATTCTGGTTAACAAAATAAAGATGAAGGCAACGCTGGAGAAACTTTAGGAATTTGTGAAGCCTTTTGGCCCCAGGGCACACATCAAGTCTGTGGAAAAGAAAATTGGGATCTTGAGGAGTCCATATAATAGGGAGCAGAATCTGGTCCAGGAATCCCAGAGATCAAGACCAGCAGCAGATGACATATATGTCCCCAGGCTGTGGTACTACACCAGCCTGCGTCTTCTGTCAGACCAGACTGAACCCAGGTCATCACTTTCCTCTCTTCATTGCAGCCTTTCTCCACGCTGCCCTGCACCCTTCCCTGCAGCCTTCCCTTCATGCTGCCCTGCAGCCTTTCTTGGAGGCTGTGGCTCTGGTGGTGGACCTGTGGCAGGAGGAGAAGGAGGAGGAGGAGTGGCTTGCTCATTTATTTGGCTGTTGGCAATTAACTCGCCCCTCAGCCCCTTGTGAAGGACATCAGAGAAAAGTTTTTCACAGAGGAGGCATTGTCCCTTCTCCACTTCGAGCAACCTGCTGGCTATATAGCAGCCATAGGCCTCTTCAGGTTCGGGGGGGCTCTTGAGGAAATTTGTAGCTTCTCTCATGAGGCGCAGTAATGCCTCCTCTGTCACCGTAACCTTCCTGGGCCTTTTTGTCTGAAGGCAGAGGGGAGGCACCTGCGATTGGGTGAGGCTCCTACTGGGCCCGGCCACCTCCTGGCTGACACTTTCCAGAACTTCCTCCTGGCTGAGCTCATCCTGTGTAAAAAAAGGGACATAGTTTTAGTTTTTGGTTCATCAATCACACACAATTTTCAGCTCATGACTTGCAAATTCTATGTTAATACATATAAAAGAGTCGATATATATATATTTATTCCCACGCTATCATGTGTAAACAAATGGGCCCAATTGGAAAAGCTGCTTGCACCGAAACAGGTACAGACCGACCCTGTGGGTAAGTGATAAATTAGCTATGTGGTGCCGCGCTAGTCCTGAGTGAATGTCTGAATAACTTGGATTGTTAAAGATACAAGGTGCAGGATAGAGATATGGTGTACATTAAAAGGTGATACTCTCAGCTGTGATAGTAATCTTAGTAGCTGAGGTAGCAGTTCTAGTGATAATGAACATCTGTGCTATTAGTAGTAAGTACCTATATCTCATCAATGTGCATAAATGGTACAAAATGTATCAAAATAAACAGTCAGTGAGTTATTTACATCATGTTCATAAAAAGATCATAGTAATAATACACAATAACAATTAATAATAATAAAGTGCATAGTGCAATAAACGATGACTCATTATACAACTCAACCATGCAACCAGGCCTGTACTGGCCATAAGGACTACAGGGAGATTCCCGGTGGGCTGATGGCTCAGTGGGCCAGTCAGGTGCAGTCCTGGAGCCGCTCCTCTCTGACAGTGAGTGATCGCAATTTCACTCCTGTCAGGAGGAGAAGCTTCCTTCCATTAGGCGTTATGCTCCCTCCAGCCTGCAGGGGGAGATAGACCAACGGCAGACTTTCCTTCCTCTCTCCCCTATCCCTTTTTATCACATAACTGGAGAGAGGAACGAGAAGCTGCCTTCAAAACGGTGAGTACATGTGGGAGGGGGAGGAGAGGGAGGACACTGATGTGAAGGGCTGCTGATGGGGGCTCCTGGTGGGGACTCTGATGTAAAGTGGGCTCCTGGTGGGGACACTCTGATGTAAGGGGGACGCTGGTGGGGACACTCTGATGTAAGGGGGACGCTGGTGGGGACACTCTGATGTAAGGGGGACGCTGGTGGGGACACTCTGATGTAAGGGGGACGCTGGTGGGGACACTCTGATGTAAGGGGGACGCTGGTGGGGACACTCTGATGTAAGGGGGACGCTGGTGGGGACACTCTGATGTAAGGGGGACGCTGGTGGGGACACTCTGATGTAAGGGGGACGCTGGTGGGGACACTCTGATGTAAGGGGGACGCTGGTGGGGACACTCAAAATTAAAGTGGGCCAGTCATGAGGAAGTCCAGGGCCAAATTTTTGTCCCAGTCCAGCCCTGCATGCAACACATAAAGTGACATCTGTGCAATGGTGTACTCAAAGGTAATATAAATAGTATCCCAAAAAGGAAAGAAATAATTAATAAAGCATAAACGCTATTGACTCTAACATGATTAAATTGTACAAACATGCACAGAAATAGTAATGTGAGTAAAAGTGTAGTGAAGGGTATTCATGAACAAATTCTTCTGTAACGTGATTGCAGCGTCCTGTCATGCAGCAAATAGCAGTGCAGTGCTCAAAGTAAATCACAGGGTGCACATCTTCGTGTCTAGGCACCTATGTGTGAAATGGCCCCTTACCTTAGGGTAATAGGGCAAGCGCATTGACCAAAATTTATTTTGGGGGGAGTCCTCCTAGGGGTGTAACACGTTATCCTCGTAGTCCTAGTCCCATGGGGTAGGTCCCTCAATGGTAATGTGGATAAAAGAAGGGGGAGTCCCAATAGTGTAGTATCGTTTAAGTAAGCAATATTTATTAGGTAAAACAGGGTACTCACATAACAAACTTAAAACCGATCCTATCTCCAACAAGCGGCGAGCTCGTAAACCTATTGCAGCATGTACAGCCTGTCCCGTCCCTACGCGTGACGTCACACCGCACGTGACTTCATCAGGGGATGAATACAGGCTAGAATCGTGTCCTTAAATATACTTATAATGGGCGCCAATGGGCGGCCATTTTCCCGAAGCCCTATAATTCTAATTACGGCGACCATTTTCCAAGGGGTCATCCGGCGTGGCCATATTGCGGATGTTAAATGCACTTGACAAGTATAATTGTCAGCTGATCTCGGCAGCCAATCCCACAAGGCGAACGCTACCACATCTCTCGCACTGTCAGCAAGGGAGGGCAAGCATCACGGAGCTCAATCCAGCGGTCCCCATAGCGGACAGCCTGAGTGGGCGAGTGAGATAAGAGTAAAATTGTTAGAATTAGCTGTTAGCATCCAGGGAAAGGAAATAGGGAATGAGATTGGGGTATGTTCCACATGCCCAGATGGACCAGAGGGGACTCCGATCGGCATGGTCTATTAGGTAGCGGAATATAGCCAAATAAAAACCTTTATTAAAAATTGGTAGAGAGCGACATTAAAATTAAAACTAAATTAAAAAGAAATTAGAAAGGGGACAGTAGAAGGGAGAAACGGTCATGTTGCCATAGGTACATTTCTGCATCAGCCCTAGATTATATACCTTAGAACAAGTATACAAATACATATCATAAAACACATAACTGACATGTGGTAAAATAAATACAGAGGGAAGATCATAAAGTACAAAATTAGCATTTAGTGGGTTAAATGACAAAAAAATGGATTAAAATAAATAGATAGATAAATAAATAGATACTTGTATTCTAGAATCCAATGGGTTGCTAGTATAATCAAACCTAATTAAAAGCTCTAGGATTTGAGCGAGATAAAACTAACTACTAAAAACTGCCGTGAGAGGAAGGCTAATATTAAGAGAGAGCGGCACTAACATTGAATCCATACTTAACTGAACTGACAGATAGAGATACAAGATGAAATTCAAACAGTGGTTTAAAAATCACTAAGAAAGCAATTAAGATCGAAATCGATATTTAGACCACGGGGCGAAAAAGTATCCAAGGTAAAAATCCATTTGGATTCAAGTTTACTTAGAGTCCTCACCTTATGTCCACCCCACCAATGTTTAATATATGGTGTGATACCCCAAAACTTCAGATGGGTGGGGTCCTTATTATGGTACATCAGAAAGTGTTTGGATACACTGTGCTTGTCATAGCCGTTAAGGATATTTTTGACATGCTCTTTAATGCGCACTCTTAGAGGTCTTTCGGTACGACCCACATACTGCAGGCCGCAACTACATTCAAGAGCATATACCGCCCCTTCGGTATTACAGCAAATAAAATCCTTCACCTTATATGAGCATCTGCATCATTGAGCTATGATATTGCTCTTTTGAAAGAACTACGATCCCCCCCCCTTATCTGCTGGCCGGATCACAGCAATATCATAGCTCAATGATGCAGATGCTGGATGATACTGAGACGTATACTAAGCTGCTGAAGAACCCCGTATTTAGTTGCCGGAAAGCACTCGAACAGATTGTGCACTTAGGTTTAAAAAAATCCATATTGAATAAAAAAGAAGCTAGATTTCTCATACCAGATTCCTGTCGCACGCCAATTATATATCTAGTACTGAAAATTCACAAGAATAGATCAGACCCACCTCCAAGGCCAATAGTAAATGGCATAGAGTCACTGACTTCAAGGATGGGACAGTACATTGATGTTTACCTACAGCCAGCGGTTCAAAAGACTGAAGCATACCTGAGAGATACGAAACAGATGCTGCAAATAATGGAAAATTTCCCAGGAGGTGATAGACCATGGGTTTTGGCCACTGCGGATGTATCATCCCTATATACGGTGATCCCCCACCATCGAGCTTGTAAAGCCGCAAAATGGAGCTTAAGGAAATATACTAAGCTCCCATGTATGCAGAGAAAGTTCCTAATAAAATGCCTTGAATTTAGCCTCAAGAACAACTACTTTTGGTACAACAAGACTTATTACCATCAACAAACGGGAGTGGCTATGGGAGCGAGATTTGCCCCAAGCATAGCTGGCCTCTTCATGGCAAAATGGGAGGAGGAAAATGTTTTTAATGATCGCCCAAAGGGACTAGTTATATATAAAAGGTATATTGATGACATTTTTATACTATGGGAAGGTGAAGCAAGCGAACTAACGGAGTTCCTTGAAAAATTGAATGTCAATGACAGAAATATCGAACTAACTTGGGACATTAGCAAGAATAAAGTCAACTTTCTAGACCTTGAGATTACACTTGAAAATTCTACATTTAGCACCAAGACGCACTTTAAGAGCGTAGATAGGAATAGCTACCTCCCAATAGGTAGTTGTCATCACCAAAACTGGGTGTTTAATATCCCAAAGGGCCAATTAATGCAGATAAAAAGAAATTGTACCAAAATAGAGACGTTTTTTGAACAAGCCGAAAAAATGGGAGAGAGGTTTATCGCAAAAGGTTACGACCGCCAATTTATCAAGTCCAAAATCACTGAAATCTCGAAGATTGACCGGAAAGATCTGATTAAAGAAAAAGATACACCAAGAAACTCACTAGAGGGAATACCGCTGGTCCTAGATTTTAATATACAACATAAAAGAATTGAGAAGATAATAAAACGCCACTGGCATATTCTATTGGCAGACAGACAGCTAGATGAGATTCTCACCAGGGATCCGAAGTTCATATACAAAAAGGCACCTACAATTCGAGACATAGTAGTTAAAAATGTGGTGGATCCACCAAAGAAACCTTTTTCATTCTTTACCGGAAATGGATTTTTTCCATGCAAGAGATGTTTTGCGTGTCTAAGGACTAAGCGCCCAAACGAAAAGGTATTCAACTTCACCTCTACAAGCACAGGTGACACATATAAGGTGAAGGATTTTATTTACCTCCTGGGAAATTTTCCATTATTTGCAGCATCTGTTTCGTATCTCTCAGGTATGCTTCAGTCTTTTGAACCGCTGGCTGTAGGTAAACATCAATGTACTGTCCCATCCTTGAAGTCAGTGACTCTATGCCATTTACTATTGGCCTTGGAGGTGGGTCTGATCTATTCTTGTGAATTTTCAGTACTAGATATATAATTGGCGTGCGACAGGAATCTGGTATGAGAAATCTAGCTTCTTTTTTATTCAATATGGATTTTTTTAAACCTAAGTGCACAATCTGTTCGAGTGCTTTCCGGCAACTAAATACGGGGTTCTTCAGCAGCTTAGTATACGTCTCAGTATCATCCAGCATCTGCATCATTGAGCTATGATATTGCTGTGATCCGGCCAGCAGATAAGGGGGGGGGGGGATCGTAGTTCTTTCAAAAGAGCAATATCATAGCTCAATGATGCAGATGCTCATATAAGGTGAAGGATTTTATTTGCTGTAATACCGAAGGGGCGGTATATGCTCTTGAATGTAGTTGCGGCCTGCAGTATGTGGGTCGTACCAAAAGACCTCTAAGAGTGCGCATTAAAGAGCATGTCAAAAATATCCTTAACGGCTATGACAAGCACAGTGTATCCAAACACTTTCTGATGTACCATAATAAGGACCCCACCCATCTGAAGTTTTGGGGTATCACACCATATATTAAACATTGGTGGGGTGGACATAAGGTGAGGACTCTAAGTAAACTTGAATCCAAATGGATTTTTACCTTGGATACTTTTTCGCCCCGTGGTCTAAATATCGATTTCGATCTTAATTGCTTTCTTAGTGATTTTTAAACCACTGTTTGAATTTCATCTTGTATCTCTATCTGTCAGTTCAGTTAAGTATGGATTCAATGTTAGTGCTGCTCTCTCTTAATATTAGCCTTCCTCTCACGGCAGTTTTTAGTAGTTAGTTTTATCTCGCTCAAATCCTAGAGCTTTTAATTAGGTTTGATTATACTAGCAACCCATTGGATTCTAGAATACAAGTATCTATTTATTTATCTATCTATTTATTTTAATCCATTTTTTTGTCATTTAACCCACTAAATGCTAATTTTGTACTTTATGATCTTCCCTCTGTATTTATTTTACCACATGTCAGTTATGTGTTTTATGATATGTATTTGTATACTTGTTCTAAGGTATATAATCTAGGGCTGATGCAGAAATGTACCTATGGCAACATGACCGTTTCTCCCTTCTACGGTCCCCTTTCTAATTTCTTTTTAATTTAGTTTTAATTATAATGTCGCTCTCTACCAATTTTTAATAAAGGTTTTTATTTGGCTATATTCCGCTACCTAATAGACCATGCCGATCGGAGTCCCCTCTGGCCCATCTGGGCATGTGGAACATACCCCAATCTCATTCCCTATTTCCTTTCCCTGGATGCTAACAGCTAATTCTAACAATTTTACTCTTATCTCACTCGCCCACTCAGGCTGTCCGCTATGGGGACCGCTGGATTGAGCTCCGTGATGCTTGCCCTCCCTTGCTGACAGTGCGAGAGATGTGGTAGCGTTCGCCTTGTGGGATTGGCTGCCGAGATCAGCTGACAATTATACTTGTCGAGTGCATTTAACATCCGCAATATGGCCGCGCCGGGTGACCCCTTGGAAAATGGCCGCCGTAATTAGAATTATAGGGCTTCGGGAAAATGGCCGCCCATTGGCGCCCATTATAAGTATATTTAAGGACACGATTCTAGCCTGTATTCATCCCCTGATGAAGTCACGTGCGGTGTGACGTCACGCGTAGGGACGGGACAGGCTGTACATGCTGCAATAGGTTTACGGGCTTGCCGCTCGTTGGAGATAGGATCGGTTTTAAGTTTGTTATGTGAGTACCCTGTTTTACCTAATAAATATTGCTTACTTAAACGATACTACACTATTGGGACTCCTCCTTCTTTTATCCACATTACCATCGAGGGACCTACCCCATGGGACTAGGACTACGAGGATAACGTGTTACACCCCTAGGAGGACTCCCCCCAAAATAAATTTTGGTCTATGCGCTTGCCCTATTACCCTAAGGTAAGGGGCCATTTCACACATAGGTGTCTAGACACGAAGATGTGCACCCTGTGATTTACTTTGAGCACTGCACTGCTATTTGCTGCATGACAGGACGCTGCAATCACGTTACAGAAGAATTTGTTCATGAATACCCTTCACTACACTTTTACTCACATTACTATTTCTGTGCATGTTTGTACAATTTAATCATGTTAGAGTCAATAGCGTTTATGCTTTATTAATTATTTCTTTCCTTTTTGGGATACTATTTATATTACCTTTGAGTACACCATTGCACAGATGTCACTTTATGTGTTGCATGGTTGAGTTGTATAATGAGTCATCGTTTATTGCACTATGCACTTTATTATTATTAATTGTTATTGTGTATTATTACTATGATCTTTTTATGAACATGATGTAAATAACTCACTGACTGTTTATTTTGATACATTTTGTACCATTTATGCACATTGATGAGATATAGGTACTTACTACTAATAGCACAGATGTTCATTATCACTAGAACTGCTACCTCAGCTACTAAGATTACTATCACAGCTGAGAGTATCACCTTTTAATGTACACCATATCTCTATCCTGCACCTTGTATCTTTAACAATCCAAGTTATTCAGACATTCACTCAGGACTAGCGCGACACCACATAGCTAATTTATCACATATAAAAGAGTATCATTCTGACCCCAGAATTTTTTCAAACTTTTTTTCACAAACACTTTTGGCCACTACTGTCAATTGATATGTATACATAATTTTTTGTATAAAATCCTTAATAGTAATCAATTAGAAGATCTAGTTAACATCATTAATATTAGGACACTAAATATGTCTACAAATAATATACCTGGCTCCAGATGGTCGCATCCGATTCTTCCAGGATGTAAGGCCCAGGTTGGTCCTCATCAGCCTCTGATGGGGTGGAGGGAAGGGTGAAGGGAAAGGTCGAAAGGAATTCCCTGGCTTCAGTCTGGTCGTCAAGAAAACGCAGGTTTTCAAACTACCACAGCCTGGGTACATACACATCATCTGCTGATGCTCCTAATCTCAGGGAAGTCTGCTTCTTCTTATGCTTCCTCCTATACATATTCCTCAAGATCCCAATTTTCCTTTCCAAAATCTCCAATGTTGCTTCTGGGATGAAAGTCTGCACAAGTGCCAGAAGTCCCTCCAGTGTTGCCTTCCTTACTGGTTTAATGTAATATTGAGGGGGTGTGACCTCCCACAGGTTCCTCATCTCCCTGTACTTCTCAATAAATGGTGTCAGAAATTCAGGGTCCTTAAACTTATTATTCGTTTTTGCTGTAAGACAATACACAAGACAAAAACACTAATGTTAGCCTAAACTCACATAATCTTATCCCTCAATCTTTAAGCAGTATAGGCCGCTACAAATTAATTAAAATTTACCTTCGTTTTGGACGCTCGTAACTTCAGTTCCTTTTTTTCCCTTCATGCACAGAACGTATGTATGGCACATGCGTGTTAGCTTTATATACACTGTGCTTGCATGAAAATCTGCCTGCGTCGCCCACCCCTGATGCTCTTTTTCATTAATATTTCCCGCCCCTTATGTCTACGGTCTGCAGTAAGAGCAACAATGGCTAAGACACAGCAGGTGTGTGCTAATTCTTCCAGTAATGAGGAAAGCCCAGAGCCCCAAATGTCCCAATCTGGGAAGAGGAGATTTAAGGCTTCCAATATCACCTTTGAAGAGATGGTGGAGATGGTTGCAATTCTGCAGAGAAAAGATTATGATGGGAAGCATGGACCGTACACCCAGTCTAATTTACCCAAGGCCAAAATCATGTCCAAAGTGGTGAAGACACTGCATCAGAATTTTGGGGTACAACGCTCTAAAGACCAGCTGAGGAAATGCTGGTCTGACTTTAAATTGAGGGAGCCGGATCAGTACAGAAGAATCAAGAAAGTTCTTAAAAAAGTAAGTACTTATCGTGTGTTCCTATTCTGATTATTAACTTGCATGCTGCTCCATGTGCTTTTCTTTACTGTTGTACAGTTTTAAATGGCTACTTTCATGTTCATGTACACACTAATCATTCGTAGGAAACATTGTTCGTAGGAAACATCGTTTGAAAATATATACAATGCATTTAGTTGATACAGGGTTTAAACAACATTTTGATCTTGGTAATTTGTCTGATTAAAAGAAGTTTAGGACATTGTTGTCTAGATGTCTTTGAAACTAGAATAAATAGAAAACTTAATTCAGTGGAATGTAAGGAGAGGACACTCAGCAGCTGTTTACACATCTGGACTCAGGAGCGCTAGTGTGGGACACCAGAGAACATTTTTTAGGGTAACCCACACAGGAGCTCCAGAGAATACTTGGGGTGTCTCCATCTGTGAAACTTGGCCAAAAAAGTTAAGTATTGCAGTTTGTTTAAAAGGGAATTGTAAACATGTCTTCAACTTGGATCTCTTCCCAAACAGACAATTGTACACCACTTTTAAGCAATGTTTCATATTCCTATTTCTGGACTCAAATATCTGTGTGCTAAGTATACCTTTTGTTTTATTCTCATAGGGGAGAAAAGACTCAGACAGCAGGATCCCAGGGACCCCCAACCTCGACAGCCTGAATGGCAACTAAGCCCCCCTGAGGATATGGGCAACATGTGCACCCCACCAGGTGAGTGTCTGACACCCCAGCTTCAGGTAATCTATTTATGCCTGCATAGTTCTAAATACATGTTTTTTCATCAATTTTAGGTGATGTTCTGGTTGTGGAAGGGGAAGCAGTGGAACCATGTCCAAGCGCCAGAGCCCCCCCAAGGATGTGGAGACAGGAGAGGTGGAGGAAGTGGGCAACATGTGCACCCCACCAGGTGAGTGTCTGACACCCCAGCTTCGGGTAATCTATGTATGCCTGCATATTTCTAAATACATTTTTTTTCATCAATTTTAGGTAATGTGCTGGTTGTGGAAGGGGAAGCATTTACAATAGACAGCACGCAAAGATTGATTGGCCAGATCATGGCCTGGAATGGGGATATTGATGCCATGCACAATACCATTGACATCATGCGAAATCGGCTGGACAATATGCAGCAGGAAATGAAGAACATGATTGATGTTTTGGGGAGAATCTAATCCCTTTTTCCCCAAAAAAACATTGATCATGTTCTTCATATCCTTTTTTACTGACCCCATCCTGGGCTTTGACGTTTAAATTTTTTTTAAATATTCTTTGATATTAATATACTAATATATTAATATTAATAATATATTATATTAAATTGTAATAAAGCCTGTTTGTAAAAAAAATGAAGTGTAATGAAAAAAAAAAAAAAAAATGATGCCTGTTTGTAAAAAAAAAAAATGATGCATGTTTGTTTGTAAAAAAACAAAACAAAAAAAACAAAAAAAAAGTTTTTTAAAAACCAAAAAAACATATTGACAATGGGGCTTATTTAATAAAGGAAAATACACTTGGCACTACTAGTGCACTAGGAGAACCTAGGAGACAGCCAAAAAGAAAGGCAAGAAAGGCAAGCAATAAATACATTTCTTGCTTGCCTTAGACATTGTCTGGCGTTGCAAAGGCCCCCCTACCCGTAAAAAAAAATTAACATATTTATCCCGAATTTCACGGGCGCTTTGGGGGGCCAAGCCAGTACGGCCAGTATCCAGGCCCATCAGAGGATTCTCTGTAAGTCCGGCCTCAGGCCCAAGTGATGCAAGATAATTTCTTGAATTTTTGCGTAAAAAATTGTACAGGATGCAGCATGCTAGGACAATGTGCTCAAGTGATGGCTTGCCTCATGCAGGTATCCTGCCTGCTGATATAAGGGGTCAGCAAAGCCAACAAACAGTGAAAAAGGGGGTCTGTCATCCTGAGAAAGTTCCTGAAATCCTCACAGTTCTCACGGATCTCAAGAAACAAAGTCATGTGAGAGAATTGGTCACGCTGGAGCAACCAATTCTTCGTCCATGAACTCCTCCTTGCCCTGTTCATGGACTGGGCTTGGGCTGAAAAATGAACGACAGCACCAAGCACATATAAAGCACAAACTCTACGATGAGTACGTACACGCAACATGCCTTCAAAACGGTCGGCTGGTCAGAACGCACTTAACAGAATGCACTGAAGAACAACAAGGCCTGTGAAGAGCGAGCTGAAAATCAGCAACGAGTGTACAAGAACACACTGAATAAATCAATGTGAACTGACTACACGCACTGAAAAGCAGATACAAACTTCAAAAGCACAAACTGAACAACAGTTAAACGATCTGAAAGACACGAGTCTGAAAAGCGCGAATCGTCTCTCACCAAACTTCTACTAACGCGAGAAAACACGAGATTAGCAGAAGGGGCCCAAAGGGTGGTGCACGAGCTATTGAACTTCTGTACTATAGCCTCGTCGGACCTGTTGTACGTCACCGCGTTCTAGACGGTCAGACTTGTGTGTATGTAAGCAAGTCCGTTTCAGCAGAACTCAGTCATAACTCCGTCGGAACTCTGATGGAAAGTCCGTCAGAGTTCAGTCCAACGAAAAGTCCGCTCGTGTGTACAGGGCATTAGGGGGGTGTATGCTGCGTGCGTGGATGTTAGCGCTACTGGCACTAATCTGACGCTGCCTGGGGCGACGCAGACCCTGACTGACCTGAAAACCTAACTGATATCACCCGCTGGGCAATCAGGGGATTAAACCTTTATTGGGTAAAAAACGGCGGGTGCCCTGACGCTATAAAAAAACAAACTTACCAGCGTCACCCGTAACACTTATATGGTTATCACTGGTGACAGAGGGTTAAAGGGTTAATGAGGGGGCAATCAGGGGGTTAAAACCTTCATTAGGTAATATATGGGGGTATCTGACACTATAAAAAGCTGACAGTGAACCTAATTAACTAACTGGCTTAGTGACACTGGCGACAGGGGTTAAAAGGGTTAACTGGGGGCGATCAAGGGGTTAAACCTTTATTAGGGGGGGTTAGGGGATACCCTAGACCTAAGAGGGCCTACCACTAACTGCCTAACACTTTTTAAGCTCCATACACACTATCAGATTTTCTGCCGATTTTTGTCTTCAGATTTACCAAAATCATATAATATGAGGTCAAACCTTAGGAGTTTCAATTTGTATGCAATCAGGCAGGCCCTTGCACTTCATGGTTTTGGTAAATCTGAAGACAAAAATCAGCAGAAAATCTGTTAGTGTGTATGGAGTTTAAAAAGTGTTAGGGCAGTTAGTGGTAGGCAGTTAGTGGTTGGTAAATGATACCAAATGCAGTGATCAGTAAAAAAATAAACACTGCAATCAGTGACACTGTGACTGGGCGTGCAGGGGTTAACTGGGGAGTGATCGGGGGTTGATTGGGGGGTGAGTTGTGTGCCTATGTGTACTGGTGTTAGTGTGCCGTTGGTGCAACTTACTTTTCACGTCCTCTCTCCATGGTTCACGAATGAAAAAGGAAGCGCGAGGAGAGATGACATCACTTCCTCAGACCTGTGTTTACAGCTCACAGGCAGAGGAAGAAACCCATTCGTCAGTAGCGATCGCGAGGGGGTGGCCATGAATTGGTGGCCTCCCCCTCAGCACAGATCGCTCCTGGAATGAAGCCAACCGCCGCAGGCACTGTCACTTCATTCCCTGCCCGCTGGGAGGCAGGGATGTCCTGGTACGCCCATATGCCTGCCTGTGCCATTCTGTTGACTTATATCGTTGTTCGGTGGTCGACAAGTCCCAAACCCTCTTGTTCTTGCATATAGATAGGGATGGAGCTGTGTGATTCCACACACTTCATTTAAAGTCCCAAACCCCCCTCTTTTTGTATCTATAAATAACTTCATCATGCGATGACTAGCAACATAGTTTAATTTCACAAAAAAAGTGTCAAAATGGTAAAAATGACAAGACACGGCTTGGGACATCCGTTTAAGTAACCAGGTGGCCCAGCCCCCTCTGACGCCCCAGGAAAGCCATAGGGAAGTCCCTGTGCATCAGAGGGGCCAGGGTCACCTGGGAACGTCACAGTGTGGCCCCGCCCTCAGTTATAAAAGAACTGTCAAAGCGAAGATGCGTCATACGGCGGGAGCCTCCCAGGAAGGCGGGTCGGTCACATTTTTTTTCTTTTTCGGTCCATCGGCGAAGCAAGAAAAGAAGAAGAAGACTTTGTGGGACATTTTTATTTTTTTATTTTTTAATAAAGGAATTGTCCCAAGTCGCGTCTTGTCATTTTTACCATTTTGACACTTTTTTTGTGAAATGGTAGGGGTACATTTGTACCTCATTACCATTTCACACAGGGGGGAGGCCGGGATCTGGGGGTCCCCTTGTTAAAGGGGGCTTCCAGATTCAGATAAGCCCCCCGCCCGCAGACCCCCACAACCACCGGGCAAGGGTTGTGGGAATGAGGCTCTTGTCCCCATCAACATAGGGACAAGGTGCTTTGGGGGGACCCCCACGCAATTTTTTTTTTTAATTTTGGTTCGGGGTTTCCCTTAATATTCATACCAGACCCAAAGGGACTGGTAATGAACTGGGAGGATCCAATGCCATTTTTTCAATGACTTCTTTTATATGTATAACCAAACAGAGACACTCAAATGAGTACAGACAACTAGGCTGCGCACCCCACAAGATGCATGAAAAATACTATGAGAAACCCCCTAACGGGGCTTTAAAGCAGCCAATAAAAAGACTGTAGATAGTCAAAACGTTAATTTTATTGATACAAAAAAGATATAAAACAGTGAGCGGACAATGCACGTGGTTGGGAACAATGTACAGTACAGTATATTAGAGACAACAAGATCATGGAAATAGGAAGCTGACGCGTTTCAACCCTCACCGGGTCATCTTCAGAGGATAATTGTCATCTGTAGGGGTGCAAGCATGTGTCAGGCATGACGTAAAAAATCAACAGTGGCAAACTCATATTACATACAGCACAGCATATATGCATGACTTGTATAGTTACCCATTACAGAGTTCCCAATGTTTCAGTATATTCCCAGTGGTGCAATCCCTCCTATGCCGTCTTTCTCCCCAATGCCAGACCAAATCCCCGGAGAGCGGGTAATCGACCAAGTATGCCTTGCAAGGAATCACGCATATATACCCCCTTCAGGTGGGGGGGGGGAATGGGGGGAAAAAAACACGCAGGCAGCGAAAGCATACACTACACCCAAGATGGGGTAACGATAATGCTGAAAACAGAATTAAGAACGAGGGATCAGTTAGTTCCCCCAAAGGAACTTTTGAAAGCAATTTAATCGTAAAGGAGCATGGATTCATAGTTCAGCAGGGAACAAAAGAGTGCAATGAAACAAAAATGGCAAGGAGCCGAGGGACTTCAGATCCGACTGCTAGCTAGGGGTTATAGCCGATCTTGCCTGAAAAAAGCGTATAACCGAGCTATAGGACAACCTAGATCTCAGCTGCTTTTTAGATCCAAGCCCTCCAAGAGTCCTGAGGGTAATCTTACCCAGATCATCATGCGCTACTCTCGACAACACGTAGCCATCAAAAAAATCTTAAAGCGTCATTGGAGCATCCTGACGGATGATCCGAAATTACGCGCATTCGTTCAAGAACAACCTACCATAACATACAAAAGAGCCACGTCATTACGGGACAAGCTCGTCCAGAGCAAATACACCAATGAGAACAGGAGATTGAAACATCGTTCCACAGTGGGGTCCTTCCCCTGTGGACACTGCTCCTACTGTTCATTCATTAAAAAGGACAAAACTTTTGTCCTCCCTAATGGAAACACATTTACACCCACACAATTTGTGAACTGCCACACACGCGGAGTGGTATATCTGATGGAATGCGAATGTGGCGCTTATTATGTGGGGAAAACCAGGCAGGAATTCTGGAAACACATTTCCCAACATGTATACAGTATACAGGTGGGGAACCCGTATCTCCCTATTGGGAGACACATAATTTCTACACACAACTACAGGGCTCCAAGAGTCACCTTTGTGGCCCTTTGTAGAATGCATATTCTAACTAGAGGTGGCGACTGGAACAAGTCTCTGCTACAGAAAGAGCAGAGATGGATATTCCGGTTACAGGCCACCTCTCCACCAGGCCTTAATGAATCGATCTCATATGCCCCCTTCTTGAAGGGGTTTTCATCTGGCAAGACACAGTGAATACATAGAGAGATGAGAACCCTGTCCCCCCCTCCCCTTTACCCCCCCTCCTTTTTTTTTCCTCTCCCCCTGTCACAGTCCTGGGGACAGTCTTTTTGAAAACGCATAAACATAAAAATAACAAAATTTCTCTCTTTTGACCTACTCCTGCCTGGCTTTCCCTGCGATAAGTATCCCCAATACGATCACGCTTAATACTCCGCATTGTGTGATGTAACTTTTTGCTATTAAGAGTAAAATATAGAAGTAGGTGTTGTTCTTGTAAGTCTCCTGCCCTCAGAGGGACATAGCCTTGAAAAACAGTTCACAGTTTCCTTCCTTTTATGTATAATTCTTATGTATATTTGCTGCTATGTAATTTTCTTGTATGATTTATTGCCTTACTTTGTATTGTACAATGGATGATGCCTTCACAGTTATAGCACCTGTAAGGTGAGAATGGTACTGCACAGTATGAGGCACAGATTATGTCTAACAAGGGGTTAAGTAAATCCTATCTAAGCATGCAGTTATTTTCTAAGACAGGCCAATGCGGTTATATCCCTTTATTCACCATATGCCCTTGTTCTCTGCCTCCATGACCAGGGCACGATACGAGCAGATTTTGTGGTTCATGCACTTCAACAACAATGAACTCTGTCGTCCTCGTGGAAACCCTGAATACGATCGGCTCTACAAAATTCGTCCTCTCGTAAACCCCTTCAACCAACATTTTGCAGACTTGTTTACACCCCATCAAGTTGTCTGCATTGATGAGTCCCTGATTAAATAGGAGGGCCAGTCAAAAAAAAAAAAATTAAAAGTCAGCAGCTACAAATACTGCAGCTGCTGACTTTTAATTGGACACTTACCTGTCCCAGGGTCCAGCGATGCGGGGGATTGAAGCCCCGCTCGTCTCCCCCTCCATTCAGTGGCGCTGGCATTGCAACTGTGGGCGCCGGGCTGTAGCTTCACAGCCTGGCACCCACTGCGCATGCGTGAGCGGCGCCGCGCGCCGTGATTGGCCGCTCAGTCACTTGGGACCTGTAATGGGTCCCAGATGATTGACAGGAGGGAGGGAGCAGAGCTGAGCCCTTCCTGTGCGGAGGGGGAAGTAATGTCACCAGCCCAGGCACTGGAAGAGGCAGACTACGAGGGACCCCCTAGCAACAGGCATTTAGAGGTAAGTAAAAAAAAATATATCCAAATGTTTTTTTTTTATTTTTTTTAGACACAATCATGACTTTTTTTTTTTTAGGGTGGAACACTACTTTAAGTTTTCTGGCCACTTGTCATTCAAACAGTACCTTCCCAGCAAGCGTGCCAGATATGGGGTCAAGATGTATAAGCTCTGTGACAGGGCCACAGGCTATACATGTAGTTTTATGGTTTACAAGGGCAAAGATAGTCACGTAGAGCCGACAAACTGCCCTGACTACATAGGAAGCGCTGGCAAGATTGTGTGGGACTTGGTGTCACCCTTATTCGGAAAGGGGTACCACTTGTACGTGGGCAATTATTACACGAGCGTGCCACTTTTTAGTCACCCTTTTGATCAACAGATTGGAGCATGTGGCACCGTGCAACCTAATCGCCGGGGCTTTCCCCAGCGGCTTGTAGATTCCCGTCTCAGGCTGGGGGAGAGAGCCTGCTTGCAGTGTAATAATTTGCTCGCTATGAAGTGGAGGGACAATAAGAATATTTTCGTTCTTACCTCCCTTCATGCAGACACGACGGTCCAAATTACTACGGCGACTGGTGTTGTGGAGAAACCCCTCTGTGTCCACAAATATAACCAAAATATGAGAGGGGTGGACCTCAATGACCAGTTGTTGGTGACATACCTAGTTGCCCATAAGGCCACACGCTGGTACAAGAAAGTGTCTGTTTATTTATTTCAATTGGCTTTGCTGAATGCTCATGTGCTATACAGAGTTTCAGGACAGACTGGATCCTTCCTTAAATTCCAGGAAGAGATCATCAGAGCCCTTCTGTTTCCAGACGGTGCTCAACCGTCGGCTGCATGAGAGGCATTTTCCTTATGTCCTCCTAAGTACCCCTACCCAATGAGCCCCCCAAAGAAGATGTCATGTCTGCAGCAAGCGTGGATATAGGCGTGACACCCGGTATTATTGTCCCTCCTGTCCTGACAATCCTGGTCTATGCATTGGTGAATGTTTTGAACGCTACCATTCACTAGTTGAGTATTAGCGTAGGGTACAGCACTGCACAGACTAGGACACACTTTCACAGGGTCTCCCAAGATGCCATCGCATTTTGAGAGACCCAAACCTGGTACCAGTTACAAAAGTTAAAGTTACTAAAAAAAAGTGTAAAAAAAAAAAAAACACAAAAAAAATATGAAATAAAAAAACCAAAAACAGTTGTCGTTTTATTGTTCTCTCTCTCTATTCTCTCTCTATTGTTCTGCTCTTTTTTACTGTATTCTATTCTGCAATGTTTTATTGTTATTATGTTTTACCATGTTTGCTTTTCGGATATTCAATTTTTTTATACTTTACTGTTTACTGTGTTTTATTGGTAACCATTTTTTTGTTTTCAGGTACGCCATTCAGTTGCAGCGTGGATTTATTATCTTGACAGCAACAGCGTTTGCTCCCACGATACATAAAACCGTGACTCCAGCGATGTCGGAGGTGATTTCACCATCACAGTTACATACTTCAGCATATACGCCGAAGCGTGGGGGCAGCAGAGCGCGGAGGAGCGATTTGCTCCTAACTTTTGCGCAAACCAATAAATATACACTTATTGACATTTTTTTTTACCAAAGACATGTGGCCGAATACATTTTGGCCTAAATTTATGACTAAAATTGAGTTTATTGGATTTTTTTTATAACAAAAAGTAGAAAAAATAATTTTTTTCAAATTTTCTGTCTTTTTCCATTTTTAACGCAAAAAATAAAAACCCCAGAGGTGATCAAATACCATCAAAAGAAAGCTCTATTTGTGGGAAGAAAAGGATGCAAATTTAGTTTGGGTGCAGCATTGCATGACCGCGCAATTAGCAGTTAAAGTGACGCAGTGCCAAATTGTAAAAAGTGCTCTGGTCAGGAAGGGGGTAAATCCTTCCGGGGCTGAAGTGGTTAAAATCACTGCTCCTGGGGTGCATGCGCGGACTGCTCCAAGATGGCCGCTTAAGCCAGGAGCTCCGCGCTGCCTTAACCACCTGGCGCACGTAGCAGGGGATCCGGGACCCCGGCACCCCGGAGGCCATTTTACCCACCCCATCCGCTGGCGGATTAGCTTGGGCACAGGCCCATGTCCGTGGCAAAGTTCAGGAGAGACCTGGAGCCGCAGTTTAGAGCCTTGGCAGAGCGAGCCGAATCCAAGATGGCGGGCACCATGCAGCCTCGCACACAGAACGCTGAGGAGAGCCCTGGAGATAGGCTATCCTATGCCGAAGCAACCCGCATTCACCCTCCTGGGACCCCCGTGAGTAACCTCATGCCCATGGCTCACTCCCCTGCATCCACAGAATCCCTTATTGAACAATCAATGGAGGATCTCCTGCACTCTCCCATGAGGCCTGCATCACCTCACACTGCAAATGGGCTTGCACTGACAGACATGACTCCCCACACACTGCTCTCAGCACCTGATCTCTTTTCCCAACTGTCAGCCATACTGGACAGAGGCTTAGCTCAGACTGCAGCCAAAATTACGGGAGATATCAGGGAGGATTTCCAAATCCTTGGCTCAAGGATGGAAGTTATTGAAAATAAACTCGACCAAACTATTTCTAAAACCAGACAGAACTCTGACCACATCCAGGTAATACAAGAGCAACTGGACACTTCTCTATCTCGTATTGATGATCTTGAAAATAGATCTAGAAGGAAGAAATTCAGAATCCGGGGGATTCCAGAATCGATCACGGATACCACATCTGTAGTACAAGATTTTCTCAGACAGGTAATCCCTGACATTCCATCGCACAAGTTGGAGATCGATCGAGCCCACAGAACTTTAGAACCCCCGAGGAAAGACGGCATGCCTAGGGATATCGTGGTTAAACTCCACTACTTCTCGGTGAAGGAAGAGGTGATGAAAAAGTGCAGATATCAACACCCTCACGTGCAGAGGGCACTCCATTCAAGTGTTCGCTGACATTTCACCGACCACAATACAAAAAAGGAGATCCCCAAAACCCCTACTTACTATTTTATCTCAACGTGACATCAAGTATAAATGGGTCTTCCCTTTTGCACTAAAGTTCGACTATAAGGGCAAGACGCATTCCTTCTGCAGCTTACAAGAAGGTGCACATATCCTACTTGATCAGGGGTCTTCAAACTACGGCCCTCCAGTTGTTCAGGAACTACAATTCTCATCATGCCTAGTCATGTCTGTGAATGTCAGAGTTTTGCAATGCCTCATGGGATGTGTAGTTCTGCAACAGCTGGAGGGCCATAGTTTGAGGATCCCTGTATTAGATCTTCGCCTCATCTTACAAGAGGCAGCGATGGATCTCACTAATTCTTCCACAGGTTCCACCAAACGCCCCTCTCCAGCGAGCCCTCTGCCGAATGTCTGGGACAAACCTAAATACAAAAGATCTAAAGAAACCAGACCTCCATGACACCACGGGTCAAGTGTTTTTGGCAACACTCTAATTGGACTTCCTCCTTAGTCTCCAATCTGAGACGCCGGGGTAGACAAACCCTTTTTTTTTCTTCCATTTACATTTTCCCATTGTTCAAGAACATTTTCTGATTGTTTTAGTCATCGTTTTGTTGACCGTTTTCCTTTTGATTCCAGTGTAGGCCTACCTACCAGGATCTATTAGCACGGTTATAGCAGCAATGTAGAATCTACTTGGAACTGATCAATTTTCATTGTTAGTCTCTCACTTTTCCATTTTCTCCCTTCCAGATCCAGGTATAAGTTTACAGAGGCTACTGTCAGTGTTCTATTGCTCTCTCACATTTACTGTTGAAGTACTATGTACGCGGATCTGGCTCTGTCTCTCCGAGGCTGGCTCCTGGGGAGTCCGAGCCTCCCTTTTGGTTTTTTCCTTGGGACGGGGGAGCGAACTGACGGGGGGTGGGCTGCTGGGGTCTCCTGAGCCCCCAAATCGGGATAATATTTTTTTTCATTTTGCAGTTTTTTCAAAAGGTGCGGCGAGGTTGGGGCAGTTATGCCGCGCCTCCCCCTACCCCACGGATTAGGTTATGCCTCCTCCCTGGGTTAGGAGTTTACCCTGTCAGCAGGTATTGGACGTTTCTCCTAATTTCTCTCGCTGCTCATTCAAGCCCCTTTCGGGCTTGAACCACCCTTCTTCCCTCTCCCTCCTTCCGCTCTCCTTCTTTCCTCTCTAACGTTTCCTTTTTTTGCAGTCAGTCATCTGCCGGTCGATGACCCTTTTCAACAGAGAAAGCAACAGATCTCCACTCCTGCAAAGTCTTCAGACTCCCATAGCTGCTTGGTGCAGGTAAGTGACAGTAGATTGGTGGTGCTCCCGCCCTCTCTGCTCCATGGCTGACTCTGATTCACCATCTACTCTGTTAAGAGTAGCAACTCATAATACCCAAGGATTAAATTCACCCTCTAAACGTAGGAAAGTTCTAGATTATATGAAATCACGCAAAATAGATGTCCTATTTCTTCAGGAAACCCACTTCCTGATCCGGTACAAACCCACTTTCCTGCACGCCCAGTACCCTCTGTTTTATCTGTCTAATGCGGAAGACAAAACTAGAGGGGTGGCAGTCCTCATTTCAAAGAATTGCAGATTCTCATTACAGCTGGAACAGAGGGACCCAGAGGGGAGGTTTGTCTTAGTAAAAGGCACAATTGATGGCCGCCTCTACTCCTTGGTATCCTATTATGCCCCTAACTCAGGACAACTTAGATTTTTCAGTAACATGTTCAAGACGCTAGGTCCCCTATTAGAAGGTTCCACAATCTTCGGCGAGGATTCAAATGTAGCCTTTGATCAGGGCCTGGACAGATCCAAACCTCCCCATGCCCAAACCATTCGCCCAACCAAGAGTAGCTCCAAGTTAGCTAAATTGATTTACTTGCAGGGCCTCACAGACATTTGGAAAGAGCTAAACCCCATCAAAAAGGATTATACACATTTCTCACATGCACATCAATCTTACGCCAGATTAGACTATCTGTTGGTCTCAAATAGCTTAATCCCGTTAGCCCAAAGAGCACGGATTACAGACACGGTTTGGTCTGATCATTCCTTGTTGAGTGTGGCGATCAATAATCGAGCTCCCCAAGACAAATCTTCTTACTGGAGATTGAACGAAACGATCCTCTCAGACCCCATTAGGAAAAAAGAAATCGAAAAGGCCATTTCTGAATATTTTCTTCAGAATGATATGGCTGACGTCTCGGTTGAAACCTTATGGGCGGCACATAAGGCGACCGTCAGAGGGAAGATAATTCAAATAGCTTCCCAAATTATTGTACGGAGAACCCCCTAACTGGGCTTTAAAGCAGCCAATGAATACAAAGTGAATGATCAAAACGTAATTTTATTGGTACAAAAAGTAGTATAAAACAAATCGATTCTGACCTATGGAGTCAGGACATGAACTGGATTACAATGTAAGATGAAACAAGATAAAAAACACAACGGACAGTGCCCGTAATTGGGAACAATGTGCAGCACAATGTATTTAAGACAACAGGATCATAAATATTGAAATGCTGACGCGTTTCGACCCTAACTGGGTCTTCTTCAGAGGATAATTGTCAACTGTAGGGATATAAGCATATATCAAACAAACTGTAAAACTCAACAGTAACAAACTTATGTATATAACACAGCATATCTACAAAAATTGCATAGTTACACAAAGTTCCCAATAGTTTTAAGTGTTCATGATGAAGAGGATACAGTCCCTCCTGTGTCTTTGGCCTCCCCAGCGATAGGTCAACTCCTCAGAGAGCGGGTGGTAGACCAGTCATGCCTTACGAGGGAGCACGCATATATTACCCCCCACATGGGGGGGAAAAAGGAAAAATGGGCAGCAAAGGGCACACACTGCACCCAAGATGAAGTGACGGTGATACTGCAATCAGAGTGAAGGCAAGAAGTAATTAGTTCTGCTAGGGAGATGATGGTTCCCCTAATTCAGAGCAGTTTGTTGGTATTAGAATATAGGTGCAAGGGCATGCAGGGGGCAGAAATTCAACAAGAAAGGGGAGGAAGAGAAGGAAAGAAAGGGGGAGTGGGGGATAGAAGGGTTAGTAGGGGAGGAGAAGAATAGGGGGGCAGGCAGAAAAAATGAAAAAGTGAATGAAATAAGTGAATTGGTGACAATGTGAGACAAACAAACAAAAAAACAAAAAACAAGTCCCCTGCTGCTCTTGCAGAACCATACAGCGATGGAGGTATTAAAGATAGTAGTACTAGCCATACACCAGTGCAGAAAACCAATATATGAGGTGAAGGAGACCAGCCAAAGCTGGAGAAGAAGAAAAAAAAGATGAAAGATGAAAAGAATAATGCAGTGATAAAGATGAGGGAGAAAGGTGACATAAAAAAGTAGAACAAAGGATAAAAAGACACAGATGGTGTGAATAGAGCCCTCCAGCAGCACAACAATCCACAAAAAGTGTGAAACAAAACAAAACAAAACAGAACCAAACAGTGCATGGTGCACGGACACCAAAACGGTGAAATAAAGGGGTGCATGAGGTGACGGCAGTGCTTGTTACCTAATATTGAGGACCGGAAAAGCTTAGATCAATTAGCCTTGGGCCCTGCATCTCCTGAATGCGCCCACTAGGTGACAGCACCTTGTATTGGGTGCTTCTTGTCTGCCAGCGGCGTCCCGGATCCCTTCGTGAATGTGTGCGCGTGACATCATGACGCCTACGCGGTTGCGGCAGAAGTGACGGGGGACCCGAGAGTTCATTCTCCTCTGGAACGCCGGGGGGGCACGCAGTGAGCGCACCTACGTGTCGCTCTTCCCCTTAGTAGGGGGGAGGGAGGAGGGGGGTAAATGAGCACCCGCACCTGATGAGGTTGAACTAATTAGCACTCCTTCTTCTACCCAAGATTCATAAAAACTCCACCAAACTTGGCAATGGGGCCATATCCAAAAACCTAAGTCGGGTTATAGATGCTCATCTGCAACCCCTTGTTCTGTCTTTACCCTCTTTCGTTAGGGATACAATACAATTCTTACAGCTTATCAATGATCTAAGGATACCAGATAATGCTATTCTGGTAACTATCGATGTTGAGGCGTTGTACAGCAGCATTCCCCATTCTTTGGGTCTGGCTGCAGTACAGAGGGCTTTGCAACAATCTCAGTATGATCCGGCATTGATCGGGTTCATTCTGAATGGTTTGCAATACATACTACATCAAAACCATTTTTGCTTTGACAACTCCCACTACCTCCAGGTACAGGGTGTGGCTATGGGGACCTGCTGTGCCCCCTCTTACGCCAACCTGTACCTGGAGGAGTGGGAGAAGTCCCTCCTAGAGGACGAGGGCCTTGTCGTATACACCAGCCATATAACCAAATGGCTGAGGTATATTGATGACGTTTTCGTCATCTGGGAGGGACCAGAGGCTAAATTAATCGAATTTCTGAATCGGATTAATTTGAATGAACGTAATTTGAGATTCACAATGACCTATGATCTCCACAGTGTCACTTTTTTAGATGTATCCGTTTCTGTTAACGCTGAAAGAAAGTTATCTAGCACCTTGTTCCGGAAGACAACTGCTGGCAACACGGTTCTCGCCTCGGACAGCTTCCACCCGACACCACTTAAGATTTCAATCCCCTACGGACAATATCTGCGCCTTCGTCACAATTGTTCGAATGACGCTCTTTTCAAAAAAGAAGCTGAGGGGCTTCAAAGCCGACTGCTAGCAAGGGGATACAGCCGATCTTGCCTTAAAAAGGCATACAACCAAGCCATAGGCCAATCTAGATCTCAGCTGCTATTTAGATCAAAGCCCCCAAGAGCCTTGAGGGTAACTTTACCCGTATCATCATGCGCTATTCGCGACAACACAGAGCTATCAACAAGATTATAAAACGTCATTGGAGCATCCTTACGGATGACCCCAAATTGCGTGAGTTTGTCCATAAACAACCTACTATAACCTACAGAAGAGCCATGTCACTACGAGACAAGCTTGTCCAGAGTGAATACACCAATGAGAATGGGAGATTGAAACACCGTTCCGTAGTGGGCTCTTTCCCCTGTGGACATTGTTCCTATTGTCCACTTATTAAAAAAGACAAAACCTTTGTCCTTCCCAATGGAAACATATTTACACCTACACAATTTGTGAATTGCCACACACGTGGAGTAGTATATCTCATGGAATGTGAATGTGGTGCCTGCTATGTGGGGAAAACCAGGCAGGAATTTTGGAAGCGCATCTCTCAACATGTATACAGTATGCAGGTGGGGAATCCATACCTCCCCTTTGGGAGGCATGTAATCTCAACACACAACTATAGGGCCCCAAGAGTTACCTTTGTGGCCCTTTGCAGGATGCACATTCCAACTAGAGGTGGCGATTGGAATAAGACTCTGCTACAGAAAGAGCAGAGATGGATATTCCAATTACAGGCCACCTCCCCACCAGGACTTAATGAATCTATCTCGTTCGCTCCTTTTCTTCAGGGGTTCTTCTCTGGCAGGACACAATGAATAAATTAGAGGGAATTCTTTACTTAAATTTTCTACATTACTTCCCTTATGTGTATTAGGGATTACATTACATCATATATATCCCCCCCCCCCCCTTCCAGCCCTGGTAATTAATCCCTCATTAAGGGAAACCATGTTTTCCATCTCATGGTTTATCCCTGTCTGGGCTACCGTATCACCAGTAAACTGACTATGAGCATTTTCAACATTCATGATAGTGTGACGCACTCTCCCGTTTAAAGCATAATGTATAGAAGTAGGTATTTGTCTAACCCTCCCACTCCCAGTATGATACAGCCTTGAAAAACAGTTCATAGTTTTTCCTATTTTGTTTTATTTTTTCTTACTATGTATATTCCTTTACTTTCCATTTTGTACTTTTTATTCTCTATTCAACATTATGATGAATAATGTTATTGTAGTTATACAATTATTTTGAATGTGACAGTGATACTGTATAGCACAGTGTATACCACTATGGCCAACAAAGGATCCAGCATATTCCACACAATGTGCCCAGTTAGTGTTTGATGATGGCAGGTGTGGACTCTTTGAATGTCATTGTTTATCTATAACCATCCCGTTTTCTCCTCCAGTGTCTATCTATTTATTTGTCTCCCCCTGATTGGCTGTGCTCATCCAATAGGGGGCGGGGTTACACCACACATGCCTTCCTGGCAGGACAAGAGAGGAGACGCTTGGGCCCTGCGTCTCCTGAATGCGCCCACTAGGTGACAGCACCTTGTATTGGGCGCTTCTTGTCTACCAGCGGCGTCCCGGATCCCTTCCGGACTCCGTGCGCACGCGCGCATGACCGTGTGTGCGTGCGCGTGATGTCACGGCGCCTACGCGGTTGCGGCGGAAGTGACGGGGGACCCAAGAGTTCATTCTCCTCCGGAACGCCGGGGGGAACGCAGTAAGCGCACCTACGTGTCGCTCTTCCCCTTAGTGGGGGGAAAGGAGGAGGGGGGTAAATGAGCACCCGCACCTGATGAGGTTGAAATAATTAGCACTCCTTCTTAAGGTATCTAGTTTCAGGGGAGGCTCATTGATCCTCTCCTCACTTTGGCAAATGCATGTATGCAACCACCGGTCATATTGAGTGGTAAGTACTTTCAAAACGTTTGGAAATGCCTTTCCTCATGCATGGTTCAGACCACTGTTATAAGAATACTTTTTTGTAATACCCCGTTTTTATCTAATGATGTCTGATGCTGACATTATACCTTCCAGAACCCTGGGCTAATTGATCTAAGCTTTTCCGGTCCTCAATATTAGGTAACAAGCACTGCCGTCACCTCATGCACCCCTTTATTTCACCGTTTTGGTGTCCGTGCACCATGCACTGTTTGGTTCTGTTTTGTTTTGTTTTGTTTCACACTTTTTGTGGATTGTTGTGCTGCTGGAGGGCTCTATTCACACCATCTGTGTCTTTTTATCCTTTGTTCTACTTTTTTATGTCACCTTTCTCCCTCATCTTTATCACTGCATTATTCTTTTCATCTTTCATCTTTTTTTTCTTCTTCTCCAGCTTCGGCTGGTCTCCTTCACCTCATATATTGGTTTTCTGCACTGGTGTACAGCTAGTACTACTATCTTTAATACCTCCATCGCTGTATGGTTCTGCAAGGGCAGCAGGGGACTTGTTTTTTGTTTTTTTGTTTGTTTGTCTCACATTGTCACCAATTCACTTATTTCACTCACCTTTTCATTTTTTCTGCCTGCCCCCCTAATCTTCTCCTTCTCCCCCCCCTTCTATCCCCCACTCCCTTCCCCTTTCTTTCCTTCTCTTCCTCCCCTTTCTTGTCGTATTTCTGCCCCCTGCATGCCCTTGCACCTATATTCTAATACCAACAAACTGCTCTGAATTAGGGGAACCATCATCTCCCTAGGAGAACTAATTACTTCTTGCCTTCACTCTGATTGCAGTATCACCGTCACTTCATCTTGGGTGCAGTGTGTGCCCTTTGCTGCCCATTTTTCCTTTTTCCCCCCATGTGGGGGGTAATATATGCGTGCTCCCTCGTAAGGCATGACTGGTCTACCACCCGCTCTCTGAGGAGTTGACCTATCGCTGGGGAGGCCAAAGACACAGGAGGGACTGTATCCTCTTCATCATGAACACTTAAAACTATTGGGAACTTTGTGACTGGTAACTATGCAATTTTTGTAGATATGCTGTGTTATATAAATAAGTTTGTTACTGTTGAGTTTTACAGTTTGTTTGATATATGCTTATATCCCTACAGTTGACAATTATCCTCTGAAGAAGACCCAGTTAGGGTCGAAACGCGTCAGCATTTCAATATTTATGATCCTGTTGTCTTAAATACATTGTGCTGCACATTGTTCCCAATTACGGGCACTGTCCGTTGTGTTTTTTATCTTGTTTCATCTTACATTGTAATCCAGTTCATGTCCTGACTCCATATGTCAGAATCGATTTGTTTTATACTACTTTTTGTACCAATAAAATTACGTTTTGATCATTCACCTTGTATTCATTGGCTGCTTTAAAGCCCCGTTAGGGGGTTCTCCGTACAATTTGTATGCATCTTTATGGGGTGCGCAGCCCATTTGTCTGTACTCATGCGAGTGTCTTTTGTTGATTGAGCTTCCCAAATTAAAAGAGCTCAAAAGGTCGACATTGACAATTTGGAAAAGAACTTTCAAACACTCCATCTGGAGCACAAGAGAGATCCATGTCGTATTCCCATGTCCCGTTTGGACACAGCCCGCCTTGAACTTAATTTAGCTCTCACAGTTAAGGCAGAAAAAAGTATTCTATGGCAAGGGGCAAAATACTACCACCAGAAGGATAAACCTGGGTCTCTCTTGGCCTCCAAACTCACACCATGCATCCACTCTTACACCTTCCCCAGACTTAAAATAGCTGGTCAACCACCCACAGCGAATCCCTTCAAAACCATGGAAGCCTTTCATAGATTCTATGCTGACCTATATGGTGAACGCTGGGCAAATAGACCTCATGATCTGACCAAATTTCTAGAAAATTTACCAATACCCACCCTATCGGTGGACCATAGAGATAGACTCGAAGCCCCTGTCACTACAGAGGAAGTCTTAGAAGTGATAAAGAACTTAAAGAAAAATTCTGCCCCAGGTCCAGATGGGTTCTCTATACCATATTATAAAGCTTTTGCGAATACCATAGCACCCTATTTGGCCAGATTTATTAAGTCTAAAACCAAAGGGGAACCCCTGAACTTGCAGATGAATGCTGCATTCATAACCGTCATCCCAAAACCAGACAAGGACCCAGGCGAGGTTACTAACTATAGACCCATATCTTTGATCAATAACGATCTTAAAATAATGACCAAAATTATGGCAGATTGCCAGGCGTCCTTCTTTGGATCTTATATTAATAAAGACCAAGTTGGGTTCATCCCCGGAAGGCAAGGCCCTGATCAAATCAGAAGAACAGTATATGTTGTTTCTATCTTGCCATCTGGATGGGATGGTGGTCATGATCAAGCAGGTATGCTACTGTCGTTAGATCTTCAAAAGACTTTTGACTCTGTATCATGGTCCTACCTGTTTTCTGTTCTGGAAATGTGGGGCTTCGGTCCTCGATTCCCTGGGCTACTTAAATCACTCTACTCTAACCCAGAGGCTAGGATCAAATTGCAAGGGCAGTATTCAGACCCCATCAAAATAGTGAGAGGGACTCACCAGGGGTGCCCACTATCGCCACTTATTTTTGCGATAGCAATAGAATCGCTAGCAATTGCTATCCGCACCAACCCAGACATAGCGGGGGTCAGATGTGGACCCAAAACTCACAAATGTGGCTTATTTGCCGATGACCTCATTCTTTCCATCACCTCCCCAGCCACATCCCTACCTGTCTTATGTAAACTGCTAGGTGATTTTGCTAAGATCTCAGGATTACATGTTAACTACACTAAGTCACAAGCACTCAACGTATCTCTCCGACCATCTCTGGTGCCCAGCTGAAGGAATCATTCCGCTTCTCATGGAGTGAGTCTTCTATACGTTATCTAGGTATAAATCTTACACCTAAATTTGAACAACTATATCAAGCTAATTATACCCCCATCTACAAAAAATTAGAATTAGAACTTAAACAATGGTCACCACACCAACTCTCCTGGCTGGACAGGATAAATTCCATCAAACTGACCCTACTCCCGAGACTTTTATACATCTTTCGCTCACTCCCGATTGCTATAAGAAAGGATCATCTCTCGTCGTTCCAAAGCAAAGTGGTTAAATTTATATGGGGTAAATCTGGTCATCGCCTAGCACGACAATCCTTATATAGACTGAGGAATAAGGGGGGATTAGGTCTCCCTAATTTTTTTTGGTTTTACCAAGCAGCTAGACTTGCTCAGCTATCCACAGTTTATTTTAAAACACCCAGACCAGACTGGGTAAATATGGAGAGGCAGGCAGTTCCATCCTTCACCTTGGATTTTCTCCTCTGGTGTCCCCCCCAAGACTAGACCTCCCATCTTATCGCCATCCTTGTCACAGGCCTTGACGATATGGGATACTCCCAGGATTTCACCTTCTTTAGTTTCACAAAGCAAACCCTTAACACGTATCTTCCGTAATCCGGAATTTCGCCCGGGCTTTAACATCAGAGCATTTCAGTGGTGGCTGGATAGGGGGATGTACCGGATTGGGCACTACTTCACCTCAGCTGGACCTATTTCCCTCTCCCACTGCATTAAGAACCTAGACCTCCCCAATTCAGAGAGGTTTAGATTTCAGCAACTATCACATTTTCTACACTCAATTTGGAATTCTAAACCTGAGCCACCTCAATTCACCCCTTATGAACAATGGTGTGGACAACACCTGGAGCAGAGGGGAGGGATCTCCATAATCTATTCATCGCTTGCTACGAATGGTCGGAAAGCACCGTTCACGTTGGAGTGGGAAAAGGACACGTAGGAATCTTGGGATCTGGACTTCTGGCACAAAGCCTTCTTTAGATCCTTCAAGGGTATACTTAATATTTCACTAATAGAAGCTAGCCTGAAGATCATCACCAGATGGTACATGACCCCCTCCCGGCTCTCCCTCATGTATTCTTCAGTTTCTCCTTTACGCTTCCTAGGGTGCCATATGAGGGGTACCATGATGCTTCTTAACCAACTAATTCCGAAGTCTTCTCAAAAACTATTTTTTATATTACTAGGCGCTAACCTCACCTTAGCTAAAGCTTGGAAGCTTCCTAAGGTCTCAATTGCAGCAGCTAAATGCAAAATATCTTGCATAATGGCCCAAGAGAAGATGGTGAGCTCCATATTGAACACCTCAGCCCAGTTCAGGAAGACTTGGGAGCCCTGGGCCAAATACATAGGAGTGGACAACTTCTCAAACTCACATTAATCATAATATTTCTATGTAGGGTCTGATTGGCAGACGGCTCACTCTCTTCCTCTCTTTCTCTCTCTTTCTTCTCTTCCCCCCCTCCTTCCACTTTTTCCCTTACCCATTCCTATTTTATTTTGGGCTCTGCCCCAGCGTAATAGTGTCCTGTAGATGGACACCAGTTTTGAAGTTAGTGGGGCATATCCCCCTCTTATTTTGTTATTCTCTTTATTATATGCCATGCATGATTAATTATAGAACGGCATCATCAACCAGTTTTGATCGTACAATGGTCTGGCAGATTTCTCCAAACACCTGGGGATTTCAAATGGCATGGGGCTGCTGGACGTGGGTTCTCTCCTCCCCTACACAGCTTGATTCCTTTTGGGGTGTAGGGAGAGGAGATAGCAAGTCTTTTTATCTAATCCCACTTGGCCCAGGGCTGATTAGTCACTTTTTTATCTAATTTCCCAGAAAGTTGTATGACTCCTTGAAGACTGGCTTTCCAGTTTATAGATCCTAGTTATGTGGAACTATATTGTGGTTACAAATGCATATACAAGTGTAGCGCTGTGGGTTTAAAAAACTTATAAAGATATAAGAATAAAGAAAAACGTCTATGTCAAACAGCAGAAGTTACAAAATGTAGTAGCTTGACAAATAAACAAATAAAGTCTCTGATGTTCTTCAGATGTTTTAAAAGCTGAAAAGGACTGATGTTAGTCCAAAGGTATGTATAGTTCCTTATTCACCACGTGGATAACACATGCAAAAGTGTGATGGACCCTCCACATAAGGACAAAATGAAGGCTTACCAGAAGGATTGAACTCATAGGAACATACGTTCAATGAGTCAATCAAGCTTGTAACCCCAATGGGTAATCAAAAGGGGGAACCTCACGACTGGATGGTAGCAAAGCTTCAGGACATGTCCACACTTCTGACGGAACTTAAAGTGAATGGCAAACCTTCCCACGAGTCATCTCAGATGGATAGTCCATATAAGAATAAAGAAGGGGGGCCACATAGCATAATACCGTTTGGAAAAACAGATTTATTAAAATAAGTAAACAACTTACATTTCGGTAGTAAAAAAAGCGCTTCAAATAAAAATTATGGCAGGCAGTGGAGTCTCCCAACGCGTTTCGTCTTAAAAGACTTCTTCTGGGGTGCTCACTCACTGCTGCCATACCCCTTAATATAGATATCTAAGCCCCCTTAATGAGGATACAGCTCGTGTCTAGATTTCTAAGGCACTTCCGGGTTTAGCCAAGATGGCGGACCCGCGTGCGTTCCACGCCTCAGTTGGGTGTGTGTATATGCGTTCCAGCATTATACTGAGATGTTGTTATAAGGTGTAATAAAATTATGAGTGTAGGGACAAAGTAAGAATAAAGACCACTTCCTGGTGAGGATATTCCCAATATAAAACAGTTGTTACCACTCTCCATATCATAGTGGAGAGTGTGGTCCGAGATAGGGAAGAACGAGATGCCGGATGCGCGTCACCCGTTCAGACGGGATGAGCACGCGTCACTTCCAATCACATGGACCGCTATAGGTAAACAGCGGTTCAAGCCTCGTTTTGGTGTGTATCCACCTATCAGTGGAGCGTGCATCGCCACGTCGAACGGGGCGAGAGCACGTGACTCCCCATCACATGGGCGGCTGAAAGTAAACATTAAGTCAAGCCTCATTCTGGTAACGGTCAACCTAGTGACGTCAGTAAAGAACTCTGTATTGACAACACGCGGGTCCGCCATCTTGGCTAAACCCGGAAGTGCCTTAGAAATCTAGACACAAGCTGTATCCTCATTAAGGGGGCTTAGATATCTATATTAAGGGGTATGGCAGCAGTGAGTGAGCACCCCAGAAGTCTTTTAAGACGAAACGCGTCGGGAGACTCCACTGCCTGCCATAATTTTTATTTGAAGTGCTTTTTTTACTACCGAAATGTAAGTTGTTTACTTATTTTAATAAATCTGTTTTTCCAAACGGTATTATGCTATGTGGCCCCCCTTCTTTATTCTTATATGGACTATCCATCTGAGATGACTCGTGGGAAGGTTTGCCATTCACTTTAAGTTCCGTCAGAAGTGTGGACATGTCCTGAAGCTTTGCTACCATCCAGTCGTGAGGTTCCCCCTTTTGATTACCCATTGGGGTTACAAGCTTGATTGACTCATTGAACGTATGTTCCTATGAGTTCAATCCTTCTGGTAAGCCTTCATTTTGTCCTTATGTGGAGGGTCCATCACACTTTTGCATGTGTTATCCACGTGGTGAATAAGGAACTATACATACCTTTGGATTAACATCAGTCCTTTTCAGCTTTTAAAACATCTGAAGAACATCAGAGACTTTATTTGTTTATTTGTCAAGCTACTACATTTTGTAATTTCTGCTGTTTGACATAGACGTTTTTCTTTATTCTTATATCTTTATAAGTTTTTTAAACCCACAGCGCTACACTTGTATATGCATTTGAAATCTTGACAAAATCCTTATTTGTTGTGTGAGCTGCTTTCTCGTTGGGTAAGCGCAGGGTTATACTCTTGTCTTTTCTGGTTTATATGCTATTTTGGAACAAACACTGCAGCTGCCCTTATCTCCATTGGTTTCATCTGTCAAGATGGACATCTTTGACTATCGAGCTGCCCATAAGGTTAACACTGAGGGAGTATTTGTTACAACTGGGAGTGACACTGAGGTTGGAGGTCTATTTTTGAGATTAAAAAACATCTTAACCACTGAACTTCACCTTCAGTGGGATTTAGTATTTTTACAACAATATATCTCTGAACAAATGGTACCAAGAAGCCTCCGGTGGGAAGTTCAACCTCAACAGGGTGAAACTGATTTAGACTCCTGGTTTAAATATTTTAATGATGCTGGCATTAATTTTTTAAATGTACTTATTTCTAAGAAAAAGAATAGATTGGTTTCTCTTGATAGGGAGATCAAGGAATTGAAAGACAAATTACTGGCACATAAAAATACTCAAGAATATAATTCTTTGTCCTCCAACCTCCAGAGTCATCTGGAGAAGGAGGACAGAGATCAGAAATATAAAAAACAGAAGAAATATTCCAGAGATGTTGGAGACTATAGAAATAATGGCGTTTTTGGGTGGCAGAAACTCTTCTTGGTTGCTCCACCTATGGAGGTTTCGTCTGGCAACATTGAAACGACCATGCCAACAACTGCCTCTATACCTTCAACATCTCTAGCCTCCCAACCCCTTGCCACCAAGGGTCGACCCTCTAGGGACACAGAAAGATACAATGAAGACCCTTACAAATCCCAACCAAGAGTGCGTCATTACAGCCCACAAACTCCCAAAAACTTTTCAAGGGGATGGGGCAATCATAGAGGGAAACGTGGAGGTAGGGGAAACCCCAGAGGGGATGTATACCACTCTGCCACACGTCCCCATTGGGAGTATGACAACCAACCCCAACGCCCCCCATTTTCAAGACATGAGACACGTCCTGATTCTTCTTACTATGACGAAAGTCCTTACTATCGTTACCCCCCCTCCCCAATCCGCACCTATAATAGATACTCACCCCTCAGAGATACCCACACCAGGAGAGACAGCTATGTCGATCCTCTGTATATTCAAAACCCTATGACCTATCATAATCAGGGTTTTCACGAGGACCGACACGCCATAAAACGGGGTCCAGACCCAAGAGAGGGTGCCGAGGGGGGTGGAGAGTACAGAAAAGAAAAGAGAAAAAGAGTGTAGTAGGACAAGGGGTATTTAATTTGAGTACCCAGGCACTCACTCATGCCGAAATATCAGTGCTCGATAAAGGTCTCAAATATGCCCCCCCTAAGAAATTAAATAAATTCCATACATTCATTGATGTTCACAAATTCATACGTAAAATTAACATCCAAAGGTATTTGATTTCCAATCCCACTCTAACTGATTACCCAGCAGCTACCTCAGGTACTGTACACTCGGGATTATCTAACCCTTCTTTATTCGTTCCTCCGGTCCCTATCACTCCTGCAGTGAAAATCTTTAGAGATCTCGTTCTCGACGATCTTGCTAGACTGCCAGAAAAACATATTCGACATTCATCATTGCCAAAAAAAGGATTACAATCCTTGTGTGCACGGAAAAATTTAGTTGTCCGCCCTGCGGATAAAGGAGGAGGAATAGTGGTGTTGGATAAAAGCCAATATGATGAGGAGATGTATCGGATATTGAGAGAACCAGATACTTATGTAGAACTCTCCAATAATCCTACTAGTATATACAAGAAAAAACTATAGACCCTTATAACTAAGGGTTATGATTCTAGGATTCTAAATAAAAAAGAGAAAGCCTTCCTGATACCTTCTGCACCAAGAATCCCCACCATCTACTATTTGCCAAAAATCCACAAAAATCCGACGTGCCCCCCAGGGAGACCCATCGTGAGTGGTATTAATTCTATTACTTCTAGAATAGGCAAATACATTGATTTTTATTTGCAACCTATTGTTTCAAAGACACCTTCTTTTTTGAAAGATACCAGCTCTACGATTAAACGTTTGGAAGAGATTCAGCTACAGAAAGGTTTTATCATGGCCACAGCGGATGTGGCCTCGTTATACACGTGTATACCACACGAGAGGGGCATAGAGGCCGTCAGACACTTCCTGTACCGGGAAGAATCCCTGGCTCCCTTTCAGTGCGATTATTTGATAGAGTTGCTTGAATTCGCGACCAAACATAACTATTTTTGGTTCGATCAAAGGTACTATCTGCAACAACGTGGAGTGGCCATGGGAGCGAAATTCGCTCCGAGTCTTGCGAACCTCTTCATGGCCAAGTGGGAGGAGGATGTCGTCTATGCCTACAGGACTACTTCATTAGTCCTGTGGGCCAGATACATAGACGACATCCTCCTCCTATGGAGTGGTACTCCAGAATCATTGAAACAATTCTTCGAACATCTTAATAATAATGATAGAGGCATCTCCTTATCTTATGAAGCTAGTGAAGATGAGATCCACTTCCTAGACCTAGAAATCAAGATTGTTAACAATCAATTCGAATTCAACACCTATTTTAAGCCAACAGATCGAAACAGTTTTATCCCCAGAGATAGCTGCCACCACAGATCTTGGCTTAAAGTAGTTCCTCGGAGTCAGTTTCTACGTCTTCGTAGGAACTGTACAAACTTAGATGTATTTATAGAACAAGCGAATATTTTAAAACAACGTTTTCTTGACAAGGGGTATGACAACACCACTTTAGAATTAGACCTTCAGAGAGTTACTAATATTGACAGAAATTCCCTGTTTGAAGTGAAACCTGACAGAGAACCAGATTCCACATTCAAGTGGGCAATGCTAACTTCATATTCAGTGCAACACAAACAAATTAAAAGTATTGTGAAAAAGCACTGGGGGGTGTTGAAGCAAGACAATATTTTAGCTAAGATGTTACCGGAACAAGCCAAACTAATTTTTAAAGGAGCACCATCCCTACGTGGCCTAGTAGCACCCAATGTTACGAACCCTCCAGCACGTCCTTCATTTTTCCACAACCTGACTGGATTTTTTCCATGTAAGAAATGTGTTGTATGCCAACATAATGCATTAACGGGACGCAAGACTACATATTTTATGTCGACAATCACAGGGAAAAGGTATACTATCAAGCCTTTCTGCACATGTAACTCCAGATATGTAGTATATTTGATTACATGTCCATGTGGCCAACAATATGTTGGCCGCACAACGAGAACTTTTACCAGAAGGGTGGGTGAACATATTGCCCTAATTAAAGGGAGGAAGTCCAAACACAGCGTACCCAGACATTTCAAGGAATTCCATAACGGTAACCCACTAGGTTCACAATTTCTAGTTATCGACCAATACACTCCACCTTGGAGAGGGGGTGCTAAGACCAGGGGTGTCTCCCGCCTAGAGACTTTCTGGATACATGAGCTACAGTCCCTCTCCCCAAGGGGTATGAATATGGAAATTGACATTAATGCATTTATCAATGATTCTTAGTTTTACTTTAGAGCAAGCATAAGTTTTGTATACTGGTGTTTAATTGTGGAGAACTCTTTTGAGAATATATCTCGGGTCTATGGAGGCCAAATTTATGTACACATATACAAAGACTTCACTGATATGGATATTGTCACTATCAAGATCCTTCACACTTTATATTCAGTTTTTTTGGTCCACATCATAATACTCTGAAGTGGTATATAGAAATAAAAATTTCTCTACCACTTCTTAAACGCACATTCATTTATATATTCACCTTATATTCATTTTTATATTCGTTTTCAATTTTAATTTTATTTATTTTTATTTTTCTAACATTTTTTCTTTATTAAATTTTTATTTTATATTTTTATTTCCATTTTATTTTTACTATTAATATTTTTATTTCATTTATTTCTATCTTCATTTTTATTTTCAACTTTATAAGTTTTCTTTTAATTTTATTTTTATTTTTATTTTAATTTTATTTTTATTTTTATTTTAGTTTATTTTTTATTTTTAAATATTTTTTCTATATTTTTTCTATTTTTTCTTTCTTTTTTTCTTTTTCCCTTTTTTTCATTTTATTTTTTATCATTCTATCACGTTATGTCTCATTTAGTTTTCCCTATCACGATATCACTATTCACTGAACACACTAATAGTCATTGATACACTATTCCCATATTTATAACATACTCATTTATTCATTTAAAGATCATATCTTTTGTTACGCAGATTTTTATGTTATTGCACATTGTGCTTTCCCACTGTTGTCAATACAGAGTTCTTTACTGACGTCACTAGGTTGACTGTTACCAGAATGAGGCTTGACTTAATGTTTACTTTCAGCCGCCTATGTGATGGGGAGTCACGTGCTCTCGCCCCGTTCGACGTGGTGATGCACGCTCCACTGATAGGTGGATACACACCAAAACGAGGCTTGAACCGCTGTTTACCTATAGCGGTCCATATGATGGGAAGTGACGCGTGCTCATCCCGTCTGAACGGGTGACGCGCATCCGGCATCTCGTTCTTCCCTATCTCGGACCACACTCTCCACTATGATATGGAGAGTGGTAACAACTGTTTTATATTGGGAATATCCTCACCAGGAAGTGGTCTTTATTCTTACTTTGTCCCTACACTCATAATTTTATTACACCTTATAACAACATCTCAGTATAATGCTGGAACGCATATACACACACCCAACTGAGGCGTGGAACGCACGCGGGTCCGCCATCTTGGCTAAACCCGGAAGTGCCTTAGAAATCTAGACACGAGCTGTATCCTCATTAAGGGGGCTTAGATATCTATATTAAGGGGTATGGCAGCAGTGAGTGAGCACCCCAGAAGAAGTCTTTTAAGACGAAACGCGTCGGGAGACTCCACTGCCTGCCATAATTTTTATTTGAAGCGCTTTTTTTACTACCGAAATGTAAGTTGTTTACTTATTTTAATAAATCTGTTTTTCCAAACGGTATTATGCTATGTGGCCCCCCTTCTTTATTCTTATATGGACTATCCATCTGAGATGACTCGTGGGAAGGTTTGCCATTCACTTTAAGTTCCGTCAGAAGTGTGGACATGTCCTGAAGCTTTGCTACCATCCAGTCGTGAGGTTCCCCCTTTTGATTACCCATTGGGGTTACAAGCTTGATTGACTCATTGAACGTATGTTCCTATGAGTTCAATCCTTCTGGTAAGCCTTCATTTTGTCCTTATGTGGAGGGTCCATCACACTTTTGCATGTGTTATCCACGTGGTGAATAAGGAACTATACATACCTTTGGACTAACATCAGTCCTTTTCAGCTTTTAAAACATCTGAAGAACATCAGAGACTTTATTTGTTTATTTGTCAAGCTACTACATTTTGTAATTTCTGCTGTTTGACATAGACGTTTTTCTTTATTCTTATATCTTTATAAGTTTTTTAAACCCACAGCGCTACACTTGTATATGCATTTGAAATCTTGACAAAATCCTTATTTGTTGTGTGAGCTGCTTTCTCGTTGGGTAAGCGCAGGGTTACACTCTTGTCTTTTCTGGTTTATATTGTGGTTAAACATTTCTTTTTACTGATTGCCCTGATTTTTGAAGTTTGGGTCCCATTGACTTTAAGGGGGTTTGTTATTCGGGTCAGAACTTTTGCGGTGATCGAAAGTTTTGGTGCAAACCGAACAGGGGTGCGTTCCACCCAACCCTATTGTCTATCATATTAAAAAAGTAGTATCAATCAGCGCAGAGAAGGAGAAATGTGTATATAATAATATTAATATTAATAACTTTCTGTAAAACCAATAGAAAAGTGATTTCACAACACCTGAAAAGAAATAAAAATGTATATATCAGTGTAGCGCAGCAAAAACAATCAAGTGAAAAAAATGAATATATAAGATATTGCTAAAAGTCTCTGAATAAATTCCTCTGTAGATAATTGAGCAGTATATCCCATGACCAGTGAAAACAATGTGTCAATCCTCTATCAGTTAAATTGCCTGCTCACTAGGGATGAGCCTAACACCCCCCTTGGTTCGGTTCGCATCAGAACCTGTGAACGGACCGAAAGTTTGTGCGAACTTTAGAACGTTAAAGTCTATGGGACGCGAACATTCAAAATCAAAAGTGCTAATTTTAAAGGCTAATATGCAAGTTATTGTCCTAAAAAGGGTTTGGGGACCTGGGTCCTGCCCCAGGGGACATGTACCAATGCAAAAAAAAGTTTTAAAAACTGTGTTTTTTTGGGGAGCAGTGATTTTAATGATGCTTAAAGTGAAAAAATAAAAGGGAAATATTCCTTTAAATATCGTACCTGGGAGGTGTCTATAGTATGCCTGTAAAGTGTCACGTGTTTCCCGTGCTTAGAACAGTCCCTGCACAAAATGACATTTTTAAAGGAATAAAAGTCATTTAAAACTGCTTGCGGCTTTAATGTAATGTAATGTCGGGTCCCGGCCATATGGATGAAAATCAGTGAGACAAATGGCATGGGTACACCCCCAGTCCACTACCAGGCCCTTTGGGTTTTGTATGGATATTAAGGGGAACCCCGCACCCAAATTAAAAAAAGGAAAGGCGTGGGGCCCCCAGGCCCTATATACTCTGAACAGCAGTATACAGGCGGTGCAAACAAGACAGGGACTGTAGATTTGTTGTTAAGTAGAGTCTGGTACATTTTTAAAGTGTAGCTCCAGCCAAAAAATTTTTAAGCTTTTTGGAAAACATAGGGAAGGGTTATCACCCCTGTAACATTTGTTTTGCCATCTGTGCACCTCTTCAGAAGATTTCACCTCACTTTCTGTCCCCATGACAAATGTTTTTTGAAAATTTGGGGGTTTTAGTGAAACAAGGATTGGTGATAAAGCATCAGTGGAGAGGAGACATGTTTTTCCCATATTAACTCTTACAGGAGAGAATTTCCCTTCCTAGGGGTAGATTTAATCTCATTTCCTGTTGTCTCCTTCCGTTTGCAAGTAGGATTCATTTGTAAATTGGATGTTTGAAAGTAGGGGCCTGCTCTATATACTCTGCAGAAATTTGGGCCTTAGGTGTTGGTGTTGCCACAACAATGTAAGCCCTCACAGTTACTCTTGGTGGGCACAGGAACAGGCCCTGCTGTGAAATATTATATCAAGAATTGCAATTACATGCCATTGTTGAACAGTGGTAGAAAAATTGGGCCTTTGGTGGTGATGGTGGTAGTGGTGCTGGTGCCACAACACTGTAAGTCCTCACATTTACTCTTGGTGGTCGCAGGAATGGGCCCTGCTGTGAAATATTAGATCAAGAATTGTAATTAAATGTCCCTGTTGAACAGGGGCAGAAAAATTGGGCCTTAGACACTGGTGCCACAACACTGCAACCCCTCACAGATGCTATAGTTGGAGTGCAGGAATGAGCACTGCTGCAAAGTATTGCATCAAAAATTGTAATTACACGCCCCTGTTAAACAGGGGCTGAAAAATTGGGCTTTAGCCACTGGTGGCGGTGCCCAGAACCAAAAATGTTCTTACAAGCTATCAGCATGATCATTGAGGAAGAGGATAGTCACTCAGCATAACAGGATAGTCACTCAGCATTAGGGATGAGCTTCGAGTTCGAGCCGAACTCATGTTCGACTCAAACATCGGCTGTTCGCCAGTTCGCCGAACAGCGAACAATTTGGGGTGTGTGCGGCAAATTCGAATGCCGCGGAACACCCTTTAAAAGTCTATGGGAGAAATCGAAAGTGCTAATTTTAAAGGCTTATATTCATGGTATTGTCATAAAAAGTGTTTGGGGACCTGGGTCCTGCCCCAGGGACATGGATCAATGCAAAAAAAAGTTTTAAAAACGGCTGTTTTTTCGGGAGCAGTGATTTTAATAATGCTTAAAGTGAAACAATAAAAGTGTAATATCCCTTTAAATTTTGTACCTGGGGGGTGTCTATAGTATGCCTGTAAAGGGGCGCATGTTTCCTGTGTTTAGAACAGTCTGACAGCAAAATTACATTTTAAAAGGAAAAAAAGTCATTTAAAATTACTCACGGCTATTAATGAATTGCCGGTCCAACAATACACATAAAAGTTCATTGATAAAAAAACGGCATGGGAATTCCCCACAGGGGAACCCCGAACCAAAATTAAAAAAAAAAAATAGCGTGGGGTCCCCCTCAAAATCTATACCAGACTCTTCAGGTCTGGTATAAATTTTAAGGGGAACCCCAGAGAAAATTAAAAAAAAACGGCGTGGGGTCCCCCCAAAAATCCATACCAGACCCTTATCCGAGCATGCAACCTGGCAGGCCGCAGGAAAAGGGGGGGGACGAAAGAGCGCCCCCCCTCCTGAACTGTACCAGGCCACATGCCCTCAACATTGGGAGGGTGCTTTGGGGTAGCCCCCCAAAACACCTTGTCCCCATGTTGATGGAGACAAGGGCCTCATCCCCACAACCCTTGGCCGGTGGTTGTGCCGGTCTGCGGGTGGGGGGCTTATCGGAATCTGGAAGCCCCCTTTAACAAGGGGACCCCCAGATCCTGGCCCTCCCCCCTGTGTGAAATGGTAAGGGGGTATAAAAGTACCCCTACCATTTCAATAAAAAAGTGTCAAAAATGTTAAAAATGACAAGAGACAGTTTTTGACAATTCCTTTATTTAAATGCTTCTTCTTTCTTTCTTCTTTCTTCTATCTTCCTTCGGTTTCTTCCTTCATCTTCTTCTTCTGCTGGTTCTTCTGGTTCTTCCTCTGGTGTTCTCGTCCGACATCTTCCTCCGCAGCGTTGGCGTCTTCTTCCCTTCTTCTCCTCTTCTCCTCGGGCCGCTCGGCATCCATGATGGCATGGAGGGAGGCTCCCGCTGTGTGATGCTTCTCTCTTCATCTTCTTCATCTTCTTGTCTTCATCTTCTTGTCTTCATCTTCTTTTTGGGCTGCTCCGCATCCATGATGGCATGGAGGGAGGCTCCCGCTGTGTGACGCTTCTCCTCTTCTGATGCTTCTTAAATAATGGGGGGGCGGAGCCACCCGGTGACCCCGCCTCCCTCTGACGCATAGGGACTTGACTGGGACTTCCCTGTGGCATTCCCCGTGATGTCAAAAGGGGGCGGGGTTACGTAACGGTTGACCCCCCTCTGATGTCACGGGGAATGCCACAGGGAAGTCCCGTCAAGTCCCCGTGCATCAGAGGGGGTGGGGTCACCTGGTGGCCCCGCCCCCCAGTTATTTAAGAACCATCAGAAGAGGAGAAGCGTCACACAGTGGTAGCCTCCCTCCATGCCATCATGGATGCGGAGCGGCCCGTAAAGAAGATGAACAGAAGAAGATGAAGAGAGAAGCATCACACAGCGGGAGCCTCCCTCCATGCCATCATGGATGTGGAGTGGCCCAAGGAGAAGAAGGGAAAAAGAGATCCGACACCGCGAAGGAAGATGCCGGACGAGAACACCGGAGGAAGAACCAGAAGAACCAGAAGAAGAAGATGGAGGAAGAAACCGAAGGATGATAGAAGATAGAAGAAAGAAGATAGAAGAAAGAAGAAGCATTTAAATAAAGGAATTGTCAAAAACTGTCTCTTGTCATTTTTAACATTTTTGACAGTTTTTTTGTGAAATGGTAAGGGGTACCCCCTTACCATTTCACACAGGTGGGAGGGCCGGGATCTGGGGGTCCCCTTGTTAAAGGGGGCTTCCAGATTCCGATAAGCCCCCCGCCCGCAGACCCCCACAACCACCGGCCAAGAGTTGTGGGGATGAGGCCCTTGTCCTCATCAACATGGGGACAAGGTGTTTTGGGGGGCTACCCCAAAGCACCCACCCAATGTTGAGGGCATGTGGCCTGGTACGGTTCAGGAGGGGGGGCGCTCTCTCTTTCCCCCTTTTTTCCTGCGGCCTGCCAGGTTGCGTGCTCGGATAAAGGGTCTGGTATGGATTTTTAGGGGGACCCCACGCCTTTTTTTTTTTAATTTTGGCGTGGGGTTCCCCTTAAAAACCATACCAGACCTGAAGGGCCTGGTATGGAATTTAGGGGGACCCCGACGTCATTTTTTTTCAAATCTTGGTTCGGGGTTCCCCTGTGGGGAATTCCCATGCCGTTTTTATCAATGAACCTTTATGTGTATTGTAGGACCGCCAATTCATTAATAGCCGGGAGTAGTTTTAAATGACTTTTTTTCCTTTGAAATGTCATTTTGCTGTCAGACTGTTCTAAACACAGAAAACATGCGCCCCTTTACAGGCATACTATAGACACCCCCCAGGTACGAAATTTAAAGGGATATTACACTTTTATTGTTTCACTTCAAGCATTATTAAAATCACTGCTCCTGAAAAAACGGACGTTTTTAAAACTTTTTTTTTGCATTGATCCATGTCCCCTGGGGCAGGACCCAGGTCCCCAAACACTTTTTATGACAATAACTTGCATATAAGCCTTTAAAATTAGCACTTTTGATTATTGATGTTCGTGTACCATCATAGACTTTAACGGTGTTCGCGTGTTCGAACAAATTTTTTGCCTGTTCACAAGTTCTGGTGCGAACCGAACAGGGGGGTGTTCGGCTCATCCCTACTCAGCATTAACATAGGCAATCTTGAAGGGATCTGACATTTAAAAAAAAATTATTCAGTAACATCAGCATCAGGTGCTTGGTAGCTGGTGGTGATCCAAGACTGATTCATTTTTATGAAGGTCAGTCGATCGACCAAGTCAGTGGACAGGCGCACCCTGTGATCAGTTACAAAGCCTCCAGCAGCACTGAATGATGCTGGATGCAGGACAGGCCGGTAGCTCAATTGCATACTGTGCAAGCTCTGGTCAGTGATCCATCCTCAAGACCAAGTAACCCAGAGGATTTTCAGTGGGAAAGGTGTCCAAGTCTGATCTTGCCCCTAGGTATTCCTGCACCATGTAAAACAGACGCTGGCGATGGTTGCTGGAACTGATCATACCTTGGGCCTGCGGACCAAAAAATTGTCTGAACGCATCGGTCAGACGGCCACCTTCTCCAGTGCTCCTTCTTTGACTGACTGAAGCCTCAGCAACACGTTGTCCAGGAACAGGAGTTTGTAACCTCCCAGTCTCTGGGAATGCGTTGCACAGACCTTTCTGCAAGGCCTCCCGAAGATGTTTCATCCTCTGCTCCCTCTGCGATGGCAAGATAAGGTCTACAACCTTACCCTTGTAATGTGGATCAAGGAGGGTTGCCAGCCAGTAATGATCCCTCTCCTTGATACCATGAATATGAGGATCCTTCCGCAGGCTTTGCAGGATCAGGGAGGCCATACAGCGTAGGTTTGCTGAGGCATTCGGTCCAGAGTCCTCTGGGTCACTAAGGACGACATGATCCGCAGCCACCTCCTCCCAGCCACGTACAAGTCCATGGGTTTCTTGGGACTGTAAATGATCCTTTAAAGACTGCTGCTGATGCTGAGTGCTAGGCTCCACCTCCATGCTGACACAATCCTCCTCCTCTTCCTGTGTGATCGGCGGGCACGCAGAAACACTTTATGGATAAAGGGTCCCTTGAGAGGTAAGGAAGTCCTCCTCTTCCTGCCTCTGTTCTGCCTCAAGTTCCCTGTCCATTATTCCACGCAGCGTGTGCTCCAACAGGTGGACAAGAGGGACAGTGTCACTGATGCATGCACTGTCACTGCTCACCATCCTCGTGGCCTCCTCAAATGGTGACAGGACAGAGCATGCATCCCAGATCATGGCCCACTTGCGTGGGAAACAAAAAACAAGCTCCCCTGACTCTGTCATAGTCGCACAGGTACTCATTGATGGCCCTCTGCTGCATGTGCAGCCGCTGCAGTATGGCCAACGTTGCGTTCCACCTGGTGGGCATGTCACAGATTTGGCGGTTCTTGGGCAGGTTAAATTCCTTTTGGAGGTCAGCCAGCTGAGCATTGGCATTATAGGATTGGTGGAAATGCACACAGACTTTCCGGGCCTGCCTCAGGAGATCCTGTAAGCCCGGATGCCTGCCCAAGAACCACTGCACCACCAAGTTAAGGACATGAGAAAAACAGGGCACATGGATCAGTTGTCCCTGTTGGAGGGCAGAGAGGAGGTTGGTGCCATTGTCACAAACCACGATTCCTGGCTTAAGCTGGCGTGGCGTCAACCACCTCTGAGCCTGCCCCTGCAGAGCTGACAGAATCTCTGCCCCAGTGTGGCTCCTGTCCCCCAAGCACACCAGCTCAAGCACCGCATGGAATCTTTTTGCCTGCGTACTTGCGTAGCCCCTTTAACGCCTACGGAGCACCGCTCATTCCGAGGACAAAGCAAAGGTAGAGGCCATGGAGGAAGAAGAAGAGGAGGGGGTGGAGGAGAGAGGTGTGGCAGAACCACCACTAGTAGAATTTTGGAGGCGTGGTGGCGGAACTACCTCCAACACTACTGCACCCTGTCCTGCATCCTTCCCAGCTGCCAGAAGAGTCACCCAGTGCGCGGTGAAAGATAGGTAACGTCCCTGTCCATGCCTGCTGGACCATGAGTCAGCGGTAATATGCACCTTACCGCTGACCGCCCTGTCCAGCGAGGCCAAGACATTGCCTTCAACATGCCGGTACAGAGCCAGAATCTCCTTCCATGAGAAAAAGTGGTGTTTGGGAACCTGCCACTGAGGAACCGCACTTTCCACAAACTCACGGAAGGGGGCAGAGTCTACCAACTGAAAAGGCAGCAGTTGAAGTGCTAGCAATTTAGCCAAGCTAGCATTCAACCGCTGGGCATGTGGATGGCTGGGAGCGAACTTCTTTCGGCGGTGCAGCAGCTGGGGCAGGGAAATTTGCCTGGTACAATCTGATGTTGGTGTACCAATAGCAGATTGCCCGCAAGTGCTTGGCTGTGACACACCTAATTCTACACTTTCATTCCTCTCAGTGCAGGTTTCAGAGAGGACTGAAGGTATAGTGGGGTTAGAGATCCCAGCTGATGCGGAGCAAGAGAGGTCCGCTTTGTTCTTTGGTGTGGGTCTTTTAGGTACGCTTGCCAATGAACTGCATGGCAGGTCGACATATGTCTGGTCAAGCATGTGGTGCCCTAGCGGGTGATGTTTTAGCCACACGAGATACGCTTGAGACATATGTTGCAAATAGCAGCGGTGCGATCTGATGCACTCGTCTCAAAAAAGGCCCACACCAAAGAACTTTTGGAATAACGTGCAGAGACAGCAGCGCCCTGCACATGCGGAGCTCTGCGGTGTGATGCAGTCGGTGTGCTGCCCTTAAGCTGGCCCCTGGAGGGCATCCTGCCTCATTGGAGATGTGCCTCCTCCTCCTCTATCAGGCACCCACGTGGAGTCAGTGACCCCATCATTCCTTCCCTCCTCATCACTGAAGCAAACCTGGCAGTATGCTGCAGCTGGGGGAACATGACTGCCAGATTGCTATCCTTCTTGGGCACCCCCTCTCTCTGGGCTCACGTTACTGCCTTCTTCTAGCTGTATACCATCATCAGAGCCTTCAAAATGCTGGGCATCCTCCTGGAGCATGCACCCAACACTGTGGTCAAACAGTTCGGGGGACTCCTCAGGAGGACATGGTGGGGCTAGGGAAGGAGTGACTGATGCCATGTAGCCGAGGGAAGAGGCCGCGTTGACAGCTGCTTTGCCAGACAAAGTACCCTGAGCCTTGGTGATAGAGGATGAGGAGGATGAGGATGGCTTGGTCATCCACTCTACCAAGTCTTCCGCATGTTGCGGCTCAACATCGCTAGCTGCGAAAAAAAGGACAAGCGTGTCCCACGGCCACGTGCTGATGAGGATGCACCGTGTCCACGACTACCACTGTTGCCTCTAGACACAGAGCCTGCTTGCCTTCTTTTATTGGCTTATGACTGTCTGCCTCTCCTTGTTGGCCTTCCAGACATACTAATGGCCTGCAGTGAGATGTAGCTGCACAAAGCTGGGATGTATAAATATACTGATTATACTGCAGCTAGCAGAATCAACTGCCTGCCTGTGGTATTAATAGGATCAGAACACCAGCAATTGTCTTCAGGTAGCTTTAGGTGCACACTGTGCAGAGGACACAGTACGCTAACTGTAAATACTGCAGCTGCCTGCCTGTGGTTTTAATAGGATCAGAACACCAGCAATTGTCTTCACGTAGCTTTAGGTGCACACTGTGCAGAGGACACAGTACACTAACTGTAAATACTGCAGCTGCCTGCCTGTGGTATTAATAGGATCAGAACACTAGCAATTGTCTTCAGGTAGCTTTAGGTGCACACTGTGCAGAGGACACAGTACATTAACTGTAAATACTGCAGCTGCCTGCCTGTGGTATTAATAGGATCAGAACACCAGCAATTGTCTTCAGGTAGCTTTAGGTGCACACTGTGCAGAGGACACAGTACACTAACTGTAAATACTGCAGCTGCCTGTGGTATTAATAGGATCAGAACACCAGCAATTGTCTTCAGTTAGCTTTAGGTGCACACTGTGCAGAGGACTAGGGATGAGCTTCGTGTTCGAGTCGAACCCATGTTCGACTCGAACATCGGCTGTTCGATCGTTCGCCGAATTGCGAACGATATGGGCCGTTCGCGCCAAATTCGTGTGGCGCGTCACGGCCCATAATTCACTGCGGCATCGCAGTGCATTGCTTGCTGATGATTGGCCAAGCATGCACTATGACCCGCATACTTGGCCAATCACAGCGCCGCCTTAACAGAGAGCCATAATTGGCCAAAGCCAAGGAGGCTTTGGCCAATTATGGCTCAGGGGATTTAGTACACGCCCCACACTATATAAGGCCGCCTGCACGGCGGCCCTGTGCAGTGTGTTCCGGTGTGCTTAGAGAGAGAGAGAGACAGTGTCATTTCATTTGAGTTAGCTAGATTAGGCAGGACAGTCAGTCAGTTAGCTGCACTTAAAGTGTATTGTGTATATATATGCATCCCAGGTGTTGCATATATATATATGTACACTGTATTCAGTTTAGCTAGATCCATTCCTGTTATCTTCTAGACTATTTACATTTAGTGCAGTGCGTCCTGCTCACAGTGTTCAGCTAGATCTGTTCCTGTTATATTCCTACTGACAGGCAGGCTTGTCTTGTTACAGTATTTTAAAGAAAATTACTGGTGTTCTTTTGATCCTATTAGTACCACAGTCAGGCAGCTAGACTATTTACAGTTAGTGCAGTGCGTCCTGCCCACAGTGTTCTGCTAAACCTACAAGTAAGTGGGGTGCGTCCTGCTCACAGTGTTCAGCTAAACCTACAAGTTAGTGGGGTGCGTCCACCTCACAGTGTTCAGCTAAACCTACAAGCTAGTGGGGTGCGTCCTGCTCACAGTGTTCAGCTAGATCCGTTTCTGTTATCTTCTTACTGACAGGCAGGCTTGTCTTGTTACAGTAAATACAGCTACCTGAAGAAAATTGCTGGTGTTCTTTTTATCCTATTAGTACCACAGTCAGGCAACTAGACTATTTACAGTTAGTGCAGTGCGTCCTGCTCACAGTGTTCTGCTAAACCTACAAGTTAGTGGGGTGCGTCCTGCTCACAGTGTTCAGCTAAACCTACAAGTTAGTGGGGTGCATCCACCTCACAGTGTTCAGCTAAACCTACAAGCTAGTGGGGTGCGTCCTGCTCACAGTGTTCAGCTAGATCCGTTTCTGTTATCTTCTTACTGACAGGCAGGCTTGTCTTGTTACAGTAAATACAGCTACCTGAAGAAAATTGCTGGTGTTCTTTTGATCCTATTAGTACCACAGTCAGGCAGCTAGACTATTTACAGTTAGTGCAGTGCGTCCTGCTCACAGTGTTCTGCTAAACCTACAAGTTAGTGGGGTGCGTCCTGCTCACAGTGTTCAGCTAAACCTACAAGTTAGTGGGGTGCGTCCACCTCACAGTGTTCAGCTAAACCTACAAGCTAGTGGGGTGCGTCCTGCTCACAGTGTTCAGCTAGATCCGTTCCTGTTATCTTCTTACTGACAGGCAGGCTTGTCTTGTTACAGTATTTTAAAGAAAATTGCTGGTGTTCTTTTGATCCTATTAGTACCACAGTCAGGCAGCTAGACTATTTACAGTTAGTGCAGTGCGTCCTGCTCACAGTGTTCTGCTAAACCTACAAGTTAGTGGGGTGCGTCCTGCTCACAGTGTTCAGATAAACCTACAAGTTAGTGGGGTGCGTCCACCTCACAGTGTTCAGCTAAACCTACAAGCTAGTGGGGTGCGTCCTGCTCACAGTGTTCAGATAGATCTGTTTCTGTTATCTTCTTACTGACAGGCAGGCTTGTCTTGTTACAGTAAATACAGCTACCTGAAGAAAATTGCTGGTGTTCTTTTGATCCTATTAGTACCACAGTCAGGCAGCTAGACTATTTACAGTTAGTGCAGTGCGTCCTGCTCACAGTGTTCTGCTAAACCTACAAGTTAGTGGGGTGCGTCCACCTCACAGTGTTCAGCTAAAGCTACCTGTAGAAGGTTGGTGGTGTTCTCATACTACAGGCAGGCAGTTGATTTTGCTAGCTGCAGTATCAGTACATATATATATATATATATATATATATATATATATATCCCAGCTTAGTGCAGCTACAGGCCATTAGTATGTCTGGAAGGCCAAGAAGGAGAGGCAGACAGTCACAAGCCAATAAGAGATGGCAAGCAGGCTCTGTGTCTAGTGCTGGTCGTGGAGACGGTGCATCCTCATCAGCATGTGGCCATGGGACACGCTTGGCCTTTTTTTCGGCAGCTGGCCATGTTGAGCCGCAACATGCGGAAGACTTGGTCGAGTGGATGACCAAGCCGTCCTCATCCTCCTCATCCTCTCTCACCCATGCCCAGGGTACTTTGTCTGGCAAAGCAGCGGCCTCTTCCCTCGGCTCAATGTCATCAGTGACTCCTTCCCTAGCCCCACCATGTCCTCCTGAGGAGTCCCTCGAACTGTTTGACCACAGTGTTGGGTACATGCTCCAGGAGGATGCCCAGCGTTTGGAAGGCTCTGATGATGATACTGAGCTCGATGAAGGCAGTAACACGAGCACGGACAGAGGGGGTGCCCAAGAAGGACAGCAATCTGGCAGTCATGCTCCCCCTGCTGCAGCATACTGCCAGGTTTGCTCCAGTGATGAGGAGGGAGGGGATGATGAGGTCACTGACTCAACGTGGGTGCCTGATAGGAGAGAGGAGGAGGAGGAGGAGGAGGAGGCGGCACATCACCAACGAGGCAGGATGCCCTCCAGGGGCCAGCCTAAGGGCAGCACATTGACTGCATCACACCCCAAAGCTCCACATGTGCAGGGCGCTGCAGTCTCTGCGCGTTATTCAAAAAGTTCTGTGGTGTGGGCCTTTTTTGAGACGAGTGCATCAGATCGCACCGCTGCTATTTGCAACATATGTCTCAAGCGTATCTCGCGTGGCCAAAACATCTCCCGCTTGGGTACCACATGCTTGACCAGACATATGTTGACCTGCCATGCAGTTCGTTGGCAAGCGTATCTAAAAGACCCAAACCAAAGAACAAAGAGGACCTCTGCTTGCTCCTCATCAGCTGAGATTTCCAACCCCACTAGACCTTCAGTCCTCTCTGAGACCTGCACTGAGAGGAATGAAGGTGTAGAATTAGGTGTGTCACAGCCACGTACTTGTGGGCAATCTGATTTTGGTACACCGACGTCAGATTGTACCAGGCAAATTTCCCTGCCCCAGCTGCTGCACCGCCGAAAGAAGTTTGCTCCCAGCCATCCACATGCCCAACGGTTGAATGCTAGCTTGGCAAAATTGCTAGCACTTCAACTGCTGCCTTTTCAGTTGGTAGACTCTGCCCCCTTCCGTGAGTTTGTGGAATGTGCGGTTCCTCAGTGGCAGGTACCCAAACGCCACTTTTTCTCACGGAAGGCGATTCCGGCTCTCTACTAGCATGTGGAAGGCAATGTCCATGCCTCGCTGGACAGGGCGGTCAGCGGTAAGGTGCATATTACCGCTGACTCATGGTCCAGCAGGCATGGACAGGGACGTTACCTAAGTTTCACGGCGCATTGGGTGACTCTGCTGGCAGCTGGGAAGGATGCAGGACAAGGTGCAGTAGTGTTGGAGGTTGTTCCGCCACCACGTCTCCAAAATGCTAATGATTGTGACACACCTCTCTCCTCCACCCCCTCCTCTTCTTCTTCCTCCATGGCCTCTTCCTCGGAACCAGCGGTGCTCCGTAGTCGTTCAAGGGGCTACGCAAGTACGCAGGCCAAAAGATGCCATGCGGTGCTTGAGCTGGTGTGCTTGGGGGACAGGAGCCACACTGGGGCAGAGGTTCTGTCAGCTCTGCAGGGGCAGGTTCAGAGGTGGTTGACGCCACGCCAACTTAAGGCAGGAATGGTGGTTTGCGACAATGGCACCAACCTCCTCTCTGCCCTCCGACAGGGACAAATGACCCATGTGCCCTGTTTGGCTCACGTCCTTAACTTGGTGGTGCAGCGGTTCTTGGGCAGGTACCCGGGCTTACAGGATGTCCTGAGGCAGGCCAGGAAAGTCTGTGTGCATTTCCGCCGGTCATATAATGCCAGTGCTCGGCTGACGGACCTCCAAAAGGAGTTTAACCTGCCCAAGAACCGCCTAATCTGTGACATGCCCACCAGGTGGAACTCAACGTTGGCCATGCTGCAGCGGCTGCACACGCAGCAGAGGGCCATCAATGAGTACCTGTGCGACTATGGCACCAGGACAGGGTCAGGGGAGCTTGGTTTTTTTTCCCCACGCAGTGGGCCATGATCAGGGATGCATGCACTGTCCTGTCACCATTTGAGGAGGCCACGAGGATGGTGAGCAGTGACAGTGCATGCATCAGTGACACTGTCCCCCTTGTCCACCTGTTGGAGCACACGCTGCGTGGAATAATGGACAGGGCACTTGAGGCAGAACAGAGGCAGGAAGAGGAGGACTTCCTTAGCTCTCAAGGCCCCCTTTATCCAGACAGTGTTCCTGCGTGCCCGCCGATCACACAGGAATAGAACGAGGAGGAAGAGGAGGAGGAGGAGGAGGAAGATTGTGTCAGTATGGAGGTGGAGCCTGGCACTCAGCATCAGCAGCAGTCTTTAAGGGATCAGTCCCAAGAAACACATGGACTTGTACGTGGCTGGGAGGAGGTGGCTGCGGACCATGTCGTCCTTAGTGACCCAGAGGACTCCGGACCGAATGCCTCAGCAAACCTACGCTGCATGGCCTCCCTGATCCTGCAAAGCCTGCGTAAGGATCCTCGTATTCGTGGTATCAAGGAGAAGGACCAATACTGGCTGGCAACCCTCCTTGATCCACGTTACAAGGGTAAGGTTGCGGACCTTATCTTGCCATCGCAGAGGGAGCAGAGGATGAAACATCTTCGGGAGGCCTTGCAGAAAGGTCTGTGCAACGCGTTCCCAGAGACTGGGAGGTTACAAACTCCTGTTTCTGGACAACGTGTTGCTGAGGCTTCGGTCAGTCAAAGAAGGAGCGGTGGAGAAGGTGGCCGTCTGACCGATGCGTTCAGACAATTTTTTGGTCCGCAGCCCCAAGGTATGATCGGTTCCAGCAACCATCGCCAGCGTCTGTTTTACATGGTGCAGGAATACCTAGGGGCAAGATCAGACTTGGACACCTTTCCCACCGAAAATCCTCTGGGTTACTGGGTCTTGAGGATGGATCACTGGCCAGAGCTTGCACAGTATGCAATTGAGCTACTGGCCTGTCCTGCATCCAGCGTTCTTTCGGAACGCACATTCAGTGCTGCTGGAGGCGTGGTAACTGATCATAGGGTGCGTCTGTCCACTGACTCGGTCGATCGACTGACCTTCATAAAAATGAATGAGTCTTGGATCACCACCAGCTACCAAGCACCTGATGCTGATGTAACCGAATAATTTTTTTTGAAATCTCAGATCCCTTCAAAGACTGCCTATGCTGATGCTGAGTGACTATCCCTGAGTAATTATCCTCTTCCTCCTCAATCATCACGCTGATAGCTTGTAAGAACATTTTTGGTTCTGGGTGCCACCACCAGTGCCTAAGGCACAATTTTTCAGCCCCTGTTTAACAGGGGCGTGTAATTATGATTTTTGATGTAATACTTTGCAGCAGGGCTCGTTCCTGCATTCCAACTAGAGTGTCTGTGAGGGGTTGCAGTGTTGTGGCACCAGCACCAGTGCCTAAGGCCTAATTTTTCAGCCCTTGTTTAACAGGGGCGTGTAATTACAATTTTTGATGCAATACTTTGCAGCAGGGCTCGTTCCTGCATTCCAACTATAGTGTCTGTGAGGGGTTGCAGTGTTGTGGCACCAGCACCAGTGCCTAAGGCCTAATTTTTCAGCTCCTGTTCAACAGGGGCATGTAATTACAATTCTTGATCTAATATTTCACAGCAGAGCCCTGTGAGGGCTTACAGTGTTGTGGCCACAGCAACACCTAAGGCCCAAATTTCTGCTGAGTATATAGGGCAGGACCCTACTTTCAAACAACTAACTTACAAACGACTCCTACTTGCAAACGGAAGGAGACAACAGGAAGTGAGAATAAATCTACCCCTAGGAAGGGAAATTCTCTCCTGTAAGAGTTAATATGGGAAAAACATTTCTCCTTTCCACTGATGCTTTCCAATCCATTGGGACAAAAAGTGAGGTGAAATCTTCTGAAGAGGAGGAAAGACAGCAAAACAAATGTCACAGGGGTGATAACCCTTCCCTATGTTTTCCAAAAAGCTTAAAAAAGATTTTTTGGCTGGAGCTAAACACGTTAAAAATGTACCCGTTCAAAATTACAAAGAGATTCTACTTAACAACAAACCTACAGCCTGTATACTGCTGTTCAGAGTATATAGGGCCTGGTGGCCCCACACCTTTCCTTATTTTAATTTGGGTGCGGGGTTCCCCTTAATATCCATACAAGACCCAAAGGGCCTGGTAATGGACTGGGGGGTACCCATGCCGTTTGTCTCACTGATTTTAATCCATATTGCCAGGACCCGACATTACATTAAACCCGCAAGCAGTTTTAAATGAGATTTTTTCCTTTAAAAATGACATTTGGTGCAGGGACTGTTCTAAACATGGGAAACACGCGTCACTTTACAGGCATACTATAGACACCCCTCAGGTACGATATTTAAAGGAATATTTCACTTTTTTTTTTTTTACTTTAAGCATCATTAAAATCACTGCTCCCGAAAAAACGGCCGTTTTTAAAAGTTTTTTTTGCATTGATACATGTCCCCTGGGGTAGGACCCCGGTCCCCAAACCCTTTTTAGGACAATACCATGCAAATTAGCCTTTAAAATGAGCACTTTTGATTTCGAACGTTCGAGTCCCATAGACGTCAATGGGGTTCTAACGTTCGTGCGAACTTTCGGTCCGTTCGCAGGTTCTGGTGCGAACCGAACCGGGGGGTGTTCGGCTCATCCCTACAGAGGACACAGTAAACTAACTGTAAATACTGCTGCTGCCTGCCTGTGGTATTACTAGGATCAGAAGAACACCAGCAATTGTCTTCAGGTAGCTTTAGGTGCACACTGTGCAAAGGACACAGTACACTAACTGTGAATACTGTAAAAACACCTGCCTGCCTGTCAGTATATTAGGAAGAGAATAATAGGAACAGATCTAGCTAAACTGAATACAGTGTGTATATATATATATATACACACACACACAACACCTAGGATGCATATATATATATATATATATATATATATATATATATATATATACTGTATATATATATATACACAATAATATATATACACAATACACTGTAAGTGCAGCCAACTGACTCGCCTGCCTACTCTACCTACTCTAACAGGTACGGACCATAACGTTCGCAATTCGACAAACATCCAAACAGGCACATCCCTACTGCTCACCTCTGTGTAAAAGATAAAAAGGCCAATGTCTCCTCACATCCAAACCAAGCTAATCCACTCCTTATCCTTTAATTAAATGAAATAATGGATCTCATCCTCTTTGATCCATATGGGAAATAGAAGCAGCAGGCTGGTGTCTCACCAAAAACAATGGCTCCCATCCTTATCTCACGTATTTTGTGGATAATTTGATGCCCACAACTCTCATTGGATCATATAAAAAGCAAAAAAGGCAAACATACTGTGTTACGCATAGGTATATTTATTATAACACCCCCTATACAGAAACACTTACTAGAGCAAAGATGTAACACACATATAGTACAATACAGCTCACCACCTCACCAGGGTGAGACTCAGATGCATCTCACTACGCTTCAATCCCCCCTACATGCGAATCGCCAAGTGATAGGCTATCTCAGTAGGGCCGGGTAGTGGCAGCATCATGTTGTGGGGATGCTTTTCTTCAGCAGGGACTGGGAAGCTGGTCAGAGTTGATGGGATGATGGATGGAGCCAAATACAGGGTAATCTTAGAAGAAAACCTGTTAGAGTCTGCAAAAGACATGAGACTATGGCAGAGGTTCACCTTCCAGCAGGACAACCACCCTAAACATTCAGCCAAAGCTGCAATAGAATGGTTTAGATCAAGGGATATTCATGTGTTAGAATAGCCCAGTCAACATCCAGACCTAAATCCAATTGAGAATCTGTGACAAGACTTGAAAATTGCTGTTCACAGACACTCTCCATCCAATCTGGCTTGAGCTATTTGCAAAGAAGAATGGGCAAAAACGTCTAGATGTGCAAAGCTAGTAGAGACATACCCAAAAAGACTTGCAGCTGTAATTGCAGTGAAAGGTGGTTCTACAAAGTATTGACTCAGGGGGGCTGAATACAAATGCATGCCACATTTTTCACATATTTAATTGTAAAAATGTTTGAAAACAATTTATAATTTTCCTTCCACTTTACAATTATGTGCCACTTTGTGTTGGTCTATCACATAAAATCCCAATAAAAAAAAAATATACACACACACACACAGTATCTCACAAAAGTGAGTACACCCTTCACATTTTGTAAATATTTTATTCCATCTTTTCATGTGACAACACTGAAGAAATTGCACTTTGCTACAATGTGAAGTAGTGAGTGTACAGCTGCCTGCCTATGGTAACAGAGTAAATTCGCTGTCCCCTCAAAATAACTCAACACACAGCCAATAATGTTTAAACCGCTGGCAACAAAAGTGAGTACACCCCTAAGTGAAAATGTCCAAATTGGGCCCAATTAGCCATTTTCCCTCCCCGGTGTCATGTAACTCATTAGTGTTACAAGGCCTCAGGTGTGAATAGGGAGCAGGTGTGTTAAATTTGGTGTTATCGCTCTCACTCTCTCATACTGGTTACTGGAAGTTCTATATGGCACCTCATGGCAATGAACTCTGAGGATCTGAAAAAAAGAATTGTTGCTCTACATAAAGATGGCCTAGGCTATAAGAAGATTGCCAAGACCCTGAAACTGAGCTGCAGCACAGTGGCCAAGACCATACAGTGGTTTTACAGGACAGGTTCCACTCAGAACAGGCCTCACCATGGTCGACCAAAGAAGTTGCGTGCGTGTGCTCAGCGTCATAGCCAGAGGTTGTCTTTGGGAAATAGACATATACGTGCTGCCAGCATTGCTGCAGAGGGGTGAGGGTCAGCCTGTCAGTGCTAAGACTATATGCTGCACACTGCATCAAATTGGTCTGCATGGCTGTCGTTCCAGAAGGAAGCCTCTTCTAAAGATGATGCACAAGAAAGTCTGCAAAGAGTTTGCTGAAGACAAGCAGACTAAGGACATGGATTACTGGAACCATGTCCTGTGGTCTGATGAGACCAAGATAAACTTATTTGGTTCAGATTGGTGTCAAGCGTGTATGGCAGAAACCAGGTGAGGAGTACAAAGACAAGTGTGTTTTGCCTACAGTCAAGCATGGTGGTGGGAGTGTCATGGTCTGGGGCTGCATGAGTGCTGCTGGCACTGGGGAGCTACAGGTAATTGAGGGAACCATGAATCCCAACATGTACTGAAGCAGAGCATGATCCCCTCCCTTTGGAGACTGGGCCACAGGGCAGTATTCCAACATGATAACGACCCCAAACACACCTCCAAGATGGCCACTGCCTTGCTAAAGAAGCTGATGGTAAAGATGATGGACTGGCCAAGCATGTCGCCAGACCAAAACCCTATTGAGCATCTGTGGACCATCCTCAAATGGAAGGTGGAGGAGCGCAAGGTCTCTAACATCCACCAGCTCTGTGATGTTGTCATGGAGGAGTGGAAGAGGACTCCAGTGGCAACCTGTGAAGCTCTGGTGAACTCCATGCCCAAGAGGGTTAAGGCAGTGCTGGAAAATGATGGTGGCCACACAAATAATATACACTTTGGGCTCAATTTGGACATTTTCACTTAGGGGTGTACTCACTTTTGTTGCCAGCGGTTTAGACATTAATGGCTTTGTGTTGAGTTGTTTTGAGGGGACAGTAAATTTACACTGTTATACAAGCTGTACACTCACTACTTTACATTGTAGCAAAGTGTCATTTCTACAGTGTTGTCACATGAAAAGACATAATAAAATATTTACAAAAATGTGAAGGGTGTACTCACTTTTGTGAGATACTGTGTATATATATATATATATATATATATATATATATATATACACACACACACACATATACATACACACACATATACACACACATATACACACACACACACTTATATATAATATATATTATATAATATGTAAATTATTATTGACAAGGGATTCTGCCATGAATAATATATTACAGTCAGGTCTGAAAATCTGCAAAATAGCGTTTTAGGTGTTTACATTTTTTTTTATTACTTTAAATTCAACCTCTAATAGTATATAAGTCTCTTCTGTTTGTTTCAGAGTAGATTAGATATTTTATTCTCTAATCGTATAGCTGGTTATTTATATTTACCAATGCATATAGATATGCAAGAATAAATTGTCTTTTTGTTAAACTTTACATATTAGCTAAATTATACACTAACATTTTTTTTTTTAGGTCTTTATTCGATTAATCAAAACGATAATGATAATAATCTTTAGTTGCAGCCAGGGGCATTGCTAGGGGGTGGCTATTGGGGCTATAGCCCCGAATCTGGGGCCCATAGCCCTGAGTCTCTTGCCGCAGGGCCCCTGCTTAACCAGCGGGTCATGACCGCAGCTGCTGTGGCGGGCGGGCTGGCTGCATGAGACAGGCGGAGGAGACGAGAGAAGTGAGTGGGCAGACAAGCAGAGATGACATCTCTCTCCGCCCGCTACACATCAGCGCTCTTCACAGTCGAGCCTCTTCAATGTGGGAGCAAGGTGTGGCGGGGAGCAGGGATGTGACATCATCTCTCACTGCCCTCCACACATCAGCGCTCTTCCGCCCTCACATCACAGTGGAGTGGAGGTCACGTGCTTCCTGTCATCAGTGGAGCTCCACTTTGCAGCCAGACCCCTATGCTTCAATGTAGGAGGTGTGGCGGGGAGCAGCGGGGTGACATCATTTCTCACTGCCACTAAATGGACCAGTGCTGCCAGCAATGCAGCGTCAATGCACATTTGGTGGCACTGGCTGGCATGGCAAGTGACAATCCACATCAGTTGGCAAGTGACAACCCATATCTGGTGGCCGGTGACGTAGCAAGTGACAACCCACATCTGGTGGCCGGTGATGTGACAAGTGACGTTCTGTAAATGGTGGCAGGAGATGTGGCAAGTGACAACCTACAAATGGTGGCAGGAGATGTGGCAACCTGCAAATGGTGGTAGGTGACGTGGCAATCTGCAAATGGTGGCAGGTGATGTGGAAAGTGACAATCCACATCTGCTGCTAGGTGAAAGTGGCAAGTGACAATCCACATCTGGGGGCAGGTGACGGTGGCAAGTAACATGCTACATCTGGTGACATATTTTTGGTAAAAAAATCCTAATAAGCATATATTGATTGGCTTGCGCAAAAGTTATAGTGTCTACAAATGATGGTATAGATACTGGAATTTTTTTTTTTGTTAATACTAGTAATGGCAGCGGTCAGCGACTTATAGTGGGACTGCGATATTGCTGCAGACAATCTAAACTAACTGACACCTTGTGGGAACCAGTGACACTAATACAGTGCTACAGTAAGTGCTAAAAATATGCACTGTCACAATACTAATGGCAATGACTGGGAAGGGGTTAAATATCTATGGCTATCAAAGGGTTAAATGTGTACCTAACCAGTATTTATGTGTGTAATCAGAGCTGCTTTCACTCTGGGATGTGCTGGTTTTGTTCCCTGAATTGCAGGGAAACAAAACCACTGCATCCCTGCTGACAGGACAGAGCTCTGTCCTGTTTTCCTCCTCACTAATCAGCGGGTGCTGGCAGTAATCTATTGGCTGGCACCTGCTGATCGGATTGTGTTGTGACTAATTACAGCACAGTTGGCGCTCCAGTAGCGTGCACGTGTGTCCCCTACCTGGTAGTACAGAGTCACGTATATAAATGTGATTCTGCACAGGGGGCCCGCACTGTAGCAGCTAAGCTACAGTGCGCAGGTGGGAAGTGGTTACAGTGGTATACAATGGTTTTTAGCCATAATGAACATGAAAAGTCTTTATGGTAACAAAAATTAGGTCTTCTGTCTGTATATCAACATGTACATCACATGGTGAGGTTGAAAAAAAAGACACAAGTCCAACCTGTGTGTGTGTTTTCATTTATTTATTTATTGATTGGTTTAATCACCTTGAGGCAATTCAGTTTGCATTTGTAGCGCTATACAAATCATTCAGTGATTTATATTTTTTCAGTTTTTTATATTAATATTACATTGTATATCCCTGTATGTTGTGGTCATTTTTTTTTTTTTTTAAATCAAAAAGGTGTTTATTGAACAAATTTCCATACATAGCTTTCATTGTACATACTTCATGCAACAACATACCATTATTTACTATTACATTCCAATCATCATTTATCACCAAAAAAATCCTGAAATATTTCAATGCTTTATTACTTTATGGTCACTAACCATCAATAAAACCTCATGGGCCCCCCCCGAGACATTGCAATAGTCTGGACATTACCAGCTCCCTAGGACTCAGTCCAGGGGTGTCTAACCATGGTGCCCAGATCCTTTCGAATCTATTGGAGCTGCCTCTGTGTTGGTAAATGTGTTTTTCCATAATTAAGGTGTTGCCCATATGAGTAATCCATGATTTCACTGATGGTGGCGAGGTCGATTTCCAGCCAAGCAGTATAAGTTTGCGTGCCTGAAACAGTGCCCTAGTGAGTGCTATTCTAGTCATCTCTTCCGGGACAATATCCTCTAGGACTCCTAGGATGCAGTGAATTGGGTCAAGGGGAATGGTGGTCTGGAACACTCGGTTAAGTGTTTCCATAACCTCACTCCAATACCTATGGAGTTTTGGACATCTCCACAGTAGGTGAATGAGGTCCCCCTGATGCCGCTCACATCTGCTACAAAAAAGGATCAGTCCTCCTGCCCATATTGTATAGTTTAAGTGGGGTGTAATGCACTCTAAGTATTATATACAGTTGGGATACCTTTTGGGCCACGTTGAGAGAGCATATATTAACAGATTGTAAAATTTCTTCCCATTGATCTCCCGTAATTGGGCCTACGTCTTGCTCCCATAGGGACGGTGCCCTGGGCGGGTGTGTTTTCAAAAGTTGCATCAGTAGCATTTGATAACAGTATGAAATAAAACCTTTAGTTTCTGTGCTGGACTGTATCAGATGAAAGATAGGGGTGGTGGACAATGTCCAGGGAGCAGCACTTCCTTGTGTGTCCACCGCGTGTTTGAGTTGGATATATGAATAATACATGGTATTTGGCAGGTTGTATTTATTTTGTAGCTCTGAGAACGTCAGCAGCTTGCCATTGCTAAATATGTGGGATAAAAGGATAATACCAAATGATCGCCATCTGGGACCCTGTTGCAGCTTTGCTAGCTCTACATATGAAAGATTCCCCCATATTGGGCTGTATTCTGTGAAGCCTGTTACCTCCTGCAGCTGCCTTCCCTTGTTCCAGACTTTCTGTATTAAAGTAAGAGTGGGCGTTAGTTTATTGGATTTGTGAAACAATTGGGCCTCAAGGCCTAGCGGGATTGTTTCCGCTCCTGTCCCAATCAGCATTAACTGCGCCGATGAGCTAGGAGGGTCCCGGTTCATGGAGCCCACCAACTGCTGCAACTGAGCTGCTATGTAGTACAGCCAAGGGTTGGGTACTGCCAGCCCTCCGCTGTCCTTAGGGTTTTGTAGCTGTTCCAGCTTAATTCTTGGTGTGCCTGAATTCCACAACAATTTGCGGAAGAGAGTGTTAACCACCCTAAAAATCTTTAAGTGTATTACTATTGGGGAGTTGTGTAAAAAGTAAAGTAATTGCGGCATTAAAATCATTTTTATTAAATTTGCTTTGCCCGCTAGTGACAGTTTGAGCCTGTTCCATGTGTTGATTTTGTCTCTAAATCTGGATAGCAAGGGGTGTATGTTTAGGGGGCAGTATTCCGCTATTTTAGGTGAAATTTGTATGCCTAGGTATTTAAATGATGACGTTACCGGAACCGAGCAGGAGTCCGGTAGATTCACCTCACCCCCCTCGTCTAGCAGCATCAGAGCTGACTTAGACCAATTAATTGTCAGGCCAGAAAAATAACCGAACCCAGTGATGATTCTTGTCACCTCCGCTAAGGACGCTGTGGTATCCCCCAGGAAAAGCATCATGTCGTCAGCATACAGCATAATCTTTTCGTGGAGGTTCCCATATTTAAAGCCCGTAATCTGCTGACTAGCTCTTACCGCAGCCGCCAACGGCTCGATGGCGATGGCAAAGAGCAGGGGAGACAGGGGGCATCCCTGCCTTGTGCCCCTGCCCAGAGCAAACGCATGTGACATCCTACCTGACATCCTGATAGTCGCCTTTGGGGAAGCATATAACAGTTTGACCCATGCTATAAAGCGACTTCCAAACCCAAGCTTTGATAGTACCGCCCATAGGTATCTCCAACCTACACTGTCAAACGCCTTATTGGCATCCAGGGAGAGCAGAGCCCTGCTTCCTTCATTATCTGGCTGCAGCTGCATATTTAAAAATAGGCGTCTGAGGTTGGTGGCAGTGGACTTTTGCGGCATAAATCCAGCCTGGTCGGGGTGTATTATGGAGTCAATGAACCGGTTGACCCTAAGCGCCAGGGCCTTAGCCAGGATTTTAACATCACTTTGCAGTAGCGAAATAGGCCTGTATGAGCCCGGGTCAACCGGATCCTTACCAGGTTTCAACAATAAAATTATATTGGCTCTAGTCATGGAGGTCGGCAAGCTGCCTTTTTTAAGGGAGTCATTAAACACTTCTAGTAGCTGCGGCATTATCCACTCACCATATTGGGTGAAAACCTCCATGGGGATACCGTCCTCCCCAGGAGCCTTGCATGTAGGGAAGGAACATGCCGCATGTTGTAGCTCTTCCAACGTCAGGGGTGCTTCCAGTGATTGCCTAGCCTCTTCAGATAGAGAGGGCAGATCAATTCCTGAAAGGTATGCCTCTAGCTCACTATCTGTGTAGTCATCTCTCGCTCCATAAAGATCCTTGTAGAAGGATGCTAGCTCTGATAGAACCTGATCCAGGCCATTAACTACCTTTCCACTGGTCGTGCGAATCGCCCCGACCGCTGGAGACAGCTGCTGGGACCTGGCTATTTTTGCCAATAGGCGTCCCGTTTTTTCCGCTTCTTCATAAAATGCCTGTTTGCTAAAGAACCTTTTACGTTCTGCGGCGGAGGATCTCAAGCGGTCCAGTGAATCCTGGGCCGAAATCCACGCCTCCCTCGCAGACTCTGTAGGGTCAGTAACATAGGCAAGCTCCAACTGGCGCACCTGATCTCCAACCTGTTCCAGTAGTGCCGAGGAATTTCTCTTGACCATGGCTATTTCAGCAATAAATATTCCCCTGAGGTATGCCTTAAAGGCTTCCCAGGTTTGAATTGTATCTGGTAAGTGTTTATGGGAGTTGAAAAATAATTCTATTTGATTAGAAATTCGATCTGGGGAGTTAAATAGTTTCAGCCAGAAGGCGTTGAGTTTCCATGGCGCCTTGGGTAGTGAGGTATGAGGTTGGGCACTCAGCCATACAGCCACAGGTGAATGGTCAGATACTCCCCGAGGGAAGTATTCTATCTTAGAGATGTATTCTAGCAAATTAGGAGTGCCTATACTAAGGTCTATACGGGACAGGGATCCGTGAGTTTTGGAGAAGCATGAAAACTGCTTTATATTAGGGTTACGAGTGCGCCAAAAATCTGTCCAGCCCAGTTCCGTAACTAGGCGGCTGAGTGCCGTGCCCCTCCCACCCCCAGGAGAATGGACTGGGGGGTGCCTATCCAATTTTGGGTCAAGGTAGCAGTTAAGGTCTCCCATGATTAACAGTGAGACATCAGGTTTGCCCGCCAGGTACATCAGCAAAAGCTGTAGTACCTCCCGTGAAAACGGGGGTGGGATATATATAAAGGCTATAATCAGTGTTAAGGTATACACTTTACAGTAAATGAAAACATATCTGCCAGCACTATCCACTAGCGAGTCCAGTTCCTGGTATGCCAGAGCTTTGTGTATCAATACACTCACCCCACGAGAGTAGGCGGTGTGAGTGGAGTGATAGGATTTGCCCACCCAGGCATACTGCAGGCAGCCCACATTATCCCCCAGGAGATGTGTCTCCTGAAGGGCAATAATAGCCGGATGGAATTTGCGCAAACCAGAGGAGATCATGACCCTTTTTAAAGGGTCATTCACTCCGCGCACATTCCATGATACTATGGGCGTGGATACCATTGCACATATTCAAAAATACATTTAAAGGAGATTCTTCTGGAAGTCAGAGCTGATCTGGATATATGGTTACCCATGAGCATTAGAATGTGTTGCATCAAAAAACATTTTTTCAATAAAAGGTTGTCCCAATGGAAGCTAGGTGTTCTGGAAGGGTGGATATTCTCGCGCAACTGCGAGGCAAAACAGTGAAAAAAAACAAAACAAAAGTAGGAACAGACTGTGTTGAGGGCCCTGGGTCCCGCTACGCTGTGGCGCATACCTCCAGAACCGTCCCGAAACTGCGGGCTACGTGGTCTGTCCTGATTGTGGATGCCAACAGAGCAATGAAACATTGGCCATGTATCCCATGGCTTCAAGCATCTTCTACTTGTTCTGCATGGTGATGTCCCCTGTGAGGGTCTGTGCTTCAAGTGGAAATAACTGGATGAAAAAAATATAACAATATTTCCAGTGGTAGTCACTCGCTGCGTAAGCAATTGGTAAAGTTCCTCTTCTGATTGAAAAACATAAACAGGAAAATGGACGCCCTGCTTTCTCTCGCATTTCTTCTGTCCTCTCTGGTTTATCCGGCTCTTTCTTCACGACCCTGGTGGCGTATATCTTGCTCATTCTGGTCTAACCATGATGTTGCATCTTGCGCATTTTCAAAAAAGTGGTTCTGTCCGTTTGCCGTTACTCTCAACCTAGCCGGGAACATCATTGCGTAGGATAGCTGCAGCCTTTGTAGCCTCTTTTTCACTTCCATAAATTTTGACCTCCTGCGTTGTACCTCGGCGGAGAAATCTGGGTAAAAGGAGACTTTAGTGCCATTGTGTTTAATGCTGCCTTTTTCCCTGGCCAGTCTCAGTATCACCTCACGGTCCTTGTAATTCAGGAGCCTGGCCAGCATTGATCTTGGGGGGTTCCCAGGGGGAAGAGGGCGTGGGGGTACTCTATGGGCCCTTTCCACTGTGTAGATGGGAGAGAAAGCTTCTTTGCCAAAGACTTCCTGCAGCCATTCCTCAATGAAAGTAGTGGGGTCACGTCCTTCCACTTTTTCAGGGAGTCCCACTATGTGCACATTATTGCGTCGCAGACGGTTCTCGATTTCGTCAGTTTTGTTAAGGGCTTGAAAGGCGTTTTGTGTGGCCATCCTGACATCTCTGTGAAGGGGGGGCAACTGGTCCTCCACGTAACTTACCCGGCCCTCCACTGCTGTGGTTCTTTCCCTGATTTTTTGCAGATCTTGGCGCATAAGGGATACTGTTTCTTTCAGGCCCCCAAATTTCTCCTTCAAATCATCAACTGAGGCAGTGCATTTATGCACAGCATGCAGGATTTCACTCAAAGAAGGCTGTACACTGTCTTCTGAGGGGGAGTCAGATGGATCAGACATGAGATCCTGCTGCAGATCTAATGGCACTGTGTCATCTAGCATGCTTGTATCTTCCCTGTTAGGCTGGGGGGAGTCAGGCAGAGGGGAATTAGAATGTCCGGCCAGCTTTTGAGTATAATAAAGCATGTCCCTGGGTTGTTCCTTGCCTTTAGGGAGTTTGCTGGACTTACCCCCCTGTTCGGATTTCTTTTCCAGGCCGCGCTGTGCTTTAGGAGGCTGAGACCGGCCGGCGCCATCTTGGTCAGCTTGGGACTCCCAGGCCTCGGTCTCCATTCGGTTCCCCCGGGTCATCATCAGCTCCAATCGATCACCTGTTAGCACCGGGTGTCTCCAGGAGGTACCGGGTGGCTCTTTGGGGCAAAAACGGGCGGTTTCGGTGGTGAGGAAAGGATATTAGGCAGGATTCTCAGCGGGAGCTCCGTGCAGCAGGTCTGCTCACATGCCTCGTCAGGCCACGCCCCCATGTTGTGGTCATTTAGGTGCCCATCTAATAGTTTTTTGAAATAATCGATGATCCCTGCTGAAACCACTGCTTGTGGAAGAAAATTCCACATTCCTACCACTCTTATGCCTTGTATACATGGTCGGACATTGATCGGACATTCCGACAACAAAAACCATGGATTTTTTCCGACGGATGTTGGCTCAATCTTGTTTTGCATACACACAATCACACAAAGTTGTCGGAAAATCCGATCGTTCTGAACGCGGTGACGTAAATTATGTACGTCGGGACTATAAACGGGGCAGTAGCCAATAGCTTTCATCTCTTAATTTATTCTGAGCATGCGTGGCACTTTGTGCGTCGGATTTGTGTACACACGATCGGAATTTCCGACAACGGATTTTGTTGTCGGAAAATTTTATAGCAAGCTCTCAAACTTTGTGTGTCGGAAATTCCTATGGAAAATGTGTGATGGAGCCTACACACGGTCGGAATTTCCGACAACAAGGTCCTATCACACATTTTCCATCGGAAAATCCTATCATGTATACAGGGCATTACAGTAAAGAACCCTCTATGCAGTTTAAGGTTAAACCGCTTCTCTTTTAATTTTAGTGAATGGCCACGTGTCTTTTTAAATTCTCTTGCGCAGAAAAGTTTTATCCCTATTGTGGGGTCACCAGTATGGTATTTGTACACTGAAATCATATCCCCTCTCAAGCATTTCTTCTCCAGAGAGAATAAGTTCAATGCTTGCAGTCTTTCCCCATAGCTGAGATTCTCCAGTCCCTTTATTAGCTTTGTTGCCCTTCTCTGGACCCTCTCCAGTTCCAGCACATCCCTCCTGGGGACTGGTGACCATAACTGGATGGCATACTCTAGGTGCTGCCGGACCAGAGTCTTGTAGAGTGGGAGAATTATTTTATCAACATGTACATTTGTTGCAGATCCTAAAAACTTGGTTTTCTTGGACCTACTGTTATCCTAGAATGAGTCTAGTAACATTATCTCAAAAACCCACTTTAAAGTCCGGCTGGCAACTCTTATTTGCATAATGACTTGCTAAGCTGAAACATAACATACTACACAGTCAATGTAATAGGTATAGGTAACTGAATACAAAAACTGATGACATGGTAGCCCATAATATAGTGTGGAAAAGCCTAAAGACTTCTCCACAAAATGTATCACCAATTACAATAATCAACATTGGTTGATTAAAAATACCCTGAGAGGGGGCATGTCCGGACGTTGAGGGGAAAGGACGTGTGGCTGAGGAGCTCCACCGACCCTTCTATAATCCATTGCCATCTCGCTCAATAACCGACTGGGAGAGCCTCCTAACCTTCCCCAGCAGCCACTGGACATTCCCTGCACCAGTTCTTGGCCGTTTGAGCTTCTGTTAGGCTACGGCGGGCTCCACATCACAGAGACCCGCCGTCATCTTGTGGCCTGTGAGATCTCCTCCGTTCCAGGCTCGAGTGCCGCGATCGGCAGAGCGGAGGAAGGCCGACCCATCCACATCTGTGGGGATTGTCCCCGGGTGGAGGCTGAGCTGTGTGGAGACCCGAAGGGCTGCCGGGGGGCTTGCGGCGGCGAGCTCCGAACACCCGCGGCCCACCACCATCTTGCGGCCTGTGCTGCCTCCAGCATCCCCGGGCTCAAGTACTGTGACCCGCGGGAAGGGGGACATCTAATTCAACTATATCCACAGCGGAGGTCAAAGGGGGATAGCTGGACTGTACAAACTCCCGAGAAAGCGCCAGATCAATATAAGGAGATTTCCTTGCACCCACAGCACTCCGCAATCTTGCAGCCTACTATATAAGGTGCATCCTCCACATTCAGGTACCGTGTGCTTTGGAGATACTGTGCTGCTTTTCTTGTACCTCCATCCTTGCTAGAACTGGGCCCCGAAGCAAGCCCTGAACATGCACAGACAGCTCAGACACCCAGATTCCTGGCCGGCCCCTGTTCCCAGTATTCAGGTTGCCTTGCTCCCCCTGCACACATCACAATAGGAAGATCAGACTGTTAATTACCTATTAAACCACTAGCGTAAACTGATCTCTGACCTGCCTCTGGCCCCAGCAGGTGGGTTACGATTGCAGCCTCTACATCTCCTCCCCTAGCCTGATCTACACATCTCAAGAATTCCAAAGCTCCTTAAACTACTTATCTACTATTGGGTCCCCCTTGTTGGGCTGCTTAAAACTACATCTCTTGCGAGCCTCCACGAATCCCCCCCCGGGATCTTTACGGCGCGGTTGCTATTGCAGGGGACACATGGAGGGTACCTGATGACAGAGGTTATGTAATCCTTACGCCCTGATCCCTGCCACCATCCATTGCTTCTACACGGTAGATAACTACTGCATCACTCACAGAAGACTCCGCAATTGAACACTAACTTATCTGTGCATCCCATGGTGAAATACGGGCCGAAGCAATCTGCTCAATCTCACACACTGGAGCTGTGGCCTTCACAAACACTGGATTGTTTCCTGAGTAGGCCTGAATCTCCAGCCCAGACTATGCCCAGCTCCGCGTCAGCACTCGCAGACACCCGTGGTGAGGTAAGGGACACTCTTCAGACCTTCATACCCACCCCATCCACAGAAATGCCAGCTCTCGTTACAGTAGACATACTGGACAACAAGCTACAAGCCCTTTTACAGGATTTGACCAGTAATGTCTCCAGGGAGATGGGGAAGCTAGCGCATGAACTGAGGGGGGAGATTGCTCATATTGGTGAGCGCACTGATGTTCTAGAAACTAAATTCGATGACTTGACACAGTACATACATGTCTTGGAAGAAGACAATGCTGGTTTAAAACAATCGATTTCCCAGCTCTAGTCCCAACAAGAGGACTTGGAGAATAGGGAACGCCGCCAAAATCTGCGTATTAGTGGTGTCCCTGAAGCCATAGGAGACGGAGAGATCCGACCATATCTATTAAACCTCTTTAACACCTTGGCTCCTCTGATACCGGACTTTGACTGGAGACTAGATAAAGCACATAGGTCACTGGCACCTAAAACCCCAGCAGGAGCAAACCCCAGGGACATTATAGTACGCTTTCATTATTATGATAGCAAGGTAACTTTGATCGCGGCCACCCGCAATAGATCTCGGCTGGAATTTAAAGGGGCTAAAATACAAATTTTTAGCGACTTGTCTCCTATAACCCTTGCTAAAGGTCGCAGCCTTCGTCCAGTGACCACGCACTTGCAAAACCATCACCTTCCATACCGATGGGGATTCCCCTTCTGCCTGTCTGCCTCGAAGGATGGTGTCCAATATTCCATGAGGGATCTTCAGGAGAGTGAGGCATTCATATGCAATCTTGGTCTTCCACCACTGCCAGATGAAGACCCCATACCACTCCCGACAACACCTAAGCCCGCATCCATCCCAGGCCAGATTTGGACCCCTGCTCACCAGAAATCACAGAAGACCTACTCTACACCCCAGTGCCACCCTTTCCCACCTTGAAAGATTTCCTTTCTGCAGTTTGTTCAATTTGGCTTTGGCCCTTACCTTACTGAGTTTCCCCTACTTTGGGGAGTTTATACCCATGTACATGGGATGCCTTTTCTGTGAACTATAGTTCAATTATTCTACCGAGTTTTTCATATTATGTCAGCAGATGGCGGGGATCACTCCAGAGAAGTTGGAGCTCCTCATGTGCCTCCTTTTGATCCATGGTCATGGCTGTGGACTCCTGGGTGGTTTTTACCCTCCAGGCTATACTTCAATTTTTTTTTGTTTTTTTAGGTCTTTTTTTGACCTATTTTTCACCTTTTACTTGTTCTACTTAGGTCATTGTCAATCCTCACTACTGTTAAGTTCTATTCCATATCTTACCTACATAAGATACACCATGGACTTTTTTGCTAATTTTGTATGTCTATGTTTTTGTGGATGATACTTTTCTTTTATGGTCACCATAGCTTAACCCTGCTTCACAGTGATGGCTTTATGAGTCCTTACTTATAATGTGAAAGGTGTGAACTCTGTTCATAAACACTGGTTAACCTTGAAGGAGTTCAAATCTTCAAATGCGGACATAATCTTAGTCCAGGAGACACATTTCCGCTCAGGGGGATCCTTTAAATTCGCTGCAAAACATTTTCCTATTTCGTTTATAGCTTCTGACTCCTCTGGCAAAGCAGGGGTTGCAAAGCAGGGGTTGTCGTATTGATTAGAAAATCTTGCCCTTTATGAGTTAAGTCCTCAGTTATGGACCCTCAGGGCAGGTATTGTTTCCTGGACTGCGATTATCTCTCATGCTCTATCACCTTGATCAGTGTTTATGTTCCCAATTCAGGTCAACTACATTTTCTCACTGATGTATTTAGGAAACTCGGCAAATATGCCCAGCCTTTTATGATTGTTGGGGGAGATTTCAATATGACCATGTCCCCTAGAAGAGACATTATTCTCATCCACCCCTTCGGCTAAAGTAGAACGTCAATCTACCTCTTTCTGCACACACATCAGATCACATAACTTACTAGATATCTGGAGAATCAAACATCCCACACACAAACAATTTTCCTTTTTTTCCCCTCCACATAAGATGTATTCCAGATTGGATTATTTATTTGTCACGGCCCCTTTACTGACATCGTCTGTAGACTCGGAATTAAACCCTATAACTTGGTCAGATCATGCTTCTGTCCAGCTTGATCTCATACTCACCTCATCTACACCTAGAACCTGCCATTGGAGACTTAATGACTCTCTCCTTCGAAACCCTTTCATTGAAACTCAATTATCCCAGAATTTAACTGAATTTTTCCAACTAAATGACAGCTCTGTGGCAGACGTGTTTACTTTATGGGAGGCCCATAAAGCATACTTTAGAGGCCTGTGTATCTCAGCTTGCTCTCGCTTAAATAAGGATTCTGCAGCTCAGAGATCTGATATTCTCTCCCAGCTACGAAAAGCAGAAGGTTTGCTTCTTGCTTCTCCCACGGTGGCACGTCTGCACACAGTCACCTCTTTACGCGAACGGTTAAAATCTATTGATATGAATAAATGCTTTAAATCCTTACTGGGCTAAACAGAAATTCTACGAATTCCCTAACAAACCTCATAGGATGCTAGTGAATAAGCTTAAACCGCGTCTGTTTCACTCTTATCCTGAATTTCTTATCCAAGCTGATGGAACCCCAACCCACTGTCCTCAAACAATGTCTTAAGTCTTTGGGACATTTTACGATAAGCTATATAATTGCCTAAACACAGACCCCAAACACCTATTCTCCCAAGAGGAATTTAACTTCTGTAACCCTTTGAAATTGCCCAAATTGTCGTCATCTCAAGTAGCTACCCTTAATGCTGCTATAACACCGGAAGAACTAGCTGCAGTTGTCAAGGAGCTGCCTTTGTATAAATCCCCAGGACCAGATGGCTTACCCTATATCTATTACAAAACCTTTCTCCCAATACTAAGCCCATATTTAATAGATCTTTTTGCTTCTCTACAAAAAGGCGATATCCCTCATTCTCAGTTTTTACATGCCCATATTACAGTCCTCCCGAAACCTGGCAAACCCCCATTGCTACCAGATAACTACAGGCCCATAGCCTTACTTAATTCGGATTATAAAATTTTCACAAAAATCTTAGCTAATAGGCTTTCTCCTATAATACCTAGCCTTATCCATAATGATCAGGTAGGCTTTGTCACAGGCAGACATGCAGGCGACAACACTAGATGCACCATTGATCTGATAGATTTACTTGACAAAACTTCCCGCTCTGCTTTTATCTTGAGCTTAGATGCTCAGAAAGCGTTTGATAGGCTCGGCTGGCCATATATGTTTGCCATACTTAAGCGCTTTGGGTTCACGGGCTCCTTTATATCAGTTCTTCGGACCTTATATTCTCATCCCACATCCCAAGTTCAATTGGCGTCTTTTATGTCCCCATCCTTTTCGCATAGTAATGGCACTAGACAAGGATGCCCCCTATCCCCCTTATTGTTCATATTATGCCTTGAACCCCTAGCTGAAGCCATTCGAATACATCCAGATATAAGTCTATCTGCGACAGAGAGAGTACAAACTGTCTCTTTTCGCAGACGATATCTTGCTTACTTTAACAAAACCTCATATTTCTCTTCCCAACCTCCATGCTTTATTAGATACATTCAGTAAACTTTCTGGTTATAAAGTTAATAAGGCCAAGAGGGAAGCTCTTCCTATACATATTCCCCCTACACTTCTTAACACGTTACAAAATAACTTCCCTTACCATTGGTGCTCTACTTCCCTTAAATATTTAGGTATACACCTGACAGCATCTTATTCCAATCTATATCAAGCTAACTTCCCCTCCCTAATTTCGGAAACACATGGCTTACTCCGTAAATGGACGGAATGTCCTCTGTCTCTTCTGGGTAGGATAAATGTCCTCAAGATGGCTATACTCCCGAAGTTCTTTTTGAAACATTGCCAATTGCACTCCCCATGTTACAACTTTGAAATATTCAATGGGCCTACATTAAATTTATTTGGGGTAATAAAGCACACAGGATTGCTGGCACAGTGGTATTTGCTCCTCGTTCTCAAGGGGGGATGGGAGCACCCGATATTAGTAAATACTATTATGCTTCCCATCTCACAGCGATCATCTCTTGGTCATCGCGCTTTGCGACAAGCAGATGGTCGGAATTGGAACTGAGTGTTACTAGCCCCGTACATCCTTGTTCAATGCTATGGGCTAACTTAACTACTTCTTTATCTCAGCTCAGACATATTTGCTTAGGACCAATGTTGTTTACTCTCTCCATCTGGAAAAAATGTAACAAGGGGTTCTCTCTCTCTTCTCCATGCCCACCTCTCTTGAATGTTATTTTCAACCCAGATATTCCGGATAGTCTTTCCTATAATAATATGTATCCATGGTCCCAAGCAGGCATTTTTCAGCTCCGTCACCTAGAATATCCTGTAACTCGCAAATTACTTTCTTTCAAAGATCTCCAAACCAAATTTGATATACCTAAAAAGCTCCTTTTCTCTTATTTTCAATTTAAACATTACTTCCATTCTATATCGCCTGCCTTGACCCTAGAAAAACCCAATGCTTTTGAAGCTTTATGTCCCCTTGGTGTGCAAACCCAGTGGAACTAGCACCACAATATATCCAAAGCTGGGGTTCCTATATTGTGGTGATAGTTCCACTGGGTTTGCACACCAAATTTGGGGTGCCTAGCACTAAGTGCCCCGAGATATGGGGCCCCAAAGTCGGTCAACTGTGTCTATCTGCAGCAATGTCATTTAGGGACCCTTTAGGTCCAGAGATCCCAAATTTTGGCTGCAGCTAGCGGGCATCTAGAAACCCTTAACTACCGAGTTTGAAGTTCGGGGGACCTATGGCTGCAAATGGGCACAGTGAGGCATGCAAATGGGCACAGTGAGGCTGCAAATGGGCATTGTTGACCCTCTTTTCCACTTACAGTAGCTGCGCATTTCTCACACTAGGGAAATACTCGAGTCAATAAGTTTTCCCAGATTTTTGTGGTTATTTTTCGACTAATACTCGAGTATATACGGTATACTGTTTACCTAATCATTTACCTGTATCATTTTACAATTGAAAGCAGTGTATAAGTAAATCAATATCGATGATTTCACATGAACCAAGTGGTAGAAGACAATTACAAAAAGCAAATAGGCAAGGTTAAATAAAAATTCCACTCTGTTATAATAATGCAAAATTCTTACTATGCTACAGTAGCATTTAAAGTGTAAGTAAACACCCCCCGCCATCGTTTTCAGCAAAGGTAGTTGCCATGTTTGGCTCTGTTTAATCTACAACTGCCATGATGCTGCACATGTGATCAGTTAGGACACCAGCCATTGGATGGTTTGATAGTTTGGTTAGAGCACAACCAATGGGAGTTTTACATTTCCGGCACGTGCCGGAAATGAAACTGTTTTATGGATGGTTTACTTCCGCTTTGAGTCAAAGTCTGGAAACAGTAAGGGACGGTAAAGAAAGTGGCAAAGGGGACAACATGGCAGAGATGGTGGAATTTAGAGCCCTAAATGTTAAGGCAGTATAAATGTAATATTTTTTTATAAAATATTTTTAAATATATTAAAAAAAAAAAAAATGATGTTAGGTGATATAATTTTCGACAGTCTGTCTGGCAGCTATATCTGCCAATCATAAACTCTTCAACAGTTCTCCAAGTAATCTTCAGTGAATGTTAATGTCCACTTAATAGATTGCTTGTTACTGCGCTAGGTTAAACAGCAGTCTGGCAATGGCCTAATCTTCAACAACACATCACCTTGTAAATATGCTGATTTTGATATGTGCAAATCTTTTTCTGCATTCTTAAAATCACGGGTCTTGTGTTCTTTTCACATGAATGTTAGCTGATCTGAATGTTTACACAATTTTTTTATTTTTTTTTAATCAAAAGGTGTTTATTGCACATAAGTAAAAGGATACATGCAAAACAGAAGTATATACAGACAGGCCATAGAAATGGCTGTGACATTTGTACAAATACAGGGAATACTTATACATGCTTATTCATACCATAACCGATATAAATGCATAGTACAACTTCCATCTTGCTTTTCTGCATTAGTTTCAAAAAAGAATAAAAAAGAAAACAACAAAATAAACAAAAAGAAAAAACCTAAATATAAACCAGTTCAACCTGACAATGCCATAATACAGTTTTTCGTGGTACATATTCCAGCACCCATTAACACTTTACTGCTAAGATCACTAGTCTATTACATCATTCCCTAGGGTATGTCAATCAGAACATACATTTCACGTTGTAAACTCCTCGCCTTTGGACTATCAACATTGTAGCAGCCTATGAAGGACCAGTTGTGGAGTAGCTACTTCTGGGGCACCCAGCCAACACTGCCATATTTTCTCGAACTTCTGTGGTGATTTCCTATGGGAATATGTATTTTTTCCCGTATAAGAATATCATTAACCGCCTGGATCCACTGTTTGCTCGTCGGAATCCAGGCAGACAGCCAATATCTCTCTACCAGCTTCCTTGCCAAATAGAGTAATCTAATAAGAGCAATGTATGTATGAGAGGAATACAAGTCCTCATCTAGAACTCCAAGCAAGCACACCAGTGAATCCACGGGCAGCTGAACCTGAAAGACAGAATTGATTATTGTGACCACTTTGTTCCAATATCTCACAAGTTTGGGACACTTCCACAACATCTCCTGAATGAACCTGACACTTAGGGCATATGGGGGTGTCTCTACTTCTCCAATGGTGTAAATGTACCGGAGTCCTATATACTCTATGCAATATAAACAACTGTGACAGTCTTTGTGCCGCAGACACTGACACCAGGGGTCCAGCATTCAATATTTGTTCCCATTGTGCCCCATCAATGGGACCAATATCCCTCTCCCATTTCTCTCTGCAGGGCAGAATATCAGGTGCCTGTATATGGGCCAGCATTGACATATAAGTTTTAGAGATGACACCTTTTTTTCAGTTTCATTAAATACAGACTCCAAAAAGGTTGAGTCTACCAGATGCAGGGATGAGCAATTGCTCTGAGATCGGATTGCATGGCTCAATCTAATATACTGATAATGAAAATCGCCTAGTAGTGGGAACTCCTCCCTCAGTTTTGCATAGGATTTCAAGCCCATCTCATCAAAAATTTGGGACAAATATTTAACCCCTGCCGCTTCCCACTGTGTGTGACCACTGAGTTTAGACAGCTCGGTGTAGAACCTGTTCTGCCAAATTGGTGTGCTTGGTAGGAAGCCATTTATTCCCAATCTCCGTTTGATACTACTCCAAAGTTTTTTAAGGAGACAGACTGTTAGGCATAATGAAGAAACCATGGGGAAACCCATCTCCATTTGAGATAATGCAGAGTATGACATAGTAGGGCTTATGAGTAGGGATTTAGAGGGATCTAAAGCATTAGGTTGATTCCATCCTGTAAAGTGTTGTATCTGTGCAGCATAAAAATATGTCTGGGCATGGGGAACAGCCATTGCTCCTTGATCTTTAGGGTACTGTAAGGTGGTAAGTTTTATCCTGGCTACCTTATTTTTCCAGATTAGAGATCTAATTTGAGAGTCAATACATTTATTAACAGTTATGGGGTCCAGATTGTCTTAGTCCAGTTAGCTCTTCCAGTGACTGACAGTGGCAATTTACACCATGCAACACACTTATTTATAAAATTTCTGTAGTAGGGGTTTTAGATTAAGGGCTATATAGTCCGTAGGGTCTTTTGTCACTACAATTCTACCACCTGTATCTGGGCCACACTGTCTGGTAACGCTGAGGGGAGATCATCCAGCAGGAGGAGCACTGATTTCTGGCAATAATGGTGAAACCAGAAAACTCTCCAAACAGCTTGATGAGTCGCATAGCAGTGACTAGGGAACCATCCGTATCCCCCAAATATAGTAAGGCATCGTCAGCATATAACAAAAGTTTATCTTCCCTATGGTTCCGTCTAAAACCCACAATATCCGGTGAGTCTCTGATCCTAGCCGCCCAAGGTTCCAACGCAAGGGCAAAAAGCGGCAGTGATAGTGGACACCCCTGCCTAATGCCTAGTTTCCCAGAACAATGGAAAAGCCTCCAATAACATATCTTTTGTTCTAATTCTCTCTGATGGTGCTGGATATAAGAGTTTAATCCAGGTTATAAACCCCTCTCCTAGGCCAAATTCAGCCAACACTGCCCACAGATAGTTCCACTCCACGCTGTTAAATGCTTTGTCAGCATCGAGGGAAAGAATCCCTCTATTTCCTGAGTTCTCTATTGGGAGCTGAAGATTCAGGAAAAGCCTCCTAATATTTAGTGCCATGGATCATGCTGGGATAAATTCCGACTGGTCTACATGGACCAGTCTAGAAATAACCGTAGCCAGTCTAGTTGCCAATACTCATGCCAAAATCTTGATATCTGTATTTAGCAACGATATGGGTCTGTAGGAGTCTGGCTGCAGAGGGTCCTTACCCGGCTTAGGAAGCACCACCACCACAGCCTCCCCCATGGAATCCGGAAGGCGACCAGTCCTAAAAGAGTTGTTCAATACCTCTAACAGACCTGTTAGTGGGATCTTACCATACTGTTTGTACGTTTGTCGGCAGTCCGTCAGTGCCAGGGGCCTTATTATTCACCATTTGTGACACAGCCAGTGAGAGTTCCTCAAGTTTAAGTGGAGCATTCAGCATTTCAACCTCCTGTAATGTAGCCTTTGGTATATTGCATTGGTCTAAAAAGTGGGAGAGAGCCTCCTCTGTGGGGTTCACCTTTGAGGTATACACATCTCTAAAGAACTCCGTAAACACCAATGCAATTTGGGTCTGCTCTCTGACTGTGTCTCCAAGTGGGGTCTGAATGGCTTCTATATGCGTAGTGCTCTGTTGTGCTTTAGCGATTACTGCCGAGAGGTGACCAGTATTTTTCCCCTCATTGAAGTAATTTTGTTTAATAAAGAATCTCTTATTCTCAGCTGCATTTAACGAGACCTGTTGATACAGGGCTTGAGCCTCCAACCATCTATGCTCTGTGTTGTCAGTGGGATCCTGTACATAACGTGCCTCTGCTTCACTAGCTTCTTGCATGACAGTGTTTTCCCAATCCTTAGTTTTAGTTTTGATTTTAGAGATCTGTCTAATGATAAGTCCCCGCATATGAGCCTTCAAGGCATCCCACACTACTGTGGGCTTGGCAGTACTCTTGTTAATGTGGAAAAACTCAGTGATCGCTTGAGGGATGGGATTAGGTGTTGGGAATAGAGCAAACAAGAAAGGGTTAACCTTCCAGAGTTTGTTCTGCTTCTTCTGGGAGAAATGAATTCCTACGATAAGGGGTGAGTGAGTGGTCTGATATATTCCTAGGGGCATAGATTACAGAAGCTACTCTGTCCTGTGCCACAACGTTTCCCAGGCACATATCAATACGTGACAAACAGCGATATGGAGCTGAATAACATGAAAAGCTATGTACCCCTGGATTTCTTTCCCTCCATACATCCGTAGCCCCAAATCACAGATCAGTTTGGCAAAGGGAGTTAGACCACTTAGGCCTGTTCCCCCTCTGGAGTGAGATGAGAATCTATCCAGTTTCGTGTCGAGCACATTGTTAAAATCTCCCATTACCCATAAAGGAATGCTAGAGTGTGGGGCCATAAACGGGGCCAATTTGGTCAAGCTGTCAGAAGTGAATGGTGGAGGGATATATAAATTAGCAATAATGCAGGGAATACCTGCCACCTTACAAAGTAAAAAAATATACCATCCTTGGTCATCAATCAGGGATTGCAGTAATGTAAAAGGCACCATGTTAGCTGTTAAGATGCTAACTCCCCTAGAATAGGTAGTGTGAGTGGAGTGAAACTGGGTTTGATAACTGCCACATTTAAGGGGTGTCAGCGTATCAAATTGCAAATGAGTTTCTTGCAGGCATACCACTGCATACTTTTTCAGAGTAGTAAATAAGGCCACTCGTTTCACTCCATCCCCCAGTCCTCTCACATTCTATGAAAGAATATTAAGTGCAGTAACCATAGGACATGTATATAACATCGATGAGCACATTATAGCATACTGTCAGCTGTTTTACCATGGCAGCAATACACCAAGCAATAAACCGAAAATTACTCCCAGGACCCCAATATCTAAAGGCTATTATAGCAGCCGGTGTTAACCAGTCTAACACACTTGCACATACCACACATAGACTTCTCTTAATAAGGCAGTTGTCAGGTAAACAAATATACGGCAGAATAGTTCGCTCCCTGCAACAGGCAGGGGTTAGAAAAAACTGAAAGCAATTTAACCACTTCCCGCCCAGCCCATAGCAGATGATGGCCGGGCAGTGGTTCAGTTATCCTGACTGGGCGTCATATGACGTCCAGCAGGATAACATGATGCCGCGCGCCTGCGGTGCATGCATCGCGGCGATCGGTGGAGCAGTGTGTCAGTCTGACACACCGCTCCAACGATCTTGGTAAAGAGCCTCTTGTGGAGGCTCTTTACCACGTGATCAGCCGTGTCCAATCACGGCTGATCACAGTATCAATAGGAAGAGCCGTTGATTGGCTTTTCCTCACTCGCGTCTAACAGACGCGAGTAGAGGAGAGACGATCGGTGGCTCTCCTGACAGGGGGGTCTGCGCTGATTGTTTATCAGCGCAACCCCCCTCAGATGACCACACTGGACCACCAGGGATCGCCACTAGGACCACCAGGGAAGGGGGCAACATGTGGATGGCTAGGTATGTGCCCAATGTGCCCAGTCAGTGCCCAATCTGTGCCAATCTGTGCCAATCTGTGCCAATCAGTGCCCACAAATGGGTACTGATTGGTACCATTATATTGCAGTGATGCCCAGCAATACCACCCTTAGGGGCATCAGTGCCACCAGTGTCATCAGTGCCACCCATCAGTGACCATCGGTGCCACCTGTCAGTGCCCATCCGTGCCCACCTATCAGTGCCCATCAGTGCCCATCCATGCCACCTATCAGTGCCACCCATAAGTACCCATCAGTGCCACCCATAAGTACCCATCAATGCCACCTATGAGTGCCCATCAGTGCCCATCGGTGCCACCTATGGGTGCCCATCAGTGCCGCATACCAGTGCCACCTATCAGTGCCCATCAGTACCACCTATCAGTGCCCATCAGTGACCCTTTTCAGTGCCCATCATCAGTGCCTGTCAGTGCCACCTCATCAGTGCCACCTCATCGGTGCCCATCAGTGCTGCCGTATCAGTGCTCATCAGTGCAGCCATATCAGTGCAAATCATTGAAGAAGAAAATGTACTTATGTACAAAAATTTTTAACAGAAACAAAAGAAAAACTTTTTTTTTTTCAAAATTTTCGGTCTTTTTTTATTTGTTGCGCAAAAAATAAAAACCGCAGAGGTGATCAAATACAACCAAAAGAAAGCTCTATTTGTGGGAACAAAATGATAAAAAAATTGTTTGAGTACAGTGTAGCATGACCGCGCAAATGTCATTCAAATTGCGACAGCGCTGAAAGCTGAAAATTGGCCTGGGTGGGAAGGTGTCTAAGTGCCTGGTATTGAAGTGGTTAAACAAGAAAAAAAAAAGAAAAAAATACTTGAAAAAAGATTGATGGTCTTGTGTCGCAAAAAAACCCCTGCCTCTCAAAACCATTGTAGAGGCATAGGTCAACAGGAATGCCTCCTTGTAGGACAAAAGGAGAACAGGGGGGGCCCCAACTTCTTGGTTCAGTCTACAAGACGAAGGAACTTGCATTTTTGTGCTCCTCATCAGGACGCTGCATGGCGTTGTCTTCTAGAGTCTCATTAGGCCACCTTTACAAAAGTATCAGCAATCTGTAAGCATGTAGGTGGCTCAATTAAAGCCCCTGTCTAAGGATCGATGGTCAGCCGGAAGAAGGACATCAACATCTAGACCGCAGGAGAGGGTGCTCTTTGCAAAGAATGTTCCACTCTGTCTAGCCAGGCAGAGGCAGTAGCAGGATTTTCAAAAAAGTGAGTCTCATCATTAGCAGCCACCCGAAGTTTAGCTGGGTAAAGCATGGCATATGTAATAGCGTATTTTCTGAGGCGTTTTTTAACCTCAGTGAATTTAGCCCATCAGCGCTGCACAGCCGCAGAAAAATCCGGGTAAAAGAATATTCTGGCATTATCGATTTTCATGAGGTCACCCTTGGTTCTGGCATGGTGCAGTATGGTATCTCTGTCCTTAAAGTTGAGCAGTTTGAAGAGGAACGGACGCGGGGGTTTACCAGGTTTACCAGGTTTTGCTGGGACTCTGTGAGCCCTCTCCACTGAAAACATTTTGGAGAATGATTGTTCCCCAAAGGTGGTAGTCAGCCACTGTTCTATGAAAGCCACGGGGTTCTTCCCTTCTGTTCTTTCTGGAATCCCCACTGCTCTCACGTTGTTTCGCCTGAGTCTATTTTCCATGTCCTCTAAGAGAGCAGTGTGGCCAAAGGAGTGAGATTGCAGGTGATGCACTTCCCTCAGCAATGGTGCCACTTCATCCTCCACATTGTTCAGCCTCCCCTCCAATGCAGTGGTGCCGTCACACAGCTTCTGCATGTTATGCCTGACTAAATTAATCTCCAGTTTAACCCCTTTAATTTCAATGGTCAGGGCTGTAATTGCTGTATTGCAAGAAGTGACTGCAGACAGAATATCCCTCAGCGTGGGTTCAGTGGAAGGCTCTGCAGGGCTAGCTGTGCTCATGGCTGCAGGGAGGGGGGCTTGTGTACTCACTGTGTCCCACACTGTTGTGTCTGCATGATCCTCCTGCCAGGCCACCCCTGAGACCTCCATATCCTCCTCCTCCAGATCCAAAGGTAGGGAGTCATTCTTGGGAGGATTGTCCCTGGCTCCTGGCTTGGTGAAAAGCCTGATAGCTGCTTCCTTCGCTGAACGCATGGAGTGGGCGCCATCTTGCCCCACATGCCCTGCCACAGATAAGAAGTCTTTTCCCCGCCGGGACATCTCTGTTCAAACTCTCCAGGCTGCGGTGTGTAAAGCGGGCTGTCGGGGTTTCGTACAACCGTCTTTGAATCGGTCTCAGGAGTTTAGTATCAGGATAATTAGCAGGATGTTCGGCGGAGCTAGAGCTCTGTGCGTCCTACTCCATTAGCTGCAGGCCACGCCCCTATGTTCACACAATTTGTTGTGTAAACTTCCTGAAATCCCTTAGTAAATCAGCCTTAGTATACAATAGATACATTATTTTGAGCATTTGAGCACTGATTGTTACTGGATTGACTGAACTTTGGTCTTCTGTTATTTTATATGTGTATATTGTTTTTAATATATTTTTTTACTCTCATTGTATAATAGTGCTGCACGTTGCATATAGATATACAATAGATACGCCTTTGGCAGCAATTGTTCCCATGAATCTTTATAGAAAGGTCACTACTAGAGGCGGACTGACAACTCATGGGGCCCCCAAGCAATAGAAGATCATGTATTCCACAGGTGTACAGATGACCACCTCTTGGCAGCTATCTTTATAACACAACATTAATGCGGAAGGCCAACGTGGAGGGGCACTGAGCTCGGCAACATGCAGAGTGGCAGGCAACTTTAACCTGGCAACCCAATAAAGGTACCATGGGCAGTGACACCTGAACATCATAGGCTCCTGGGTAAATTAATGCACTGGGGCTCCTACCAGGGAGATGGTGACCTGCAGCCTGCATAGCATGCCATGGCGCACAGTGGGTGGGGCTAAATTATGCCACATATTGGGGTGTGGCTTTTTAATCTGCCTAGAAATTTTAGTCTAAAATTGTTACACTTTTTTTTCCATTTTAAATTATTTTTTATTTTAATTTTAAATTAATTTTCGTGTGTGAGGAAAAGACTACTGATAACCAGCAAGTCTGTTTACATGTGATTAGCTGTGATTTGACACAGCTGATCACATGGTAAAAGGACGCTGTGATTGGCTCTTTACCTCGATCTGTGACAAGCTGTGTCTGAAGGACACATCGATCACAGAGCGAGTCTGTTAAGCTCCCCAGGGGGCTTGCCGGAGGCGTGTTCTGGAAGGACGTCCATGGACGCCCTCCCAGAATGAGAAAGAAAGTTGGCAATAAAATTTTATTTGCCAGAAATTTAAACTGTGTCATTTATTTCTCTGCAAATGTAATTTTTACTGTAGCACATCCTGTGGATTTTAAAGTTGCACCTCACGCAAAAAAAATAAATAAATAAATTGGTTTATTGGTTGAACCAGATGGACTTGTGTCTTTATTTCAACCAGACTAACTATGTAAAAAAAATACTCCCAAAAAATCCATACCAGATCCTTTAAGTCTGGTGCAAATTTTATGGGGGACTTCATGTAAAAAAAAAAAAATATGCAAGGTCCCCCTAAAAATCCATACCAGACCCTTAATCTGAGCATGCAGGAAATGCCCCCCACCCCCGAACCATACCAGGCCACATGTCTTCAACATGAGGGAATGCTTTACCAAGGAGGACCCCTCCCTGGCAATGTTGATGAAGACAAGGGCCTTATCCCCAAAATCTTTTTTGTGGCAGTCTAGAGGCAGGGGGCTTACTGGAATCTGGAAGCCCCTTTAATAGTTGGGCCCAGGTACTGGCCTCCCTCCATGTGGAGGAGTATACCCCTACTTATTCACACAAAAAAAAGATGTAACCTAGAAATAAAGGCACCCAAAGTTTGACAAGTCCTTTATTTAAAAAAAAAAGAAAGAAAGAAAAAGAAGATTGTAAAAATTGTAAACTCATTATCAAATAATGATGCCTGCCTCCGCCATGACCAATCCCTGGTGGTAACACTAGATGAATGACAGCTCCCTGAGCTGTGATAAGCTATATAAATGAAGAGGCAGAGTTAGTAGTGACATCATTGTCCAAATATGAACATGCCCATATTTAGGCAATGAAAAGGAAAAGATACTTTAGCAGTGCTAATAAATAAATAAACTCTAAAACCCTATGAAACTGCAAAGTGCTATAAATAAAATGTATTAATACATCTGTATTAATACATGTATATGTGCAATTAACCACTTCAGCCCCGGAAGGTTTTACCCCCTTCCTGACCAGAGCACTTTTTACAATTCGGCACTGCGTCGCTTTAACTGCTAATTGCCCGGTCATGCAATGCTGTACCCAAACGAAATTTGCGTCCTTTTCTTCCCACAAATAGAGCTTTCTTTTGATAGTATTTGATCACCTCTGCCGTTTTTATTTTTTGCGCTATACACGGAAAAAGACCGAAAATTTTGAAAAAAAATGATATTTTCTACTTTTTGTTCTAAAAAAAATCCAATAAACTCAATTTTAGTCATACATTTAGGCCAAAATGTATTCGGCCACATGTCTTTGGTAAAAAAAATGTCAATAAGTGTATATTTATTGGTTTGCGCAAAAGTTATAGCGTCTACAAACTAGGGTACATTTTCTGGAATTTACACAGCCTTTAATTTATGACTGCCTATGTCGTTTCTTGAGGTGCTAAAATGGCAGGGCAGTACAAAACCCCCACAAATGACCCCATTTTGGAAAGTAGACACCCCAAGGAATTTGCTGAGAGGCATGTTGAGCCCATTGAATATTCATTTTTTTTGTCCCAAGTGATTGAATAATGACAAAAAAAAAAAAAAAAAAAAAATTACAAAAAGTTGTCACTAAATGATATATTGCTCACACAGGCCATGGGCATATGTGGAATTGCACCCCAAAATACATTTAGCTGCTTCTCCTGAGTATGGGGATACCACATGTGTGGGACTTTTTGGGAGCCTAGCCGCGTACGGGGCCCCGAAAACCAATCACTGCCTTCAGGATTTCTAAGGGCGTACATTTTTGATTTTACTCCTCACTACCTATCACAGTTTTGAAGGCCATAAAATGCCCAGATGACATAAAACCCCCCCAAATGACCCCATTTTGGAAAGTAGACACCCCAAGCTATTTGCTTTGAGGCATGTTGAGTCCATGGAATGTTTTATATTTTGACACAAGTTGCGGGAAAGTGACAAATTTTTTTTTTTTTTTTTTTTTTTTGCACAAAGTTGTCACTAAATGATATATTGCTCACACAGGCCATGGGCATATGTGGAATTGCACCCCAAAATACATTTAGCTGCTTCTCCTGAGTATGGGGATACCACATGTGTGGGACTTTTTGGGAGCCTAGCCGCGTACGGGGCCCCGAAAACCAAGCACTGCCTTCAGGATTTCTAAGGGCGTACATTTTTGATTTTACTCCTCACTGCCTATCACAGTTTCGGAGGCCATGGAATGCCCAGGTGGCACAAACCCCCCCCAAATGACCCCATTTTGGAAAGTAGACACCCCAAGCTATTTGCTGAGAGGCATGGTGAGTATTTTGCAGCTCTCATTTGTTTTTGAAAATAAAGAAAGACGAGAAAAAAAATTTTTTTTTTTTCTTTTTTCAAATTTCAAAACTTTGTGACAAAAAGTGAGGTCTGCAAAATACTCACTATACCTCTCATCAAATAGCTTGGGGTGTCTACTTTCCAAAATGGGGTCATTTGGGGGGTTTTTTTTGCCACCTGGGCATTCCATGGCCTCCGAAACTGTGATAGGCAGTGAAGAGTGAAATCAAAAATTTACGGCCTTAGAAAGCCTGAAGGCGGTGCTTGGTTTTCGGGGTCCCGTACGCGGCTAGGCTCCCAAAAAGTCTCACACATGTGGTATCCCCGTACTCAGGAGAAGCAGCAGAATGTATTTTGGGGTGTAATTTCACATATTCCCATGGCATGTTTGAGCAATATATCATTTAGTGACAACTTTGCGCAAAAAAAAATAAAAAAAATAAAAAATTGTCTCTTTCCCGCAACTTGTGTCACAATATAAATTATTCCATGGACTCAACATGACTCTCAGCAAATAGCTTGGGGTGTCTACTTTCCAAAATGGGGTCATTTGGGGGGGTTTTGAACTGTCCTGGCATTTTATGCACAACATCTAGAAGCTTATGTCACACATCACCCACACTTCTAACCACTTGAAGACAAAGCCCTTTCTGACACTCATTGTTTACATAAAAAAATAATTTTTTTTTGCAAGAAAATTACTTTGAACCCCCAAACATTATATATTTTTTTTAAAGCAAATGCCCTACAGATTAAAATGGTGGGTGTTTCATTTTTTTTTTTCACACAGTATTTGCGCAGCGATTTTTCAAACGCATTTTTTGGGGAAAAAACACACTTTTTTACATTTTAATGCACTAAAACACACTATATTGCCCAAATGTTTGATGAAATAAAAAAGATGATCTTAGGCCGAGTACATGGATACCAAACATGACATGCTTTAAAATTGCGCACAAACGTGCAGTGGCGACAAACTAAATACATTTTTAAAAGCCTTTAAAAGCCTTTACAGGTTACCACTTTAGATTTACAGAGGAGGTCTACTGCTAAACTTACTGCCCTCGATCTGACCTTCGCGGCGATACCTCACATGCATGGTGCAATTGCTGTTTACATTTGACGCCAGACCGACGCTTGCGTTCGCCTTAGCGCGAGAGCAGGGGGGACAGGGGTGCTTTTTTTTTTTTTTTTTTTTTTTTTTTTTTTCTTTATTATTATTATTTTTTTATCTTATTTTTAAACTGTTCCTTTCATTTTTTTTTTTTTAATCATTTTTATTGTTATCTCAGGGAATGTAAATATCCCCTATCATAGCAATAGGTAGTGACAGGTACTCTTTTTTGCAAAAATTGGGGTCTATTAGACCCTAGATTTCTCCTCTGCCCTCAAAGCATCTGACCACACCAAGATCGGTGTGATAAAATGCTTTCCCAATTTCCCAATGGCGCTGTTTACATCCGGCGAAATCTAAGTCATAAAATGCTCGTAGCTTCCGGTTTCTTAGGCCATAGAGATGTTTGGAGCCACTCTGGTCTCTGATCAGCTCTATGGTCAGCTGGCTGAATCACCGGCTGCATTTTCAGGTTCCCTGTTGAGACAGGAGAGCCAGAGAAAAACACGGAAGACGTTGGGGGGGAGGGGCATTCCCTCCCACTGCTTGTAAAAGCAGTCTAGAGGCTAATTAGCCGCTAGGATTGCTTTTACATGAAAGCCGACCGCTGGCTGAAAAGAATGATACCAAGATGATACCTAAACCTGCAGGCATCATTCTGGTATAACCACTCAAAGTCGTGAATGGCGTACCTGAAGACAAAAAAATGGTTAACAATAAAGCACAGTAAACGGTAAGGTATAAAAAATTGCATACCTGAAAAGCAAACATGATAAAACATAATAACAATAAAACATTGCAGAATAGAATACAGTAAAAAAGAGCAGAACAATAGAGAGAGAATAGAGAGAGAGAGAACAATAAAACGACAACTATTTTTTTTTATTTTATATTTTTGTTTGTGTTTTTTTTTTTTTTTTTTTACACTTTTTTTTGTAACTAACTTTTATAACTGTAACCGGTTCCAGGTTCGGGTCTCTCAAAATGCGATGGCATCTTGGGAGACCCTGTGAAAGTGTGCCTAGTCTGTGCAATGCTGTACCCTACGCTAATACTCAACTAGTGAATGGTAGCGTTCAAAACATTCACCAATGCAAAGACCAGGATTGTCAGGACAGGAGGGACAATAATAGCGGGTGTCACGCCTATATCCGCGCTTGCTGCAGACACAACATCTTTTTTGGGGGGGTTCGTTGGGTAGGGGTACTCGGGAGGACATAAAGAAAATGCCTCTCATGCAGCCGACTGCATTTGGTTGGGGATGTGAATGGGGGAAGTACGGGCGCTGCAGAAGCGGTGGGTTCCCAATTAGGATTGGCGAATGCAGCAGGAAGGGCACTATGGGCACGACGGGCCTGTGTTTGTCTTCTTGGTGGCAGCGGGACACTACTTGTGCTTGCCACCTCACCAGCTTGAACTGCACTTATGGGACTCGCCACGTCACCAAGTGTTACTGCAGTGCTGGTTTGACTACGACCGGGGTGTACTAGGCCGCTGGTGCTTGCCAGTTCACCAAAACGCTACCAAAAAAACTGTTAGCGATCGCAAGGATCAGGCCTGACTCTGCGAACGCTGCAGTTATGCGTTTAGTGTTTTGTAAGTGTCAGTGATCGATCGATACTGCACTTGGGTGGGCTGGGCTGGGCCGGGCGGAGGGGCAAAACGCAGGTGCTAGCAGGTATCTGGGCTGATCCCGCTAACACTGCGTTTGTGGGAACCCTAAACTGCTGGGGACGCTAGTATAGATCTGATCGGATCAGATATTGATCCGATCAGATACTATACCACTAAGGGAGGCGTATGCTGCGTGCGTGGGTGTTAGCGGTACTGGCGCTAACCTGACACTGCTTGGGGCTGGTGCTTGCCAGTTCACCAAAACGCTACCAAAAAAACTGTTAGCGATTGCAGGGATCAGGCCTGACTCTGCGAACGCTGCAGTTATGCGTTTAGTGTTTTGTAAGTGACAGTGATCGATCGATACTGCACTTGGGTGGGCCGGGCAGAGGGGCAAAACGCAGGTGCTAGCGGGTATCTGGGCTGATCCCGCTAACACTGCGTTTTTGGGAACCCTAAACTGCTGGGGACGCTAGTATAGATCTGATCGGATCAGATATTGATCCGTACAGATACTATACCACTAAGGGAGGCGTATGCTGCGTGCGTGGGTGTTAGCGGTAATGGCGCTAATCTGACGCTGCCTGGGGCGACGCATATCACCGCCGGGCGATCAGGGGGCTAAACTTTTATTCGGTAATAAACGGCGGGTGCCCTGACACTATAAAAAATAAACGAACTAACCAGCGTCACCCGTAACAGTTATACGGTGATCAGTGGTGAAAGGGTTAACTAGGGGGCAATCAAGGGGTTAAAACATTTATTAGGTAGTATATGGGGGTCCCTGTCGCTATAAAACGCTGACGGCGAACCTAAATATTTACCTCACTAACTAGCGTCACCAGCGACACTAATACAGCGATCAGAAAAATGATCGCTTAGTGACACTGGTGACAGGGGGTGATCAAGGGGTTAAAACTTTATTAGGGGGGGTTAGGGGGGTATCCTAGACCTACAGGGGGCCTAACACTCACTGCCCTAACACTGTAACTGTCACAAACTGACACTATGCAGTAATCAGAAAAAAAAAAAAAAAAAATACTGCTGTCAGTTTGTGACAGGGGGGGGGGGGTGATTGGGGGGGGATCGGGGGGCGATCGGGGGGGGATCGGGGGTGTAAGGTATGCCTGGCATGTTCTACTGTGTGTGTTTGTGTTGTGTGCACTTACATGTCTTCTCTCCTCGGCGCTGGACGGAAACTGCCAGACCGAGGAGAGATGACATCACATCCTCTGCCTGTGTGAAACTACACACAGGCAGAGGAGGATTCCCATTGGCTGGGAGCGATCGCGAGGGGGGGGCCACGATCGGATGGTCTCCCCCTCGCCTCCCGACGCTCCCAGTCAGATGCCGACCGCCGCTGGCACCGGGGGGGGGTCCGATTGGACCCCCCGCCCGCGGGAGGCAGATCACGTATATATACGTGATTCTGCCTGCCCGTGCCACTCTGCCGACGTATATCTACGTTAGGCGGTCGGCAAGTGGTTAAATAATAAAGTGCTAAATAAAATGCATCATATCCAAAATTCATATAAACACCCACGCAAAAAAAAATATATATATCAATATAGTCCACATTTTACCCGCAGAATGTGTGATTGTGCAAACATTTGTAGACAAAAAGTTCACTCCTGTGCTTCAGTGCTGGTGCCCCTTTTAAAACGAATCACTCGTCAGAATATGTTGCTCTCCTAAAACTAAAAAGGCCAAAATGTGCTTCAGAGTAGGGATGAGCACATGGTTCAAGTCGAACGTAAGTTGGACTCGAACATCGGGTGCTTGTTCTAAAATGAACCGAACATATGGTTTGTGGGAAATTTGAGCGCTGTGGAACGCCCCATAATGCACTGCAAGATCGCAGTGCATTGCTGTATGATGATTGGCCAAAGCATGCACCCGACTTGCATGCTTTGGCCAAATCACAGCGCGCTCTGCTGAGAGAGCCATAATGGGCCAGTCATGGCTCAGGGGGACTAAGTATGCCCCACACTATATAAGGCTGCTTATATAGTGGCCGTGTGTAGCCGTGTTGTTGGTGTGGACAGAGACATAGCTTGAGTTAGATTAAGCAGGCAGGTTATTCAGTTAGTGGCAGTGTATTTGATATACATACAGTATATACAGTCAGTCTAGTATATATGTATATACTCTGTATTTAGCATAGACTTGTGCAGGCAGTGTATATATATATATATATATATATATATATATATATATATAAATATAAAATACACACACACACACATATACACAGCATAGTATACGTTATATATATATATATATATATATATATATATATATATATATATATATATATCTCTTATATACTCTGAATCTAGTGAAGCCTATATCTACAATGCATTTGGTGGTGTACTGTTTCTAATACACTTCAGGCAGTGTATTAATATATGCAGTATCTCACAAAAGTGAGAAACCCTCTGCATTGGACTGGATCTCCCCCAAATCACTGGGGAAGCAGAGCAGAACCAGACATACAGTGCCTTGCAAAAGTATTCGCCCCCTTGGCTTTTTACCTATTTTATTACATTACAGCCTTTAGTTCAATGGTTTTTTAATTTGAATTTTATGTGATGGATCAAAACACAATAGTCTAAGTTGGAGAAGTAAAATTAGAAAAATATATACAGTATCTCACAAAAGTGAGTACACCCCCTCACATTTTTGTAAATATTTTATTATCTTTTCATGTGACAACACTGAAGAAATGACACTTTGCTACAATGTAAAGTAGTGGGTGTACAGCTTGTATAACAGTGTAAATTTGCTGTCTCCTCAAAATAACTCAACACACAGCCATTTAATGTCTAAACTGCTGGCAACAAAAGTGAGTACACCCTTAAGTGAAAATGTCCAAATTGGGCCCAATTAGCCATTTTCCCTTCATTCACCCTCCATGTGACTAGGGATGAGCCGAACACCCCCCGGTTCGGTTTGCATCAGAACATTCGAACGGACCTGAAAGTTCGCGCAAACGTTTGAACCCCGTTAAAGTCTATGGGACTTGAACATGAGAAATCAAAAGTGCAAATTTTAAAGGCTAATATGCAAAGTTATTGTCCTAAAAAGGGTTTGGGGACCCGGGTCCTGCCCCAGGGGACATGTATCAATGCAAAAAAAAGTTTTAAAAATGGCTTTTTTTTCAGGAGCAGTGATTTTAATGATGCTTAAAGTGAAAAAATAAAAGTGAAATATTCCTTTAAATATTGTGCCTGGGGGGTGTCTTTCCCGTGTTTAGAACAGTCCCTGCTCAAAAAGACATTTTTTAAGCTTTTTGGAAAACATATGGAAGTGTTATCACCCCTGTAACATTTGCTTTGCTGTCTGTACACCTGTTCAGAAGATTTCACCTCACTTTCTGTCCCAATGACAATTGGATTTTGAAAATTTGGGGTTTTTAGTGAAACAAGGAACTCTTACAGGAGAGAATTTCCCTTCCTAGGGATAGATTTCCTCTCACTTCCTGTTGTCTCCTTCCGTTTGCAAGTAGGAGTCGTTTGTAAGTTGGATGTTTGAAAGTAGGGGCCTACCCTATATACTCTGCAGAAATTTGGGCCTTAGGTGTTGGTGTTGCCACAACAACACTGTAAGCCCTCACAGTTACTCTTGGTGGGCGCAGGAACGGGCCCTGTTGTGAAATGTTAGATCAAGAATAGTAATTACATGGCCCTGTTGAACAGGGTCAGAAAAATTGGGCCTTTGGTGGTGGATGGTGTGGTGGTGTTGCCACAACGCTGTAAGGCCTCACAGTTACTCTTGGTGGGTGCAGGAACGGGCCCTGCTGTGAAATATTAGACCAAGAAATGTAATTACATGCCCCTGTTAAACAGGGGCTGAAAAATTGGGCCTAAGGCACTGGTGCTGGTGCCACAACACTGCAACCCCTCACAGATACTCTAGTTGAATGCTCATTTGATGCAAAGTATTGCATCAAAAATTGTAATTACACGCTCCTGTTAAACAGGGGCAGAAAAATTGGGCCTTAGCCACTGGTGGCGGTGCCCAGAACCAAAAATTTTCTTACAAGCTATCAACATGAACATTGAGGAGGAAGAGGAGAGTCACTCAGCATAACAGGATAGTCACTCAGCATCAGCATAAGCAGTCTTGAAGGGATCTCACATTAAAAAAAATAAAAATATTCGTTTACATCAGCATCAGGTGCTTGGTAGCAGGTGATCCAAGACTGATTCATTTTTATGAAGGTCAGCCGATCGACTGATTTGGTGGACAGGCACACCCTGTGATCGGTTACAAAGCCTCCAGCAGCACTGAATGTGCATTCCGAAAGAACGCTGGATGCAGGACAGGCCAGTAGCTCAATTGCATACTGTGCAAGCTCTGGCCAGTGATCCAGCCTCCTTTCGGTGGGAAAGGTGTCCAAGTCTGATCTTGCCCCTAGGTATTCCTGCACCATGTGAATCAGACGCTGCGGACTAAAAAATTGTCTGAACGCATCGGTCAGACGGCCACCTTCTCCACCGCTTCTTCTGTGACTGCAACACGTTGTACAGGAGGACCAGGAAATTGTGACCTCCCAGGCTCTGGAAATGCGTTGCACAAACCTTTCTGCAAGGCCTCCCGAAGAGGTTTCATCCTCTGCTCCCTCTACAACAGCAAGATAAGGTCCGCAACCTTACCCTTGTAAGGTGGATCAAGGAGGGTTGCCAGCCAGTAATGATCCCTCTCCTTGATATCACGGATACGAGGATCCTTCCGCAGGCTTTCCAGGATCAGTGAGGCCATGCAGCGTAGGTTTCTGAGGCATTCGGTCCGGAGTCCTCTGGGTCACTAAGGACGACATGATCCGCAGCCACCTCCTCCCAGCCACGTACAAGTCTATGGGTTTCTTGGGACTGTAAATGATCCTTTGAAGACTGCTGCTGATGCTGAGTGCTAGGCTCCACCTCCATGCTGACACAATCCTCCTCCTCTTCCTGTGTGATCGGCGGGCACGCAGGAACACTTTATGGATAAAGGGTCCCTTGAGAGGTAAGGAAGTCCTCCTCTACTATACACATGACACTTCCAGATTGGATTGTGACCAGGCTGTCTGTGTGATCCCCTCCTATAGATCTGACGGGGATCTATGCATGTGTTATCCCCTCCTATAGCTGTTGCCTAGTAACTGATTCCATAGCTCCCATAAAAGGACACCTGTTGTATTAGCCTATCGGATCTGAAGAAAATGCGGAAGCATTGAAACGCGTCATCCGACACGTCCATACGTCACTTCCGCTTTGTTGGTTCCTGGATCAGTGCTTTGCGTTCCACGCTCGTCTTCCGGTTTCTGTCTACTGCGACAGCTCTGGCTCTCCATGTCCGCCTAGATGCTGGCTGCCTTTGCGGACACCTCCATCGTTTTGCAGCCCAGCGCCCAGCGGTGACCCCGTGGACCATTTGCACATCACAACGTGGACAGCGCTTCCATGAGAACCTGCACCATGCACTTTGCCCACATCTGAGGAGGACGTCCCTGGACCCATCACTTGTCCTTGCCTTAACCTATTTCATCTTTGTGAGTAGCTATTTGGCTGTTGTACGTTTATAAAATCTCATTAAAGTTTTATGATACTGCACTTAGATTGGCGCTTCTTGCTGTTTTTTACATTGTTTTTTCAGAGTTGCCTGCTTCCACTCTCAAGTGAGCTGCCGCTGGTGCTTAGTATCAGATCCTTAATTTCAGTGACTATATATATATATATATATATATATATATATATATATATATATATATTTTTTTTTTTTTTTATATATATATATTTTTATTGACTATCACACCCTGGATGTTTCCACATTTACTCTGGACTCTTTATATGCATGTTTATTACTTCATTCTAGCTTGTTTGTATGTTCTTGTATGTTCTTGCGCCATTTATCCTTTTTGTATATATTTTAGATCCCTTGAAGACTGCTGCTGATGCTGAGTGCTAGGCTCCACCTCCATGCAGGAACACTGTCTGGATAAAGGGGGCCTTGAGAGGTAAGGAAGTCCTCCTCTTCCTGCCTCTGTTCTGCCTCAAGTGCCCTGTCCATTATTCCACGCAGCGTGTGCTCCAACAGGTAGACAAGAGGGACAGTGTCACTGATGCATGCACTGTCACTGCTCACCATCCTCGTGGCCTCCTCAAATAGTGACAGGTGCATGCATCCCTGATCATGGCCCACTGGCGTGGGAAAAAAAAACAAGCTCCCCTGACCCTGTCCTGGTGCCATAGTCGCATAGGTACTCATTGAAGGCCCTCTGCTGCATGTGCAGCCGCTGCAGCATGGCCAACGTTGAGTTCCATCTGGTGGGCATGTCACAGATGAGGCGGTTCTTGGGTAGGTTAAATTCCTTTTGGAGGTTAGCCAGTTGAGCACTGGCATTATATGACCGGCGGAAATGCAGTTAAGGACATAAGCCAAACAGGGCACATGGGTCAGTTATCCCTGGTGGAGGGCGGAGAGGAGGTTGGGGCCATTGTCGCAAACCACCATTCCTGGCTTAAGCTGGCATGGTGTCAACCACCTCTGAACCTGCTCCTGCATAGCTGACAGAATCTCTGCCCCAGTGTGGCTCCTATCCTCCAAGCACACCAGCTCAAGCACCGCATGGCATCTTTTTGCCTGCATGCTTGCGTAGCCCCTTGAACGCCTATGGAGCACTGCTGGTTCCGAGGACACATCAGCACAGGAAGATGCCATGGAGGAAGAAGAGGAGGGAGTGAAGGAGAGAGGGGTGGCAGAATCACTACTAGTAGAATTTTGGAGGCGTGGTGGCGGAACAACCTCCAGCACCACTGCACCCTGTCCTACATCCTTCCCATCTGCCAAACCTGGCAGTATGCTGCAGCTGGGGGAACATGACTGCCAGTTTGTTGTCCTTCTTGGACAACCCCTCTCTCTGGGCTCACGTTACTGCCTTCCTCAAGCTGGGTACCATCATTGGAGCCTTCAAAATGCTGCGCATCCTCTTGCAGCATGTACCCGACACTGTGGTCCAACAGTTCGGGGGACTCCTCTGGTGGGGCTAGAGAAGGAGTAATTGATGATGACCTCGAGTCCAAGGAATAGGTTGCTCTGGCACCTGCATTGACAGCCAAGGTAGCCTGGGTGACAGAGGATGAGGAGGATGAGGATGGCTTGGTCATCCACTCTACCAACTCTTCGGCATGTTGTGGCTCAACACAGCCAGCTGCTGAGAAAAAGGACAAACATGCCCCACGGCCACGTGCTGATGAGGATGCACCGTGTCCACAACCTGTACTGTTGCCTCTAGACACAGAGCCTGCTTGCCCTCTTTTATTGGCCTGTGACTGTATGCCTCTCCTTGTTGGCCTTCCAGACATACTGTCTTTGATGTATTGGAAAAGGTACACAAGGAATGGCCTGCATTGAGATGTAGCTGCACAAAGCAGGGAGATATATATATATATATATATATATATATATATATATATAACGTATATATATATATATATATATATATATATATATATATATATATATACGTATATATATATATATATATATATATATATATATATATATATATATATATATATATATATATATATATATATATATATATATATATATCTCTCCCTGCTTTGTGCAGCTACATCTCAATGCAGGCCATTCCTTGTGTACCTTTTCCAATACATCAAAGACAGTATGTCTGGAAGGCCAACAAGGAGAGGCATACAGTCACAGGCCAATAAAAGAGGGCAAGCAGGCTCTGTGTCTAGAGGCAACAGTACAGGTTGTGGACACGGTGCATCCTCATCAGCACGTGGCCGTGGGGCATGTTTGTCCTTTTTCTCAGCAGCTGGCTGTGTTGAGCCACAACATGCCGAAGAGTTGGTAGAGTGGTTAATAGACCCAAGACCTGGTTTTGGGACCTTTGTTACGCTGGCACACCAGACAGGAATTAACATATTTTTTGCAGTCAGATCTTAAGGAAGGCCACCACAGGTATCGTTGGATGAGGTCAATAGTCTTCCATACCCCGAAATGCCCGGCCAGCTGATGGTCATGAAATCTCTTTAAGGCCTGTAGTTTGACTTCCTGGGGAACAAAAAAAGTTGTCCTGGTGCCACAGGAACCCTTCGTGTCTCCTTAAAGTAGGACTTCCTGGCTCTGTATACTGAAGAGAGGCTTGAACAATAGATGCTTTTAGGTCAGGCTGAATAAGAAGAAAGTTCTGAGAGGACAGGATTTTGTAGGGAGTGGTTTCTTCAGGAGTGTCTGGGAACATCCGAGATAGAGCATCCGCCTTTCCATTCTTTGATCCAAGACGATAAGAGATGTGAAAATTGAATCTCGAAAGGAATAACGCCCACCGCGCTTGGCGCAGTCTTAAACGTCTGGCAGTCCTAAGGTACTCTAGATTTTTATGATCGGTGAAGATGATGATGGGATGTGCTGCGCCTTCAAGTAAGTACCTCCATTCCTCCTCCTGTTTTAATGGCCAAAAGCTCCCGATCTCCAACATCATAATTCCTTTCTGATTGCGTCATTTTTCGAGAGGAAAAAGCTACAGGATGTAATAATGATTTGGGGCCTTGCTGAGAAAGGATAGCTCCTGTGGCTATTTTAGATGCATCGACTTCTAGAACATAAGGCAATGTTGGATCAGGATGATGCAGGACTGGTGCTGAGACAAATAGCATTCACAGATCAGGAAGCAAGGTCAAGGTACACAAGGGAGGTGAGAAGATAATCCAGCAATGTCCTGTGGTCATAAGCTGGCTTAAATAAGGCCACTGGTGGCAGCGTCTGTCACGCCACTTGCGCGCCATCGTGCATGCGCTGTATTGTGCCATATGCCAATGCATGCTGATGTGCAGCGCAAGCTCGTGCATGTCTCGGGACCCTCAGTGGGCGTCCATGAATGGTCTGGGCAACATTGCCAGTACCAAGACGGCCATGTCCCTGACAGTTGCACACTGTGCGCAGGATACAGTACACTGACTGAAAATTCTGCAGCTGCCTGCAAGTATATTAGGTAGAGAACACCAGCAATTGACTGCAGTTAGCTTTAGTTGCATACTGTGTGCAGGATACAGTACACTGACTGAAAATACTGCAGCTGCTTGCCTACAAGTATATTATGAAGAGAACACCAGCAATTGGCTGCAGTTAGCTTTAGTTGCACACTGTGCGCAGGATACAGTACACTGACTGAAAATACTGCAGCTGTCTGCCTGTCAGTATATTATGAAGAGAATACCAGCAATTGGCTGCAGTTAGCTTTAGTTGCACACTGTGCACAGGATACAGTACACTGACTGAAAATACCGCAGCTGCCTGCCTGTAAGTATATTAGGAAGAGAACAGGAACGGATCTAGCTAAATTGAATACAGTATATTTTATATATATATATATATATATATATATATATATATATATATATACATACACACACACACAACACCTGTGATGTATATATATATATATATATATATATATATATACACACACACACACAATACACTGACTGCAGCTAACTGACTCGCCTGGCCACTCTAACTCAAATGAAATGACACTGTCTCTCTCTCTCTCTCTCTCTCTCTCTCTCTCTCTCTCTCACTCTCTCAGCACGCCAGAACACACTACACAACGACTTCCAAGCGGCCTTATATAGTGTGGGGCATGTACTAAATCCCCTGAGGCATAATTGGCCAAAGCCACCCTGCCTGTGGCCAATTATGGCTCTCCGTTCTTACCAAGCTGTGATTGGTCAAAGCATGCGGGTCATAGTGCATACTTGGCCAATCATCAGCCAGCAATGCACTGTGATGCCGCAGTGAATTATGGGCCGTGGTGCACCACTCGAATTTGGCGCGAATGACCCATAATGTTCGCAATTCGACGGTCCAATGGCCGATGTTCGACTCGAACTTACGTTCGACTCGAACTCGAAGCTCATTCCTACATGTGACTCATCAGTGTTACAAGGTCTCAGGTGGAAATGGGGAGCAGGTGTGTTAAATTTGGTGTTATCACTCTCACTCTCTCATACTGGTCACTGGAAGTTCAACATGGCACCTCATGGCAAAGAACTCTTTGAGGATCTGAAAAAAAAATTGTTGCTCCTGTGGCATTCCCCGTGACGTCACAGGGAAGTCCCGTCAAGTCACCGTGTGTCAGAGGGGGGCGGGGTCACCGGGTGGCCCCGCCCCCATTATTTAAGAACCGTCAGACGAGGAGACGCCGTCACACAGCGGGATCCTCCCTCCATGCCAGCATTGATGCGGAGCGGCCCGGAAAAGAAAATGAAGAGAAGAAGAGAAGAAGGAAGAAGAGAAGAGGATGAAGAAGAAGATGAAGAGAAGAGCGGGAGCCTCCCCCATGCCATGGGTGCGGAGCGGCGCGAGGAGAAGAAGATAGAAGACGCCGCGGAGGAGATGCTGGACGAGAACGCCGGAGGAAGAACCAGAAGAGCCAGAAGAACCAGAAGAAGATGAAGGAAGATAGAAGAAAGAAGAAGCATTTAAATAAAGGAATTGTCAAAAACTGTCTCTTGTCATTTTTAACATTTTTGACAGTTTTTTAGTGAAATGGTAGGGGTAAGTACCCCCTTACCATTTCACACAGGGGGGGGCGGGATCTGGGGGTCCCCTTGTTAAAGGGGGCTTCCAGATTCTGATAAGCCCCCCGCCCGCAGACCCCCACAACCACCGGCCAGGGTTGTGGGGATGAGGCCCTTGTCCTCTTCAACATGGGGACAAGGTGTTTTGGGGGGCTACCCCAAAGCACCCTCCCAATGTTGAGGGCATGTGGCCTGGTATGGTTCAGGAGGGGGGGTGCACTCTCGTCCTCCCCTCTTTTCCTGCGGCCTGCCAGGTTGCGTGCTCGGATAAGGGTCTGGTATGGATTTTTGGGGGGACCCCACGACGTTTTTTTTTTTTTTGGCGCGGGGTTCCCCTTAAAATCCATGCCAGACCTGAAGTGTCTGGTATGGAATTTAGGGGGAACCCCACGTCATTTTTTTTTTTTTAATTTTGGCCGGGGTTCCCCTTAATATCCATACCAGACCTGAAGGGCCTGGTATGGAATTTAGGGGGACTCCCACGTCATTTTTTTTTTAAATTTTGGTTCGGGGTTTCCCTGTGGGGAATTCCCATGCCGTTTTTATCAATGAACTTCTATGTGTATTGTCGGCAATGCAATAGCCGCGGGTAGTTTTAAATGGGTTTTTTCCTTCCAATTGTCATTTTGCTGTCAGACTGTTCTAAACACGGGAAACATGCGCCCCTTTACAGGCATACTATAGACACCCCCCAGGTACGAAATTTAAAGGGATATTACACTTTTATTGTTTGACTTTAAGCATTATTAAAATCACTGCTCCTGAAAAAACGGCCGTTTTTAAAACTTTTTTTTGCATTGATCCATGTCCCCTGGGGCAGGACCCCGGTCCCCAAACACTTTTTATGACAATAACTTGCATATAAGCCTTTAAAATTAGCACTTTTGATTTTTCCCATAGACTTTTAAAGGGTGTTCTGCGGCATTCGAATTTGCCGCAAACACCCCAAATTGTTCGCTGTTCGGTGAACTTGCGAACAGCTAATGTTCGAGTCGAACATGAGTTCGACTCAAACTCGAAGCTCATCCCTATTCACAATATGTGAATCACAATATGCAGAAGAGCTGGTGGAGTGGATAACAAAGCCATCCTCATCCTCTGTCACCCAGGCTCAGAGTAATTTGCCTTCCAATGCAGCTGTCAAAGCGGGCTATTCCACTGGCTTCTTGTCCACAGTCACTCCTTCTGTAGCCTCACCATCATGCATGGCGGAGTCCCTAGAATTATTCGACCACAGTGTGGGTTATATCTTCCTGGAGGATGAGCAGCGATTTGAAGGCTCTGATGTTGGTTCACAGGTTGAGGAAGGGAGTAACGTGAGCCTAGAGAGAGGGGGTGCCACAGAAGGACAAGAAACTGGCAGTCATGTTCCCCCCAGCTGCAGCATACTGCCAAGTTTGCTCCAGTGATGAGGAGGGAGGGGATGATGAGGTCACTGACTGTACTTGGGTGCCTGAGAGAAGAGAGGAGGCGGAGGAGGAGGCACAACTCCAATGAGGCAATATGTCCTCTAGGGGGCAGCTTAAGGTCAGCCACCCTATTGCATCACACCGCAGAGCTCTGCAGGGGCAGGCACTGCTGACTCCTCACTGACTTTTAAAAGTTCCTTGGTGTGGGCGTTTTTCGACACAAGTGAAGCAGATTGCACTGTTGCTGTTAGCAACCTACTGTATGTCTGAAGCGGATCAAGTGTGGCCAGAACAGCAGCAGCTTGGGCACCAAATGCTTGACCAAACATGATGACCTGCCTTGCAGTCCATTGGCAACAGCACTTGAAAGACCCACATCTGGGATCTCCGACCCTACTATACCTCTAGTCCTCTCAAAAACCTGCACTGAGAGGAATGAGGGTATAATAATAGGTGTACTTGCAGCCAATCTGCTAGAAGTACACCGCCAATTGATTTTAGCAGGCAAATTTCCCTACCCCAGTTGCTGAACCGTAAAAATAAATTTTGTTCCAGCCATCCACATGAACAGCATCTAAATGCTAGCTTGGCCAAAATTGCTAGAACTGCAACTGCTGCCTTTTCAGCTGGTAGATTCTGCCCCCTTTTGTAAATTTGTGGAATGTGCTGTACCTCAGTGGCAGGTTCCAAAACGCCATTTCTTTTCACGGAAGGACATTCCAGCTCTCTACCGGCATGTGGAAGGCAATTTTTTGGCCTTGTTGGACAGGGCGATCAGCAGTAAGGTTCATATTACCACTGTAACGAGCCCCTGCTCGCTCGGTTCCACTCTCCCGACACTCCTCTGCAGCTATAGAATCAGATTGCAGATCGAAACATCTGATGGTTCGGTCATCCAATGCTCCGGGACTAGAACTACAGCTATGTGCCGTTCTAATCCAGTTGTGTAGCTCAGAACAAACACCAGGCAGGCTGTATGTAAGTTCAACCAGCAATCTCTTTTATTGAAAAATACAGGCTCTTTTATACAGTAAAAGAGGAGGTGTATACCTCCTGCTCATATTACTCTGAACATACACCTGTGACCAGAAACCTAATTAACATGGGCTAATTAACTAATCCCTTTAGAGAGCCTAGATGACTCAGACATGACCTTTAGGCCAGACTGGCCGTCTTGTAGCTCAGAAAACCCAATAAACATTATCACAATAGCAGAGTTAATTAACACAAACAACAATGGGGATCTAATGACTCTTAGATTCCATACTAGAGACTTATTTACAATACACATTCTAGCAGGCAACGGACAGACAGGTGGCTGGAATTGACATCAGCATCTCCTAACAGTATTTGTCCCAGCATTATGAATCAGCCACTATTTCTAATATGGCAAATCCAGGGTCCCCAGAGTCTGTGTGTCCTGGGTAGGGATGAGCCGAACACCCCCCTGTTCGGTTCGCACCAGAACATGCGAACAGGAAAAAAGTTTGTTTGAACACAATATTGGCAGAATATTGGCATGTATTAAAAGGGGGATCAACTCCAGAGATAAAACGATAATTCTCCCGCTCTACAAGACTCTGGTCCGGCCGCACCTGGAGTATGCTGTCCAGTTCTGGGCACCAGTCCTCAGGAAGGATGTACTGGAAATGGAGCGAGTACAAAGAAGGGCAACAAAGCTAATAAAGGGTCTGGAGGATCTTAGTTATGAGGAAAGGTTGCGAGCGTTGAACTTATTCTCTCTGGAGAAGAGACGCTTGAGAGGGGATATGATTTCAATTTACAAATACTGTACTGGTGACCCCACAATAGGGATAAAACTTTTTCGCAGAAGAGAGTTTAATAAGACTCAGGGCCACTCATTACAATTAGAAGAAAAGAGGTTTAACCTTAAACTACGTAGAGGGTTCTTTACTGTAAGAGCGGTAAGGATGTGGAATTCCCTTCCACAGGCGGTAGTCTCAGTGGGGAGCATTGATAGCTTCAAGAAACTATTAGATAATCACCTGAATGACCGCAACATACAGGGATATGTAAGGTAATACTGACACATAATCACACACATAGGTTGGACTTGATGGACGTGTGTCTTTTTTCAACCTCACCTACTATGTAACTATGTAACTATGTAACACGCGAACACTGTTAAAGTCTATGGGACACGAACATGAATAATCAAAAGTGCTAATTTTAAAGGCTTATATGCAAGTTATTGTCATAAAAAGTGTTTGGGGACCTGGGTCCTGCCCCAGGGGACATGGATCAATGCAAAAAAAGTTTTAAAAACGGCTGTTTTTTCAGGAGCAGTGATTTTAATAATGCTTAAAGTCAAACAATAAAAGTGTAATGTCCCTTTAAATTTCGTAGCTGGGGGGTGTCTATAGTATGCCTGTAAATGGGGCGTATGTTTCCCGTGTTTAGAACAGTCTGACAGCAAAATGACATTTCAAAGAAAAAAAGTCATTTAAAACTACTCGCGGCTATTGCATTGCCGGTCCGACAATACACATAAAAATTCATTGATAAAAACGGCATGGGAATTCCCCACAGGGGAACCCCGAACCAAAATTTAAAAAAAAAATGATGTGGGGATCCCCCTAAATTCCATACCAGGCCCTTCAGGTCTGGTATGGATATTAAGGGGAACCCCGGCCAAAATTTAAAAAAAAATGATGTGGAGGGCCCCCTAAATTCCATACCAGCCCCTTCAGGTCTGGTATGGATTTTAAGGGAAACACCGTGCCAAAATTAAAAAAAAAACGGCGTGGGGTCCCCCCCAAAAATCCATACCAGACCCTTATCTGAGCACGCAACCTGGCAGGCCACAGGAAAAGAGGGGGGATGAGAGAGCGCCCCCCCTGAACCATACCAGGGCACATGCTCTCAACATTGGGATGGTGCTTTGGGGTAGTCCCCCAAAACACCTTGTCCCAATGTTGATGAGGACAAGGGCCTCATCCCCACAACCCTGGCAAGTGGTTGTGGGGGTCTGCGGGCGGGGGGCTTATCGGAATCTGGAAGCCCCCTTTAACAAGGGGACCCCCAGATCCCAGCCCCCCCCTGTGTGAAATGGTAAGGGTGTACAAAAGTACTCCTACCATTTCACTAAAAAACTGTAAAAAATGTTAAAAATTACAAGAGACAGTTTTTGACAATTCCTTTATTTAAATGCTTCTTCTTTCTTCTATCTTCCTATATCTCCTTCTTCTTCTTTTTCTGGTTCTTCTGGCTCTTCTGGTTCTTCCTCCAGTGTTCTCGTCCAGCATCTCCTCCGTGGCGTCTTCTATCTTCTTCTCCTTGGGCCGCTCCGCACCCATGGCATGGGGGGGAGGCTCCCGCTCTTCTCTTCATCTTCTTCTCTTCTTCAACTTCTTCTCTTCTTCTCTTCTTCTGTTCTTCATCTTCTTCTCCGGGCCGCTCCGCATCCATGTCTGTGTGACGCGTCTCCTCTTCTGACGTTCTCTGACGCACGGTGACTTGACGGGACTTCCCTTTGACGTCGTGGGGAATGCCACAGGAAAGTCCCGTCATGTCCCGTGCGTCAGAGGGGGGCTGGGTCACCGGGTGGCCCTGCCCCCCATTATTTAAGAACCGTCAGAAGGGGAGACGCGTCACACAGCGGGAGCCTCCCTCCATGCCAGCATGGATGCGGAGCGGCCCGGAGAAGAAGATGAAGAAGAGAAGAAGAGAAGAAGAGAAAGAAAAGAAGAAGATGAAAAGAAGAGCGGGAGCCTCCCCCATGCCATGGGTGCGGAGCGGCCCGAGGAGAAGAAGACAGAAGATGCCGCGGAGGAGATGCTGGACGAGAACACCGGAGGAAGAACCAGAAGAGCCAGAAGAACCAGAAGAACCAGAAGAAGATGAAGGAAGATAGAAGAAAGAAGAAAGAAGAAGCATTTAAATAAAGGAATTGTCAAAAACTGTCTCTTGTCATTTTTAACATTTTTGACAGTTTTTGAAATGGTAGGAGTACTTTTGTACCCCCTTACCATTTCACACGGGGGGGTACCGGGATCTGGGGGTCCCCTTGTTAAAGGGGGCTTCCAGATTCCGATAAGCCCCCCCGCCCACAGACCCCACAACCACCGGCCAGGGTTGTGGGGATGAGGCCCTTGTCCTCATCAACATGGTGACAAGGTGTTTTGGGGGGCTACCACAAAGCACCCTCCCAATGTTGAGGGCATGTGGCCTGGTACGGTTCAGGAGGGGTGCGCTCTCTCGTCCCCCCCTCTTTTCCTGCGGCCTGCCAGGTTGCGTGCTCGGATAAGGGTCTGGTATGGATTTTTGGGGGGACCCCACACCATTTTTTTTTTAAATTTTGGTGCGGGGATCCCCTTAAAATCCATACCAGACCTGACGGGTCTGGTATGGAATTTAGCGGGACCCCACGCCGTTTTTTTTTTTTAATTTTGGCCTGGATTCCCCTTAATATCAATACCAGACCTGAAGGGCCTGGTATGGAATTTTTATTGTTTGACTTTAAGCATTATTAAAATCACTGCTCCTGAAAAAATGGCCGTTTTTAAAACTTTTTTTGCATTGATCCATGTCCCCTGGGGCAGGACCCAGGTCCCCAAACACTTTTTATGACAATAACTTGCATATAAGCCTTTAAAATTAGCACTTTTGATTTCACCCATAGACTTTTAAAGGGTGTTCCGCGGCATTCGAATTTGCCGCGAACACCCCAAATTGTTCGCTGTTCGGCGAACTTGCGAACAGGTGATGTTCGAGTCGAACATGAGTTTGACTGGAACTCGAAGCTCATCCCTAGTCCTGACGGACCATGACCCGAATCCACAGTAATACCACCTCAAGAGTCCCCAGGCATACAGCTCACAAAGAGCACCGTTCCCCCAAATGCTAGGGCCCACGATCGAACGGCAAGAGGCTAGCATTCAGTCCCATCCAAAAGTCTTTCTCCCGGCTAGGTCTGTCACAACCACTGACTCATGGTCCAGCAGGCATGGGCAGGGATGTTACCTTTCCTTCATGGCTCACTGGGTAACTCTGCTGGCAGCTGGTAAATATGCAGGACGGGGTTCAGTGTTAGAGCTTGTTCCGCCACCACATCTCCAAAATGCTAGTGGTGATTCTGCCACAGCTCTCTACTCCACCCCCTCCTCTTCTTCTTCCTTTATGGCCTCTTCTGCAGATTTGTGCTCTGAACCAGCATTGCTCTGTAAGCGTTCAAGGGACTATGCAAGCAGTCAGGCTAAAAGATGCCATGGGGTGCTTGAGTTGGTCTGCCTAGGGGACAGGAGCCACACTGGGGCAAAAATTCTATCAGCTCTGCAGGGGCAGGCTCAGAGGTGGTTGACTCCATGCCAGCTTCTGCCAGGAATGGTCATATGTGACAATGGCACCAGCTTTCTCTCCGCCCTCCGACAGGGACACTTGACCCATGTTCCATGTTTGCACACGTCCTGAATTTGGTGGTGCAGCGGTTCTTGACCAGGTACTCAGGCTTACAAGATCTCCTGAGGCAGGCCAGAAAAGTCTGTGGGGATTTCCACCGGTCATACAATGCCAGTGCTCAGCTTGCTGACATTCAAAGGGAATGCAACCTGCCCACCTGTCAGGAACCATGAATCAGACTGAGACAGAAGTACAGTTAAATCTCACTAATAACAATGAAAAAAGTAAACAGAGTAAACCTAGTCAAAACATAGCCAGAGTTCAAGAACCGGAATGGATAGTCAGACAAGACAAAACGTCAGGGTGCCAGAGATGAGCACAGTAGAACAGCAAGCAGGATCTGGAGCCAGAAGGAATGTCAGCCAAGCAAGTCTTTAACAGGAACACAGCAGAGCATCTCTAGAGACGTGACCAAGGCGAAGGCAGAGATAATCTGGGCTGGATTGCTTAAGTAGGCAGAACTGACATGAAGGATATCATCAACAGGTGAGTCACTGTGGAGAGATAAGAGCTGGCAATAAGCCGGCAGCTGGGCGGCCAGCTCAGGGAAGGAAGGGCTGAGCCCAGTCCTGATAGTACCCCCTCCTCAATGACCCCTCCCCCACGGAAGAACACCAGGCTTGAGGGGAAAACGCCTATGGAAATCATGGAGGAGGAAAGGGGCATGTACGGCTGAGGATGAGACCCAAGAGCGTTCCTCCGGACCGTACCCTTTCCAACGCACCAGGTACTGTATGCCCCTCTCAAATCAAGCTTTGTGAAAACCATTGCTCCCTTGAGGTGGTCAAATAACTCCGTAATCAATGGAATTGGATAGGCATTCTTAATCGTGAAATGATTGAGACCCCTATAATCAATACAAGGTCTCAGTTCACCACTCTTCTTCTTCTCAAAGAAGAAACCAGCACCAGCAGGAGACGAGGATTTGCAGATGAAACCTCGAGATAGTATGACTGCAACATAATTCTCCATGGCCTTATCCTAAACCTGGCCACGAGGGGGTATGGCACCAGGTTGAAGGTCAATTGCGCAATCATACGACCGGTGTGGAGGTAAACTACCAGCTTAAGCTTTGTCAAAGACATCGCTAAAATCGCGGTACTCCTCTGGCAGGGAGGAGAGAGAAGAAGTGCACAGGAACTTGGCTACCTTCTGGAAGCATGTCTTAATGCATTGTGGTGACCAGGAGAGAACCTCAGCATGGAGCCAATCAAAAGAGGGATTGTGCCTCTGTAACCAAGGATAACCAATAACCAGCAGAAACTTAGGTGAGGAAATAACTTGGAATTGGATTATCTCATGGTGAAGAGTAGGGATGAGCCGAACACCCCCCGGTCGGTTCGCACCAGAACTTACGAACGGACCAGAACTTCGCACGAACGTTAGAACCCCATTGAAGTCTATGGGACTCCAACGTTCAAAATTAAAAGTGCTATTAATGAATTGCCGGTCCAACAATACACATAAAAGTTCATTGATAAAAACTGCATGGGATTTCCCCACAGGGGAACCCCAAACCAAAAAAAAAAAAAACTGGCGTGGGGGTCCCCCTAAATTCCATACCAGACCATTATCCGAGCACGCAACCTGGCAGGCCGCAGGAAAAGAGGAAAGAGAAAAAAGAGGGCCATCAAAATTCTCAGGAAAAGAGGGGGACAAGAGAGCGCCCCCCTCCTGAACCATACCAGGCCACATGCCCTCAACATTGGGAGGGTGCTTTGGGGTCCCCCCCAAAGCACCTTGCCCCATGTTGATGGGGACAAGGGCCTCATCCCCACAACCCTTGGCCGGTGGTTGTGGGGGTCTGCGGGCGGGGGGGCTTATTGGAATCTGGAAGCCCCCTTTAACTAGGGGACCTCCAGATCCCGCCCCCCTGTGTGAAATAGTAAGGGGGGTACCTACCATTTCACAAAAAAAGTGTAAAAAATGTTAAAAATGAGGAGACAGTTTTTGACAATTCCTTTATTTAAATGCTTCGTCTTTCTTCCATCATCTTCTTCTTCCTCTGATTCTTCCTCCGATCCTCTACTTCTTGCTCCGGTGTTCTCGCCTGGCATCTTCCTCCGCGGCATCTTCACCCCTTCTTTGTTCTCGGGCAGCTTCACATCCATGATGGGAGGCTCCCGCTGTGTGACGCTTCTCGTTTAATGACGGTCCTTAAATACTTCCCTGTGGCATTCCCCGTGACGTCAGAGGGGGCGGGGTCACTGGGTGGTCCCGCCCTCCATTATTTAACATCCGTCAGAAGACGAGAAGCGTCACACAGTGGGAGCCTCCCATCATGGATGTGGAGCGCCCCGAGAACGAAGAAGGGAAGAAGACGCCGCGGAGGAAGATGCCGGAGGAGAACACCGGAGCAAGAAGCAGAGGATCGGAGGAAGAAGGAGATGGAGGAAAAAACCGAAGGAAGATAGAAGAAAGAAGATAGAAGAAAGAAGATGGAAAGAAGAAGACTTTAAATAAAGGAATTGTCAAAAACTGTCATTTTTAACATTTTGACACTTTTTTTGTGAAATGGTAGGGGTACTCTTGTACCCCATTACCATTTCACACAGGGGGGGTGGGATCTGGGGGTCCCCTTGTTAAAGAGGGGTTCCAGATTCCGATAAGCCCCCCGCCCGCAGAGCCCCACAACCACCGGCCAAGGGTTGTAGGGATGAGGCCCTTGTCCTCATCAACATGGGGACAAGGTGCTTTGGGGGCTACCCCAAAGCACCCTCCCAATTTTGAGGGCATGTGGCCTGGTACAGTTTAGGAGGGGGGCGCTCTATCGTCCCCCCTCTTTTCTTGCGGCCTGCCAGGTTGCATGCTTAGATAAGGGTCTGGTATGGATTTTTTGGGGGACCCCATGCCTTTTTTTTTAATTTTGGCACGGGGTTCCCCTTAAAATCCATACCAGACCTGAAGGGTCTGGTATGGATTTTGAGGGGGACCCCGCGCCATTTTTTTTAAATTTTGGCGCGGGTTCCCCTTATTATCCATACCAGGCCTGAAGGGCTTGGTATGGAATTTAGGGGGACCCCCGCGCCATTTTTTTTTAAATTTTGGTTCGGGGTTCCCCTGTGGGGAAATCCCATGCCGTTTTTATCAATGAACTTTGATGTGTATTGTCGGACCGGCAATTCATTTATAGCCGCGAGTAGTTTTAAATGACTTTTTTTCCTTTGAAATGTCATTTTGCTGTCAGACTGTTCTAAACATGGGAAACATGCGCCCCTTTACAGGCATACTATAGACACCCCCCAGGTACCAAATTTAAAGGAATATTACACTTTTATTGTTTCACTTTAAGCATTATTAAAATCACTGCTCCTGAAAAAACGGCCATTTTTAAAACTTTTTTTTGCATTAATACATGTCCCTTGGGGCAGGACCCAGGACCCCAAACACTTTTTAATTTTTTTTTTTTAATTTATTTTTTTATATCCACTTCAGCTACACTTTAGAGAGATTTAACTCAACAGAGTCATTAGTATGTATCGTTTTCGCATCATTCATATCTCTCATTTTCGCATCATTGTGGCATATAAAAATGTATTAATATTTTTCCAGTTATCTTTATTAATATGGCTTTCAAAGGAATGTTTAACTTTTTTCCTTTTTATATACAAAAAGAGTAAAAATATATTTATTTTCTTCCCCTAATCCCCCCCCAAAAAAAAAGAAACCCCCCACAAAAAGAACACAACCCCCCCACCCTCCCCCCAACCCCCTCTCTCTCCCTCCAGCCCTCAGGGATCCATAATTATCATGTATCTCTCCGTATTCCTGAACTCGAGCCATTTCGCCCAGGTCCTGTAGTATTTTTCCCGTAGGCCCTCCGTCAGGTGGATTGATTCTTCCATTCCCCTTACCCGTTCCACCCTTATTATCCACTTCCTTAACCTTGGGGCTTCCAACTCCTTCCAGCAGCACGGAATTAATGCTTTCGCCGCGTTTAGGAGGCGTGGGACCACCGATTTGCCATATTGGGGTGTCTTTTTCTCCAAGTCGTGGAACAGACATGTCCAGGGATTCTTATTAACCTGCTCACCCGTTTTTTGCCAGATTTCTCCCAAAATTTCCTCCCAATACACCTGTATTTTGGGGCATTCCCACCAAATATGTGCAAAGGATCCGGTCGCCCCACACCCCCTCCAGCAGGTTGGAGGGGTCTCAGCGTCATGCTCGTGAACCCGCTGTGGCGTCTTGTGCCACCTCGTTATCACCTTATAGGCCATTTCATACGTCCGGGAGTCTCTTGCCGTTAGATAAACCATTTTTAAGATCTTACTTCTATGTTCCTCATCTTTTAGGTATCCTATTTCTCTTTCCCACTTCTCCAGAAAAGTAGGGTATCCTTTACTTGCTTCCTCCCTTAGTACTTTATACACTTTAGATATGCTCCCTTTCACACTAGTGGGGGTACTAAATAATTTTTCTATAGCTCTCAATTGCTCTCTTCCTCTCAATGGTTGCGGTAGTGATTGTGCAAAGTGCTGTATCTGGGTATACCTCCATTTGCCCAGTGGTTTATTCCCCCATTCCCGTGTGATTTCTGTGTAAGTGTACAATCTGCTTCCCCTCATCACATCTTGTAGTTGTATCACATCTTTTTCCACCCACCTCGTGAAATATAAGTGCTCCTCCTTCCCCGGTAAGAAATAATTAGTATTCAATAGTGATATCAGTGGCAAATTATATTCCCAGTGGAATCTCTTACTTACCCCATCCCATATTTTAAATGCGTTCCTAGTCAAAAAGTTGGCTCTATTTCCCAGCTCCCGAAATTGTGGAGGGATCCATATCAATTTTTCTATTTCAACCTCACTCTGTGCAATTTCTATATTCACCCAACTTTTCTCCTTTTTACTATATAACCAATCAGTGATCCTAGAAATAACAATAGCTTGATAATATTTTTTAAAGTCCGGTGCTCCCACCCCTCCCTGTTTTTTTTCCTTCACCAAAGTGTCATATGCTATCCTAGGACGCCTTCATGCCCAAATAAACCTTAGAGTTATAGACTGTAATTTATCAAAAAACATGAGAGGAAGAGCTATTGGAATCATTTGAAAGCTATAGATTAATATGGGCAGGACAAACATTTTTACCGCGTTTATCCTGCCAATCCACGACAGAGCTCTATACCTCCTCCTGCCTAACAAATCCTTAATTTTATTAAGTAAGGGAATATAGTTAGCAGCAAACAGATCCCCCGGTGTTGGTGTTAATTTTATACCCAAGTACCCTAATTCCCTCTTACACCATGTAAAGGAAAGACCCGAGTGAATTGCTTTCTGCTCCCTCCAAGGGATTGATATGTTTAAGAGCTCTGATTTACTCATGTTTATTTTAAAGTTTGTAAATCTTCCATAGCGCTCTAACTCCTTGAGCACCATGGGGATTGTTATTCTAGGGGAAATAATGTAACATAATAAATCGTCAGCGAAAGCCGCTACTTTATACTCCTCTCTTCCCACCCTTATTCCCTTAATGTCTACATTTTTGCGGAATGCCGCTAAGAGTGGCTCCAAGGTTAAAACAAACAGGATCTGGGAGAGGGGGCAACCCTGTCTTGTCCCGTTAAATAACTCAAGGGGAGAAGACAGGGTTCCATTTACTCTGACTCTAGCCTTCGGATGTCTGTATAACGACAGAATCCATTTCATCATCCTCTCCCCGATCCCTAAATGTTTCAGAGTTTCAACCATAAATCCCCAGTCCACTCTATCGAAAGCCTTTTTGGCGTCGATAGACAATAGGGCCGCTGGTATATTGCTCCTGAGGGCTTCCTGCATTAAGAAAATTGTTTTCAGGGAATTATCCCTCCCCTCCCTTCCAGGTACAAATCCCGTCTGATCATTGTGTATCCACTGCTTCAACCCATCTTTCAACCTATCCGCGAGTATTTTGGCAAAGATTTTTGTGTCTACGTTTAATAGCGAGATTGGCCTATAGCTTCCCGGGGATGCTGGATCCTTCCCTTCTTTCAAAATTAGGGTGATATAAGCTAAAAGGGACTCTTCCCGAGTCTCTTCATTCTCGCCCAAGGCATTTAGATAGTTGCACAGATTGGGTACCAACATTTTAGAAATTTTTTTGTAGTATGCTATTGAGTATCCATCGGGGCCCGGGCTCTTCCCCAAGGCAGTGTTTCTTATTGCTTTTTCCACTTCATCCTGTGTTATGGGAGTCTCAAGGCACTCCACCTTCTCCCTTTCTGCCTTGGGAAGGTCTAGTCCACGAAGGTACTCCCTTATCCTTACCTTCTTATTTTCACTCGTCTCCTCTTTCCTTCCTACTTTATATAGGGCACTATAATAAGATTGAAATACTTTGGTAATCTTAGGCGAGGAGAATTCTAAATTCCCCTCATTTCTTATTTTAGATGTGAAGGTCCTGTCCTTTTTTCTTTAACCCTTCTTGCCATCCACTTTCCTGATTTGTTACCCTCCTGGTACATATCTCTGTTGATCGTGTAGAAAGCACACTTCCTTTCCTTGTCTAATAGCTCATCCAATTCTCTTCTTTTCCCTATTAGTTCTTGCTTTTCTGGGATCCCCCTGTGTCTTGTACTCTGTTCTAATTCCTGGATCTCCCTATATAAACATGTCATCTTTTCCCCCCTTTCTTTTTTTTTTCCTGCTCCAATGGCAATCAAGATTCCTCTTATATAGCTTTTATGCGCTTCCCAAAGTGTGGCCCTAGATATATCCTCTGTGTCATTTATCTCGAAGTAGCTCTTCAATTCCTGTTCTATTTTCTATACTGAGTCCGGGTCTTGGATAAGAGAATCGTTCAATTTCCAATTCATCCTAGTCTGTGTCGCGCTGGCGATCTCTACCTGGATTTTCACCGGCGCGTAATCTGACAGGGTGATTGCTTTAATTTCAGTTGCCTTCAATTGGGGGACCAACTGATGTTCTATTAAGAAGAGTAAAAGGTATAATCGCGTTCCTTTGGGTGACATATTCTCCACGCATCCATTAACTGTAGACGCATTAATGTTTTTTTTAGTGTCTCGCCTTTTAAACCGGGCTTTATTACTCCCCTTGAGGTATCTATCCCGGGGTCTATGCTCCAATTCAAGTCCCCTGCCAATATTAGTTTACCTTTTTTAAAGGACTCCAGCTTCATCAAGACTTTTCTTAGGAATTTCTCAGGGTTCCTATTAGGAGAATAAATGTTCGCAACTGTGATCCATTATCGAAAAGTTTCCCCTTTAAAAAAAGGAATCCCCAAACACTTTTTCTGACAATATCATGCATATAAGCCTTTAAAATTAGCACTTTTTATTTCTACCATAGACTTTTAACCACCTCAATACAGGGCACTTTCACCCCCTTCCTGCCCAAGCCATTTTTCAGTTTTCAGTGCTGTCGCACTTTGAATGACAATTACGCGGTCATGTTACACTGCACCCTAATGAAATTGTTATCATTTTTTCCCCACAAATAGAGCTTTCTTTTGGTGGTATTTGATCACCTCTGCAGTTTTTATTTATTGCGCTATAAACAAAAGGGACAATTTTGAAAAAACACTATTTTTTACTTTTCGCTATAATAAATATCCAATTTTTTTTTTTTTTTTTAAAGAAATTTTTTCCTCAGTTTGGCCGATACGTATTCTTCTACATATTTTTGGTAAAAAAAAATCGTGATAAGCGTATATTGATTGGTTTGCGCAAAAGTTATAGCGTCTACAAAATAGGGGATAGATTTATAGCATTTTTATTTATTTATTTATTTTTTACTAGTAATGGCGGCGATCTGCGATTTTTATTGTGACTGCGATATTGCAGCGGACATATCGGACACTTTTGACACATTTTTGGGACCATTCACATTTATACAGCGATCCGTGCTATAAAAATGCATTGATTACTGTGTAAATGTGACTGGCAGGGAAGGGGTTAACACTAGGGGGCGATCGAGGGCTCGGGAGGGCGATCATGTCATATGATGTCCGCCCAGAACAACAGAAGCCTCGTCCCGCCGTCATATGACGGTGGGCGGTGGCTTAGTGGTTAAAGGGTGTTCCGCGGCTTTCAAATTTGCCGCGAACACCCCAAATTGTTCGCTGTTCGGCGAACTGGCGAACAGCCGGTGTTCGAGTGGAACATGAGTTTGACTCGAACTCGAAGCTCATCCCTAGTGAAGAGCCCCTATGGCCATGGACAACGGAACAGTCTCATGAGTCACATGGGCAGGCTGTAGAGCTCTCCCGTCAAGAGCTCTTTGGCAAGTGGAGTGTCATGCAGATGCAGCGGAATCAAGTGCTACAAATACAAAGGCAGCATCAATGAACAGGCCTGCAGCCCCAGAGTCGATTAGAGCCTCTATCTCGACGAACGACTCAGCCCAAGAAAGGGTAATCGAAACCAGGGGCTTATCCTTCTGGATAACTGGGGACGAAACAACGCCACCTAAGGTCTGTCCGTGACAGGACTTCAAGGTTTGGGCATTCCCTGGATGGGTAGGACAAGACTTCAAATAGGTTACCTGCCTGGCCACAATTAAAGGCACAATCTCTCCCTCCTCCTAAGGGTTCTCTCATCCACAGAGAGACATGCGAAGCCCAAGTGCATGGGTTCATATTCACTGAACAACTCGGTACCAGGAGGGAGGCATGGAAGGTGAGGAAGGCAAGGGTGGGACTGCAAAGCTCGGAGACAAATATACAGGAGGCTTCCGCAAGCACTCCTTAAAAGAGAGTCATTCTCTAAGTCTCGAGTCAATGAGGATGGCAAACATGATCAACTTCTCCAGCTCAGTGGGTATATCTCAGGCTGCTAACTCATCCTTGATGGTATCCGAGAGACCATGAGAAAAAAGCAGCCACGAGGGCCTCATTGTTCCAAGCAACCTCTGCTGCCAGAGTATGGACTTCAATGGCATAATCGGCAACAGTTCTCGTACTCTGTTTGATGGATATGAGGCACTTGGCAGCAGAAGCGGAGCGTGCTGGAACTTTAAATACCATTTTAAAAGGAAGCCACAAACTCAGGGTAACTCAAGACAACAGGTTTTTGCGTCTCCCATAGAGGGTGTGCCCATGCCAAGGCTCTCTCAGAAGACAAAGATATCACAAAACCTACTTTGCTTCTGTCTTTGGGAAATGCCTGGGGCAGCATCTCAAAGTATATCTCAACCTGGTTGAGAAACCCTCTGCATTGGACTGGATCACCCCCAAATCACTGGGGAAGTGGAGTGGAACCAGATATACCTCTTATAGAGGTAATACTCGAGGCGGGTGCCTGCACAGAGACTGGAGCAGCAGCAGGGACGACCGCAACACAGGTTGTCCTGGAGCAGCCACAGTGGGAGATTCCAGATGAGCCATGCGACTCAGGAGCATTTGTATTGCCATGGTAAACTGATCCATGCGGTGATCCTGCTCATCCAATCTGGAAAAAATATTAGCAACAAGTGGATTGACTGCATCTTCTGAATTCATGGCCTACTGTCAGAAACCATGAATCAGACTGAGACAGAAGTATAGTTAAATCTCACTTGTTTAATAATAATAAAAAAAAGGTAAACAGAGTAAACATAGTCAAAACATAGCCAGAGTTATTTAACCAGAACGGATAGTCAGACAAGCCAAAATGTCAGGGAGCCAGAGATAAGCGTAATAGAACAGTAAGCAGGATCTGGAGCCAGAAGGAACGTTAGCCAAGCAAGTCTTTAACAGGAACACAGGAGAGTGTCTCTAGAGATGTGACCAAGGTGAAGGCAGAGATCATCTGGGCTGGACGGCTTAAGTAGGCTGGACTGATGAGCAGGATATCATCAACAGGTGAGTCATTGTGGAGAGATAGTAGCTGGCAATTAGCCGACAGCTGAGCAGCCAGCTCAGAGAATGAAGGGCTGAGCCCAGCCCTGACACCACCATCCGCTTCATTTGTAACATGCCCCCCAGGTGCAACTCAACGTTAGCAATGCTGCAGCGGCTGCACACACAGCAGAAGGCCATCAATGAGTACCTGTGCGAGTATAGCACCGGGACAGGGTCAGGGGAGCTTGGCTTCTTTTCACCATGCCAGTGTCTACTGATCAAGGATGCATGCACTGTCCTGTCACCATTTGAGGAGGCCACAAGGTTGGTGAGAGGCAACAATGCATGCATCAGTGACACTGTCCCTCTAGTCTTCCTGCTGGAGCACACGCTTCGTGGAATCATGGACAGGGCACTTGAGGCAGAACAGCAGGAGGAAGAGTAGGACTTCCTTTCCTCTCAAGGCCCCCTTTATCCAGAAAGCATTCCCACCAAACACACAGGAAGAAGAGGAGGAGGAGAAGGAGGAGGATTGAGTCAGCGTGGATGTAGAGGATAACACTCAGCAGTAGTCTTCAAGGGATGATTTTCAGTGCCCAGAAACTCAAGGAGTTGTACGTGGCTGGGAGGAGGTAGTTATGGATAATGTGATCCTTAGTGACCCAGAGGACTCTCTAATGCCTCTGCAAACTTATGTTGCATTGTCTTCCTGATTCTGCAAAAAGACCCTAGAATTTGTGGTATCAAGGAGAGAGATCATTACTGCCTGGCAACCCTTCTTGATCCACGTTACAAGGGTAAAGTTGCAGAACTCATCCTGCCTTCGCTGAGGGAGCAGAGGATGAAACATCTTCAGGAGGCCTTGAAGAAAGGTTTGTGTAACGCATTTCCAGACCCTGGGAGGTTACCATTTCCTGGTGCTGGACAATGTGTTGCTGAGGCTTCGTTCAGTCAGAGGAAGAGCGATGGAGAAGGTGGCTGGCTGACCAATGCCTTTAAACAATTTTTCAATCATCAGCGCCAAGGTTTGATCAGTTCAAGCAACCATCGCCAGCGTCTGCATTATATGGTGCAGGAATATCTAGGGGCAAGAGCAGACTTGGAGACCTTTCCAGCAGAGCATCCACTGGGTTATTGGGTCTTGAGGATGGACCACTGGCCAGAACTGGCTCAATATGCAATTGAGCTACTGGCCTGTCCTGCATCCAGCGTGCTTTCTGAACCCATATTCAGTGCTGCTGGAGGGTTCATAACAGATCAAAGAGTGTGCCTGTCCACAGACTCCGTTGATAGGGTCACATTTATAAAAATGAATCAGTCTTGGATCAGCAGCTATCAAGCACCTGATGCTGATGTAACTGATTGAATTTGCTATGGATCTGGGATCCCTTGAAGACTGCCTATGCTGACTATCCTGTTCCTCCTCAATCTTGATGATGCTAGCTTCCAACAATATTTTTGGTTTAGGGCACCACCACCCAAGGCCCAATTGTTCTGCCCCTGTTTAACAGGGGCATGCAATTACAATTTTTTATATAATATTTCACATAAAGGGCCCCTACCTGTGCCCGACAAGAGTATCTGTGAGGGGTTACAGTGTTGTGGCACCACCACCATCTAAGGCCCAATTTTTCTGCCCCTGTTTAACAGGGGCATGTAATTACAATTTTTGATCTAATATTATTTCACAGCAGGGCCCGTTCCTGCAACCAACAAGAGCAACAAGAGTTACAGTGTTCTGGCGCTGCCAAAACCAAAGGCCCAATTTTTCTGCCCCTGTTTAACAAGGGCATGTAATTACAATTTTTGAAATAATAGTTAAGCAGGGACCGTTCCTGTGCCCAACAAGAGTTATGCCGCGTACACACAATCGGATTTTTCTACAACAAAACTGTGGATTTTTTTTCCGAAGGATGTTGGCTCAAACTTGTCTTGCATACACATGGTCACACAAATGTTGGCCAAGAACGCGGTGATGTAAAACATGTACAACGGGACTATAAAAAGGAAGTTCAAGATGGGGGCAGGAGGCGGAGCCTAGCGGAGCAGACATGCATTGTTAGAGCTCCACACCGCTGAGGAGAGAAGAGAAGGACAAAGCGGAGCCTGCAGGCTCAAAAGGTATCCATTTGAACCTTTTTGCCCCAGGGAACAAACTGTGAAAGTTTGGGCAGGAAATATGGTACTGGGAGGAAACCGTGGCAGAAATAAAAATCACCTCACAAAGAGCTCACAGGCACTCACTGCAACTAAAGCAGCTCCAGTCACCTCACAAGATACAGCATCAGGGCGCTCTCACAGACAGAAAATGTCACAGCAAGACTCTCCATTTGAGTCAGATACAGAACAAATCCTCTCACAAACTTCTCCACAAGCCTCCTCAGTATCCCCAGTAATATTATTACAATTTGAAAAGATGCTTCATAAGGCTTTAAAACAAACCTCAGACCAAATAACAAAAAGCCTAACCAAAGAAATAAGAGAGCTGGGAAACCGCACCGCAGCCTTAGAAATAAAAATGGATGAAATTGAAACTACAACCCAAGAAAATATAACAGAATTGGAACAATTAAAAAAAGAGAATTTAATACTTCAAACTAAGCTCGAAGATTACGAAAATAGAGCCAGACGTTCAAACTTGCGCATAAGGGGAATACCTGAAACTGTGACAGACCTGCAATCTACTATTACTGCTCTATTACAAGAACTAAAGCCAGATATCCCTATTGAACGTTTAGAACTGGACAGAGTACACAGAGCCCTCACAGCCAAAAAGAAAGATGGACCCCCACGTGATATAATCACAAAATTTCATTATTACAGAACGACAGAACAAATACTAATTGCTGCAAGAGAAAAAAAGGAACTTAATTTTCAAGGACACAATTATCAAATTTTTGCTGACCTATCCCAACTTACTATTACTAAAAGACGATCCATGAAACCCCAACTAATGGAACTGCAATGCCACAACATTATGTATCAATGGGGCTTTCCCTTTTTCAGTCAGATTTAACTACCAAGGTACAATTTACAGAAGCAGATCAGCAGATGAACTACAACAAACCCTTTTAAAATTAAATCTGACAGAACCCACAAGCAGCAACACTCCCACACGCAGAAGAATGGCATCATCTTCACCTTCAGGCAGCACCCAGAAAATTCCAGAACAAAATGGGAATCATCATTCTCACAAAAGAGGTCGTTATGCCACATCATCCATGGACCAAGAAGATTCAATGGACTGACATCCTAATTCCTGATATCTCTTCATTTATTATACTAAGAGATGGTTCTCTATAAAAAACCTATACTTATAACTGAATGTAACTGCATTCTGATAGTCACACACTGTGTGGGATCATGTTACATTCCAGTTATATTTCTTATTACTTCTGATTCATATAGCCTTAGAATATATAAGTGAAATAAGGAAATTCTTGTTCAGTTATATATTATCAGGTAATAACAATAGATTTATTACTTTTTAGGACAAATATGTTCAATAATCCAGAAGTAATGGAAGCTTTTTTTTTTTTTTCTTTCTTTTCTTAAAACAAATATATTATTACCTAACTAGTTCCTAGAATTTTGTTTTTGTTTATTCTAATCTGAAGCAATACAACCTCAATTTTATGAATTAACATATCTAAACAGTTACATATGAATAAAATATGTAATTGTTTACTCTAAAAGGGTTAAAATCCCAAAATAATTCAAACTATCTTCATCAATACCAAAGTTATTAACAGTACCTTTCTAACTGAATTATTTAGCCTAGAGCAAGACTAACCATATACAACCACCCTGGAATAAATAATTTCAACAAAAACTATATTCTGCACTCCAACTAATGAAACATCATTTTGATGTCTTTTGACATAGCACTTCTCTCCTGTAAACGGAAGATCCGTGTACCCCCATTAGCCCTCCTCATTCTCCCAACCATATTATGTGGGAGTGTGACGAAGGCACTTATTCCCCTGAGAGAGATATTTATTCTCTTTCACGGGTAAATTGTGATTACTTGCAAAAAATAATTTATACAATGTATCATCTAATCTCATATGTTTTTTGTTTACTCTTTACTCCAGAATTCACTGGTTTCTTTTCTATCTATTCATCTCTTCAGTCCACACAGGTTGATCTGCGCAGTCAGCTCTGCATAACAAAAAGTAAGTCAAAACTATTTGATCTATTGCCATGGCACCACTGAATATACTTTCCCTGAATGTTCAGGGAATAAATGTCCCTCAAAAAAGGACCAAAGCCTTCCGTACTTTCCATAACAAGAAGGCTCACATAGTATGCCTCCAAGAAACACACTTCACCAAAGATTCTACTCCAAAATATATTTCTCCTTTTTATCAACAAATTTACACGGCTTCTGCCTGTACCAAGCAAAGGGGAACTCTAATTGCATTTCACCGATCCACACCATTCACCTTATCATCAGAAATTAAAGACCCAGAAGGTAGATACCTGATACTCATGGGTTATACAATGGATACAGCAATCACAGTGATTTCCTACTACGCTCCTAACAAACAACCTACACCATTCCTCTCACATATATTACAAGTGATTAATACACACAAAATAGGAACAGTGATAATGTATGGGGATTCGAACCAGGTCCTCCTCCCATTTCTAGATAAATCACCTTTTACACCATCCAAAATAACCTCTAGATTACCTTTTTCTCAACTTCTTTCCAAATACAATCTGGTAGATTCATGGAGAGAAAGTAACCCAATGAAAAAGAAATTCACTTATTTCTCGCACCCTCATCAAACCTTCACCAGAATAGATCATATTTTTCTAACAATAGGAATGATACCAGAAATTATTGCATCAGATATAATTCCGATTCTGTGGTCTGATCATAATGCAGTATACACTACTATAGCCTCAGCCATACCAAAAGCGCATGACCCAACGTGGTACTTACCGGACATAATGCTCAAACACCCACTACATCAGATGGCCATTGAACAAGCTTTAAAGGAATACATATCAATTAATAATACAACAGACATCTCCCCAATAACACTGTGGGAAGCTCATAAGCCTGTCTTGCGTGGTACAATACAAAGACAAATGGCACTATTTAAACGGGAACGCAAAAATCTAGCAAAAAAACTAGAACTCAATTTTAATGCAGCCTACATATCATTTCAAGATAATCCATCTCAGAGTACAAAATCTCATCTGGAAAAATCTAGATTGGAATACGATCTATTTCTCACTGAGTCAGTTGATAAATCCCTCAAACGCTCCAAACACAATTTCTACATGAATACAAACAAACCAGGTACATATTTGGCTCGGGCATTAAATTCAACTAACAAATCTTTCAAACCAATACGTTTGAAATTATCAAAAAATCTTTACACTTGTAATCCAGTTAAAATAGTCCATAAATTTCACTCACATCTCGCAACTTTATACAAGACAAACAATGAATTTAATCCTACAGAGGCTGAATCCTTCTTCTCAAAAATAACCTTACCTGAGTTATCTCAGAATCAAAAAAGCAGTTTGGATGAGCCTATAACTATAGATGAAGTTGCTAACGCCATAAAAGACCTAAAACTTAACAAAAGACCAGGCCCAGACGGCTACTCGGCTTTATACTATAAAACATTCTCAGAAATACTCTCTCCCATTCTCACTGAAACTTTTAACAAACTTCTAGATGGACATTCTTTTCGGCAAGAAACACTAATGGCAATTGTTTGTATGATCCCAAAACCCCTTTCTGATAATACTTCCTGTGTGAATTATCGGCCTATCTCTCTGTTAAACCTCGATATTAAATTATTAGCAAAAATAATAGCAAAACGCCTCAATAGCATTATAGGAAAATTAATACATAGAGATCAAGTAGGCTTCATGCCAAATAGACAGGCAGGCGATAATATACGCAGGGCAGTGTTATTGGCACATATTGCTAAAAAACGGAAAATCCCTTTAGGTTTTCTATCTCTCGATATTAAGAGGGCATTTGACACAGTATCCTGGCAATATATGCAATATTCATTACAAAAATGGGGTTTTGGACCCCACTTTTTAACATGGATCAAAGCATTATATAATAAACCCAAAGCCTATATAAAATATGCTGGATACAAATCTGAAGCCTTTAATATCGAAAGAGGTACCCGACAGGGTTGCCCATTATCTCCCTTATTATTTGCCCTTATACTCGAACCCATGGCCCAATATATCAGAACAAACCAAACTATAACTGGCATTGAAGTAGGAGGTATTACACACAAATTATGTATATTTGCAGACGATATATTACTTTTTCTATCATCACCACAGGTCTCTGGTCCTAACTTAATACCAGCTCTTGATGGATTTGCAGCCCTATCCGGCCTTATGATTAATCCTAAGAAATGCCTAGTGCTTAATATTTCACTCACAAACATGGAATTGATCCCGGCTAGGGCTGCACTCCCATTCACATGGGCAGAAAAATCAATCCCATATCTTGGAATTCATTTAACAGCCTCTCATTCTGACTTATTCTCAACCAATTATCCTCCTGTATTAAGACAGATCACAAATCTAATAAAACAATGGTCGCAACTTCCTTTATCCTGGATGGGGAAGATTAATGCAATCAAAATGACTATTCTACCCAAATTGCTTTATCTATTCAGAGTCCTCCCTATCCCAATTCCTTCCTATTTTTTGAGAATAGTACAAAAAAGAGCAACTTTGTTTATATGGGGCTCTTCTAAACCACGTATACCTATACACACACTACATCTTCCCAAAAATAAAGGAGGCCTGGGATACCCTAATTTTACTAACTATTACAGAGCGGCACATGTGGCCAGTCTGTCCAAATACCATGCAAAACAGGAAATCCCATTATGGGTATTTATAGAGGCTTCAGAAAATTATCCTCTATTAATATCAAATTTATTATGGCTTGATCCTAAAGACCGCTTTAAAATTCATAATCCCATAACTAAACACTTCTTATCTCTCTGGGATAAACTAAAAACCAAATATCAGTTACAATCTCCACACAATTCTCTCCTTTCTTTTATCAGAAATCCGGCCTTTTATCCGGCATGGATCTACCCAAATTCTTTTAAAGCTTGGACAACATCAGGCATTCAGACACTAAATGACTTCATAGCATCTAAATCATTCCTTTCATTCCCATCGCTTAGAGAAAAATATGATCTACCAAACTCTGAGATATTTAGATATCTCCAAATCAAAAATTTCTATACACCATTCCTAAAGGGGAATACACCATTATCCCAATTATCCATTTTTGAATCAATCTGTACAAAAGATCCATTTGCTAAAGGTACAATTTCATCACTTTATAATCAATTATATGGAGTACCAAATCTTAATAGACCCTCTTACGTTCAGAGGTGGGAGGAGGACCTGGGACGAACTTTAGAAGACACGGACTGGTCTAACATATGGCTCACATCTAAGTCATCTTCACCCAACATCTTAGCACTGGAGACAAATTATAAAGTCCTAACTCGCTGGTACCTTGTACCCGCTAGAGTGGCAAAATATTCACCTAATACCTCAGCTCTTTGTTTTCAAGGATGCCCAGAAATAGGCACATATTTACACATATGGTGGACGTGCCCAGTAATCCAAACCTTCTGGAAGGAAGTCTTCGTGATTGCATCTAAAATATTTAAAAAAATAATACAACCAGATCCATATTTAACTTTACTTAATCTAAAACCGGAATGGTTAACACTCTCTCAATTCAAACTTATGATCCAACTAATAACGGCTGCAAAACAAACAGTGGCCAAGGCATGGAAATCTCCTACATTGGTACTAGCAGAAACAATTCACAGAATGAATAATACAATGTCCCATGCTAAGATGGTAGCCATCGATCAAAATCAAATTCCAAAATTTGAAAAACTTTGGCATCCTTGGATAAAACAACAGTTCCTGTCAAACTTCAATGACTCTATCCTGTTGCCATGGTAACAGATTAAATGACTTACAGAGACACCCATTCTAAGGCTTCAAAGAGAACTAAAAAGAATAATAAACTGACGAGCGGGACAACCTTGTGGACCATACCTCTACCTTTCAACCCTTTTTCTTCTTTCTCTTTCCTTTTCTCCACCTTACGATTAAAGCTCATTATCAGAATTTATTTGACCTATATACACTCTACTTGTAAACAATATGTATAGTAGGTATAAATCATTTAAATACCTACAAAAGTAACTAAGGAAATGATATATATCTTTAATTTAGGTTTACGTGAACCCAATGTTTAATATTTGAAATTTCATGATATTTACCTATATAAACCCTACTGTAAAACAATGAGCTTACTTTATAGATCCTTGTAAACTTACTTTATGTATCTTTATAACATTGTATACTCAATAAACTTCTTTTGACAAGGAAAAAGGAAGTTCAATAGCCAGTGCGCCACCCTTTGGGCTCCTTCTGCTAATCTCTTGTTTATCTCATGTTAGTAGAAGTTTGGTGAGAGACGAATTGCGCTTTTCAGCCTCGTGCTTTTAAGTTCCTTTCTGCTTTTCAGTTTGTGCTTGTGGGTTCGTATCTGTTCTTCAGTGCATGTTGTCAGTTCGTTTCTGTCTTTCAGTGCGTTCTATTTAATAGTTTGCTTCTGTTTCTCAGTGCGTTCTTGTCTGCTCATTTCTGATTTTCAGCTCGTTCTTCTCAGATCCTTTCTGATTTTCGCTGCGTTCTGTCAGTTCGTTCTGACCAGCCGACCATTTTCAAGCCATGTTGAGGGTACGTTCTCATTGTAGAGTTAGTGCTGTGCTTGGGCTTGGTGTCGGAGTTCTTGCTTTGACCCAAGTCCAGTCCATGAACAGGGTGAGGAGGAGTTCATGGTTCAAGAATTGGTTGCTCCAGCGAGACCAAATCTCACACATGCCTTTGTTGCGGGAGATCCAGGAGAATAATCCTGATGATTTCAGGAATTATCTCAGGTTGACGGACCTCATTTTTCACCATCTGTTGGCTTTGCCGTCCCCTTATATTATGAAGCAGGACACCTGCATGCGGCAAGCCATCACAACCGAACAAAGGCTCGTTGCCACCTTGGGGTACTTGGCGATTGGGAGAAGTCTCCAGGATATCAAGTTTACGACTGGAATCTCCCCCCCAGGCTCTGGGAATAATTATTCCAGAGACCTGTTCTGCCATCATACAAGTCCTGCAGAAGGACTATATTAAGGTAAGTTTTACCCTTTAACATCACATTCTATGTATTTAATGTTTGCTAATGTATTGTATTTATTTCATCATTCCATAATTACCATGATTGTAATATGTTGTGAATGTCCTCTTTGTCCTCATGCATGCTGGAAGCTTTTAATGCTCCTTTTTTGTCCTTCATGCATATTTGCCTTCACTAACCTCCCCAGCATGCTATCCTGGGCCCATACACACCTAGTCTTGTCACTTAATGTATTTTGTCAGCTCCACTGTAGTGCTTACCCTAAACACCCCCTAAAATGTTTACAAATGTTATTGTTGGTCTTAAATTCATGCAGAGTGCAAGAGGCTTTTTTGGGGGGGGGGGCAAGAAAATCTTTTGGAACCACCCCAACCGCTAAGTCAACTGATACCAATCCTCTATCTGCTGACCTTGCCAAAGCCATACACACTATAACTACCTCTTTTGTGGTCATATTTATGGATAAATTCACCAAAGCATGTAATGCAAGGGCCTGCCTGAATACTTTCAAATGGTACCGTTTAAAGTTTTGTTCTCAAATTATCTTGATAGGTAATTGCAGAATGTAAAAATGTGCTTCAATTTGGACAGTGTGTATTCATATTTTTGTATTATGACACTTCTTACCTGTCCAGTGGGCTGCCAATAGTGTAAGTAAGGAGGGGCTGGTCAAAGTAAAACATATTATTTATGCATTCAGCTCTCAATGAAGTGGAGAGGGCTACCTGTCCAAAACCTACATTTTTGCACCGGGCCATCAGAGGGGGGGGAGGAATCTGATGAGTGGACCTTATACTTTTGTCTTTAAATACTCCTTAAAATAAATGTTATACTTATGTTGGCCAAGAATGTTTGTGTCTAATCTGCTAGCAATGTTATGTGCAAAAGTACTATTTTTTTTCTTGTTTGACTCCACAGTTTCCTTCAAACCCACAGGAATGGCAGACTGTGGCTTCCCAGTTTGCCCAGTAGTGGGACTTCCCCAACTGCGGTGGGGCAATAGATGGGAAACATGTCCACATCGTCCCACCCCCCAACTCGGGGACATACTATTATAATTATTGGGGTATAGTAGTATAGTGTTGTTAGCGGTGGTGTCGGCGACTTACGAGTTTTTGTATGTGGATGTGGGGAAAAATGGCCGGATGTCGGATGGTAGAGTCATCTCCCAGACGTTTTACAGATGGCCCCAGAATGGCAACTTGAGCTTGCCACATCCAGAAGACAATGTGGCGGGACTCCCATTTGTCTTAGTTGCGGATGAAGCATTTGCACTGGGGGACCATCTTATGCAGCCATTCCTGATGAGGACCCTCACCCGGACCAAAGGGTTTTTAATTACTGGCCGGCCAGAGCCAGAAGAGTGGTGGAAAATGCCTTTGGCATAATAGCCAGCCAGTTCCGCCTATTCCTCACTGCTATTAATATGGCGGAATATAACTAAATCACATAGTTCTTTCATGCTGCATTTTGCACTATTTATGCAAAAATGCAGCCAACTATGTGGCCTCAGTTGTGACTGAGGCCGGCTTACAACTTTTTTTTTTGGTTTTAATCCTTTTTATTGAAAAAATTACATTAAAAAACACACAAACAAGGACTGACATAGCCAACATCTATGCAGTCCTTATATTTACCTCATTTGTACAATAATCCACAAAATTAAAAAAACATCAATAGACCACACTCCTTCGTCAAAGGGATGTTCGAGAATTTTCTCTTTTTTCCTGTTTTTCCCTTTACCCTTACCATTAAACCCCCCCCAGCTCCCTTCCCCCCAACCCTCCCGTACCATATTCACCCCACCCACCATTCATTCTATGCTCCTCCCACATCACCCATAACTTCCATATTTTTTCAAATTTTTTATAATTACTCCTTTTCTTATATATATACTTCTCTCTACTAATTTCCTCCTTTACTTCTTTCACCCATTCTTCGATCGTCGGGGGTTCTTTTCTCTGCCAGTTCTTAGCTATGATCTTTTTCCCTTGAAACAGACACCTAACTATTGCGGTCTGTGTGTCCCTTGCGATTTGTTGTTCCTCCATCAAGCCCAATAGACAGGTCTTAACACCCAAGCCCAGTGACGTCTCAGATATGGAATTTATTTTATCCACTATGCCTTTCCAATATCTGTACAACTTGGGACATCGCCAAAACATATGCAGCAGATCTCCTCTCTCTCCTCCACACCTTTGGCACCTCACATCTACCTTTTACCAATCCTAAACAGCTTTAATGGTGTTAAATACACCCTATATATCAAATATAGATGAGAAACTGCCTGTGATGGAGAGAGGGAGACCCTGGGTCCAGAGGACAAAACATACTTCCATTGACTATCTGACAATGACCCAACCTCCTCCTCCCCTTTTTTCCTGTTTTTATCTTCCCCCCTGTCCCCATGTACTGATACTCTCAAATTACTCATTAAACCTTTCGTGGATTCTGCATCAACCAGTTTTCTCAGAAAGGACATATCGCTCCATAATGGCTCCTTTCCGTTAAATTCCGTTAAAAGGGCATGCCTTATTTGCAGGTGTCTATAAAATGATCGGTTGGGGATCGCATATTCATTCACTAGCTCCTGGAATGTTTTCAGTCTCCCTGCCTTATAAAGCTGCGGCAAACAATGGACGCCCTGGCAGTCCCACTCCTCAATCTTGCCCATTATTTTAAGTTTATAGAGCTTATTATTTTCCCATATTGGGGAGAACTCCGAGAAGTCCACATACCCCATTATTTTTTTAACCTTAACCCAGCTCTTAACCATCATCCGAGTGGTGGGACATCTAGTGTCAAAGGAGTCCGCTTCCAGCGCTTCTACTGTGGTATCATGAATAGTGTCATTTAATAATATATTATTCCCTGCTACCCAATTCCCGGGCCTATTACTCCCTCCCACATGCTGGATTTGAGACGCCAGGAAGTAGCATCCCGGGTCCGGCACTCCCAACCCACCCTTCTCCCCCGGTCGCCGAAGCGCCTGCAAGCCAATCCTTGCTATCCCACCCTTCCAAATCAACTCTCTAAATATGCTAACCATTTTATTAAACCAGCGTTTGGGAATCCAAACTGGTGAGTTGTGTAGGATATATAGAATTTGCGGCATCCAAACCATTTTTATCAAATTGCAGCGCCCGGCGACTGAAAGAGGCAGCTGTCCCCACACCCGACATTTCTGTTTAAGTTTTTCCATAAGTGGAACTAGGTTTTCTGTAATATATTGCTCCGGATCCCTTGAAATATTAATCCCCAGATATTTCAACTGACTTACTACCTTAATTTGGGGAATTTGGTGTGGGAGGGGCTCCGTCAGTGGGTCTATAGGCAAAATTGCTGAAATTTCCCAATTAATTTTTAACTCGGAAAAATGGCCTCAATTATCCCCATAGCTGTCCTCAATGAGTCCTGTGTGTCCCCCAGGAATAACAAAATATCGTCCGCGTACATTGCTATTTTCTCCTCTCCCCTCCTTCTTCTAAACCCCTGTATCCCCTGAGATGCCCTTATGGCAGCGGCCAATGGCTCCATTGCTAGGGCAAATAGGAGGGGTGACAAAGGGCACCCCTGCCTAGTGCCCCTTCTTAATTGAAACCACTCTGAGCACTCCCCGTTAACTCTGATTTTAGCTCTTGGCTTGTCATATAATAACAAAACTGGGGCCAAATTGAAGTTCTGCTAGTACCTTCCAGATATAATGCCATTCCAGGCAGTCAAATGCCTTGGTTGCATCTAATGAGAGAAGAGCTCTCTTACCACTATTTACTATGGGGATCTGCATGTTTAAATGTACTCGTCTTATGTTCGTACTTGTAGATCTGTCCGGGATAAACCCGGTTTGATCCATATGGATTAGCTTTGGAATTATTTTCTTTAGCCTTGTTGCCAGGGCTTTTGCCATAATCTTCATGTCCGAACATAATAACGATATCGGTCTATATGATGTCACATCTAACAAATTTTTCCCCTCCTTCAACATCATTATTATAATGGCTTCTGTCATAGACGCAGGTAGACTACTGTCCTTCGTAGTTCCATTAAACACCTCCAAAAGCATGGGAAGTAAGATCTCCCCATATTTTTTAAATATTTCTATGGGTAGGCCATCGGGACCTGGGGCTTTCTGATTTGCCATATCTGCCACAACCCTTTGTAACTCTTCTTTTTTTTTTTTTTTTTTTTTTTTTTTTTTCTTTTTTTCTTTTTTTTTTCTCTTGATTTTTTTTTTTTCATGGTTTAATTGTTATTTTATTAAATACCTTCTTCCAAGGTTTCAATATAACAAAGCTATGAAGATCTACCAACATTCAGAATAAACAAACACAGGGTAATTGTTTTATTTTCTATTATCATGCAAAGATTCTGCATCAAATGCCTTTCCAAGACCTGTTTAAAACGTGATATTTATAATATATATTATATATATATGCTTACATTAGCCCCATAAGATAACAGTAACAATGCTAGAAGTGGTTTGTCAGATAATGACCATACCAAGCTAAGTTTTTTTTTAATTAACTTAAAAAGAAAAAAATCCCCAAAGACAGTGCAAAAGAAAAGAAAAAAAAAAATAACAGAAAAATATAAAGTTTTTTTATTGTTCTTAGAAAGATGCACTAAATACAGAGCGATTGTCATATTTTAATCAAGTAAACAGACAGTGACGGAGCAGACCTAAAGAAGACATGCATAACTTTTCTTAACTGCATATATTTTTTGTTTGGTTTTCCCTTTTAACTTAAAAAGCCAAAAGCTTTTCTTCCCAGCTTGTTAAAATTTAGCGCTGTTTAAATAAAAACTAAAAAAAAAAAAAAAAATTCTCCCTGAAAACCATGAAAAAAAGCCCACCCCACCCCATTCCCCCCCCACCCCCCCATCCCCATCCCCCCCCCATCCCCCCACCCCGTGTGCTCTTATAAATTTCACACAAGCATTCCAAACTGATTTGTATTAACCCCATTCTCATTTACGTCAATATCTTAGCCATCTAATAATTTCTTTCCATTACATCTTGCACTGGTCATCTCAGGAATTCTGGAGAACATGCTTAGGCCATGTGCAAATTTTCACAAATACAAATGTCTTCTGTAAGCCCAACATACTATTAATTTTATCACAAGTGGGGTTGACATACCATGACATACCACCTATCAAAACATTTTTTTTTAAGTCCAAATTGTGCAACAATGGCTATTTAACAATTTCCAACAGCAAACCTTCAAAGAGCCTTCTTATTCATATTAGCTGAACTTCCATCTTTGCGTTTTATTTTTTTATGCATTTTCCATGGCAATCAATATAAACACATCAAAATTCATGCTTCAAGATGCATGTTGATGCATCATAATGCACAACAATATGTGTTGTGACACACACACTGACATTCAATAGAAAGTGCATTGAAATGCATTTTGGAAATACAAGACTATACGCGTCAACACGCATCGATGAGCCTTGACGTGGGTTTTGATCTGCTTCCATAGATTTCACTAGAAAACTTATCAGAAAGGAAAATAAAAACAGACTTTCTGTTGCAGTTCTACATCAGCGTGTATAAATGCTCAAAGTGGATTGCTGTTTTCTGGACTTGTGAAAAAAAAGGCAAATTACAGTTTGTGCATTTGTATGCTTAACAATGCTTCAACGCTTTATATGCAAACTCTAGATTACACATCTGCTTATTCAGATAGGATACAAAGAAAGCCTAGCTCTCTATAAAGGACAACCCACAAACAAGAACATCAAGAGTTCTTTTGAATCTAAATGGCATTTTGCAAATGAGGTGAATGTCATTTTAGATACCGTTTATGAGGGTAAGTGGAGGGTTTAAAAAAAAAAAAAAAAAGACGACATCTTAAAGACTTAGTTTAAAAAAAAAAAAAAAAAAATGAAGTTGTCAGACACTATTCACCCTCTTGCACAAAAAAGAAAAAAAATGAGGGGCCATCAGAGCACACAGTTTAGAAGGTGCAGGCAAGTATAGAAAGACATGCATACATCTCTACGCATTTGAGTTCAGTGTATCGTTTCACTCATGACAGACCACACATGACTTACAAGCAGACTGTCTCCAAATCTGCTTAATAGTACACAAAGCTTTATCGCTGTGAAAATATATGAGCCCCCTTTACATATATACCACAAGGGAAAGTGTCTATGCATCAACACTTCCCATAACATGGCAGTTTCTATTTTTTGTCTATTTTCTCTGAAGAGTTCATACCAAAAATTAATTATATTAACATTGCCACTAATGAATGGTTCCTTCTGCAGGATGTACATTCTATATTCATTTCTATATAGCTTTGTATCTCTGTAATAATTCTCCCCTGCCCATTCCCTTCTTAACCTAGACCAAGTTCTGCTCTTGGGAGCCAGTTGGATGGATAACAATATCTCCAGCTCAGTGCTACATTGGAGGTTAACCAACAGCTCAGCTGACAATACCTAGAAGGTTTTAATAGTCATTAAAAATAAAATAAAGAGAGGATGCAACAAAATCAACACCTCCTTTCGTGGCTCTATCTTTTCATTTTTGAAAGTCGACACTTAACAGATGAAGACGCCAGTCCTCAAACTACACCCCTTCCTTTCTCTACAACAGTATTACATGAACCAGCAGCTTGTTCAATGAAAAGATCTGGTCCATACATATCTTACTAGTTTTGTAATTTTCCCCAAATGATGCTTCAGGTGGCAGTCTCAACCTTCCTCATTCTAAAAGAAGTTGCATAATCCTCAGCCTGATTTTTATCTAACAATATATATATACTATTTTATATTAGTTTTTGCTCATTTTGAAACTTTAAAAACACCTCCGTACAGCAGGAACAGACACGATGGATCCATGAAATACAACAAATTAGCCAGCAGCTGCTTCAGCCTCAGAATGCATGCAGGGTTTTCGTGCATTTTTGGCTACTGCCGGCATCAATATATTTTTTTTTTTTTTAATTTTATGTACTTTTTTATCTTTTTTAAAACTTCCGAACGAACGGGACAGTTGCCGTCGTTTGGGCGATCCACACTCGCTCAATAGAAAGAGATTCTTCCAAGGGAGAGGCTGAATTGGTTCCTCACTGAAGGGGGGCAGCTGGGGCCCCAGAGCAGTGATAGTGGACATTCAACCACTTGCCATCTCTACGATACCAGACCCTTGTCTCTTCTGATTGTGTAGTACGAGGTCGTCCCTGGGCATCAATGTATTGTGTAAGTCGGATATAAGCAATACAGGCAGCATCTTCCCCAATTACATGCACGTGGGGATTTAGGATGGTAGTATGGATAGGCTTAGTATTCTTGGACAACAAATTGTCAAAATAAAATTTATGGAAGTCCATTCCTTCAACAAGGTTACCAAGAGCTTCAGGTTCAAATGAAGTCAAGCTAGGGTCACAGATCTTTGTGTAAGCATCAAAGTCTCCATTGTTAATAGCTTCAATCAACTGCTCTGTGATCTTTATAATCTCCTGTTTTCGCACTTTCAAGTCTTCATCTTCAGTTGTGGTATTACAGCTCTCAGTTGATCCTTTTATTCCATCTGTGGCATTATGGACAACAGTTGTCTGAGGTTCCTTGACTCCATCTGTCTTCTTGTTTAATAGACTTTTGGCAGCTGAAAAATTTCGAGATACCAGCATTGTAGTGAGAATTGCACCTTTAAGCTTTCTCCGTGCATTGAACTTCCTCAAGCATTCTACAGTCTCTTGTCTGTGCATCATTGACGCAACTGTTGATCGTTGGCAGACCCATGGGTGCTTCAGAGCCTGATCTGCTGTGATGCGTTTTGCTGGGTTTATTGTCAGCATCTGATTGATTAAATTCTTTGCTTCCGGGGTCACTGTATCCCACTCAGGTGAAGGGAAGTCATATGCTCCAGCTTTGATTTTCTGGTAGAGCTTATGCTGATCTTCATCCCAGAAAGGAGGATAACCCACTAATAATATGTACAAAATGACCCCACAGGCCCATATGTCAACTGGCTTTCCATAAGGGTCTTTCCTTAATACCTCTGGTGAGAGGTATCCTGGTGTGCCAGCAAAACCAAACCATGCTTGCTGGTCACCCTGGACTTCAATGGCAAGACCAAAATCAGCCAGTTTCACAGCAGCCCCCTTGCATTTGCTAGCCAATAACAGGTTCTCAGGCTTAAGATCCCTGTGAACGATGTCATGTTGGTGGATGTGGTTAACACTCTCCAGAATCTGGTGAATACAGTGGCTGGCATCTGCCTCACTGTAGTATTCTCTCGCTACAATGTCTTCAAACAGCTCTCCACCTGTGACCAGGTCAAAAACAAGATAATGAAAACCTTCTTCTGAAATACTTTCATGGAGGCGCATAATATTAGGATGCTTTAGAAGGCGGCAAATCCGAGCCTCGCGTTCAAGCTTCTGGTGGTCTCTAGCAGACAGCTTCTTAGTATTGATAATCTTTGCAGCATATTCCTGACTGGTGGATTTCTTCACACATCTTCGGACTACAGAAAAGGCACCCTTGCCGAGCTCCTCATAGAGCTGGTACTCGTCGGTGAAGCGGGTGCAGGTCGCGGTGGTGGCCATGGTGTTGTATTGGAGGAGACGATGTCACATCAGGCGGGCGGGCTGTCAGAGAGGAGGGAAGAGCCGGGACGAGCTCTGTTCTGCTTCTTCCTCTGCGTCTCGCCCTCCTCCTCCTCCGGGGCGGCTCCTGCTTCCCCTCCCTCCCGCTCACACCTTCTCCTCCTCTGGTATCTCCGGGCCTTCCGATCCTCCGTGTGTCCTCCGCTTCCCCCAGCTCACCCTGCCCAGATCTTTGTAACTCTTCAAGTGTTAATGGAGCCTCTAGCATTTCCCGATCTTCTTTCGCGAGGGGGGTTAACTTTAGCTGCCCAAAGAAATCCCCCATTACCCCATCCACATCTCTCTGTGCTGAACTATATAAGTTTTTAAAGTATTCCCTGAATTCTTCTAATATTTCCGGGTTAGTTTTTTTTATTATTCCCTCTTTCCCTTCAATCGCTGGAATGGTATTTGGGGGGCCATTGGCCCTAATAATCAGGGCCAAAGTCTTCCCAACACACCCCTCCTTGCAGACGAACCTCCGTTTTTGAAATAATTTTTTCCTCTCCATTTTTTCCAAAACCAATCTACCATACTCATTTTGCCTCTCCACCCACGCCTCATATTTAGGTGGGGTTGGTGACTCAACGTACTGTTCTTCCGCTCTTCTAACTCTCTCCTTTACTTTTAGTTCTTCCGTTTGTGATTGTTTCTTAATATGAGAAATTTTTTGAATTAGGACTCCCCGGAGAAAGGCCTTCAGGGAATCCCAAACTATCTCTAATGGAGCAGTGCCTAAATTTAGATTTACGAATTCCGCCAACCTTTCCATAATGGTACTTGTATCCTCAATAATCTTGAGCCAAAAGGGATTAACTTTTCAGTCACCCCTATTAAAACATCTTTCTCCCTTTAAATCAATTGTCACTGGTGAGTGGTCCGAAATCCCCCTTGGCTCGTAGACTATTTCCTCCACTACATTCAGAGCTTCCTTGTTGCCCAGCACTAGATCTATTCTGGACAGGGTGGCGTGTGTCCTGGAGTGACAAGAATATTGTCTCACCTCAGGATGCCTCCTTCTCCAGATGTCCATCAATCCCACCTCATCGCAATATTGTGAAAGAGAACTCTTGGGTGCTTCTCTACTGATGTTTTTTGGTGGGAACCTATCTATTCCATTATTCATAGCCATGTTGAAATCCCCGACCACTATTACCGGGACCCCTGAAAAACCCGCCATAAATCCAGTCAGGTCATCCAAAACCTCCCTCCCAAATGGGGGAGGAATATAGATGTTAGCTAATACACATTTCCTGTTCTCAATTAAACAATAGAGAAAAATATACCATCCAAATACATCCACCTTACTCTGGCTGCAGGAGAAAGCCAATCCTGACTTTATCAAAATACTCACCCCCCTTGAATAAGAGGTGTGAGTAGAGTGATACTGTATCTGAAATTTCTTATGATCCATTATCTTAATTGAATCCTTATCTAGGTGTGTCTCCTGCAGGCAGAGTATTTTGACTCTCCCCTTATCTGCCATAGAGAGAATCGCCTGCCTTTTAAATTTTTTTATCTTTTACTCCCCGAACGTTCCAAGAGCATATAGTAATCTGCTTTTTTAAATTCCGGGGTCTGTTACAGCCACCTCCTTCATACATCATACAGTAGAACTTATATCCTTATATCCCTTAGCAAAATTAAACCACCTCTTATTGTGATTCTTGTGAGTTAAGCTTCCACCTACCCCTCTCGCCCTTACCTCAAAACCTACGTTCCACCCCTCCCACCACCCACCCATCCACCCCACCCCACCCCCTACCCCCATCTATTTTTTACCCCATTGCCCAATTTTGGGCCTACCCCTATGGCTTCTATTGTGACCGGCCACATTACTTAAGGTGAGAAAAAAAGAACTGCAACCCCCGGACCCAATAGGAGGGGTGCTATCCCCATTAATACCATTGTGCATATATACAATCAAATTTACATACTCCCCCCATCCCCACTCCCCCTTTCATTTATATATATGTGCATATTACTTTACAAAAAAAAAGGGAAAAAGGAAAAAGGGAGAAGGAGTCATGCTGCATTTTGCACTATTTACGCAAAAATGCAGCCAACTATGTGGCCTCATTTGTGACTGAGGCCGGCTTTCTGGATACAACTTTGATGGCTCTTGAAGCTGGCCATCCTGGCTTGCCCCCCCAAAGAGCCGTGAAATATGGCAAAGATATCTAGAGTACTTCGCAGTTAGGGGGGCCATTGATATGCCAGAGAATGTCTAACTTGTTTTAAATAAATTGTTTGTTAAAAACTGAACTCATATTTCATTTGATTTACTGATTGTGTTTCTTTTAACTGTCTCCTAGGTTCTCCAATGGCCTTTTATTTTTGGCCATTTTCTTCAATAGTGCAAACGTAACTTATTTGATACATGAGGTGACAATCTCTTCTTCAGCTAACTATTATGTCGTGCTATGGGTCTGCTACACACACACCTTGTTTTTGTTGTTAATGTATGTAATGCATTAATGATAAAAATAATCATCCTTTTCAATTCCATGAATTAATTGCTTGCAGTCCCTAAAATGGCCTGATTGGGTCAAATTTTATAGCACTGTGGGGGTTATTTATTAAAGGCAAATCCACTTTGCACTACAAGTGCACTGCAAGTGCACTAAAACTGCACTGAAAGTGCACTTGGATTGCAAAGTAGATTTGCCTTTAGTAAATAACCCCCATTGTCACTGTAACTACACCAACTTACTCCAAAAACTGGTATTGAGCATTGAAATAAGAAGCCACACAATGTTGAGTATAAAACATTTTGCTTCAAGCACATTCACATGTGCATTATAAAGGGTTTTTTTTAACAAACCAACATCTTTGGTGTATAACATGTATGTGTGACAGTATATTGGCTTTTTTTGGCTACACAGGCATGTTTAAAACCCTAACATCCACAACTCAGGAACTTACAAAGTTCAACTTTGATAAAGTGAAGGCAATGTGAGACATTAGTATGTCAAAACTGTGTTGATTTTACATTCATCAGATGGGGTGATATCATCCCTGTAAAAGCCAAATTTTGAACATGCACGCAAATTGGGACCCAAAAATGTGGATTTCCATCATGATCCTATGCCTAAAATGTGTGTCTTTTCCCTATATCTATTTTGATAGATGTAGGGAAAAGACACACAGTGTGTCAACATGTGCTATCTGCCATCATGGGATATCAATGTATGCATTTTGTGGGTGCAACCCCTTCCTCGCAAATAAAGTAGATGAGAGGAAGGGGTTGCACCCACAAATGCATACATTGATATCCTATGATGGCTGATAGCACATGTTGACACACTGTGTGCATCTTCAAAATTTGGCTTTCAAATTATTTACATAAATTTTAAAGTAACAATAACATGTTACTGTTTTTTGTTACTTTCAGACGTGAGATGTGCCGATTATTTTCTCCCCTATGTGAATACAAAAAAAAGGTATACTTAAGAGGAGTTCCACCCGAGGTCCAGTAAAAAAAAAAAAAAAATTAAAAGTCAGCAGCTACAAATACTGCAGCTGCTGACTTTTAATTGGACACTTACCTGTCCCAGGGTCCAGCGATGCGGGGGATCGAAGCCCCGCTCGTCTCCCCCTATGTTCAGCGGTGCTGGCATTGCAACTGTGGGCGCCGGGCTGTGGCTTCACAGCCTGGCACCCACTGCGCATGCGCGATCGGCGCCGCGCGCTGTGATTGGCCGCTCAGTCACCTGGGACCTGTAATGGGTCCCAGATGATTGACAGGAGGGAGGGAGCAGAGCTGAGCCCTTCCTGTGCCGAGGGGGAAGTGATGTCACCAGCCCAGGCACTGGAAGAGGCAGACTATGAGGGACCACCTAGCAACAGTCATTTAGAGGTAAGTAAAAAAAAAAAATATATCCAAATGTTTTTTTGTATTTTTTTTTAATTTTTCATGTAGTTTTTTTTTTTTGGGTGGAACCCCACTTTAGCACACAGATATTTGAGGCAAGAAATAGGAATAGGAAAGGAGTTCCAAGCTGAAAACATGATTTTTTTCCCTTTCCAAAGCTGGAATACTTTTTTGTTAAAGTTTCACACATGGAGAAACCCATAGTATCCACTGGAGCACCTGCGTGGGACACCCTAAAAAGGTTGTTCTGGTGTCCCACACTAGTACTCCTGCATCCAGATGTGTAAACCTTTGCTGCGTGTCCTCTCCTTACACTGAATCAAGTTTGCATTTCATTCTAGTTACAAACACATCTAGACAACAATGTACTAAACTTCTTTTCATACAAATAGGCATGAACAAATGTAGTTAACCTGCATCTTCCAAAAATGTCATATTAGTGGTTGAATGAACAATGTTTAATAGCAACGATTACTGTGCCCACAAACCTCAAAATTGCCATTTTAAACAGTGTATATAAAGCATAACAAGCGTGCGTCGTACGTACGATCTGTGAGCGGAGGATGGAGTAGCATAAGTGCCGATCGTGCAAACGAAGGTACAATTGTAACTTGGGGCATCAGTGGTTAGTGGCCTATACTGCTTAGAGATTGAGGCCTATATTGGGACAAGGTTAGGAGAGTTTAGCCCGACATTAGGGTTTGTGTTGTGTCTTGCAGATAAAATGGATACATTTACAGAACCAGAATTCCTACCAAACGTTATAGACATGTACAGGGAGCTGCCATGTCTCTGGCAAGTGAAACACCAAGATTACTCCAACAAGCTAAAGAGGAAGGCAGCGCTGGAGCAACTGTTGGAATTGGTGAAGCCGGTGACTCCCACGACAGACATCACCTATTTGAAGGCCAAAATTGGTGGCCTGAGGAGTACATATAATAGGGAGCGCAAAAAGGTCCAGGATTCCATGAGATCAGGAGCAGCAGCAGATGACGTATATGTTTCCAGGCTGTGGTATTACGACAGACTGTTTTTAGTCAGACCAGAGTGAACCCAGGCCATCACTCTCAACTCTTCCTTCCACACTTCCTTCCACATCAGATGAGGCTTCAGAAGTCCAACCTGGGCCTTCCACCAAGGAAGATGTGGAGGAGCCCAGCTTGAGCCAGGTATAGCATCGTTCAACATATTTCTTGTCAAAAATTGAATGATGTTATTATTGATCACTCATTTCTGATTTAACAAAGTGGTTTACATATCAATAGACAATAGTAGCCAAAAATGTTTGGGACAAGAATGAAAAATGCTGGGGTCAGAATATTTTCTATTTGTTAACATTCAATTTGCAACAGTCATGAACTAAAAATTGTGTGTGATTGATGACCAAAAAACTAAAACTATGTCCCATTTTCATACACAGGAAAGTCTCAGCCAGAAGGAGGCCGTGGAAAGTGGCAGCCAGGAGGTGGCCGTGCCCAGCAGCCTGACCAAATCCCAGGTTCCTCCCCTCTGCCTTCCAACAAAAAGGACCAGAAAGGCAAAGAACCTGGAGGAGTCAGCGACTGTTTTAATTCGGCAGGCTACTGCGGTCCTCACAACAACCCCTGGTGTCCACAAGTCCTTTGGCTGTTTGATGGCCAGTAAACTGGAAGGAATGGAGGATGGCCAATGCCTCATCTGTGAGGAGGTAAAACATCAGGCCCTAAACAAGTGGGTGAGGGGCTAATTCAAACTAAAAGCCACGTGTGTGAGTTGGACCATATTACTCCTCCACCACCTCCAGCAACACCACCAACACCACAGCCACCCAACCCACCACAGCAGCCTGGAAGGAAGCATAGAAGGAAGTGCTGAGAGTTATGGCCTGGGTTTGGTGTGGTCTGGCAAAAAACACAAGCTGTTGTAAGACCACAGCCTCGGGGCATATATGTCATCTGCTGCTGCTCCCGATCTCTCGGAGTCCTGGACAGTATTGTGCTCCCTATTAAATGGACTCCTCAGGTTACCAATTTTGACAGTCAAATAATTGATGTCTGCCCTGGGGTACAAAGGCTTCACCAATTCCAACTGTTCATTTTTGTTTTGACAAATATTTGGCTATGTGTTTTACTTCAAAAAGGACAGTTTGTTTGTGAGTAGGCAGGTACATTGCAAAAATACAATGTCAAATTAACAAGGGACACCAACACTAACCAACCTCTTTGAGGTATAAAAAAAATACAAGATAATAATGAAGTTGTGGTAACTTGACACACAAAAACGACAAAAAATATTATGGAGATCACTATAAAAAAAAAAAAAAAAATATTCTGCAGATCTTGATAAAAAAAACAACATAAACAAAGATTATTCATGAGATCACGAGAAATAATAAAAAATCTGTTTGTCAGAACTCTGCGTGAATATCAGCAGCAAAGCAACTTCATTATTCTAGCATTGTAAAGCATTGTAAAGAAGAAGAGAATGCGCTGCATTGAAAGATTTAAAAAATTGCTGCATGACGAATGCAGTCACTTTTTAAATAGCTTTTTTTTTTTTTTCTCTGGTTCCATCAGTCTATCAATTAAGGGGGGTGGTTAATTGCTCACAGGTGCCTATTTAACTGGGTGTAGGACTCAGTCTGAGCGTGCTCAGTCTGAGGCTGTGGAACTCGGTGTAAGTGGAGCTGGTATAAGTGGGAGTTAAAAACCAGAGTTTAAAACAGGAGGTTATAACAGGGGTCATAGTACCTGTGTAGTGTGAGTATCTGAGTGTTGTCTGAGTAGTGTGTGTGGATCGTTAGTACTTGTGTATTGTGTGCTGTATACTTGAGTACTGCAATTGCACGTAGGTCTGTGAGTACCTGTGTATTGTCTTGTTGTGTACCTGTGTATTGTCTTGTTGTGTACCTGTGTATTGTCTTGAGTATTAGTGCCAGGAAGCTAGCTGTTAGGTAATTTGGACAGGGTAAAATCCCCAAATCCTCACTAAATTTAATAGGTACGATGCCCGGCGGGTGTGGAGAGGCGACTCTTTGTACATCTTGCCGCATGTATGCGTTCCTTGATCATCCGATCGAGGGCGAATACTGCTGTGCAAAATGTAAGCACATTGTTTCCCTGGAAGCCCAGGTTCTGAATCTGGGGAAGCAACTGTCAGCACTGAGAAGTCCCTCCATACTAAAGGTGAGCCAGGAACGTACACAGCAGGTGCCGGCAGGGGCCAGCACAGAGGCGGGTGGAGACAAAGAGGTGCAGGCACTAGCAAAGAGTAGATGGGTGACAGTCAGGAGGGGTAGAGGGGGAAGTGCCAGAGTGGCCGATCCAGGACTGGAGCATCCCAATAAGTACGCTCCATTGAGTGACATTGGTGAAACCAGTCAGGGACCAGCACTGCTGGAGATGAGGGGCTCTCCTAGCTGCCAGGGGAAGAACTCCTCCAGTGAGAGTGGGGGGGCAGCAAAGGGAAAGGAAAGACAGATTCTGGTGGTAGGGGACTCAATTCTTAGAAGGACAGAGAGGGCAATCTGTAACCAAGACCTGAAGCGCCGAACAGTATGTTGTCTACCGGGCGCTCGGGTTCGGCACATCACGGATCTTGTGGACAGATTACTGGGAGGGGCTGGGGAAGACCCGGCTGTCATGGTGCACGTTGGCACCAATGACAAAGTCAGAGGCAGATGAAGTGTCCTAAAGAACGATTTTAGGGACTTAGGTGCTAAAATGAGGAAAAGGACCTCCAAGGTAGTGTTCTCAGGAATACTACTGGTACATCGAGCCACACCAGAAAGGCAGAGGGAGATTAGGGAAGTAAACAAGTGGCTGAAGAGCTGGTGTAGTAAGGAGGGGTTTGGGTTCCTGGAGGACTGGGCCGACTTCTCAGTCGGTAACCGGTACTATAGAAGGGACGGACTGCACCTAAATGAGGAGGGTGCAGATCTGCTGGGAATGAAGATGGCCAAAAAGTTAGAGGGGTTTTTAAACTAGGCGATGGGGGGGAGGGTCCAGAGACAGTGATAGCCAGCGCGGAAGATATTCCAGAGGGTAGTATTGGGGGCATTAGTGGTAGGTTAACCAAAGCACAAAAACACAAGGTGAGTATAGTAGCAAGTCCTAGTTGCAATCTTGAAACACCCAATACGAGGACAATATGCGACCGGTCTAAACTATGTGGCATGTTCACCAATGCCAGGAGCCTGGCGGACAAGATGGGTGAACTAGAGATACTGTTGTACAAGGAGGATTTGGATTTTGTGGGAATTTCAGAGACCTGGTTCAACAGCTCTCATGATTGATGGCAAACATTAAAGGGTATATCCTATACCGCAAGGATAGAGAGGGTAAAAAAGGGGGAGGGGTATGCCTATATATCAAGAATAATGTACAAGTGAATGTGAGAGATGACATCACTAAGGGAGCTAGTGAGGAGGTGGAATCCTTATGGGTAGAGCTCCAAAGGCATGAAGCTAAGGGGAAAATAATACTGGGAGTATGCTATAGGCCCCCTAACCTGAGGGAGGAAGTGGAGACGGATCTCTTATCACAAATTGGATTAGCAGCAAGGATGGGAAGTGTTATCATAATGGGGGATTTTAATTATCCAGACATAGACTGGGCGGAGGGAACCGCGCATTCATTTAAGGCTCGCCAGTTCCTTAATGTCTTGCAGGACAATTTTATGAGTCAGATGGTAGACGCACCAACTAGAAATAAAACATTACTGGATCTACTAATTACCAAAAATACAGACCTGATCACAGATGTGGAAATACGGGGCAATTTAGGTAACAGCGATCACAGGTCAATTAGTTTCAGTATAAATCACACAAATAGGAAACATGAAGGGAACACAAAGACACTGAATTTCAAAAGAGCCAACTTCCCTAAACTACAAACCTTGCTAAAAGGCATAAATTGGGATAAAATATTAGGAACAAAGAATACAGAGGAGAGATGGGTTTGCTTTAAGAGCATATTAAATAAGGGCATTAGCCAATGTATCCAATTGGGTAATAAATTTAAAAGAGTGAACAAAAATCCTGGATGGCTTAACTCCAATGTAAAAATGCATATAAAAGCAAAGGAGAAGGCCTTCAAAAAATACAGGGTTGAGGGATCATCCTCAGCATTCAGACTTTATAAAGAATGCAATAAGAAATGTAAGGGTGCAATTAGGATGGCTAAGATAAAACATGAAAGACACATAGCGGAGGAGAGCAAAAAAAATCCCAAGAAATTCTTTAAGTATGTAAACAGTAAAAAAGGGAGGACAGACCATATTGGCCCCATAAAGAATGAGGAAGGACATCTGGTTACAAAGGATGGGGAGATGGCAAAGGTATTGAATTTATTCTTCTCCTCAGTATTCACGAGTGAATCGGGGGGCTTCAGTAACCAAAACTGCAGTGTTTATCCTCATGACACAACACAGGAAGCACCTACATGGTTAACACAGGACGGAATTAAAATTAGACTTGAGAAACTTAACATTAATAAATCACAGGGACCAGATGGCTTGCATCCGAAGGTACTTAGGGAACTCAGTCAGGTGATTGCCAGACCGTTGTTCCTAATTTTTACAGACAGTTTATTGACTGGAATGGTACCAGCTGATTGGAGAAAAGCCAATGTAGCACCAATATTTAAAAAGGGCCCAAAAAACATCCCTGGGAATTACAGACCAGTTAGCCTAACATCAATAGTATGTAAACTCTTGGAGGGGATGATAAGGGACTATATACAAGATTTTAGTAATAAGAATGATATCATTAGCAGTAATCAGCATGGATTCATGAAGAATCGTTCTTGCCAAACCAATCTATTAACCTTCTATGAGGAGGTGAGTTGCCATCTAGATAAAGGAAGGCCCGTAGACGTGGTGTATGTGGATTTTGCAAAAGCATTTGACACAGTTCCCCATAAACGTTTACTGTACAAAATCAGGTCCGTTGGCATGGACCATAGGGTGAGTACATGGATTGAAAACTGGCTACAAGGGCATGTTCAGAGGGTGGTGATAAATGGGGAGTACTCAGAATGGTCAGCGGTGGGTAGTGGGGTTCCACAGGGTTCTGTGCTGGGACCAATCCTATTTAATTTGTTTATAAACGACCTGGAGGATGGGATAAACAGTTCAGTCTCTGTATTTGCAGACGATACTAAGCTAAGCAGGGCAATAACTTCTCTGCAGGATGTGGAAACCTTGCAAAAAGACCTGAACAAATTAATGGGGTGGGCGACTACATGGCAAATGAGGTTCAATGTAGAAAAACGTAAAATAATGCATTTGGGTGGCAAAAATATGAATGCAATCTATACACTGGGGGGAGAACCTCTGGGGGAATCTAGGATGGAAAAGGACCTGGGGGTCCTAGTAGATGATAGGCTCAGCAATGGCATGCAATGCCAAGCTGCTGCTAATAAAGCAAACAGAATATTGGCATGCATTAAAAGGGGGATCAACTCCAGAGATAAAACGATAATTCTCCCGCTCTACAAGACTCTGGTCCGGCCACACCTGGAGTATGCTGTCCAGTTCTGGGCATCAGTCCTCAGGAGGGATGTACTGGAAATGGAGCGAGTACAAAGAAGGGCAACAAAGCTAATAAAGGGTCTGGAGGATCTTAGTTATGAGGAAAGGTTGAGAGCACTGAACTTATTCTCTCTGGAGAAGAGACGCTTGAGAGGGGATATGATTTCAATTTACAAATACTGTACTGGTGACCCCACAATAGGGATAAAACTTTTTCGCAGAAGAGAGTTTAATAAGACTCGTGGCCACTCATTACAATTAGAAGAAAAGAGGTTTAACCTTAAACTACGTAGAGGGTTCTTTACTGTAAGAGCGGCAAGGATGTGGAATTCCCTTCCACAGGCGGTGGTCTCAGCGGGGAGCATTGATAGCTTCAAGAAACTATTAGATAATCACCTGAATGACCGCAACATACAGGGATATGTAATGAAATACTGACACATAATCACACACATAGGTTGGACTTGATGGACTTGTGTCTTTTTTCAACCTCACCTACTATGTAACTATGTGCTATCTGCATTATGAAGGCTAGTTTTACAAGACCGAGTGCTTCCATCTCCTACTTGATTCTGAGCATGTGTGGACTTTTGTGCGTCGGACTTGTGTACACACAATCGAACCTGCTCTCAAACATTTGTGTGCAGAAATTCCGACAGCAAATGTTCGATGGAGCATACACACGGTCGGACTTTCCGACAACAAGCTCACACCGAACAAATTCCGATCGTGTGTACGAGGAATAACTGTGAGTGGTTACATTGTTCTGGCACCACCAAAACCAAAGGCCCAATTTTTCTGCCCGTTTAACAGGGCCATGTACCGTATATGAGTTTTTGAGTCCATTTTTTAGGCTGAAAAACTCCCCCTCAGCTTATACTGGAGTGAGCTGTAATTTTTATTACTAAAACAGCGTGTGTCTCCCACTGTGCAATGCATTCTGTTTAGCCGTCCATTGAAACAAACCCGCCCTGCATCCTCCTCGTCTGTGATAGGCGGAACACTGATACAGTTTCCCAGCATCGTATCAGTGTTCCTCTATCACAGATGGAGGAGAAGGCGAGGCAGGCTTTGTTTCAATGAACGGCTGAACAGAATGCATTACACAGCGGGAGACACACGCTGTGTAATGCGGACGGATGAGGAGGCAGCGGGGCGGGCTTTGTTTCAGTGGACAGCTCAACAGGATGCATTACACAGCGGGATACACACAGTGTTTGAGAAATAAAAGGTACGGCTGCAACTAGGCATAGTGTGACTGCAACTGGGCACAGTGAGGCTGCAACTGGGTACAGTGAGGCTGCAACTGGGCACAGTTAGGCTGCAGATGGGCATTGGTTTACCGGTAGCTGCTGCATTTTGCCACCCTCAGCTTATACTGTTTTCCCAGTTTTTTGTGGTAAAATTAGGTGCCTCAGCTTATATTCGGGTTGGCTTATACTCAAGTATATACGGTAATTACAATTTTTGATATATTTCACAGCATGGCTCGTTCCTGTGCCCAACAAGAGTAACTGAGGGGTTACAGTGTTCTGGCACAACCAACACCTAAGGCCCAATTTTTCTGTAGAGTATATAGGGCAGGCCGTATAGTATATATACTGCTGTTCAGAGTATATAGTGCCTGGGGGCCTGGGGGACCCCACGCCATTTTTTTTATTTTCGTGCGGGGGTCCCCTTAGACCTGAAGGGCTTGGTATGGATTTGGGGGGGGTCCACGCCATTTTTTTTATTTTTGGCACAGGGTTCCCCTTAATATTTATACCAGACCCAAAGGGCCTAGTAATGGACTGAGGGGGGAACCAGCGCCTTTTTTTTCAATGATTTTTATCTATATTGCCAGGATCTGACAATACATTACAGCCGCGAGCAGTTTTAAATGACATTTTTTCCTTCAGAAATTTAATTTTGCTGTGATACTGTTATGAACATGGGAAAGATGCGCTACTTTACAGGCAGACTAAGGAGACCCCCCAAGGCACAATATTTAAAGGAATATTTCATTTTTATTGTTTCACTTTAAGCATTATTAAAATCACTGCTCCTGAAAAAACGGCCACTTTTAAAACTTTTTTTTGCATTGACACATGTCCCCTGGGGCAGAACACGGGTCCCCAAACACTTTTTATTGCAAATAAGCCTTTAAAATGAGCGCTTGATTTTTCACATTTGTGTCCCATAGACTTTAACGGTGTTTGCACAAACGTTTTGCCTGTTCGCATGTTCTGCTGCGAACTGAATCGGGGGGGTGTTCGGCTCATCCCTACTTCAGAGTATGGGCTTCTCTCTACAGCCAGATCACCCGTCTCCACCTTCTCCTCACAAGGATTTGTAACACCTCAAAGTGCCTTCCCTCCCTCACCAACCAGCAGGACTCTACATCATTTCATAGTGCCCATATGAAAAACACAGACTAGGAAGAGCTTCCCAATGCTTATTAAAGTTCAGAAAAAAATAAAATAAAACAAATATGCACGCACATAATACTGTGCCATTAACTAGACATGTGCACACTAAAATATTTTGTTTCGGAATTTCGGTTTTGTCAAAAAAATACATTTAGTTACTCCCGAAATTCATTTTTATTTATTTTGTTTCATTAAAAAATACATTTGTATGAAAATCCGAATTAATTAAGGTCAAATCTGTCAATTGAAGGCTTATGGTGTTTGTCGGATGTTCTAAGAAGATTCAATGCAGCAGCTAAACTGTATGTGATCGTACATTTCCGGTTGAATGCTCCGCCCACAAGCTATAGTAGAAGTCTAATGTTCTTTGACTAGTTTAATTATTTAATTATTATTACTAGGTTGCGGCAAACCTATGTTTTTAGCTGCTTCCTTGAATCTTCATGTCGAACAGTATTAAACATAAAGTAAGTTGGCTGTACGAGTGTACTTAAGTTCTAGCTATTTTACTGCTCCTCTTCTTTGGTTACAATCAGCCAATAAAAATTTATCATTATCATCATAATCATCATTTTACTTCCACCACCCATTCCAGCAGTGACCACTAACAGCTCTTTTACTATTGTCTCTATAACGCTGAATCTTTTCTCTGTCAAATAATCTTGGGCTAATAGAGTTAGGTTAGGCACATTCGACTGCAGGTTTGATAGACATAGATCGCTATTGTCACCGTCATGTCGAACCTTCTATCTATCTATATTGAACTGTTGTTGCAACGATATGAAAATATAATGGATACGAAAATAAAGCATTTTTTTATTTCGGATTTCGGATTCTGCACATACGTTATCGTTTTGTTAAAACTAACATGAAAATCCCCAAAATTCGGACGAAAATGCATTCGGACGATAACTAATGCACATGCCTACCATTAACCTGGCACCGGGAATGACTCAATTAGCCACTGATCCACAATGCTGAAAGAGCCAGCATGCTTTCTACACCAAACAGAAATTATGTCACATCCCTGCCCAATGTCACATCTGCATGTCTATCCAATTTGGGAATCTTTTTGTGCTTCTCGTGCAAGAAAAGGCACTTTGAGGTATTGCTAATTTCTGTGTGGGGAGGATGGAGAAGAATGATCTGGCTGGAGAGAGAAGCCCATACTCGGAAGCATATTTTGACCTTCTTATGTTTAAAGCATTTGTAACACTAAATAAAAAAAATAAAAAAAGATCCTGTTCCTTTAAAGCAGATTAGACAGCATAGTGTTTGTGCTGTCTAATCTGTCCCTTTTTATGCTGTAAAAAACCTGGTTGACCCTGCCTGTTCCTGTGCCCCCCCTAGATGAACTGACCACGGTAATCATGGCTGCTGATCCATGATTCCATGGTTAGTTTACGTGCCTCTGTCATCCTGCTGTGTTAGAGGGATTACTGCCAGCCCCTCTGTCCTAATAAGGTATACTACACAGTGTTTTTTTTACACTGTGTAGAGCAGCCCAATAGTCACATAACCTCCTGGCTGACGTCAGAGGGGAATCTCAGCCCCTCCCACTGTAGGCCTTAGATTAGGGAAGGAGAGCGGCTGCAGAGGCGATCTGAAATAAGGTATTTAGCTGCATCATTTTAAAAAAGGGACTGGCAGTAATCCTACTCTCTGACTTTACAACCTCTCTTTAAGTGGTCAACTTTTTCTGGTAAGTAATTTATTTTAAAAGTGGTACCAGCATTGGAGCACAGAAGTGGAAATTTTGTTTTGCACACATTTTTGCACAATTGCACATGAACTCTGAATATATTTCTATATATTTGTATAGATTAGTGGATGTTTATTTAATGATATGAATTTTGGGACTGGACATATACACCATATAATTTTGTATTCATACTGCACATGGTATGATGCTCTAAAATAAGATAGGTACATACAGTGATGCATTTTGTACAGGTATATGTATATTTACAGATTTTTAAGCTTAATTATAGCATTTTGCACTTTTATAGGGTTTTAGAGTTTATTTAACCCTTTCACGCCTAAGCCTATTTCTGACATTTGGTGTTTACAAGTTAAAATCCGTATTTATTGCTAGAAAATTACTTAGAACCCCCAAACATTATATATATATATATATAAATATATATATATATATATATATATATATATATATATATATATATATATTTTTTTTTTTTTAGCAGAGAATCTAGGCGACTGTTGCAATATTTTATGTCACACAGTATTTGTGCAGCGGTGTTTTAAACGCAACTTTTTGGGAAAAGTGACACATGAATTTAAAAAAAAAAGTAAAGTTAGCCCAATTTTTTGTATAATGTGAAAGATGTTACACCGAATAAATAGATACCAAATATGTCACGCTTTATAATTGCACGCACTCGTGGAATGGCGACAAACTATGGTATCTAAAAATCTCCATATGCAATGCTGTAAATTTTTTTTTTTTACAGTTACCAGGTTAGAGGTACAGAGGAGGTCTAGTGCTAGAATTATTGCTCTCACTCTGATGATCGCGGCGATACCTCACATGTGTGATTTGAACACCGTTTACATATGCGGGCGCAACTTCCATATGCGTTTTCTTTGCTGGCCGAGCTCGCGGGGATGGGGGCGCTTTAATTTTTTTTTTTTTTTTTATATTTTTAAATTGTGTTTAAAAAAAAAATTGATCACTTTTATTGCTGTCACAAGAATGTAAACATCCCTAGCCATTTCCAGCTTCGTGCCAGTCTGTCTCTACCCACCAGATGTGGCGGATCATGGATCGGGTCTCCCAGTGGGACGGGAGGCCTGGTCAGAGCGGCGAGAGGCGGCAGGAGGGGGGTGGATGTCCCCTCCCACTCCTCCGGGATAACAATCGAGCGACTTTTAGCTGCATCGGTTGTCATCCCTGGAAAGCCGATCGCCCACTCTAAAAAACGGTACCGGGATGATGCCTGCAGCTACGGGCATCATCCCGGCATAACCCCCGAAAGCCGAGGCCGCATATCTGCGTACACTCGGTGGGAAGGGGTTCATTATTAGTGCTGCTATCTGTTTTCCTTCTTATACAGATCTGGTGTCCCAGGGGGTACATCTACTAGCAGCTGCTGGGTTTTTAGTGAGAATATTAGTACAGAGTACGGGTACTTTTCTATTTAAATCATATTTGGGCAACGTTAGGCTCAGATATGGCCATGTAGTCATATTTAGGCAATAATGTAAGGCTCCATTCCCCACCAATTTGCTTACATGGATTCCCAGCCATGTAAGCGAATAGTCTGGGTGAAGTCAATGGATGGTAAGGACACAGCAACTGCAAGCAGCCGCTGCTTCCTCGGCAACCATTATTAACTAGAAGCCGTTACATTCATCCAAGCTAAACAACCCAAACGTTTGCCATTCAGACCAATGTCCAAACAGCCAGTGTTCAGCCAAACTTACGTTTGGACCAAACACTAAGCTCATCCCTAAATACGATATCCAAGAGTTAAAAAAACACTGTTTATGGAGTGTTCATTCCTTTTAGCATTCAGGCAATATACAGATATCCTTTTTACTTGTTATATCCTAGCTGAGCAGTCTGGTTAAGAAAAAAACACTGCACGCATAAATAGTGCACAGGTACCTTAACACAGTTTAAAAAGGACAAAATAGGGTAACAGTTTGCATAATGTAGGGGAGAGGGTAGACATACAAAGTTTTTCAAGGTGTCAGACACTGAACTACATATTAGCATTCTCATTGTAAAGAAAGAGCATTAAATAATAATAATAAAAAAAAATAAATCATATTTTTTTTATAGGCTAAAACAAATCCTCATTAAAATTGTATTGACTTTTTATGATAGACAAAACTGCTTGTTAAATAATGCATGAACTGAATAGGGACATGATGGAGATGCTGTTGATCTGCATAGGGGAAAGAGTAGACAGATGTCAAGGACAGGTCACAGCTATCACTATGCCCACAGTGTGTCATTCTTTCTGAACTCTATGTACTCTTTGTGGCTTTGTGTGTTATTCTTTGCACACATTCCTCTCTCTGTTCTGCTAACTTTATTCTCAGTAACATTGTTTATATACCCGTTATATTACCCTTTACTGTGGCCAACAAGTGTCCTTTCACTCATTGGCCAATGTCATATTTTCAGAGTGCAAAATAAACCACAGGTATTGGAAGATGTTCATAACCAAGGACACAAATTCCCATAAATGACATGAAGTATGCTTAATTTATAGCATCTCCATATTCAAACTCCTTGTTTTAGAGAAAAGCTGTTCATCAGTTCTGTCAGCACACTGAAAGTTAAAGGAGAGCTCTTAGCTCATAAAATAAAACTACAGTATGAGAGAAATATAGAGTACAGAAATGACAAAACATTGGTCTGTTTTTTATTGCTGTGTCCTCACTGGGGAGTTTCCCCCACTCTGGTCTGATGACTATTGTCACAGACAGAAAGTTATGGGAATTCCAGCAGTTTTAAGTTACCACTGCAGCAGGGAGTGAGGAGTGGGGAAATCTTGTTTTGGGGCACTTGTTCCAGTGATAACTGTCTAAAAATGTATCCTCACTTTTTCAAGATTTTCTATCATATTCTGCTGTGTCTTCAGGACAGGAAGTGAAAGGGAATTCTCCCCAATTGGAAATAAAGAGCAAAAAAGTACAGGGGTTTTCTCCACTCCCATCTCTAGAAATACACTTTAAATGTAAATCATATAGGCACCTGAGTATGTTACATAGTTACAGTATCTCACAAAAGTGAGTACACCCCTCACATTTTTGTAAATATTTTATTATATTTTTTCTTGTGACAACACTGAAGAAATTACACTTTGCTACAATGTAAAGTAGTGAGTGTACAGCTTGTATAACAGTGTAAATTTGCTGTCCCATCAAAACAACAACACACAGCCATTAATGTCAAAACCACTGGCAACAAAAGTGAGTACACCCCTAAGTGAAAATGTCCAAATTGGGCCCAATTAGCCATTTTTCCTCCCCAGTGTCATGTGACTCGTTAGTGTTACAAGGTCTCAGGTGTGAATGTGGAGCAGGTGTGTTAAATTTGGCATTATCGCTCTCACGCTCTCATACTGGTCACTGGAAGTTCAACATGGCACCTCATGGCAAAGAACTCTGAGGATCTGAAAAAAAGAATTGTTGCTCTACATAAAGATGGCCTAGGCTATAAGAATATTGCCAAGACCCTGAAACTGAGCTGCAGCATGATGGCAAAGAGCATACAGCAGTTTGACAGGACAGATTCCACTAAGAACAGGCCTCATCATTGTCAACCAAAAAAAGTGAGTGTACGGCTCAGCATCATATCCAGAGGTTGTCTTTGGGAAATAGACATATGAGTGCTGCCAGCATTTCTGTAGAGGTTGAAGGGGTGGGGGGGTCAGACTGTCAGTGCTCAGACCATATGTAACACACTGCATCAAATTGGTCTGCATTTCCAGAAGGAATCCTCTTCTAAAGATGATGCACAATAAAGCCTGCTGAAGACAAGCAGACTAAGGACACGGATTACTGGAACCATGTCCTGTGGTCTGATGAGACCAAGATAAACTTATTTGGTTCAGATGGTGTCAAGCGTGTGTAGCGGAAACCAGGTGAGGAGTACAAAGACAAGTGTGTCTTTCCTACAGTCAAGCATGGTGGCGGGAGTATCATGGTCTGGGGCTCCATGAGTGCTGCTGGCACTGGGGAGCTACAGTTCATTGAGGGAACCATGAATGCCAGCATGTACTGTGACAAACTGAAGCAGAGCATGACACCCTCCCTGGGCTGCAGGGCATTATTCCAACATGATAACGACCCCAAACACACCTCTAAGATGACCACTGCCTTGCAAAAGAAGCTGAGGGTAAAGGTGATGGACTGGCCAAGCATATCTCCAAACCTAAACCCTATTGAGCATTTGTGAAGCACCCTCAAATGGAAGGTGGAGAAGCACAAGGTCTCTAACATCCACCAGCTCTGTGATGTCATCATGAGGGAGTGGAAGGGGACTCCAGTGGCAACCTGTGAAGCTCTGGTGAACTCCATGCCCAAGAGGGTTAAGGCAGTGCTGGAAAATAATGGTGGCCACACAAAATATTGACACTTTGGGCCCAATTTGGACATATTCATTTAGGGGTGTACTCACTTTTGTTGCCAGACAACAAGACATTAAACATTAATGACTGTGTGTTGAGTTATTTTGAGGGGACAGCAAATTTACACTGTTATACAAGCTGTACACTCACTACTTTACATTGTAGCAAAGTATCATTTCTTCAGCGTTGACACATGAAAAGATATAATAAAATATTTACAAAAATGTGAGGGGTGTATTCACTTTTGTTTTATTTAATATTTATTTATTGGTTTAAGAAAAAGGTATACAGAATAAACAAACGTGTCAAAAGTATGTAACAATACATATGCAAGAATAAACAAGATAAACATTGTCCAAAGACACGCAGGGACAGTAAACTGGTATAAAAAGATGGACGCCTCTAAGTATTAACCTGGGTCTAGGAGGATACAAGGGTGGCATTTGTATCTTTAGAATGTTCTGTAAGAAATAATATGGGGTTATGGGGAAAATTAGAGGGAAGTGGGAGAGGAGAAAGGTGAAGAGAAGTAAGAGGAAGGGGACAGAGGGGAGATGGAAGGGGACAGAAGGAGGGGAGATAGGAGGCTGGTAGTCGATGGACTGTACAAATCATATTGAGTGGTGGTATTTGCTAAGCATTAGGCAAAAGTCTACATACCAATAAAACAAAGTGGTTAAGAAGAAGGTAATGGCTGTGAGCCTTCGGGGAACATAAACATCATGTCCTTGTAACAAGATGTACTTTTGAATTCAACCCACTGGGCCCATATTGCAGTGTGTCACTTGATGTTGTCTTTGGCTATGAGGGTAAGTTCCTCCATGAGGCAGATGTTTTCCACTGCCTGTATCCAGTTTTTCAGTGATGGAGCAGTGGGTTGGCCCCAAATGGCAGGGATGAGAGCCTCGGCGGTGTTCAGCAGGTGAGGAGTGAGGGAACGTTTATAGAAACTCACTGATTCCAGGGTGTTATGGAGGAGTATTGTCCAAGGGTCCAGGGGTAGAGAAAAGCCCGTTATTCGGTTGATGAGATTAATAATGTTTGAAAATCCAAAATGCAGCGCTTAGGTGAAACAAATTTAAAAATATATGTGATAGTCCATAGAAGATTAATAAGGGATAGAGATGACATGAAGCCTCCACCAAACTTCAGTGTTCTTATTGATCTTCTATGGACTATCACATATATTTTTAAATTTGTTTCACCTAAGCGCTGCATTTTGGATTTTTATATTTGTGTTTGATGAAATCAACAAACTATGCTGGCTGCTTTTCTAATTCTTTTTAGTTAGCGCAGATATTGGTCCACCTGGTTCTTTATTGATAATGTTTGACCAGAGAGGTTGTATTAGGGGGCATAACCACCATATGGGAGTGTGAGAAGCTGTGTTCCCACAATTGCTCCAACACAGTGGGGAACTGGAGGGAACATATTATGCAATTTACCTGAAGTATAGTGCTATCTGGTCATTAGCTTGTAGTTCATTTCAGCTGTCTTATGCCCCATATACACAGTCGGATTTTCCGACGGAAAATGTTCGATGGGAGCCCTTTGTCGGAAATTCCGACCGTGTATAGGCTCCATCGGACAGTTTCCATCGGAATTTCCGTTGCACAAAATTTGAGATCTGGTTCTCAAATTTTCCGACAACAAAATCTGTTCGCATAAATTCCGATTGTGTGTACACAATTTCGATGCACAAAGTGCCACGCATGCTCAGAATCAAGCAGAAGAGCCACACTGGCTAATGAACTTCATTTTTCTCGGCTCGTCGTAAGTGTTGTACATCACCGCGTTTTTGACGTTCGGAATTTCCAACCAACCTTTGTGTGACCGTGTGTATGCAAGACAAGTTTGAACCAACATCCGTCGGAAAAAATCCATGGATTTTGTTGTCGGAATGTCCGATCGTGTGTACGAGGCATTCGAAGAAATTGAAGATACATGAGCAAGCTGTAATATTTTATCTCTCTGTTCATCAGTAAGTTTAGAATCAAGGTCAGATTCCCATTTGCAAATAAATTCCAGATTAGAGGGGCTTGGAGCTTGATGAGAGCCTTGTAAAACTGTGAGATACAGTGGAGAGGAGGATCTTTACTAAAGAACATGTATTCAATTGGTGTTAGATCTTGTGTATTCCTGAGTGGACAAGGTATAGAGCAGAAGAATTGTTGTACTTGTTTGTATCTCCATCTGTCCATGAATGTGATCTGTTTGGAGCCATGTATATCTGGTAGGGGTTTGAGGGTACCCACCTGAGTACGATGGTGAAGCAGAAGAGGCTGCTCAGGTGACCACGATTTAAAGCCAGCGTCCATGTATCCGGGAAGAAAGTGGCTGTGATTCAGTATCGGCATAAAAGGGGAATTATAATCCCAGGAAAATTTCTTGTGTAGAGCGTCCCATACGTCCAGGGTAGAAGCAGTTAATGGGGAGGTATTGGGCAATAGATAGATCAGAACCACACAGTGCATATTCCAATTGTACCCACAATTTGGTATTAACAGCATATTTCCAGTCCGAAATCCATGACAAAGCGATAGCGTGATAATATGCTTTAAGGTTTGGAAGAGTCAGGCCTCCTGTACATTTGGAGTGGAAAAGAGTCACTCTGGATGTTTTGGGACGCCTGCCCTTCCAAACGAAGTGGGATATCATGGTCTGTAAGATAGAAAAAACCCTATAGGCACACCCAGAGGCAACATCTGGAAGATGAAGAGGACACGTGGTAGGATGTTCATTTGGATAATATTTATTTTACCTAACCAGGAATGTAAGAGAGGGGACCATTGCCTCAGGTCAGATTTGATCCTGTTAAGCAGTGGAATATAATTACATCTGAAAAGAGAGTGGAGTTGAGGGGTAAGATGGATGCCTAGATATTTGAAAGTATCAGTTTTCCAATTAAAGGGAAATAAAGGTTTTATTTGTTTTCTCAGAGCGAGGGATATTAATATTCAGTATTTCAGATTTTGATAAATTTATTTTAAAATTGGATAGCGTTTGGAAAGTATGAAAGGCTGACATAAAGATTTGGTAAGGAAATTTGTGTTGGATAAAAAAAACAAAAAGTCATCTGCATAAGCTGCATATGTACCCTAGAGCCCACCTTGATTCCATGGATGCTGTTGTTATGTCTGATTGAGGCTAGAAAGGGTTTGAGTGAGATAGCAAATAGCAGGGGAGATAAAGGGCACCCCTGTCTTGGTCCATTATGTAGGGTATGGGGGTCGCTTAGTGTCCTGTTAATTTGAGTTCAAGCCGTTGGGTGGGAATAGGAAGGAAGGAAATGCAGTGATACATTTTAGGGCCTAGGCCAAAGTATCTGGGAGTCATCTTAAGATACTCCCAGTCCACCCTATCGAAAGCCTTTTCAGCATCTGTGGATAAGAGGAGGGTTGGCTGGGAGCATCTACAGACATAGTGAATTAATGAAAGAATACGTAAAGAGTTGTCCCTAGCCTCTCTGGTAGGGATGAAACCCGTTTGGTCTGCCGTGATTCAATTAGGTTAAAGGAGTTTAGTGTCTAAGTTTAATAGGGATATGGGACGGTAGCTGCCACAGAGGGTGGGGTCTTTACCCGGTTTAGGGATGATGGTGATATGGGCAGTAAGAGATTATGGCCGATAACCTGTTGTCTTGGAGATGGAGTTGGCGTAGGTCGTTAACCGAGGTAGAAGAATGTCACTAAATGTCTTATAGTACAATGCGGTGTAACCGTCTGGGCCAGGAGCTTTACCTGAGGGAGTGGATTTTTAGTGCTGTTTGAAACTCCTCTATCGTAAACTCGGTTTTTAATTGTTTGAGAGTTTTACGTGGGAGCTTGGGTAGGTTTGCTTGTTTCAGGTAAGCTAAAATGCGTTTACGTTTCTCCGCAGGAGCGAGGGTATCCAAGGCCCCTTGATGCTATGTAAGTTGGTGTAAAATTCTCCAAATGCTTTAGCAATTTGGGGGGAGGAATAAGCCATCTCTCCCAAGGAGAATTTAACTTTGGAGACGAAGGAGGCGGTTTTCTTCTCCCGAATGGGTCGAGTGAGTTGTCTGTTGGGTTTGTCTCCCCATTCTTTTTAGTTTGAGTGTCAAGGAGAGCTTTCAGTTCCTCTCTCTTCTGCATAAGGGCTTCTAGGTGAGAGTTATGTAGGGACATTTTGTGTTTTTTGTCTAGATCCGCTACTTGTTGAATCAACTCGCTAAGCTGTTGACCCTGTTCTCTCCGCCTCCTCATACCAAGCACAATAAGTCGACCCCTCAGTAGTTCTCCAAGAAGTACTGTTTCAAAGTGGTAGCAAGAAGGGAGACATCTACAGGGTTAAGGGTTAAGCTTCCAATTAGTGGTGCGGTTGGGTAGGGAGGGAACAGCCAAACGAATCGAGCCTGGAGCATGGTCCGACAGGGATGCTGTGCCTATTGTGGCTGAGTGCAAAAGGGGGAGGTGAAAGTGATCAATGAAAATGTTGTCCATTCTGGAGTAGGAGTGGTGAGTTTTGGAGTAAAGGGAGTAGTCCTTATCTTTTGGGTGAAGTGTTCTCCAAGCATCGATTAATTGGAGATCGTGTAGCTTTTTCCTAATATAGGATAAACATTTGAATGATATGTTAGATCGGCCCTGAGAGGTGTCCATAATGGGATCAAGCGGCATGTTAATATCTCCTGCAAGGATGGTGGTTCCCTTCATTAAAGCGGCTAGTTGAGTCAAAATTTGGGACATAAAAGATTGTGATTCGGGCAACACACGTTTGCCAATGTGCATTGGGTGTTGCCTATAGAACCCCTCAGAAAGAGGAATCGACCATGAATATCAGCTAACATTTCCTCAAGCTGGAAGAACACATTCCTATTAAACCCAATGGCCACTCCTTTAGCTTTATTTGTGTGAGAGAAGCTATAATACCATTTCGTAAATTAGGGTGAGAAAAGCCTGACTGGCGTAGTGTGTGTAAGGTGCGTTTCTTGAAGAAAGGCAATGGAGCAAGAAGCTTGTTTTAATACTCTCAGTACCGGGTGGTGTTTGGTAGGCTGATTCAGGCCCCTGAAATTATATGAAAGAATATATAGAGTAGCCATTGAGAATTTGGTAAGTGCATTTTCAGCTTGCGAAGCCATCTATACCAGCTAGAGTTAGGGGAAGATAAGGAGAGGGTAGAAAAGAAAAAAGATGTAGGGGGATGGGAGTAAGCACACAGATAAAAAGAATATAACAGTATTAAAATACCAATGGGAAACAATTTAAATACAATATGCTCCCATAGGAATCGGGGAGAACGAGCGACCCTTGTGACCTCAAATGAGGTGGTCACCAAAAAAATTTGTATGGACCGCTCACACTCACCAACCCCAGAAGGAGGGGGGCGCAAGTCATGCGACAAGTACGAGAGCAAAACATGGTCTGAGGGCCTTGTGCCCAGTCTATGCAAGGCCATATTGGCAAATAATATAACAGTAAATAGTAACCTCTGGCACTGGAAAAAATAAAAATAAAAAAGTCTAAAACAGTGTGACAATGTAACAGTAATGCCGCGTACACACGAGCAGACTTTTCGACCGGACTGGTCCGACGGTCTATCCGACGGACTTTCGGCGGACTTCCGATGGACTTTCCAAACAAACGGACTTGTGTACACACGATCACACCAAAGTCAGACAGATTCGTACGTGATGACGTACGACCGGACTAAAATAAGAAAGTTGATAGCCAGTAGCCAATAGCTGCCCTAGCGTCGGTTTTTGTCCATCAGACTAGCATACAGGCGAGCGGACTTTTCAACCGGACTCGAGTCCATCGGAAAGATTTGAAAACATTTTCCAAATCTAAAGTGCGTCAGATTTTCGACCGAAAAAGTCTGCTGCAGGTCCGATGAAGCCCACACACGGTCGTATTGTCCACCGGACTCGGTCCATCAGGCCAGTCCGGTCAAAAAGTCCGCTCGTGTACGCGGCATAAATAGATGTTTAATAACCGAGACAGGTGAAGTGATTACATTCAGTAATTGGTATCGGTGAGGTAATACTCACATAAGTTCAAAAGATGTGGTGGATGCCATACTGAATGCACAACGATTAGATCAAAGAAGATGAGGGTATGGAATCTCACCCATTTTTCTGAGAGGATCCTGGGGTTGTAATGCACTTCTTTTTAAGAGTAGTGTCACGCCACGTGGGGTCGAGTGGAGTGGAAAACGAGACAATCTGATCTTGCCATCCAGGAAGCTCCACCGGGGGGTATTCAAATCTCATGGAAAAAGGCAGGGAGGTCTTCTGGGAACCTCAGTGTGGAGGTGCGTCCATTTTTGGAGGCAATAAGGCAGAAAGGAAACCTCCATCTGTATGTGGCTCTCTCCCCTCTCAGTTGATCGAGGAGTGGTTTGAGGGCTCTGTGGCATTCTAGTGTCTCTTTGGAGAAATCAGGAAATATATTGAGGATTGCGCCATCAAAGTCAATTTTTGGAGTGCCACGTAATTTGATCATGATGGCGTTTTTATCCTCAAAGTAGTGCAAATGACAGACGACATCTCTAGGTTGCTCCGCAGATAAATTGTGTGCGAGTAGAGCTCAGTGGACACGATCAAAATGCAAAGGGTTGGTAACCGCTTTACCCAGTATAGAATTCAGGATACCACGAATGGTGGCTTCAAGGTTGCCATCTTTGGTTGTCTCTGGCAACCCACGAATGCGCAGGTTGTTTCTGCGGTTCCTATTTTCTAAATCTTCTAATTTGTTTAGCGAGGACCGGTATGCAAGCGCTAGCCTCTTAACAGTGATTTGCAATTCTTTAATGGCTGTGGCCTGGGAGTCCTGTCTCTTCTCTGTTTCCTCCACTCTCTCCAGTAAGTGGGACATGTCAGAGCATACCGCTGTTATTGCCTTCTTAATTGATTTTTCTAAGCTGCAGAACATCTCCGCCACCTCTCTTTTTAACCCGCTTACCAATGATGATATCTCGGAGCCAGCGGGGGGAGCCTGGGTCATCCATGAGCTCTGATCCATAGGATGAGGCAGGAGAGGTCTCCTGGGGTGATGCTGCATGCTCTGAGCGCGAACCACAGGATATTGAGGCTCGGCCTGTGTGGGCCACGTGCTGGGGCTGTGTTTCTTGGCTGCCAGGAACTGCTTTATGGAGCCTGAGGAGGAGATCAAGACCGCGGGCCTCTCTCCAAACATTTACCCGGGTTAGTGCAGGATCTGACGGTCTTGGAAGGCATTGCCAGAGGTGTGCAGGCCTATGCTAGGACGGCACTCCTCTCAAACACGTCCGACCAGCGCCATGCAGAAACCACACCCCGGTGTACTCACTTTTGTGAGATACTGTACATAGTTAGTCAGTTTGAAAAAAGACACAAGTCCATCTAGTTCAACCATAAAAATAAATAAAAAATAATAATATCATACAATCCCATATACACAATCCTATACCCACAGTTGATCAAGAGGAAGGCAAAAAACCCCAGCAAAACATGATCCAATTTACTACAGCAGGGGAAAAAATTCCTTTTAGATCCCCGAGAGGCAATCAGATTTTCCCTGGATTAACTTTACCTATAAATGTCAGTACCCAATTATATTACATACATTTAGGAAAGAATCCAGGCCTTTCTTAAAGCAATCTACTGAACTGGCCAGAACCACCTCTGGAGGGAATCTATTCCACATGTTCACAGCTCTTACTGTGAAGAAAACTTTCCTTATTTGGAGATGACATCTCTTTTCCTCTAGGTGTAAAGTGCCCCCTTGTCCTCTGTGTTGACCGTAAAGTGAATAACTCAACAACACCAAGTTCAACACCAATAACTCAACATCAAGAGAGTATAAATTCCGTTCCTCTAAGCTTTCCTCATAGCTGAGCTCCTCCATGCCTCTTATCAGTTTGGTTGCCCTTCTCTGCACTTTCTCCAGTTCCCCAATATCCTTTTTGGTGCCCAAAACCGAATTGCATATTCCAGATGAGCTCTTACTAATAATTTGTACAGGGGCAAAATGATACCTCTCTCTCTCTCTGGAGTCCATACTTCTCCAATACAAAAATGGACTTTGCTCGCTTTGGAAACTGCAGCTTGGCATTAAATGCTATTATTGAGCTTAAAAAAACCCAGATCCTGCTCCACTATGGATCTCCCCAGTATGTGATATTTCTGTACTCGAGAACTCAACAGAACTGATGCCTACATTTCAATCTGGTTGCTGCATCATTACTAAAGTCAGTGAAATCTGCGAACCACCGGCCTGCATTATTTGCAAACACGTTCTTGTGATGCTGCAGCAGAGAGAATGGTGGAAGCAGGGTGTGACATGGATGTTTTGCAACCTTGGGTTTCAGGATTGGAAGCCTGCTGAGACAGGGCACCAGACTTTCTGGACAACATAAGCAGAGTAGAAGCAGCCAATCCCCCTTGCACCCTTCATGTTCCTCCCTCATTGTCTTGTAGATAAATGTAGCTGTGCATAATTTTGGATAATGTAGTACCCCTCCTGCCTGGGGTAGAGGAATTGATTTGCCTCAGTTAGGGAGAAGGCTAGCACTTATCTCATTGTGGATCCATAGCTGCAGTCATGAGCGTCACATGACAAGTCACTTTAGTCTTTTCAAGTTTTATTGCTCCAGCTTCACAGGTAGACAAGGTTAGGGTTAGGTATCCATTAGCAATGGGGCTTACAAACTACATTAGTCCAAAGGAGTGTCGGGATACTCTCGGGTCAGACACCAATCCCCCTCTAGAAGACATCCATAAGGCCCTTTCATCTTGGAAAGCTTACCCTCCTCGACCAGGCAAAGCAGCTTAAAGAATCCTGTTCTAGGCCCCATACGACTCAGGTTCACACAGCACAAACATTTGCACACATCCTCCACAGGCTGAAGCTTGGGGGAAAGAGAGCTCCCAGGCCACTCCCTAAGCTTTTATAGCCCCCCCAAGCATGCACCACTGCAGGAAATTACTGGTGTTAGTCTGAAGGGAGATAAAGACTCAACAGCACATGATATGTTACCATCCCAGAACTATGGCCCTAAGTGGCAATGACACCTAGTGTTTGCATTAGGGTACGTCAGCAATTCTAGAACATAGGTGAAAAGTTAAATGAGAATCTGCAAATTGTTCCAGGCAAACTACAGCCTAGGAAAGGTAAATTTACTAGACACTCCTAACTACAGGATGGCTACAATAAAATCAACATCAGCTAGATAATCCATGTCATGTCTGCAGGAAGAAAGCCCTGTTCCTTCTCATTTATTTATTTACATATTGGGGACAGTACTGATACTTCTGTAGCTATACTGTATTGTGGATGTATCATACAAGCTACTGGAGCTGCCTTGTACCCAAAGTATATTTACACCTACAAAAACTTTATCAGTATTTACTGTATATGCACACTGTAGGTGTATTAAAATACACAGTACAACTATACACAGTGATGGACTACTGTGGCTGCAATCCAGCATGAACTATAACTGTATTCCAAAATAAACTGCACCTATACTGAACACATTATAATTGTATTCCACGACACATTGAACCTATACTGAACACACTATGCTGTCTATTTATAAAGCAGTGATCAGCGGTGATCCCCAGGATCGCCGCTGATCACAGCTCATAAACAATGAAACAGAGATAATCGGGGGAGAAGTGTTTGAACATGTTCTCCTGCCGGTGATCTCCACACACCGAGAATCCTCACTGACTGGCACAGTAACGGCCAGTTTATGAAGCTGTGATCTCAGCACTTCATTGGCGATCTGAGTCAGAATTCACCCTCCCCGATTCACCAACTCAGAGGTGGAGAATCAGGGAGTGAAGAGAGAATCTGGGGGGATCTGAGGGGGGAGGAGGAAGATTTTTAACTTTCTTTCTACCTCGTTCAGACCCCCCCAACACTGTAACCATGTCCCCCTGTCATATTTATGTGTATACATACAGTGGGGACGGAAAGCATTTGTAACGAGCCCCTTGCTTGCTCGGTTCCACTCTCCCGACACTCCTCTGCAGCTATTGAATCAGATTGCAACGTCTGATGGTTCAGTCATCCAATGCTCCGGGATTAGAACTACAGCTCTGTGCCGTTCTAGTCCAGTTGTGATAGCTCAGAACAAACACCAGGAAGGCTGTATGTAAGTTCAACCAGGACTCTCTTTTATTGCAAAATACAGGCTTTTATACACTCAAAGTGGAGGGGCAGACCTCCTGCTCATATTACTCTAACAATACAGCTGTAACCTAATTAACCTAATTAACATGAGCTAATTAACTAATCCCTTTAGACAGCCTAGATGACTCAGACATGACTGTTAGGCCAGACTGGCCGTCTTGTAGTTCAGAAAATCCAATCAACATTATCACAATCAACATAGACTCTTCTTCACACAATAGCAGAGTTAATTAACACAAATAACAATGGGGATCTAATGACTCTTAGATCCCATAGTAGACTTATTTACAATACACATTTTAGCAGACAATAGACAGACAGGTGTTGGAATTTACATCAGCATCTCCTAACAGTATCTGTCCCAGCATTATGAATCAGCCACTATTCCAATATGGCAAATCCAGGGTCCCTAGAGTCTGTGTGTCCTGGGGGACCAGGACCCGAATCCACAGTAATACCACCTCAAGGGTCCCCAGGCATACAGCTCACAAAGAGCACCGTTCCCCCAAATGCAAGGGCCCCCGATCGATCGGCAAGAGGCTAGCATACAGTCCCCTCCAAAAGTCTCTTTCCCGGCTAGATCTGTCACAGTATTCAAACCTCCTTAAATTTTTCACTCTTTGTTATATTGCAGCCATTTGCTAAAATCATTTAAGTTCATTTTTTTTCCTCATTAATGTACACACAGCATCCCATATTGACAGAAAAACACAGAATTGACATTTTTGCAGATTTATTAAAAAAGAAAAACTGAAATATCACATGGTCCTAAGTATTCAGACCCTTTGCTGTGACACTCATATTTAACTCAGATTCTGTCCATTTCTTCTGATCATCCTTGAGGTGGTTCTACACCTTCATTTGAGTCCAGCTGTGTTTGATTATACTGATTGGACTTGATTAGCAAAGCCACACACCTGTCTATATAAGACCTTACAGCTCACAGTGCATGTCAGAGCAAATGAGAATCATGAGGTCAAAGAAACTGCCTGAAGAGCTCAGAGAGAGAATTGTGGCAAGGCACAGATCTGGCCAAGGTTACAAAAAAAATTTCTGCTGCACTTAAGGTTCCTAAAAGCACAGTGGCCTCCATAATCCTTAAATGGAAGATGTTTGGGACGACCATAACCCTTCCTAGAGCTGGCCATCTGGCCGGCCAAACTGAGCTATCGGGGGAGAAGAGCCTTGGTGAGAGAGGTAAAGAAGAACCCAAAGATCACTGTGGCTGAGCTTGAGAGATGCAGTCAGGAGATGGGAGAAAGTTGTAGAAAGTCAACCATCACTGTAGCCCTCCACCAGTCGGGGCTTTATAGCAAAGTGGCCCAACGGAAGCCTCTCCTCAGTGCAAGACACATGAAAGCCCGCATGGAGTTTGCTAAAAAACACCTGAAGGACTCCAAGATGGTGAGAAATAAGATTCTCTGATCTGATGAGACCAAGATAGAATTTTTTGGCCTTAATTCTAAGCGGTATGTGTGGAGAAAACCAGGCACTGATCACCTGTCCAATACAGTCCCAACAGTGAAGCATGGTGGTGGCAGCATCATCCTGTGGGGGTGTTTTTCAACTGCAGGGACAGGATGACTGGTTGCAATTGAGGGAAAGATGAATGCGGTCAAGTACAGGGATATCCTGGATGAAAACCTTCTCCAGAGTGCTCAGGACTTCAGACTGGGCCGAAGGTTTACTTTCCAACAAGACAATGACCCTAAGCACACAGCTAAATAATGAAAGAGTGGCTTCACAACAACTCCGTGACTGTTCTTGAATGGCCCAGCCAGAGCCCTGACTTAAACCCAATTGAGCATCTCTGGAGAGACCTAAAAATGGCTGTCCACCAACGTTTACCATCCAATCTGACAGAACTGGAGAGGATCTGCAAGGAGGAATGGCAGAGGATCCCCAAACCCAGGTGTGAAAAACTTGTTGCATCTTTCCCAAAAAGACTCATGGCTGTATTAGATCAAAAGGGTGCTTCTACTAAATACTAAGCAAAGGGTCTGAATACTTAGGACCATGTGATATTTCAGTTTTTCTTTTTTAATAAATTTGCAAAAATGTTAACAATTCTGTGTTTTCTGTCAATATGGGGTACTGTTTGTACATTAATGAGGAAAAAAATGAACTTAAATGATCTTAGCAAATGGCTGCAATATAAGAAAGAGTGAAAAGGGGGTCTGAATACTTTCCGTCCCCACTGTGTGTGTATATGTATATATATATATATATATATATATATATATATATATATATATATATATATACACACACACACTATATATATACACGTGTGTGTGTGTGTGTGTGTATATATATATATATATATACACACTCTGTGTGTGTATATACATGTATATATACACTCGGTATATACATATATATATATATTAGGGGGACGTCTGTCAGTGTACTGAGCGGTAAATAAACTGACATCTCGGTGTTTCTGTGAATTTCTGGTACTGTAATCTCGTAAAGTCTCATGAGATTCCAATATCAGGGGCCATTCTCCACTGTTTGAAGCATTTGTAGATCGCTTCACTCCTCCAAAGGTGAAGCGATCTACTCTGCTTCATAAACTGGCACACAGAGGAGAAAGATCTCCTCTGTGAATGCCGGAGAATGAAGCAGTGAATAGATTTCACTGCTTCATAAACGGACACCAAAATATGTATTCCAATAGGCATTGGACTTGTACAGAACACATTATAAATGTATTCATATACACACTGTAGCTGTACTGAACACACTATACCTGTGCCACTCCCCATACACATACCTGGGAACCTACCGAAATTAACTCAGCAATGCCAGAATTTGAGCCAGTTGCTGGGTCATTCCTGGAATCAGGCAATTCTCTGGGAAGGTCTGAAATTATTTTAAACATGCAGCATGCATGACATCATATTCATGTTCTGTACTGTGGGGGGGGAAGTGAACTGGTGGCTGGCATAAGCTCTTCTTATCACCAGTGTCGCAATGCATGAAAATTGCAGGACTTGCTGGTAGCTTGAAAAAGCATGGAGAACTGAAGTATCTTTAGAAGGGGAGAGCTAGCCAAGCTGTCTGGAACAGGTGTGTAGAGTGGCTTGCAGCAGTCTTAGGCCGACCATAGATGTTTCAATTCTCAGCCAGTTTAACAGGGACAGGCCAAGATTCAAACCATTTTTGGGCAGGCTGATTGTGTCCATGGGGGCTCGCAGGGTAGGGGGGCATGCTGTCATTTCTGTGAGACCCACGCCATGGAGGGAGTTGCTGTCAATGTGCCAATGGACCCATGGGGGGGTGCTGTCGGTGTCGCGAGGGGGGTGATGGTCATTGCTGTTAGTCTGATCTGCCATATCTATATGGTCTATATACCCTTTCTGTGATGCTGTTCTATATACACTGATCTGTAATGCTGCTTTATATACACTGATCTATATGCCCTTTCTGTGATGCTGATTTATATACCCTTTCTGTGATGCTGCTCTATATACACTGATTTGTGATGCTGATCTATATACCCCATGTGTGATGCTGACCTATATACCCAATGCTGACCTATATACTGTATCTGTAATGCTGATCTATATATCGTATCTGTAATGCTGACCTATATACCCTGATCTGTGAGGCTGAGCTATATACTCTGTCCTGTGATGGTGAGCTATATACTCTGTTCTGTGATGCTTAGCTGTATACTCCTGTCCTGTGATGCTTAGCTGTATACTCTGTCCTGTGATTATGGGGCTGCATACTCTGTCCTGTGATTCTGAGCTGTATACTCCTGACACTATGGGTGGAAGAAAGTGGAATACAGGGAAGGGAGTGGGTGGATTCTATAAGGGGTGGGGCTTATAAGTGGGGGGGTCAAAAAGGAAGGGCAGGGTCTGGTGGCCCCCTATCCTAAAATGTCACCAGCCGCCACTGTTGCCACAGATAATGAGACTATGGGCTCAGGACCTGGAGGCTGGAAAAATAGGTCTGGAATGTCTGAGGCCTTTTAGAGGACTGGGTACAGAACACATAAAATGTTATCACTGCCATGCTTTAGGTCATATTACATAGTTACATAGAAGGTGAGGGTGAAAAAAGACACAAGTCCATCACGTCCATCCTATGATATTGCTGCTAACTGTTCCTTAAATGATGAACCAATGTAATGTGATAATACTTATTTGAAAAGACGCATTTCTCTTTTTGCCCAGGTAGCATGTATTGCATCATGTCAGGGACACATGTAAAAACAAATGTGTATGATTTCAATTGATGGAAAGCCAGTCACTGCTCTGCTAGATTCTGGTAGCGTTGTGACATTAGGCGGGATTGATTTTTTAAATCCTGCAAAGTTACACCTTAGCACTATTGGGGTGATCTGTATATCTGGTGACACACATAACTACCAGACTGCTGTGGTTGAGTTTGATACCCCTTGGGGCACTGACACATTCAATGGGAGTGGTACCCTCACTACTTCATGAAGCCCCAGTGGGGAGAGATTTTCCACACTTTTGGAGTTTATGGGAAAACAAAAGGTGTCAGGAGGACAGAGCTCCCCATACTGAGGAAACACTGGACCCTTTTGATTACAAAATTGAAAGGAAAACGGTTGGTGTGTCCAACAGTGGGGTAGAGCCTTTTCATTTTTCTGTAATGGCTGGGGAGCAGGAGAAGCTGGAATCCAGCCCCCAGCTTGAGGTTAATGAACAAGAAATCATCTCTGACTCTAATAGTGAGAGTGGACAGAATGTGGTGCCTGACTTAGAAGTCAGGAAAGATGATTTTTGTACGGAAAAACTAATAGACTCCACACTCAATAGAGCCAGAGAAAATCTTAAAATGATTGCTGGCGAATCTGTTGAACCTAATGTAGGGGGTGTCTTTTCCCTACATAGCTCTTAAAAATAACTTGCTGTATCAAGTGGTAAAGCAAGGGGAGGAGGAGGTAGAGCAGCTAGTGGTTCCCAAACCCTTTTGTCAGATGGTATTAGATTTAGCCCATGGTCCTATAATGGGTGGACACCTGGGTATAGAGAAAACTAAAGAGAGAATATCCCAGAGATTTGTTTGGCCTGGATTACATGCAGATGCCAAAGAATATTGTGAGTCATGCCCAGAGTGTCAGTATTCTGCGCAATCGCCCCATTTACGCAGTCCGCTGGTACCGTTACTGATAATTGAAGTGCCTTTTGAAAGAATTGACATGGATCTGGTGGGACCAGTAGTAAAGTCTGCCCGGGACCATCAGCACATACTGGTAATACTGTACTATGCCACTTAAAGATATTCCCTTGCGTAATACCTCTCGCTAAGACTACTGCCAAAGAGCTTGTCCAGGTATTTAGTCAGGTGGGTATTCCAAAAGAGATATTACCAGATCAAGGTACACCATTTATGTCCAGAGTCACTAAAGAATTGTTAAAGTTGTTCAAAATCTCCCATCTGTCTACCACCCCCAAACTGATGTTCTTGTGGAGAGATTTAACAAGACTTTCAAAAGCATGTTAAAAAAGGTAGTGGACAAAGATGGGAGAAATTGGGATTTTTTTGCTGCTCATGTTTGCTATATGAGAGGTATCTCAGGCCTCTAGAGGTTATTACCTGTTTGAAATACTGTATCGTAGACATCCCAGGATTGCTAGATGTCGCAAAAGAAACGTGGGAGGGAGAGACTACGTCTTATAGTAGCGTCATCGAGCATATCTTACTGATGCAAGATAGGATTGCCGCCGCCATGCCGCTTTTTCGGGAACATATGGAAAAAAGCACAGGAGGCCCAGAGAAGGGTTTATAATTGGGGTGCCAAGACTAGAACCTTCAAACCTGGTGATAGAGTGCTGGTGTTAGTCCCCACAGTGGAGAGTAAATTCCTAGAAAAGTGGCAAGTAGGGATGAGCTTCGAGTTCGAGTCGAACTCATGTTCGACTCGAACATGGGCTGTTCGCTAGTTTGCCAAACAATTCGGGGTGTTCGTGGCAAATTCGAAAGCCGCGGAACACCCTTTAAAAGTCTATGGGAGAGGGAAGCGTGATGTGATGCGCTAGAGTTGGGGGAGGGGCCTGATGGCAGCGCTGTGGATGAAGCAGTCGGAGCCAGTCGGAAACATCACTGGAGCCGGCCGTTGCATCACCAGAGCCGCGCACAGTGAAGGTACCTGGGCCGGCCAGAGACGTTCCGAACCTGCTGGTGCTTCCTGCCTACATCCACCCTCCTGGCTCAGCTCCCGGCTCGAGCCCTCCCCACACTATCCCACCCTGCGGAGCTGTATAAGCATCACAACTATCGGACAAAATCTATAGAGACTTTCCAGAGACCCCATAGACCCCGGTGATTGGAACAGGATGCCTTGGGGATTAGGCTCAGCCTATAGTGCCTTCAGCATTTCCCAGGAGGGCATGTGGAGGTCTGATGTTAGCCCCAGAAATCAGCTGAGACTTCAAGGTAGGATCGATTGATGCTGAGATACATACATTTCTCTGTACAGTCTAAGCATAAATATCGAGTAAAGGAGGCATTGGGTTATCACCTGGCATTAATGTATGCTTGAACAAACTCTGTGGCTGCCGCTAAGATTCATATTCTTGAGATTTTATTATCGACATTGTGTGTTGACTGTAGAGAAAGACATTGAGAACAGGTGTCTAGAAACAAATTTTGCTTTTGTCTCGGGGCTAGAGGGACATTGTAGGATTGAAATTGCAGAGATTCCTATCCTCTTCCTGGACTTCACTTTGTCTCTAGAAAGCTAGAAAGCTTCTCTAGAAAGCTCTGTATCATTATCTCACAATATGAAAACAGCCTACCTGCCTTTATAAAGATTAAAAAAGGATGCTCTGAATGTTTAATAAGAAAACAATACAAAAAAATGTGGTGCTAAAAACGTGATGTCCGTTATTGGGCGAACCTACCAGAATGAGAGTCTGGAGGTCTACTGCACAATAAAGATTTAGTGAAAAAAACTCAAATGAATGAGTGTGAAAAATGTGAATAAAAAGAATATACCTAAGTATATATGTGTGTAATGGTAAGGTATCAACCTATATTGGACATAAAGCAATAATTATGAATAGACAAGTGACTGGGTGTGATTCACTAATGTATCAATTAGGGTGTCACAATAAATGGAAAAATCAATATATAAGAGATATAACGTGATATACCCCACCCATAAAACAAATATGTAAAATTAGTGGTAACAAAAATAATGCCTTCATAGAATATACATTCATGTAGGACAATAACTGAAATCGTGTAACTACAGTGAATGCTATCTCCAACTGAAACAATGAATGTAATCAGTTCACCACAAATAGATGGAATTTAAAGTGTCCAAAATGTTCTTATGGGCGTATATCAAATACTGATGTAAAACCAACTTCAATGCCTTCAATATGCATGTTGAAGAAAATTCATCAGTATACCGAGGCTGAGATGGACCTTGAGGTGACATGGACCAAGGGTATCTAATTTATATATGGAAAGGTTGAAATACCCTTACCGAAACAGGTGGACTCACAAGCCAAAGGCTGTGAGTCAGACAAGCTTATATCAGGATCCCGTGGGGATGATTGTACCAGAGAGGATGGATGCAAAGCTGTATCCGGAATCGATGGAAGTTTGTGGTAATTGCTCACCAACTGTCCAAATCGGAAATTCGCAGACTTGGGACATCCATGGTTGTACAGCTATGTGGAGATTTGTAAACCCCGGTCTCGGTTCCTCATATAGGGGATATATCTCTCAAAAGGGAAAACGAAAAAAAATGCCTCCATATGGTGTGAATCCACATAAAAAAGATTTTAATAAAATTCTAAAAGATCACTGACCCCCAAATAAACAGGGACCAGATACAGACTGACAAAGTAAAAAAGCGCTTAGGTAAATAGTGGCTCAGCAAGCATATCGAACCCATTTTTTTTTCGCATAAAAAAGATTTTAATAAAATTCTAAAAGATCACTGACCTCCAAATAAACAGGGGCCAGATGCAGACTGACAAAGTAAAAAAGCACTTAGGTAAATAGTGGCTCAGCAAGCATATTGATCCCGATGCATTTAGTCCGCATGGACTTCAACTGGGGTATATGCCTGCTTGCTACTGATATGCTGATATATATAAAAAATATGATAACAAACCTAAAACACCTGCTTTCGCCATGTGAAGCCTGACTTCCGGGTTCATGGGGATGGCGTTCGTGTCATTATCATTGCAAAAATATGAATGCAATCTATACACTGGGGGGAGAACCTCTGGGGGAATCTAGGATGGAAAAGGACTTGGGGGTCCTAGTAGATGATAGGCTCAGCAATGGCATGCAATGCCAAGCTGCTGCTAATAAAGCAAACAGAATATTGGCATGCATTAAAAGGGGGATCAATGCAAAAGATAAAACGATAATTCTCCCACTCTACAAGGCTCTGGTCCGGCCGCACCTGGAGTATGCTGTCCAGTTCTGGGCACCAGTCCTCAGGAAGGAGGTACTGGAAATGGAGTGAGTACAAAGAAGGGCAACAAAGCTAATAAAGGGTCTGGAGGATCTTAGTTATGAGGAAAGGTTGCAAGCACTGAACTTATTCTCTTTGGAGAAGAGACGCTTGAGAGGGGATATGATTTCAATTTACAAATACTGTACTGGTGACCCCACAATAGGGATAAAACTTTTTCGCAGAAGAGAGTTTAATAAGACTCGTGGCCACTCATTACAATTAGAAGAAAAGAGGTTTAACCTTAAACTACGTAGAGGGTTCTTTACTGTAAGAGCGGCAAGGATGTGGAATTCCCTTCCACAGGCGGTGGTCTTAGCGGGGAGCATTGATAGCTTCAAGAAACTATTAGATAATCACCTGAATGACCGCAACATACAGCGATATATAATGTAATACTGACACATAATCAAACACATAGGTTGGACTTGATGGACTTGTGTCTTTTTTCAACCTCACCTACTATGTAACTATGTAACTATGTAACTATAACAAATGGACGAATGGGAGATGGATGGGTAAACCAAGCCTGGATCTTGTAAGCCTATAAGGAACGTTTCTATCCATCTACCGGACGTAAATGGTGACTTGTAGAAAACGTGAACAACTAATGGGCGGCCAATGGGCCAATCAGAGCCACCAGAAGGAGGTCATCTGATAGTACAATGACGGCCTGTCAAAAGACCAGTCACCGCCCATTTGTCTGGCGAAACAGTCAGTGCGAGTGAGCATGCGCCGGCAGCGCGAGCAACCATTGGTGATTACTCAGGAAGCACTGACGGAAGCAGGAAGTGAAAAGGTAAGAGGTCTGGGAACGCATATGAGATGCAAGCCTCAAAAGGACTTCAATGCTGATTGGGAAACAAAATATAGATAAAAATAACAAGAAGTAAATGGACAATTGTAAAACCAAAGGTCAGTACAGCTATTAACCCCAAAAACCGGAGATAGGACTTCAAATAGCGACAACAGCTTGTACATTTCATAAACATATATATATAAAAAAATATAACATATGAATATTCTCTCAAATACACGCTGATTCTATATATAACAAATCAGCTCTCCTCCAAGAAAGGAGACTCCACTATGTATAATGATGGATGAAAGGTAAAAGTCAAATCAACCAAACGGCATGAAGTGTAAGTAAATGCCTATAAATCCCTATAATGCCAAAAAAAAGAGAAAACAAGAAAAGAAAACCAACAGAATATTTAAGATTGATTAATAAATGCATTTATGTCCCAATCTACATTGAGGCCATGGGGCATATAGCATTTTAATTGGTGTATCCAAAACGTTTCAAGCCTGGATACACCCCTCTTGAGCGACTCGCCCCTCCAGTGCGGAACAAACTTATCAATAGCTTGAAACTTTGTACCCATTGGATTCTGATTGTGACACTGAAGATAATGTTTGGGGACGCTATGATTAGTGCATCCCTTTTTAATGTTGGTTATATGCTCATTCACTCTCACGGAAAATGTACGTACCGTGCGGCCTACATATGTCTGCCGCACGGACACGTAATCAGGTAAATGACATACCGTGTTTGGCATGTCAGAAAATGCTTGACTTGGTACTCTTTCCCTGTAGTTGTAGAGACAAAAGTTTTGGTTCTCCTCCGGCCGCAGGCGCTATGTGCACATATACTACATCTGCGGCAGGGGAAAAATCCCTTTATACTATGAAAAAAAGACCGAGTGATCGGAGGATCAATGACATTAGGAGCAATCTGGCCCTTTATTGATGGTGCACCTCTGTAAATGACCCCACTACGTTCGGGGAGTAGAGGCCCCAATATATGATCACTTTTTAGAATTTTCCAATGCCTGGATATAATATCCTTGATCTGTTTGTGCTGCACTGAGAAATTAGTAAGGAAAGACCATCTATATTTGTTATCCTGTACGCGTTTCGGTTGTTCGGATAGTAGAGAATTTCTGTCCACTAAGGAGATTTTATTAATCTCTTCGTCTATATCCATTGAGTTGTAACCCTTATCTATAAATCTAGATCTAAGAATGTAAGCTTGGTGGAAATAATCTGAAAGGTTGCTACAATTGCGTCTAATACATGTAAGTTGACTTTGAGGTACTGATTTTAACCAGGTGGCATGGTGGCAACTATCGACCGGAATGTAACCGTTCCGGTCGGTAGGTTTGAAAAAGGTTTTGGTCTCCAAGTGATTGTTGACAACTGTTATTTCCAGATACAAAAAATGAATAGCAGAAGAACTAACTTCATATGTTAGTTTAATACCAATGTTATTAGTATTCAATACAGTTAGAAAAGAGTGTAAAGAGTCAACACTACCTTTCCATAGGAGGAGGATGTCGTCTATGTACCTAGCCCAGAGGACCAATTCCGGGGGGTCTAGGGCATAGACGACATCCTCCTCCCAACGTGCCATAAAAATGTTGGACAAACTAGGGGCAAATTTGGCCCCCATGGCCACACCCTTTTGTTGGAGATAAAAATCTCCATTGTACCAAAAATAATTGTTTGGTAGCAAACCTCAGAAGATCCATGATAAATCTTTGTTGGGTTCTTGGGATAGTCTCTTCTCTGGACAAAAATAATTCCACTGCTGCCAGTCCTAAATTGTGGGGTATGCATGTATATAATGCTGTGACGTCAGCAGTTACGAGTAATAAATCCTCACTATAATCTATCTGTTTTAATCTGGTGATAGTGTCCTTGGTGTCCCTCAAATAGGATGGCATTGATTGTACAATGGGTTGAAGGTAAAAATCAATATATTTCCCTATACGGGATGTCACAGAGTCAATGCTGCTAATGATGGGGTGGCCAGGAGGTTGGGTAATGCTCTTATGCACTTTAGGCAAATAGTAAATGACCGGGATGCGTGGGGCAACTGGAATTAGGTAGCTCCTTTCTTTTTTATCTAAAATCCCCAACTGAAATCCTGTATCAATCAAATCAGTGAGTGATTTCTTAAAACTAGATGTAGGATTGTTGGGTATTCTAGAATAAGTCTCAGTATTGCCTAAAATTCTGGTCATTTGCAAGTGGTAGTCACTCTTATCCAGGATAACTATCCCCCCACCCTTATCTGCGGGGCGGATCGTAAGGTCTTTACGTTCGCATAATTGTTTAAGTCCAATTTTTATGTTTGGGTCACTGTATATTTTTTTCATAGGCAATTTATCTAGATCCTGTAAAACAAGCTCACGAAAAACTTTAGGGATTTGAAAGTCCTGAATGTACTATATTTGAGATGACTTCATTTTGAAACCTAGTGGGGTTAGAAATGATGTATCTTTGAACGTTGAGTTTCCGCACATATTTCTGTATGTCTATAAATTTAGTAAATTTATTTAACCTTTTAGGGGGAACAAATTTCAAACCGCAGATGCAAAGCAAGTGTGGGTGTTGAAAAGAGTGGTGGGGGAGGTGCAAGGAGTAATAAAGAGAGAGCCATGAGAGGTCGCTCTCAAAAAGTTGCTGAACCTAAGAAACCTAGAGAAAGCCTAAATTCAAGCTCGATCCAGAAATACCTCAAAGAAGCAAATTTAAAAAGCCCGGTCTTGGACAACAAACAACAGGGGGAAAGGAAAAGAAGAAAGAACCAGCTAAAAATAAAGGGGCTCAAGGTGGGGTACCTAGAGGGGAGGCGTACCATGAAGAGGATCTTGACATCAGTACAGAGGAAGAGAGTGTCATGGATTCACTCCCAACAAAAACAGAGATGCTGGATATGTTTGCTAAATTAGAAAATTCAATTAAATCAGAGATCCTCAAAGTAAGGACGGATATGAGCCATCTATTGAAGTGAGTGGAAATAGCGGAGGAAGTTTCAGAGAAACAGGTTCAAGAAATCATAGAGCTAAAAACTCAAATAAGAAAGCTACAAATCGATCAACGTGACTTCCTCTATAAACTGGAAGAACAAGAAAATCAAAATCATCTGCAAAATTTAAGGATCAGAGCCTTACCAGAACAACAAGGAGAGGACCTGATCACTAAGATGAAAGAAATTTTCAACCCTCTATTAGACAGAAGCATAGACGAGGAATTAAAGATTGACCGGGTACATAGGATAAGGAAACCCCCAAGTATGAGAGAAGATATCCCTAGGGATATTATCATCAAGTTCCATCAATATGAAGACAAAGCAAAGATCTGGAGTAAACTCAGAGGAATACAACCTGTGAAATTTAATAACACTGATATTCAAATTTTTGCCGATCTCTCAGCAGGGACTTTATTTAGGAGACGTCAATTAAAACCTCTATTGGAGATATTGAGGGTGGCAAATTTAAAATATAGCTGGGGATTTCCAGCATCCTTAAATGTTGTGAAAGAGGGCAGAACTGTTAGATTGAAACATATAGAAGACTTACAAGTCTTTTGTAATAAATTAGATATTCCAATTCCAACTATCCCAGGTTAGGTGGGGTGATAAAATTGATAAAGGATGAAATTAGGATCTGGGGCTAGGGGGTATTATAAATTTACTTACAAGGGTTTTGACAAGACAGCTTTCTAAGGAGAAGAAGAGGAATCTGAAGGGGCAGGGGGTTTGTATTTGTATGAGTCCTTGTGATGCTCTAATTGAAATTTTGAGTGTTGGGAGTGGGGGGAGTCGGGGGGGTGGGTTGTTTGGGAAGGAAGTTCAGGCTTCCGCGCCTTCCACCCCCCCACATGGGGGGGGGCTGGGGGGGCACGGCTGTCCGCTGTTAGAGTCATACCCCAATATATTGCTGGACGCAGGTTGAGATAGAAGTGATCTCGATGCTGCCGACCTATGGTCAGGTATTGGCATGGGGGAGGGGGGGTTGAACCTATCCTACAGAGGCATTTTAAAAGGTGTGATCGGCATTTGGATAAAGCCCTTCTTCTTATGACTATACGGGTTGATGGAGATTAACTGTTTGACTTATAATGTAAAGGGGCTCAATTCTCCTACTAAAAGATATAAAGTGCTTAGAGAGGTACATCATTATGGTGCGGATGTGGTATTCTTGCAGGAGACCCATCTAACACTGGATACAGGTATTAAGTTGTATTCTAAAAATTTCCCGAATTGGATCTACTGTGACTCACCTATGGCTTGGAGAAAGGATTTTACTTTGGCAAACGTTTTTTGCCCAAATAGAAATCCGATTAAATTTCTCTCTCAGATCTTGAACAGGCTGATGGAATTTAAGGCGGGAAAGGCGATATTAGTGGGTGATTTTAATTTTTGCCTAAATCCAGTTTTGGATAGTATGTCTAGTACACAGAGAGTAAGTAAAAACCTCTTAAAGAACATCGGGCACAAATTGCATAACTGTCAAATTATAGACGCATGGAGGGTGCAGCATGCAAAATCTAGGGATTACACCTTCTTTTCCCCTGTGCATGGGACTTATTCAAGACTGGATTATTTAAATGGTGGATCATAGCCTGTTGGATTCAGTAAGAGATACGAAGATAGAGATAATGACGATAATCAGATCACTCTCCCATTTTAATGAAAGTGAGAATTATGGGGCTCCAAAAGTACCCGTTTACACGGCGCCTTAATGAAAATCTTATTAACAATGCTAAGGTAGCTGAAAAAATACAGCAGGAAATTGACTCCTTCCTTTTAATAAATGACACGGGGGAGACATCAGGAACAGTCTTGTGGGAGACCTTAAAAGCGTATATCATTGTATTTTGATCTATTGGAGCTGGCGAGAAAAAAGAAAGATTAAAAAGGAAGGAGAATCTTATTTCTGAAATACATAGACTTGAACAAACTCATAAAGCCTACAAAAGGGAATCATAGGATTCTCCTGCAGCAATTGATAACTAAAAGAGAAGAATTCAATGATCTAATGGAGACTGAATCAAATAGGCTTTTGAATAAACATTTAAAAGATAGATTTCGGTGGGGAAATAAGGTAGGTAAGCATTTGGCAACAGTGCTGAAGAAGAAAAGAGATATAAACTTTATCGATAAAATTCAAAATAAAAAAGGGGAATTTAGACATACTAAAGAGATAGGAGAAGAATTTTGGCAATATTTTACAGCCCTCTATTCAGTCAGACAAAGAGAAAGTGGTCCCTTGGGAAGAGAGGAGAGGGTGATAGATTTTCTAAAAGCTGCTACGTTACCCACTTTATCTGAAAACGATACTTTGGAATTAGATAGACCTATTATTGAAGAAGAAATCTTTCTAGCTCTGAAATCATTTCCCCCGGGAAAGAGTCCCGGACCAGATGGTTTTACATCTTATTTTTACAAAAAAATTAAAAGATTCCTTGGGGAGGGGCGTGTTTGCCTTGAGGGAAGATGGCTGCTTAACTCCCTTGCTCCGTCGGACCATAGCCTACACTAATCCCACAAGTGGGGAACTCAGCTACCAAAAGTTCACCCATCATGGGGACTTCCTCCCGTGGACCCTCCGCAACCAGATCCCGCTCACCAGGAAAACTTAGCGGACGCCTAAGCCAGAATATACCGGAGATTTTCAGAACCCAGAGAACCAACATGGCGGCACCCGCTCCCACCTCAGCGACTGCTCAGAACCCCACGGGGATTACTCTGTCTCCGACAGAGCAAACTCCAGCGCAGGTATAAAACAATCCTGCCTTAAACCAACAACCGAGCCTGAACGATCTCAGAGCGGTAGCGGCAGATATTAAGGACACTCTGTTTGCGGCCATAACGGCCTCTCCGTCACGAAATTCAGGCCATAGTGGGAAGAGTCCAGAGAATGGAAAATACAACGGCACAACACAAGTCCGCCATCTGGAAAGTGCACCATAAAGTTGACACACACACCTTACAATTGCGAGATCTTCAGCGACACGTGGAAGACCTCGATAACAGAGGAAGACGACATAATCTGCGGGTGAGAGGCCTCCCCGAATCTATTGACAACGACCAGATCCTTCCAGCGGTAACAGACCTGTTCAACCGCCTCCTTGATCAGCCACACCATACCCCTATTGCCATGGAGCACATACACAGGGCTCTTAGGCCTCGAGGCAGAGACACAGACCCACCGAGAGATGTTGTCTGCTACGTAAATGATTTTACTCTTAAAGAAAGTATCCTCAAGAAAGCCCGAGACAAACAACAACTAACCTTTGAGGGGCGCCCGATCCACATCTATCAGGATCTATCAGTGATCACGCTCCGACACCGTAAAGACCTACGTCCTCTCCTGGATGTCCTCAGGAATAAAGGAATCAAATACCGCTGGAAGTTCCCGTTCGGTCTACAGGCCACATATCAAGGTAACTCTGCCTTATTGAGAGTCCCTGAAGAGCTAGAGACATTCTGCCAAACCATGGACATTCCGTATGTTGATGTCCCAAATTGGTACGCGGACTTTACCTTCTCTAATCCAGAACACCCTTCCGGAGAGGAACCAATGGACGCCCAAAACATGAGCGTCAGGAGACACAGATCACCTTCAGCAAACAGGCTCGGCTCTCCTGCAATACCTCTGCGGCATCCAGCGAGCCCTATGACTGCTCCCTTGCCTCGCAGAGCACGCCATGATTACTGAAAGATACAGCACTGAAGAATCCCCGGCTCAGTACATGAGTTTTTGTCAGATCTTACTCATCAGTTTTTCTTTATTATCTGGTTTTAGTTGTTCTGTTCTTCTTTTTTACCATCCTACACGACTTCCAGGTGACATATTCTGCTAAAATACGACATGCTAATGTTACCCCATCCAGCTATGCACTGAAGATGTGGAATCCTATAATGGCCGCCCTGCCAACCCAGCTCAAAGCAGACTCCACGCCGCAGAAACAGACATAGTGAATGGCGACGGATACAGACTACACCGGAGGGGACGTCCAAAAACATGCAGACTACCAGGAAAGCTGTTTTTCTGTTCTCAGCACATCCCCATCAGCAGCTCTCCAAGAACCGATCAGCACACGTTCTTCAGACTCTCAGCAAAAGACGCACATGCCTTTCCAGAAGACGGATCCCATCAAGGTGAGCTTACATAGTCCGGCGATATGAACATATGCCAACTCCCTTCTACAATCATCACAATCACAGTCACAGACTGAACATAATCTAATACAACACACTGTGACTGGAGATCATTGGAATCCTATGCATTGACTCTTTTCACCTGTAATCTTCTTTTGGAGTAATTAGTAAGTAGTTATATTTTGATAATTTTTTTTTTTTTGATCACCTACTCTCTTATTGTACCGTACAGCTTTTTCTGCACTTTTTTTTTTTCAACAAGTAGGTTACAGGCTTCGCAATATTAGGAGCTAAGAGGCACAGTGCCAAATGAACACAGTACCAGCTCAGCCCACGTCCCCGATCCATAACAGCAAAAGGGGTCTTTGATAATATAAGGGACCAACTGATTCATCCCCATAAAATGAACCGACCCGCCCATGATGCCTATATTCCTCATGAAAGAGGCAATACCTACCATATCCTATAATTTCAATTACCCCGAAGATACCATGGGTGGTAGCTGCTCGCGCACACCTTCACCCTCCCCTTCTCACCGCGGAACTTTGTTTCTGTTTCTGTGAAATGATCTTCTGAACACTAGCGTATAAAGGATATTTAACGTCAGATTACCTGTTGTCGTGTTGCCGATTAACAGCTTGAATGCAGCAGAAAGCGGGAGGGAAAAGGGAAAAGGGAAGAAAAAAAAAGGATAAGACAGAAAAGGGCAGGTTGAAGGGAAGGAAGCAGAGAAGAAAGAAACAACAGACCCTTCCCTTCTCTCTTGCTTCTCCTTTTGCTGTATCACCCCCTCTTAGTCATGCCACAATATTAAAAAGGGGAGTATTTAAATACTTAACTATAGATCTACTATTGTTTAATGTTACAAGTTTTAAGTTTTATCGTTTGCCAACTTGATGGTGTTTTGACATTTATCACGCTCAGACAAAGCAAATTCATACAAATGCTTCACTCTAACAGTTTGCCACCCATAACTACACTATAGAGACAAGTCATACTGCACCCACTCTCCGTGTCCTACCGAACACTTAACCATCAACATACCGTCCAGCACGTCCACCTAATACACTCAATCCCTACCAATTTACCTCTTTGCCATAAGGCTATGGGTCCGACGACTCAGACTGTAGAACTTATTTTACATCTCTCTTTTGACAGATCAACCCCCACACAGTGGCTGCTATCGCAGGCCACTGACACTTTCCAGATTACCCGCATTTGTGTTTCCCACCAACCTAGACAGGTGAGCAAATTGCCACTTGCCACCGGAATACCCCCGCCTTTCCCTTCCCCTTTTATTTGGATTTTTTTTTTTTTTCCATCTCCTTTACCCATTACTCTACCCCCATCTCATCATCCGAAGAGCACCATCTGCTCGCAGACCGACACGAGTTAAGAAATACTCACACCTAACTTTGGGACCCCGAACCTCCAACATACCTGCTTCTCTGCCACAGCTCCGGCCACACCTACCACCCTCTTACAAAAAGACCCCCAGAGAGGTTTTTAAGATGTGTGCTTCACAAAATCCTACACTTACACCCACGCTTAAAATGATCTCACTTAATACTAAAGGACTCAACATACCAGAAAAACGCTCTCAACTTCTTATGATCATGCATCGAAATAAAGCTGACATTACCTTTATACAAGAAACTCACTTTCGCGCCGATTCCACACCGAAATTACATAACCATCATTATCCAACGGTATATCATGCAACCAACCCGCTATCCAAATCTAAAGGAGTCTCTGTTTTCATAGCAAAGAACTGCCCTTTTCAACCAACGGATACATTGATTGACAAAGATGGCAGATACCTTTTTCTAAAAGGTTCATACCTCAATAAGAAAATCACGCTAGCTAACGTATACGCCCCTAACAGTGGCCAAGTTGCATTTTTTCGGAACATTACTGACTCCTTATCCACCTTCCAGGAAGGTACTCTCATCCTCGGTGGAGACTTTAACATACCGCTTAATCCCATACAGGATACCTCATCGGGCACCTCATCTCTCCCCTATGCAGCCCTCCGAACAATAAAATCTCTCCTTCAAAATTTGCTACTTCACGACACTTGGAGGATGTTAAACCCCAATGGCAAAGATTTCACTTTCTACTCAGCCCCACACCACCGTTACTCCAGAATAGATTACATATTCATGTCACAAAAAGATCTGCCCATGCTCAAACAGGCGTCCATAGACACAATGTTCCTCTCTGACCACCACCCTATCTCCATTATATTGACATTCCCTGACGCTCCTTCTCGCTCACAAATTTGGCGACTGGACCCCTCCCTACTCACTGATCCTAGTATAGCAGCCGAAGTCGAAAACCATCTCAAACTCTTTTTCCAAGAGAACACACCCCCTGATACCACCCCAATTATTAACTGGGAAGCCCACAAGTGTGTGATGCGAGGCTTTCTTATAGCCGCGGCAGCAAAACGTAACCGGGAACGAAGACAACACTACACAACTCTCACGGAGCGGATCCAAAAACTAGAAAAAGCACACAAACACACGCAAGCTGTAGCCACCTTAACTGATTTTATCCAAGCACGAAGTGAATTGCTAGACCTCTTAGGAAAACAAATACACCGCAAATACATCCTCTCTCAGAAAACATTCTACGAATACAGCAACAAAGCTAGTAAAATGCTTGCGAGATCCCTTCAACACAAAAAAGCTTCAACGGCGATACACTCAATCATAGATACCAATGGGACAAGACTGAACTCGACCCCTGACATAGCGAACCAATTCGTTAAATACTACACTAAACTTTATAACCTCTCCCCAACGACCCCATCAGCAGACGAGGAGACAAGGAAACAATTGATTGTTGATTTCCTACGACAATACAGCCCAGCTCCTATTTCCGATTCTTTAGCACAAGAGCTTGATCATCCCCTGACCACAGAAGAAGTTGACAGAGCACTGAAACAAATGAAAACGGGCAAAAGCCCAGGGCCCGATGGTCTGACTGTAGGATACTACAAAACTTATGCAAGTATCCTTACCCCCTTTTTTCTATCCTCCTTTAACTCATTTGCGTCTTCTGCGGCACCCCCACGAGACCTACTTACTGCTCACATTACCGTAATACCTAAGCCAGACAAGGACCCATCAGTAGTCTCTAGTTACAGACCCATTTCGCTACTCAACGTAGATCTCAAATGGTATGCCAAAACAATAGCAAATCGACTTCTCCCGCTTCTCCCCCAACTAGTACATCTCGACCAAGTTGGTTTTGTCCCGGGCAGGGAAGCGAGAGATAATACGCTCAAGGCCATCAACATACACCACTGGCTTACTTCCACACAACAACAGGGTTTCATACTTTCCCTCGATGTGGAGAAGGCATTCGACAGAGTGGCTTGGGATTACATGACAGAAGCCCTACGGGCCATTGGCCTCCCTTCCAAACTGCTAAACCTCATAATGACCCTATATTCCCACCCTATCGCCAGAGTCCAAGTGAACGGCCACCTGTCGGATGCCTTCTCCATATCGAATGGAACACGCCAGGGCTGCCCCCTTTCCCCTTTAATATTCATCCTCACCCGTGAACCTCTTCTTAGAAGATTAAGGGAGAATCCAGATGTCAAAGGCATTGAGATTAAAAAACGAACATACAAACTAGCGGCCTTTGCGGACGACATCCTCCTTTTTCTAACCGACCCGCTCATCACAATCCCGAATTTACTCAAAGATTTCAATACCTTTAGGACACTAACTAACCTACAAATTAATTTCATGAAATCTACAGCCTTAAACATTACACTATCATCCACAATATGCAAACATTGCCAAACAATGTTTCCATTCAATTGGAATGACAGAGCGATCACCTACCTGGGCATACAACTCCCAAAATCCCTTACTGAATTGTACTCCTTGAACCACTTACCATTACTACAAAACATAATAAAAGATTTAACAAAATGGGCCTCCGGTCTCTTTTCCTGGTTTGGAAGAGCCGCAATCATTAAAATGAATATCTTGCCCAGAATATTGTACCTTTTGCAAATAATCCCAATTAAGATCCCATCTGCCTTTTTCTCAATGTACCGTACAGCTTGCATAAAATTTGTGTGGGGCAAACTAAGACCGAGAGTTAACTACCTCAAGCTCACATCTCCCAAACTCAAAGGAGGTATAGGGCTACCCGATATAAGAAAATACCAACAAGCAAGCCACCTTGCCAGGATCATAGACTGGAACATACATGCCAAGTACAAAGATTGGATCCAATTGGAACAATCAATATCACCCCTGCCGTTAGCCCAACTTCCATGGATCACACCGCAACACATTCCCCCAGAATGTAAATCCCACATACTCATTAACCCAACTCTTCTCACCTTTCGAGATACATGCATTAAACACAAAATCTCTTCCATTCTAGGCCCAATGACACCAATAGCCCAAAATCCAGATTTCACCCCAGGCACACATACCTCCTTTCTAGATGATGGCTGGCCTCACCCGAACATTCAAGCAGAACACTTCTTTGTAGACGGTCGCCTTTTAACTCAAACGGAGCTGGCTACCAAAATGTCCAAGACCTCGTTCCCCTTCTGGACGTATGTACAACTTAGACACTTCTTTGATAATCCTAAGCCCCGGCCAGACTGGTCTAGACGTACTACGGCCTTCGAAGACCTATGCTTGATAGAGGAACCCCAAAAACACTTAATCTCTATTACATACACCATGCTATTCTCAAACCAAGATTCCAACCTTCACTGGACCAATAAAAAATGGGAACAAGAGCTCTCCATTAACCTTACAGAGAAAGAGTGGGAAAATATCCACACACTTGTACATAAGGGAACTTTAAACGTTCAGGTACAAGAGAATGCATACAAAATATTAACCAGGTGGTACAGAACCCCACTTAAGCTACACCACTTCAACCCTGCGCTCCCCATGCAATGCTGGAGATGCAAAACAGACACAGGGTCTCTCATACATATATGGTGGACATGTCCCAAACTTCAGCCATTCTGGAGAGAGGTCCAAAGAATTATCCAACAAGTAACCACTTACACACTTGACTTCACCCCAGAGCAGTTTCTCATTCACCATTCTACAATTCCACCACGCTCCTACTTCCGCTCCCTAGCCATGCACATGGTAAACGCAGCAAAGATGTGTGTCCCATGCAAATGGCGCTCTCCTGACCCTCCAACTCTGGCAGACTGGTTCAAATGCATACAAAAAACTGCGGAAATGGAAGAGCTCATACATCAAGCGAAAGAAACACCTGCCAAATTCAATAACACATGGGCCTGCTGGCTACATTTCCTCACCACAGAGGAATAAAAAAAAGTTTTACCCTGAGAGAGGTGTGGGAGCTGTGGCAGACAAAAAGGAAAAAAGGGAGAGGGGGGAAGGAGAAAAAAAAAAAAAAAAGAGACTCCCCCCCCCCCCAACTACTTATCTCCTCATTCCGGCATTCTTGACACGGTACTCGTGCCAGATACCTCATACTATAGCCTATTGACACAGAGAATATCCGGTCTGGTATTTGCTAAAAGTTGTATAGAAACAATCAAACACTCCATCCTCGACTTATGACCCTTCCCTCTACAATCTTAACACCGGCAGATAGGATTACGTGTTTATATCGGCTGACCTTACATTCAAAGATATATTTCTCATATGTTGAGTGTACATTTGCAACAGTTATCCAATGCTTTGTCATGCTCTCGCTTACTTGTGATATTATATATGCTACTAAAGAACAAGTGATGCATTTTGGATAACAATGCTTTATTACATTTTGTTTTTCTTTTCTTGATATGTATAACATGTACTGACCCTTCACGTTCAATAAAAAAAGATTTACGAAAATATTCCTTGGTCCCGAAGCTCTGTCAGGTGTGGAATGGGCTGGGGGTGCAAGGGGTACTATGTGAGGGAGCATTGACAGCATCAGTGACCTTAATATTAAAAGAAGGCAAGGATAGCACGCTGTGCTCCAGCTATAGGCCGATAGCTTTACTTAATGCAGATATTAAACTTTATGCCAAGGTAATAGCATTGCGGCTAAAGGAAAAAATTTTCTACTTGGTCCATCCGGACCAGGTTGGCTTTATTCCTGAGAGAGACAATGGTGTGCGGTCTCTCCTTATTTCAGAGGCTATCAAAGCTAGAGAGTACCCAGGTCTGTTTCTGTCAATTGATGCTGAGAAAGCACTTGACAGAGTAGACTGGGGATTCATGATTAAAACGTTGGAAGCCATGGGAGTAGGCCCAACTATGTTGAAATGGATTAAAATATTGTACAATCACCCTTCGGCATTTGTCAAAGTAAACGGTATAGCATCTGCACAGTTCAAAATGGAGAACGGGACTAGGCAGGCCTGCCCGTTATCTCCTCTTCTGTTTGCCTTGACATTAGAGCCTTTATTGGTTACGATTTGAAATAACCTGGACATTAGTGGTTGTAGGGTGGGAAGAGAAGAACACAAATTGACAGCGTTCGCCGATGATGTGCTATTCTTTATCACTAAACCGAGGATCTCGATCCCTAATTTGCTGTTCATCTTGAGGAAGTATGGAGAGCTATCAAACTATAAAATCAATCTCAGTAAGTCGGAAGCCCTAAACATCAATATAGATAGACAGGAAGTAGCCAGACTTAGTAATGTGTTTCATTTCCCTTGGAGAAAAAATATCAATTATTTGGGGATTAAATTAGCCAACTCGCTAAGGAAAATCTGTTAAATTACATCCCACTACTTGATGAAATTAAACAACAAATTTAAAAAATTTCTAACCACCCAATCTCTTGGATTGGTCGAATAAATACAGTGAAAATGGTCTTGGCCCCTAAAATCTTTTATAAGATGCAGATGCTCCCAATCTCACTATCCCAAACTTACTTCAGAATTTTGAATGGGTCAATAATTAGATTTGTATGGAACAATAGGAAACCACGGATTGCTTACACGGTTTTGAGTAAGGGGAAAGCATATGGTGGTCTTGCTATCCCAGACAAAAATACTATAATACGATAGTTTTGTCACGGGTCTTAGATTGGGCAAAAAATATGTTCAATAAAAGATGGGTTAATTTTGAAATGGCCTTAAGTAATTCACAGTTAAATCACTTAATTTGGAATCCCCCACTTTATAGGAATTTAGGTCCAAGCACACACGATATAACACTTCACACATTTAAAATCTGGGATCAGATTTATTCACAAAATAAATGGGAGTATAATTCACCATTAATTTATTTAAAAGATAATGAGTTTTTTCTCCCTGGGATGGAGGCAGTGGGAGGCAACTGGATAAAAAAAAGGGATGCATAATTAAAAAATATCACCAAGAACGGTAAAATTATCACATTTCAGGAATTATCCGCACTCATGGGGTTAATGAAAGTTGATGTGTGGCGGTACACCCAGCTCGATCATTTTGTCAAAAGTCTTTCAGGGCCTATAAGAGATGAAAAAAAACTATTGGCCATTGGAGAAGCTCTTTTTAAGGGAATAATCAAAGAATAATATATCAGTGTTGTATAAAATTTTGATGAATGGAGGGGGGCTGGATGTGCCGCCATACATCAAAAAGTAGGAGAATGAACTGGGATCAATCTGTAGTAAAAGCACATTAAAGACTATTTTTAAGGCAACGCATAGCTCGGCAGTAGATATGAGAATGATAGAAACAAATTATAAGTGTCTGGCTAGGAGTTACGCGACACCCGATAAAATCAGCAAATTTCAAGGGAGGGTAGAATTAAGGAGGGGTGGTATGGTAAATATTGAAATTCAAATAAGGTTGTGATATTTTGAAGTATGTGATTTTTGTATTTTTATATAATATTAAAATAAAGAATAAAGTCTATGGGAGAAATCAAAAGTGCTAATTTTAAAAGCTTATATGCATGGTATTGTCATAAAAAGTGTTTGGGGACCTGGGTCCTGCCCCAGGGGACATGGATCAATGCAAAAAAAGTTTTAAAAAACGAACGTTTTTTCGGGAACAGTGATTTTAATAATGCTTAAAGTGTCGGTCCGACAATACACATAAAAAAGTTAATTGATAAAAATGGCATGGGATTTTCCCACAGGGGAACCCCGAACCAAAGTATAAAAAAAAATGGCGTGGGTGTCCCCCTAAATTCCATACCAGGTCCTTCAGGTCTGGTATGGATATTAAGGGGAACCCTGGCCAAAATGTAAAAAAAAAAAAATGGCGTGGGGATCCCCCTCAAAATCTATACCAGATCCACCAGGTCTGGTATGGATTTTAAGGGGAACCCCACGCCAAAATTTTAAAAAAAAATTGGTGTGGGGTCCCCCCAAAAAGCCATACCAGACCCTTATCCAAGCAAGCAACCTGGCAAGCCACAGGAAAAGAGGGGGGACGAGAGAGCACCCCCCTCCTGAACCATACCAGGCCACATGCCCTCAACATTGGGAGGGTGCTTTGGGGTATCCCCCCAAAGCACCTTGTCCCCATGTTGATGGGGACAAGGGCCTCATCCCCACAAATCTTGCCCGGTGGTTGTGTGGGTCAGCGGGCGGGGGGCTTATCGGAATCTGGAAGCCCCCTTTAGCAAGGGGACCCCCAGATCCCGGCCCCTACCATTTCACAAAAAAACAGTCAAAAATGACAAGAGACAGTTTTTGACAATTCCTTTATTTAAAGTCTTCTTTTTTCCCCATCTTCTTTCTTCTATCTTCCTTAGGTTTCTTCCTCCATCATCTTCTTCTGGTTCTTCTGGTTCTTCCTCTGGTGTTCTCATCCGGCATCTTCCTCCACGGCGTCTTCTTCCCTTCTTCTCAGGCTGCTCCGCATCCATGGTGGGAGGCTCCCACTGTGTGACATAGTTACATAGTTACATAGTTACATAGTAGGTGAGGTTGAAAAAAGACACAAGTCCATCAAGTCCAACCTATGTGTGTGATTATGTGTCAGTATTTCATTACATATCCCTGTATGTTGCGGTCATTCAGGTGATTATCTAATAGCTTCTTGAAGCTATCAATGCTCCCCGCTGAGACCACCGCCTGTGGAAGAGAATTCCACATCCTTGCCATTCTTACAGTAAAGAACCCTCTACATAGTTTAAGGTTAAACCTCTTTTCTTCTAATTGTAATGAGTGGCCACGAGTCTTATTAAACTCTCTTCTGCAACGCTTCTGTGACGCTTCTAGTCTTCTGATGGTTCTTACGTAACGGGTGACCTCGCCCCCCTCTGACGTCACGGGGAATGCCACAGGGAAGTCCCCCCCAAGTCCTCATGCATCAGAGGGGGCGTGGTCACCGGGTTGCCCCGCCCTCCATTATTTAAGAACCATCAGAAGACAAGAAGCATCACACAGCGAGAGCGGCCCGAGAAGAAGACGCCGTGGAGGAAGATGCCGGAACAAGAACAAGAACAAGAAGAACAAGACCAAGAAGAACAAGAAGAACAGACCCCCACAACCACCAGGCAAGGGTTGGGGGGATGAGGCCCTTGTCCCCATCAACATGGGCTACCCCAAAGCACCCTCCCAATGTTGAGGGCATGTGGTACAGTTCACGAGGGGGGCGCTCTCTTATCCCCCCTCTTTTCCTGCAGCCTGCCAGGTTGCATGCTCAGATAAGGGTCTGGTATGGATTTTTGGGGGACCCGACACCATTTTTTTTATTTTCGTGCGGGGTTCCCCTTAAAATCCATACCAGACCTGAAGGGTCTGGTATAGATTTTGAGGGGGACCCCCACGCCATTTTTTTTTATTTTGGCCAGGGTTCCCCTTAATATCCATACCAGACCTGAAGGGCCTGATATGGAATTTAGGGGGACCCCCCCACGCCATTTTAAAAAAAAATTTTGGATTGGGGTTACCCTGCGGGGAATTCCCATGCCGTTTTTATCAATGAACTTTTAGGTGTATTGTCTGACTGACAATGAATGACAATGTCATTTTGCTGTCAGACTGTTCTAAACATGGGAAACATGCACAGGCATACTATAGACACCCCCCAGGTACAAAATTTAAAGGAATATTACACTTTTATTGTTTCACTTTAAGCATTATTAAAATCACTGCTCCCGAAAAAACTGTTTTTAAAACTTTTTTTGCATTGATCCATATCCCCTGGGGCAGGACCCGGGTCCCCAAACACTTTTTTATGACAATAACTTCCATATAAGCCTTTAAAATTAGCACTTTTGATTATTCATGTTCGAGTCCCATAGACTTTAACGGTGTTCGCGCGTTCGAACAAATTTTTTGCCTGTTCGCATGTTCTGGTGCGAACAGGGGGGTGTTCGGCTCATCCCTAGTGGCAAGGTCCCTTTGAAATTATGGAAAGATTAGGGGAAGTAAACTACAAAGTTTACCAGCCAGGGAAAAGGAAACCAGAGCAAATATATTATTTTAATCTCTTGAAACCTTGGAAGGACAGAGACTTTACTGGCAGTGCCACCCCTTCAAAAGGACATGGCCCTTGTGACAACTGAGGTACCCATAACTGAATTCTTGTCATTGGCTCAACAGAAGGACGTTATAGAGTTTGTGAGTAAGACTAGATACTTTTTCTCTCCCCTACCCGGACAGACCAGTGTTATACAGCATGACATAATTACGGAACCAGGTGTCCGCGTAAATGTAAATCTCTATAGGATACCCGAGCCTTGGCGAGAAGCAGTTGCAAATGAAATAAAAAACATGTTACAGTTGGATGTAATCGAGGAGTCCCACAGTGACTGGTAATAGTTACATAGTTAGTCAGGTTGAAAAAAGACACAAGTCCATCCAGTTCAACCATAAAAAATAAATAAATAAATAAATAAAAAATATCGTACAATCCAATATACCCAATTCTATACCCACAGTTGATCCAGAGGAAGGCAAAAAACCCCAGCAGAGTATGCTCCAATTTGCTACAGCAGGGAAAAAAATTCCTTCCTGATCCCCAAAAGGCAATCGGATATTTCCTGGATCAACTTTACCTATAAAATGTTAGTACCCAGTTATATTATGTACATTTAGGAGAGTATCCAGGCCTTTCTTAAAGCAATCTAGTGAGCTGGCCAGAACCACCTCTGGCGGGAGTCTATTCCACATTTTTACAGCTCTTACTGTGAAGAAACCTTTCCATATTTGGAGATGAAATCTCTTTTCTTCTAGGCGTAAAGAGTGCCCCCGTGCCCTCTGTGTTGACCGTAAAGAGAATAACTCAACACCAAGATCACTATATGGACCCCTTATATATTTGAACATGTTGATTATATCCCCCCTTATTCTCCTCTTCTCAAGAGTGAATACATTCAGTTCCTCTAATCTTTCCTCATAGCTGAGCTCCTCCATACCTCTTATCAGTTTGGTTGCTCTTCTATGCACTTTCTTCAGATCCTCAATATCCTTTTTGAGAACTGGTGCCCAAAACTGAACTGCATATTCCAGATGAGGGCTTACTAATGATTTTAACAGGGGCAAAATTATATCTCTCTCTCTGTCCATATCCATATCTCTCTTAATACAAGAAAGGACTTTGCTTGCATTGGAAACCACAGCTCGGCATTGCATGCTATTATTGAGCTTATGATCTACCAAAACCCCTAGATCCTTCTCCACTATGGATTCCCCCAGTTGTACTCCCCCTAACATGTATGATGCATGCATATTCTTAGCCCCCAAGTTCATAACTTTACATTTCTCAACATTAAACCTCTTCTGTCACATAGTCGCCCAATTAGACAGTGCATTGAGGTCGGCTTGTAAATTGGAGACATCCTGTAAGGACGTTATTCCACTGCATAGCTTGGTGTCATCTGCAAAGACAGAAATGTTACTTTTGATCCCAGACCCAATATCATTTATAAAGATATTAAAAAGTAAGGGTCCCAGCACTGAACCTTGGGGTACACCACTGATAACCTTAGACCATTCAGAGCAAGAATCATTAACCACTACTCTCTGAATCCTGTCTTTTTGCCTTTTTCCTTTCCATTTACAAACTGATATTTCCAAGCCTGTAGACTTTACCTTACACATGAGCCGTGTGTGCGGAACTGTATCGAACGCTTTGCAAAATCCAAGTATACCACGTCCACCCCCACCCCTCTGTCCAAGGTTTTACTTACCTCTTCATAAAAAGAAATCAAGTTTGTCTGACAACTTCTGTCTTTCATGAATCCATGCTGTCTGCTGCTTAAAATGTTTTTTTCCAGCAAGAACTCGTCTATGTTATCTTTTATTAAATGCTCTAGTATCTTCCCGACTATGGAAGTTAAACTAACAGGTCTATAGTTACTTGGTAAAGGCTTTGATCCCTTTTTAAATCTAGGCACCACGTTTGCCCTACGCCAATCCAGTGGTACTATTCCCGTCATGAATGAGTCCTTAAAAATTAGGTACAATGGCTTTGAAATTACAGAGCTCAATTCTTTTAGGATCCGTGGGTGGATGCCATCGGGTCCAGGTGCTTTATCCACCTTTATTCTGTCTAAATATTTCTGGACCATATTACTTAAGAGCCAATGTGGATAATTCGGGGCTGTGTCAATACTACTCCCATTATGGACATGAGCTCCCCCATGCTCTTTTGTATACACAGAGCTGAAGAAAGTATTTAATAAATTAGCCTTCTCTTTGTCACCCACTCTAGATTATTTTGTAAAGGGCCTACATGCTCAGACCTGACCTTTTTACTATTAATATATTTGAAGAATTTTTGGGGGTTTGTCCTACTATCTTTTGCAATCTGTCGTTCGTTTTGAATGTTTGCATCCTTGATTTCCTTTTTACATGTTCTGTTAAATTCTTTGTAACATTTAAACAACACTAGTGTTCCTTAATTTTTATATTTTTTTAAAAGCTCTTTCCTTATTGTTTATAGCTTTTTTAACTTTGACTGTGAGCCACATAGGTTTTATTTTTAGCCTTTTAAACGTATTGCCCATGGGAATAAAATTTGCTCTCTTGAAGTTAAGTGTTTTTATCTTTCCCGTATGTAGTTTTTGTTTACAGCTAACATCAAATGAAATCATGTTATGGTCACTGCTACCCAGGTGTTCCTTTATCTGAACATTAGTAATAAGCTCTGCATGGTTTGAGATTACCAGGTCCAACAGAGCTTCATTCCTAGTTGGGGCCTCAATAAACTGGACCATAAAATTGTCCTGTAATAGGTTTATAAATGTTTGCTCTTTAACTGTCCCAGCAGTGCCATTACTCCAATCAATTTCTAGGTAGTTAAAATCCCCCATTATTATCACTGTCCCAGCCCTTGCAGCCCTTTCCATCTGTGCAAGAAGTTGAATCTCCACCTCCTTGTTAACATTGGGTGGTCTATAACAAACTCCAATGATTAACTTTGAACTAGGCACATCTATATGCAGTTCCACCCATAATGCTTCAGACTCATCACACTCTCCATCAACCAGGTCCTCTTTCACACTTGCTTTGTGTTCTGCTTCGCATTATTGAACTGTTGTATAACACTAGTCAGACAGCTTAACAATAATTCAGAAGTCAAGAAACGTGAGACATCAGATCTGTATGTATTCTTTATCCCGAATAACTTTGTAAAACTACAACATAAGCATAAACAAAACATATGTGTCAGTACATTAAATATTATACAGCAGCCTCACTCTATCAGTGAGAGTACTCACAGACAATTCATTCATTAGTCCAGGAATGGTTTAAGAGCTCTTCTATATGCAGTCTGTTAGATCCAGGAGCAGTAATGAAATGAAGGAAATACAGTTCCAGGTTAAAGGTTACTGCCTTTTACTATGAGGAGAATCCTACTTCCTTCAAGCTCTGGCAAAGTAATAACCATCTCTGACCACTAGATGGCAACAACATAAACTAACATTACAGTATAAACTGTAACAGCACATAGCACATATTATTATGAACAATATGGGCAGAACACTCCTTGTCTGGCATAATTTATTATGTCATTACCTAAATAACTACTGCTATGCAGAAAAAAAACATATAAACAGGAAAATGGAATCCTAGCTAGGGTCCTAACTAATATCTTCCAGCAAGAAAATCTATCAAAGCAATGTGAGTGGAGTGTGGCTTCAGAAGCTTTGGTACTGAAACTCGTAATTTCTGATCTGATTTCAGGGTCAGCTTCAGGCTCTATGAGTGGATAAACATTAGCAGTGTCTAACACAGAGAAGAGTAACCTAGCGCCAGTGGCAGGTCACCCAGAGAATGTAACAAACATATAAAATAGATGTATAGCCTGTACCATCCATTCAAAAATTATTAATGCATATACAGGGATGAAACAGGAAACTAGAAACTACAATAAACATAATAGTAATATCCCGTGCTGCTAGACAAACTGTAATTGGTGAAAACAGATCATACCAGGAAGCAACATATAAAATGTTCAGCGCTCAGGCTATTGTTGGAAAACAAAATACAACAAGTATAAAAGTTTATGGTTTTTAATGAACCAATAATGAGCCAGTGGTTAGCAATAGTCCAAAGTAACAATATTTACTGCAAAAAAAACAGGTTCAGAGGCTCTGTTTAAAAACAAAAAAGCACACGATAAAAACTATTAAAAAATTATTAAAAAATTACAGACTCTTGGTGATGTTGTAAGTGATCAAATAGACATCAAAAAGGTGACAGAGGCATCAAACAGCAGGAGGTTACCACCGGAGATCCATCTAATGAAAGTATATGGAGACTGCTGTGTAAAGTGTGAAAGCAAACATATGGGCTCAAAGCAGGTGAATGGAGGCAAGGTGGTGGAGATATGTCAAAGTACTCACAGGCAGGTAAGAGGGCTCAGAGCTGTCTCATATGGTGAAGACCTTGGCGCCATGAGGAATAACCGGGCTGAAGTAGAAGTGAAGTGGCCGCCGTGTGGAGATGTGTAGCTCCGCCGTGCGGAGAACAGCCTGGCCGGAGCTGTGTGTCGATGGAGGATGACGTCAGCACAGGGGAGCCGCTGTAGCGTCTGAGAAGTAAAACGGAACCGCTGCTAGGCTGGGACGTGTCTCCACAGAGGTGAAGTCTCATCAGTGAGACCTGGTGACACTGCGCTGAGGTCGGAACTGACACTGAGAGGCCCTCTGACGGGGGAATTGGTGACGGCAGGCTGATGGAGCTCACATCAGCCTGACCTGCCTGGGGAAATGGCCAACAGTCATATGAAAAAATGGATATTGCAATGGGTAAAAAAATATAATAAAAATAAAATAATTGAATCAATGGATGTAAAAGCGAAGCTACCCCACCCAGATGGGGTAGTGAAGATGGTGAATTTGCAGGAAATGCTTGCTGGTGAAAAAAGCGGCTTCACAAAAAAAAAAAAATGTGAATGGATGAAAAATCGCAGTGAAGAACTCAAGCTGGGGCCTCTGCCATGTAGGGGGGGGGAGAGGTTGCCTTGACGACGCGTTTTGCGCATGAGCGCTTTGTCATAGTCAGCCTGCCGACTTCACCTCTGTGGAGACACGTCCCAGCCTAGCAGCGGTTCCGTTTACTTCTCAGACGCTACAGCGGCTCCCCTGTGCTGACGTCATCCTCCATCGACACACAGCTCCGGCCAGGCTGTTCTCCGCACGGCGGAGCTACACATCTCCACACGGCGGCCACTTCACTTCTACTTCAGCCCGGTTATTCCTCATGGCGCCAAGGTCTTCACCATATGAGGCAGCTCTGAGCCCTCTTACCTGCCTGTGAGTACTTTGACATATCTCCACCACCTTGCCTCCATTCACCTGCTTTGAGCCCATATGTTTGCTTTCACACTTTACACAGCAGTCTCCGTATACTTTCATTAGATGGATCTCCGGTGGTAACCTCCTGCTGTTTGATGCCTCTGTCACCTTTTTGATGTCTATTTGATCACTTACAACATCACCAAGAGTCTGTAATTTTTTAATAATTTTTTAATAGTTTTTATCGTGTGCTTTTTTGTTTTTAAACAGAGCCTCTGAACCTGTTTTTTTTGCAGTAAATATTGTTACTTTGGACTATTGCTAACCACTGGCTCATTATTGGTTCATTAAAAACCATAAACTTTTATACTTGTTGTATTTTGTTTTCCAACAATAGCCTGAGCGCTGGACATTTTATATGTTGCTTCATTAGCAGTGTCTATCTGCTCACAGTGTGGTTGGTACAGAAAGGATGGGCCTGAGAACCATATAGAGTTCTGAAGGCATGCTGCTTGAGTAGGTCTAGTGGCATAATCTGCAGGGTTTTGCTCTGTAGATACATAGATCTGGGTGTGAAGATAGCCTGATTCTATTCACTCTGTTGGAGACATAGAGATGGAACCTCCTAGTGGTGCTGCAAATGTACCCTAGGACAGTCTTGCTATCAGTAAAGAATTTCACAGCATCAAAGTCAGTGTCTAGTTCATCTGTGATTAGCTCAGACATTTTGACTGCAAGTACAGCAGCACACAACTCTAAACGAGGAATCGTGTGGGCTGGTTTAGGGCTTAATTTGGACTTTCCCATGACAAATCCAACATGACACACATTTTCTGCATCAATTACTTTCAAGTAAGCTACCGCACCTATAGCTGTGGTGGATGCGTCTGAGAAGATGCACAGTTCTTTCCTGCAAGCTGATGATAGAGATACAGGCACATAGCATCTGTCTATCTTTAGGTGCTCTAAGGCTTGCAAGGATTCTGTCCATTGAACCCACTTGCTTAGTCTCTCCTGTGGAAGCAATGCATCCCATTCACTTTTCCCAGATGACAGTTCTCGAACTAAGACCTTGAAGACAAAACTATCTGTTTCTAGATCCCAACTTAGGCCTAGGCTTTTCTGCAGGGAAAGGTTGTCTGTACCTAGGCAAAGATCTTTAAGGTCCTTAGCTCTGTCTGCTACAGGGAAGGCTTCCATTACTTTTTGGCTGTTGGAAGCAATTTTATGAAGACGCAGGTTGGATTCTGACAGCATTTGCTTTGCTTTACTGAGGATGGAAATTGCCTCTTCGGGTGTGCTAGCAGAAGCGAGTCCATCATCTACATAAAAATGCCTTAATACGAAGTGTTTGGCTTCTTGTCCATAGCACTCTGCATTTTTCTGGGCAGCCTTTTGCATGCAGTATATAGCGACAGCAGGAGAGGGGCTATTACCAAATACGTGCACTTTCATTCTGTACTCTACAATTTCTTTGTCTATGTCATTGTCTTTGTACCAGAGAAAATGTAAAAAGTCTCTGTGGTCTTCTCTGACGAGAAAGTAATAAAACATTTGGCGCACATCTGCTGTGAAAGCAACGGGCTCTTTTCTGAAGCGCATGAGGACACCTAGCAAGGTATTGTTTAGGTCAGGGCCACTCAACAATACGTCATTTAAAGAGACTCCTTTATACTCTGCGCTGGAATCAAACACTATTCTGATTTGGTCAAGTTTGTGTGGATGGTAAACACCAAACATTGGTAGATACCAGTGTTCCCTGTCTGTTTCAAGTGGTCCTGCAACTTCAGCATGATCATTGTCTAGCATCCCTTTAATGAATTCAGTGAAATCTCTTTTCACTTCTGGCTTCCTCTGCAGAGTTTTGCTGAGTGAATGCAAACACTTCATGGCTTGTTCCCTGTTACTAGGTAAAGCACGTCTGGGTGTGCGAAAGGGAAGAGGGGCCACCCAACTGTGATTGTCATCTTGGTAAGCCTCTCTATCCATAATCTGCAAGAAGGTCTGATCCTCTATTGAGAGGGCCTGTTTATCATCATCTTTAGTTTTCTGGCACACTGTAATCCCTAGATTGTCTGTCTCAATGTTGGAATTGACTTCTTCTTTACCATATAGAGTAGAGGAGTCACAGTGTTGTGTCGATCTGCCTAAGCTTTCCTTGACAATGAAGCTGTTGTGACAGGGACTGAGAAGGGATGTGCGTCCATTTGTTAACACAGATGTCTTCAAAGTGGTAATATTGTCAGGCTGGTGCACTGTCCACAGGCAAACTTCAACCTACAATGACCCACCCCAGGTCCAGCCTCTGTGCATAGGGGGCATTATAAGGTCCATTGATTTGCTGGCGCACCTTGTGAACCTGAAGGATGTCTCTCCCAAGAAGTAGAAGGATAGATACATCTGGCTCAACAACTGGGATAAGGTGAGTAATTGAGCGGAGATGAGGGTGGTGATGGGCTACTTCTGGAGAGGGAATCTCAGTTTTGTCATCAGGTATCATGCCACACTCTATTAGGGTAGGAAGTGGAAACTGCACTTTCTTATTGAAGGATTCAATAGTAAAGTCAGAAGCTCTTCTGCCTGTGGTTTCAATTGTCCCCGCACATGTCCTTAGAGTGTATGGAACTGCACTTGCCTTAAGATTAAAGATATCAAAGAAGTCTGACTTTGCAAGGGATCTGTTGCTCTGTTCATCTAGCACTGCATACATTTTCACTGCCCTTTCTCTCTTGCCAGTGGCATACACAGTCACTAAACAGATTTTAGAGCATGAACGTGCACTCTTGCCTTGTCCACATACTTCAGTGCAATTAGACATTACTGAGGAGAGTGGGGTCTCTTGTTGCTCCCTGACCTGATCTTTCCTGGGTTCTACAGTCTCTAGTGGGGCAGGAGCAGGGCCTGGGTGCAAAGCTGTAATATGTCTCTCACTGCCACATTCTGTACATTCTACTGGTATTTTGCAGTCTTTAGCAACGTGATAAGTAGATCCGCAACACTTGAAACAGATGCCGTTCTGTTTAAGGAAGGACATCCGCTCTGCAATAGGTTTGCTTCTAAAGCCTTTGCATTTCTTTAGTGGATGTGGTTTTTTGTGTATTGGGCAATGTCTATCAGGGTTTTCTATGGTGTGTTCCTTGTGGGTGGTTTGATAGTCTGTGACTTCTGAAGGTACAGCTGTTTTGTGTGTGGATACAGAGGTCTTACCGTGAGGTCTGTGAGGTTTCTCAGGTCTGTGCGATTGATTGCCACTGGTAGTGAAGGCAAAACTGGGATCACTTCGGATTTTCGCTTGCTGACGGACAAACTTTGAAAACACAGAGAAAGGGGGGAAAGCGACTCCATAATCTTCTTTGAATTTACCTCCCACAGACATCCACTTGTCTTGCAGATTTGAGGGTAGTTTCTCTACTATGGGATTAGTGCCTCTAGCTGTATCTAGGTATGAAAGTCCTGGCAAGTAACCATCCTCTTTGGCGTATTCTATCTCTAGTAGAAGATCAGTTCTTGTAACCGCACGTTGTCTCTGTAGCCCACCTTGGGAAAGACTTCAAGTTTTTTCAACAGTGCTCCTTCTATTACCTCTGGGGATCCATACATTTCTTCTAGTCTTTTCCAGGTCATGTTGAGTCCTGCTGCAGGGTTGAACAGGTTTGCTCTTCTCATCCTCTTAGCATGCTCTGCTGACTCTGTACCAAGCCATTTTATCATTAAATTAAGAATTTCTGCTGGTGAAAAGTTCAGACCTTCGGTGGCATTCAGAAAGGAAGATTTCCATGCCCAATAGTTTTCAGGACAGTCATCAAATTGGAGAAAGCCTGAGCTTACCATTTCTTTGCAGATGAGATATTTGGTGACATCCACTGCACATTGTTGTTCGCACATGTAATCTATAGGTTGAGGTGATGGAAACACTTGTTTTTTGTTCTTAGGGGTTTCTGGTGCTTCATTCTTGATTTGCTGGCAGCCGCTGACCTCATGTGGTTGATTGGGCCTGCTCAGGGGGCTTATTGATTTCGGCCTGAATTCCTTTGCTTCAGGTTTAAGAGACTGTTCCTTTGCATGTGCAGTAGTAAGGTTCTGGATGTACTCACTTGTACGATCTGCAGAGAATAGAGGTTTTCCTGGAACCTCTGAGTCTTTATATGATTTTTCACTTCCAGAACGACTTGTTCCCATGTAGGCAGCGGCCTCTGCTTCAGCTGTTGCAGCAGCAATCTGTTGCTGCAGGATGAGCAATTTTGATTCTAATTCCGCTTCTTCTTGTGCGATGGCAGCTTTCTTTGCTGCTAACTCCTGCATCATCATGGCTTCTTTTTCTGCGTACTGTAGCTGGATGCGGGCAGCTTCTGCCTTGGCGTGAGCTTTAACTGCTGAGGACATCTTGCTATCCCATGAAGATCTGGACACATGCGAATGTGCATCGTCTTGCTGGGCACTGGGAATGTTCTCCCTGCCTTGCTGTGTTGGCGGTAGCATGTCATCAGCCTGGTACTTTGTTCCTGATCTGAGACTCATGCTGCAGTAATGGCGTCTCAGTTTATTCCAGACTGCCACGTGGTTGTCTTTTTACTGTTCTGCTTTGCGTTATTGAATTGTTGTATAACACTAGTCAGACAGCTTAACAATAATTCAGAAGTCAAGAAACGTGAGACATCAGATCTGTATGTATTCTTTATCCCGAATAACTTTGTAAAACTACAACATAAGCATAAACAAAACATATGTGTCAGTACATTAAATATTATACAGCAGCCTCACTCTATCAGTGAGAGTACTCACAGACAATTCTATCATTAGTCCAGGAATGGTTTAAGAGCTCTTCTACATGCAGTCTGTTAGATGCAGGAGCAGTAATGAAATGAAGGAAATACAGTTCCAGGTTAAAGGTTACTGCCTTTTACTATGAGGAGAATCCTACTTCCTTCAAGCTCTGGCAAAGTAATAACCATCTCTGACCACTAGATGGCAACAACATAAACTAACATTACAGTATAAACTGTAACAGCACATAGCACATATTATTATGAACAATATGTGCAGAACACTTTGAGATCACTTCTCACATAGAGACAGACCCCTCCACCCTTCTTTTTTTACCCTGTCTCTCCAAAAGAGTGCATAGCCAGGAATATTAAATAACCCAGTCATGTGAGGATTGAAGCCAAGTTTCAGCAATACCGATTACATCATAGCCCTCCTCATGCACCAGAGCTTCCAACTCACCTATTTTGCTTGTCAGACTTCTGGCATTGGTGAACAAACACTTTAATGCATTATTCAATTTTGCTCTGGTGTTTTTCATATCATTTTTAGTAGTACAAATGGCACTATAGTTTCCAATGGCTGTTTGCAACATGGGAACTTTCTTGTCACCTGCCATAACCCTCCCCCCATCTATACCCATTCCACCCTCCGTTAATGTCTGACCCCTAACTAACCTGTCTGCCCGATGTAATTCTAGTTCACCGTCCCCCCTCAATCTTGGTTTAAATACTCCTCCTCCAGCCTTCCCATAAACGTCTCCCCCAGCACAGCAGACCCCCTTCCATTCTTTAGCATATAGGTTGCACCCCAATGAAAAGTCAGCCCAGTGCTCTAGAGACCCTGGTTATTAACTCTCCACTTTAGTTCAAAATTCCACTTATGTTCACAAAATCCACAAGCAAGCCACCATCAGCAGGGTCAAGTCCCATAGTGTTGGTCCCGAAGCCAGATGACACTATAAGGTTTTGTAATGATTTCAGGAAGTTGAACAGCGTGACCAAATTTGATGCATACCCAATGCCTCGGGTTGATGAGCTTGTTCACAGATTAGGAAGTGCCCGGTACATAACTACTTTGGATCTGACTAAAGGTTATTGGCAGATACCCCTAACAGAATCTGCAAAAGAGAAGACGGCCTTTTCTACCCCTGAGGGGTAATTTCAGTATAAGCGGATGCCTTTTGATTTGCATAGTGCTCCTGCCTCATTCCAGAGAATGATGGACAAGACATTGAGTCCTTAGGAAAGCAGGACTCACTGCCAACCACAAAAAGTGTGCCATAGGCTTGGAGGAGGCCAAATACCTTGGCTACATTATTGGTCGAAGGCTGATCAAGCCTCAGATTAACAAGATTGAGGCCGTTCAAAAGTGGCCCCAACCTATAAATAAAAAGCAAGTGCCTGCATTTCTTGGGATCACAGGGTACTACAGGTGTTTTATACCCAATTTTTCTACCATTGCAGCCCCACTGACAGATCTGACCAAGGGTAGATGCTCGGTCATGATTAAGTGGAATTCTGAGGCAGAGAAGGCATTTCAAATGTTGATGCAGGCTCTTTATGCACAACATTTGCTCATGACCCCAGATTGTACAAAGGAGTTTGTGGTACAGACAGATGCCTCTAATGTGAAACAGGGTGCTGTACTGTCCCAAATCAGAGATGGGGAGGAGCACCCATGGTCTACCTGAGCAGAACGCTTAACAGAAATGAGAAAAACAATGTCATTGTTGAGAAGGAATGTTTAGCTATCAAATGGGCCTTAGATGCCCTACAATATTACTTGTTGGGGAGACCATTCAAACAAATCACTGATCATGCCCCTCTTAAATGGATGTGTGATAACAAGGAGAAAAAACAGTTGGGTGACAAGGTGGTTCCTTGTCCTTCAAGTTTTTAAGTTCACAGGGGACCATAGAGCTGGGAAACTCCAGAATAATGCAGATGCCCTTTCCTGTGTCCATTGTCTGGTTGGGCTTGAGCAGAGGGGAGGGATATGTGACATTATGAAAGGCAAGGTGATTGATGGACATTATATTTCACCTTGCATGCGTTCATTTGTGGAGGAATCCAGTCCAGATTTAAACAGCCATATTGGCAGAGTTAGCTCTCTACCAGATTTTGCAGTCCACTTGTGTCCGCCAACAGGTGGTATAAATAAAACAGGACTGCAGAAAAGAATTACTCCTGGCCTGGGACTCAGGAAGCCAAAACCTGAGAGAGCTGCTGATGTGAAGTTTGCTTTGTGAGAGAAAGAAAAGGTTTGCATTATTATTATTGTTTTGTGGGTGACTGGGAGAAGCCTTCACCCATGAGTTAGGAACCTGTTATGTTTAGTTAATGCCTGGATGGCAAGGATTTATTTTCTGTTTCGTTTAATATTCATGCAACCTTTTAAAATAAAACTGGCTACAAGTCAGATTTTAAGAAAACCTGCCGTTTGGACTACCCTTTTCCCAAGGAAGGTGATCTCCATTGAGCAAACCCCTGACACTACATATTGTCTTACAAAAAACAAAACAAACAAAAAAAAATGCAGCGCTGTGTGATACTGAACCTTACAAAATGCATAGATAGTGCCATAAACAATGAAAATCAATAATGCTAAAAAATGTAACTATGAACATAAAAAAAAATTTTTAGTGTAACAAGCAAGCTAACAGTGAAAAAAATGTAGTATTAATCCTTAGTATCAAGTGTCCAAAAAAATGAGATTTTTTCTCCCAATTTTCATCAATCCACAGAGACAAAAGTGCAAATTGGGGTATTATACATGTTACTGTCCAAAAGGTGACTTTAGTGATGGTAATCCTGATCAGAAGAGGGTGACTTCACATGGGAACTTTTCCAAATAGTCGCCCAATCAATGAACCCAACCTGCTTAGAGCCTCCAGCAAACTATACTCAAGAATTCTGCAATGAGTTATCTCATTTTTTCATTGACAAAATCGACAGCATTCGGAAATCAATTCAACAGAAAAAAGAGACCAACCTTACCCATCCAAAGCAAAAAGAGGACATTGACGCGAACAGCACACAACCGCCAGACTTCTTCTCGACCCCAATCACCACTGACACGACTAAAAACATTATGAGAAGCCTTCGAGACAGCACATCACCAAATGACATCATTCCCATGAAACTCCTGAAAGAATGCTCCGACATCCTGGCTCCCACTATAACACACCTCATAAATCAGTCGTTCAAAGAAGGGATTGTGCCAACCACCCTCAAGCAAGGCATCGTCAAACCCCTGCTAAAGAAACCCAATCTCGACCCTAAAGACCCTAACCACCGCAGACCGATAACAAGCCTCAACACCGTCTCCAAAATTATGGAGAAAGTGGTACCTGGACACGCATCAACTTCTTGACACTCTACAATCAGGTTTCCGCCCAGGCCATGGCACGGAAACTGCACTTCTCAAAATATGGGACGATGCACTCGAAGCAGCAGATGACGGAGAATCATGTCTCCTGGTACTGTTAGACCTCAGTGCAGCATTTGACACAGTGGACCACAATACTCTGCTTGTCCAGCTTACAGAAGTAGCAGGAGCCACAGATTCTAGTCTAAAATGGTTCACATCCTTCTTAGAGAATCGCTCGCAGACAGTGAAACTAGGAGCATTCACCTCGGAAACCCGGGCAATCTCCTGTGGAGTCCCCCAGGGTTCACCCTTGTCACCAGTGCTATTCAACATCTACATCCGCCCTCTCCTCAAAATCATCCAAAAATCAGACCTCTGCTTCCACTCATACGCAGACGATACCCAAATCTACTTTCGGATCACCGGACAAAAAGACCACCATCAGCAACTAGAGAAATGCCTCACTTTAATAGATGACCATTAGTTCCCTCAAACTCAACGGGTCAAAAACAGAACTTCTCTACCTACACACTAACCAAAATCCCAAAACCAAGACTCCATGGACACCTCCCACCATCTTTGGACAAACCATCTCTCCGAGCACCAAAGCCAAAAGTCTAGAAGTTATCTTTGACTCAGAAATGACAATGGATGCACAAATAGGATCAGTAGTTAGCGGATCTCACCATCTCCTCCGCCTGTTACGCAGACTCATCTCCTTCATCCCAGAAGATGACAAAGCAGCAGTAGTTGGAACAATCATCAATTCCCGTCCCGACTACCCTAACTCACTCTACATAGGATTACCCCAATATCAGCTTGCGCTCCTACAGGCCATTCAAAACGCGGCGGCAAGACTGCTAACAGGAAAAAAACCCTGGGAGACCATCTCCCTATCCCTGAGGAGCCTACATTGGCTAACAGTAAAAAATTGAATCACATTCAAGACCCTCTGCCTCACCCACAAATGCATACAAGGTAACGCCCCTCAATACCTCAGAGAGAAAATAAAACATTACACACCGAATCGCAATCTGTGAACCTCCTCCTCGTTCCCAAATACCTCTACAAAGCAAGGGGAGAACGAAGGTTCGCAGTCCAGGGACCTCGGCTACGGAACTCTCTTCCGACTCACATCTGCATGGAAGAAAACCATCTGGCCTTCAGGGAAAAACTCAAGACTTACCTCTTTTAATGAAGCTGACAACACAACGCATCAGCGTCTTGAGGCGATTCAGTTCGCATTTGCAGCGCTTTACAAATCATTCATTTATTCATTCATTCACTATCCTGGGAAGGGTTTGACCTCCTGAAACCCTTTAGAACTTGGTTAACTTGAAAAAAGGAAGTAAGAGCAGGTAAACCTGCGAATTTTAGAAAAAAATGATACACCCGCTAAAATCTTGCTAACAGATGCTGGGCTGAGTTGTGACTGTATTAATGAGGACATAAATGACAAAGCAACATAAGAGGACACGTTCAACTCATCCAGACCTAAACCTTGACAAAATGAGATGAGTAAATCAGCGCATATATGCAAAAACTACAAAGCAGCTGTACACCAGGGTCAACACAATCAAATCCCTTAGTCCAAAAATTACAAAATAAGGTGCAGCGCTAAAAAGGGATAAAATGCGGAGATATCAATAGAACAAATAGTCCATCAGAGGAACATAACAAACAGTCCTATAATTCATAAATGAAGTACTAAAAATGTCCAAGATATTCAGTGAGTATCCACCACACGTGACAGCATGCCAATAGAGTGATTGATGAGTGTGCCCGACACCGATACACTGAGTGGCCTCTCACCTGATGACCAGGACCCTTTAGTTATAGAGGGTCAGTAAGGCATTCCCATAAGGGTCAAACAACAAGAGATCCTTTTTCTGATGTTGATAATCCGTCAGGAGACACTGGGGCTGTGGGTCAGGATGGCTCTGGGCTGGGCTGTAGGTGAGGATGGCTCTCACATGGCATATGTAATGCAAAAAGGACAGAAATAGTGCTCTCTGTATACTCCAATTTATTAAAAATAATGATAAAAGGTAACACTTACAAAAACGGCACTTCACAAGTGCCAGGACGAACACAGCAAAGATAACAAAGCACCGCCGTGTGAAGACACGGAGTGGAGCATGCGCGGTAGCAGCGGGTGACGTCACGCCATTACGTTCTGGATGTGTTGCGTCCCAGTGGGCGGGGACTTCTTCAGCAGATGACGAGACTACGTGGGCACCCGCGCTATAAGGAGGTGAGTTGCCATAGCGACAGTAAATGCTTCATAGCAGAGAAAAAAAACGGAAATGTCCCCTGATACAGCAAACAGGGAAAACGGAAACTGTTCCATGTGAGCTTGTCGCTATAATTCAACCATATGGGCAAATACAATAAATAAATGGCAAAAGTAAAATAAAACATGGGTAATTAAATGAACACCTCACGTTTTATCTACATAAAAACATGTAAAAAACATATATAAAAAACCACAAAGATATATTTAAGCATATCATTTTCAAAATGATAATATCTTATTTAAAATATATATGTATTACGATAATAAATGTCAGAACAGTTATAAAATCCGTCAACCGCTGTTACCGACTGCTCCAAAACAAGAACAATGTGAACATTTGAAAAATTTTAAAATTGATTTCACAAGTGACATATTCAAAAAAATATATTCAAAAAAATAATAATAATTATCGATCAGAAATTGTCTGAACATGTCAACAATATTAAAAAAGACCTTAAGACCCACAATGTGTCCAGACATTTTAAGGCCTTTCATCAACAGAATCCGAAGGGTCTGAAATTCTGGGGCATTGAAAGGGTTACTAAACACTGGCGGGGGGGGGAATTTCATAAGACAATTAAGCAAAAGAGAATCCTATTGGATATATGAGACAAGAGTAATGTGCCCTGAAGGGTTAAACGTAGAGTTCGATACAAACTGTTTTATTTCTGATCGATAATTATTATTATTTTTTTGAATATATTTTTTTGAATATGTCACTTGTGAAATCAATTTTTAAATTTTTCAAATGTTCACATTGTTCTTGTTTTGGAGCAGTCGGTAACAGCGGTTGACGGATTTTATAACTGTTCTGACATTTATTATCGTAATACATATATATTTTAAATAAGATATTATCATTTTGAAAATGATATGCTTAAATATATCTTTGTGGTTTTTTATATATGTTTTTTACATGTTTTTATGTAGATAAAACGTGAGGTGTTCATTTAATTACCCATGTTTTATTTTACTTTTGCCATTTATTTATTGTATTTGCCCATATGGTTGAATTATAGCGACAAGCTCACATGGAACAGTTTCCGTTTTCCCTGTTTGCTGTATCAGGGGACATTTCCGTTTTTTTTCTCTGCTATGAAGCATTTACTGTCGCTATGGCAACTCACCTCCTTATAGCGCGGGTGCCCACGTAGTCTCGTCATCTGCTAAAGAAGTCCCCGCCCACTGGGACGCAACGTGTCCAGAACGTAACGGCGTGACGTCACCCGCTGCTACCGCGCATGCTCCACTCCGTGTCTTCACACGGCGGTGCTTTGTTATCTTTGCTGTGTTCGTCCTGGCACTTGTGAAGTGCCGTTTTTGTAAGTGTTACCTTTTATCATTATTTTTAATAAATTGGAGTATACAGAGAGCACTATTTCTGTCCTTTTTGCATTACATGCAAAAAGAGAAGGGAAAGTGGGACTTTGATTGAGATAGATGACTTTGTGGAGGCAAAGTTGAAATAAATGCAAAAATGTTTTATTGATAACGAACGTTGTAAAGAATATGGCAAAAAAACCACATATACATTCAGTACAGTAATTCATATAGACTCCACCCACACATAACATACAAGTGTGGCATGGGAAAAAGGTTTGCATGAGTATGGTATTGTCAGAGCAGTTCAAAGGTACATAACATAGGGTGAATTTATATTATTACATATGACATAAAAACAGCACCAGCGACAGGAGTATGGGTGTAGCAAGTAAAACCAAAATGGATGAATAAATAATGTCAGAATTATTAATCTGCTGCAGACTGAAATTCAATGTGTCCATTACAGACACAGGTCAGCATCACTTGTGCCCGACGCGTTTCGTGTAGAGACACTCCTCAGGGGAAGATGCTAAAATATATCTGCAGAGTGTAAAGAAAAAAGTGGTGACATTAGTCTAATTCTAATTAGTAATGTAGCAATAGGGCAGATTAGCTCGTCCTAAATACTCACATAGGGTCCAAAACGGTAAAATGTTGCGGCAATGTGATCAACGTCCCAATAAAGCCTCCCCCGGGAACTGAGGTAATTGCAGCCGCGCACGGCAGGGCGCACGCAACAAAACCTCCCGATGACCCAAGGCACAAATTGCTGGTGCAAGTGAAAAGTTGCGGTGGCCTGAGAGGGCAACCTGAAGTGATATGAGAAGGTCTGAAAAAAGAATGTGAAAATGAGAATGAGTGAAAATGTGAATGAATGAAAAAAAGAAAAAAAAAAAAAAAAAAAAATAATAAATAAATTTAAAAAAAAAATAAATAAAATTATTAGATAAATAAATAAATAAATAAAAAATATATTGAAATATGAAGATGAAAAAATGAATAAAAATAGTAAAATAAATGGAATGTGATGTAAAAAGGGGGTGTGTGTTGACTAAGTGTGTGAACTATGTGAGCATTATTGATGTTGCGTGAAAAAGTGAAAGGTTGGATAGTGAGAGCCAACCTTTCACTTTTTCACGCAACATCAATAATGCTCATATAGTTCACACACTTAGTCAACACACACCCCCTTTTTACATCACATTCCATTTATTTTACTATTTTTATTCATTTTTTCATCTTCATATTTCAATATATTTTTTTATTTATTTATTTATCTAATAATTTTATTTATTTATTTATTTATTTTTTATTTATTTATTATTATTTTTTTTTCATTCATTCACATTTTCACTCATTCTCATTTTCACATTCTTTTTTCAGACCTTCTCATATCACTTCAGGTTGCCCTCTCAGGCCACCGCAACTTTTCACTTGCACCAGCAATTTGTGCCTTGGGTCATCGGGAGGTTTTGTTGCGTGCGCCCTGCCGTGCGCGGCTGCAATTACCTCAGTTCCCGGGGGAGGCTTTATTGGGACGTTGATCACATTGCCGCAACATTTTACCGTTTTGGACCCTATGTGAGTATTTAGGATGAGCTAATCTGCCCTATTGCTACATTACTAATTAGAATTAGACTAATGTCACCACTTTTTTCTTTACACTCTGCAGATATATTTTAGCATCTGCCCCTGAGGAGTGTCTCTACACGAAACGCGTCGGACACAAGTGATGCTGACCTGTGTCTGTAATGGACACATTGAATTTCAGTCTGCAGCAGATTAATAATTCTGACATTATTTATTCATCCATTTTGGTTTTACTTGCTACACCCATACTCCTGTCGCTGGTGCTATTTTTATGTCATATGTAATAATATAAATTCACCCTATGTTATGTACCTTTGAACTGCTCTGACAATACCATACTCATGCAAACCTTTTTCCCATGCCACACTTGTATGTTATGTGTGGGTGGAGTCTATATGAATTACTGTACTGAATGTATATGTAGTTTTTTTGCCATATTCTTTACAACGTTCGTTATCAATAAAACATTTTTGCATTTATTTCAACTTTGCCTCCACAAAGTCATCTATCTCAATCAAAGTCCCACTTTCCCTTCTCTTTTTGCACATAGTATAGGGATGGAGGCACACCGCATATGTGCCTCAATTAAAGTCCCAATTCCCCCCCTCTCCATTCTTTTTGCATTACATATGCCATGTGAGAGCCATCCTCACCTACAGCCCAGCCCAGAGCCATCCTGACCCACAGCCCCAGTGTCTCCTGATGGATTATCAACATCAGAAAAGGGATCTCTTGTTGTTTGACCCTTATGGGAATGCCTTACTGACCCTCTATAACTAAAGGGTCCTGGTCATCAGGTGAGAGGCCACTCAGTGTATCGGTGTCGGGCACACTCATCAATCACTCTATTGGCATGCTGTCACGTGTGGTGGATACTCACTGAATATCTTGGACATTTTTAGTACTTCATTTATGAATTATAGGACTGTTTGTTATGTTCCTCTGAAGGACTATTTGTTCTATTGATATCTCCGCATTTTATCCCTTGAAGTTTATTAGTTTTTATTTTTTATTTTTAGCGCTGCACCTTATTTTGTAATTTCTAAATCTTGACAAAAGGAAGACCATCTGGACCATGAAAGCCTATAATCCGACCACGTCTTCTGTGCCACCGAAATTTCTATGGCTGGAAAGAATCAGTTCTGGGCAAGGAGAGCCATGCTGATCTGCTGTTGGAACCAATTCCCGAAATTTCTCGAACTGTGAAGGAGACAAAGCGTCGGCAATGTTATTTCATACACCAGCTATGTGTTCAGCTTTCAACCAAATATTAAAATGCATGCAGTGAAGGACAAGAAAACGTAGCAGCTTAAATCACAGGTTCAGATTTAGAGGATAACGTATTGACGGCAAAGAAAACAGCTTTGTTAGCAATGTGAACTGTAATTTTACAATTCGCGAATACATCCTTCCAAATTACCAAAGAAACTAGGACCGGGAATAATTCCAGAAGGACGAGACTCTGAAGAACATCCTTCTGCAACCATTCCTCGTGCCATTTGCTAGCACACCAATGACCATTCAGAAATGCTCCAAAGCAAGACGACCCGGACGCGCCCGTAAAGAATTCCAGTTGATTGTTATCAATAAATTCTTGCTGCCATATTGCTGAACCATTAAAATTGCACAGAAAGGCATCACAAATCCTAAGGTCTTCCTTAATACCCTTGGAAATACGAATACGGGAATAAGGGTTCCTAAGACCCCTAATGGCCAGGGAGAATCTGCGAGAGAATACTCTAGCTATAGGAATAATTCTAGCTGTAAACGCAAAAAGACCCAGTAACGATTGAGCCTCCTTCAGAAGGACCTTCCTCCTTAATAGAAAAGACAAGATCAACAATCTCATTTTCTGAATATTGGGCAATGGCAGTCTAAACTCCATAGCAGCTGAATCTATGGCAATTCCAAGAAATTCGATAGAAGTCGATGGAAGGACCGTTTTTTTATGTGCAAGAGGAATGCCAAAGTATTCGCACAAATTGAAAAACATCTGTAGGGATTCTAAACAGGAAGGGGAGCCATCTGGGCCAATAAATAAAAAATCATCCAGATAATGGAGAAAACCTCCTTGGGGTAACATTTCCGACAAAACCCAGTGTAAAAAAGGTGGAGAATGCTTTGAAGTAAAAACAAGACATTGAGAACCCCATGGGCAAACATTTGTCAAAGTAAAATTGTCCCATAAATTGAAAACCTAATGAGTTGTAACCTTGAGGGTGAACTGGAAGAAGCCGAAAGGCCGATTTATTATCAGCTTTAGCTAACAGTGAGCCTTGGCCGAAATGTCGTAACATAACCAAAGCATCATCAAATGAAGAATAGCACACTGGGGCTTCCACAGAGACTTCATTGTAAATGAGGAGTCTAAGGGATAAGAAAGGTGGTGTATCATACGATAACACCCACTTTCCTCTTTAGGAACTATACCTAGCGGAGAAAGCTGAAAGTCCCGAAATGGAGGAACAGAAAAGGGGCCTGCAATCTTGCCATCCGCCAGTTCCTTGGAGATTTTATCCTACACCACCGAAGCATATGTATGAGCAGATTTGAAATTTTTGACTATAGTGCAACCCACTCCCTTAAATGATGGAACCAAAAAACCTTCCTTGAACCCTTCGATTAGCAGAGCCGCCATCCTGTGATCGGGATAGTGCTCTCACCATGGAAGCATTCTTGCTAGCTTCACTGGAGTCAGTGCCTTTCCCATGAGTGTCTCTGGGAAGTGGCTGAAAAGAGGACGTGGCAGATTCATGAAAACACCTACTGGTCGCGTGGTTCCCATTACAATGGGAGCATTTGTGCTTATACCTGCAATTTGTTAGGAATTTGCATTGACCTTCATTAAAGGCAAAGCAAAAGCCTTTCCGTAACGTATTGTGTGGACTAGATGCTAATCTAGGAGTGAACTGGGCTCTAGGTGGTAACATAAGATTTAACCACAAACCCACGTCTTTCGACCCCCAATGTAATGAGGGGTGAACTGCTAATTTTTGACTGAAATTCTCGTCATACGTGTACCATGCAGATCCTCCAAAATGGCGAAAAGCCTCCACAATTATATCCACATGCTGGAATAAACCTGAACATTTCCCAGGGAAGCATTCCCCCATGACTGCTGCATAAATACAAAAGGCCAGCAACCAATTCTGAAAGGTTTTTGGGATAGTCCTCCTCCTATCCTCCTCAGAACTATCGCCTGGTTGCTTGTCTGTTTTAGACAAAAATTCCTTTGAAGCAGGTAAAAGTGATAATATGTCAAGAAATTTGCCCCTCCAAATTGTTTCCTTTACCGCCTTAGGCAAATGAAAGCCTAATGGTGACAATACACATGGCAGGGGCTCTTTAAAGGAGGATTCCTCGACAGTTAAAGCTGAGGGTCTAAGAGGCAAGGGGGGTTTAACCAGCAGTGAGGGGTTAATAACCTTAGATCGGGATAGAATTTCTTTATCTTTATCCTGCAAATCAGGTTCACACAAACCTTGCCAACTGAACCAACATCATTCATAAATTCTGAGCATTGTATATTATCTACAGCACCATAAGAATGTGCCCCTGAATGTAATATATCCATGTCATCATAAACCGTATTATCAGCACCAGTGACCTGTGCCCTCTGATATTTTTTTGCAGCAGCACCACTCAGCTGCATATCATGCTCTGCACCAGTAACCTGTGCCCATGAAAATTCACCAATATTCATTCTTTTTGATTGCAAAGCATCTTCTGCACCAGAAACCTGTGCTCCTTGTGTTTTCATAACCTTATTAGCACCAGTAGCGTGTGCTCCCTTGAATTTTTGTAACACTGTAGATAACGAATCAACTAAGCATGAAAATTCAGACACATGAGCTAACATGCATTTCTCACCCTCAGTAACTGCTGTTGTATGCTCACTCGCTTCAGCTGAAGGTTGAGTAGTGCTGCTCTTCCTCTTATGAGGTGCACTCTGTGAGACCGTACCGTCGGCTCCCTCCCTGCTTGTCGGGCGAGTAGAAGCAGCTGTTCTAAGACACTTCTTCTTCCTCCCCGGCTGTCGTCTCGTTCCGCCCCCGACTGGGGCTGACTTTTCCTTCGCTTCAGGGGGTGTGGACGAAGGTGGAGCCGAGTCACTCTCCTCCTCCAGGCCCTGCATTAGCCTTTCCTCACCGCCTTCACTCTCCGCCTTCTCTAACAGGTGGCGTAGGAGAGACTCGTGGCTGCTAGGAATCTGCGCTGGAATCAAACACTATTCTGATTTGGTCAAGTTTGCATGGATGGTAAACACCGAACATTGGTAGATACCAGTGTTCCCTGTCTGTTTCAAGTGGTCCTGCAACTTCAGCATGATCATTGTCTAGCATCCCTTTAATGAATTCAGTGAAATCTCTTTTCACTTCTGGCTTCCTCTGCAGAGTTTTGCTGAGTGAATGAAAACACTTCATGGCTTGTTCCCTGTTACTAGGTAAAGCACGTCTGGGTGTGCGAAAGGGAAGAGGGGCCACCCAACTGTGATTGTCATCTTGGCAAGCCTCTCTATCCATAATCTGCAAGAAGGTCTGATCCTCTATAGAGAGGGCCTGTTTATCATCATCTTTAGTTTTCTGGCACACTGTAATCCCTAGATTGTCTGTCTCAATGTTGGAATTGACTTCTTCTTTACCATATAGAGTAGAGGAGTCACAGTGTTGTGTCGACCTGCCAAAGCTTTCCTTGACAATGAAGCTGTTGTAACAGGGACTGAGAAGGGATGTGCGTCCGTTTGTTAACACAGATGTCTTCAAAGTGGTAATATTGTCAGGCTGGTGCACTGTCCCCAGGCAAACTTCTCCTACAATGACCCACCCCAGGTCCAGCCTCTGTGCATAGGGGGCATTATAAGGTCCATTGATTTGCTGGCGCACCTTGTGAACCTGAAGGATGTCTCTCCCAAGAAGTAGAAGGATAGATACATCTGGCTCAACAACTGGGATAAGGTGAGTAATTGAGCGGAGATGAGGGTGGTGATGGGCTACTTCTGGAGAGGGAATCTCAGTTTTGTCGTCAGGTATCATGCCACACTCTATTAGGGTAGGAAGTGGAAACTGCACTTTCTTATTGAAGGATTCAATGGTAAAGTCAGAAGTTCTTCTACCTGTGGTTTCAATTGTCCCCGCACATGTCCTTAGAGTGTATGGAACTGCACTTGCCTTAAGATTAAAGATATCAAAGAAGTCTGACTTTGCAAGGGATCTGTTGCTCTGTTCATCTAGCACTGCATACATTTTCACTGCCCTTTCTCTCTTGCCAGTGGGATACACAGTCACTAAACAGATTTTAGAGCATGAACGTGCACTCTTGCCTTGTCCACATACTTCAGTGCAATTAGACATTACTGAGGAGAGTGGGGTCTCTTGTTGCTCCCTGCCCTGATCTTTCCTGGGTTCTACAGTCTCTAGTGGGGCAGGAGCAGGGCCTGGGTGCAAAGCTGCAATATGTCTCTCACTGCCACATTCTGTACATTCTACTGGTATTTTGCAGTCTTTAGCAACGTGATAAGTAGATCCGCAACACTTGAAACAGATGCCGTTCTGTTTAAGGAAGGACATCCGCTCTGCAATAGGTTTGCTTCTAAAGCCTTTGCATTTCTTTAGTGGATGTGGTTTTTTTGTGTATTGGGCAATGTCTATCAGGGTTTTCTATGGTGTGTACCTTGTGGGTGCTTTGATAGTCTGTGACTTCTGAAGGTGTTGTGTGTGTGGATACAGAGGTCTTACCGTGAGGTCTGTGAGGTTTCTCAGGTCTGCGCGATTGATTGCCACTGGTGGTGAAGGCAAAACTGGGATCACTTCGGATTTTCGCTTGCTGACGGACAAACTTTGAAAACACAGAGAAAGGGGAGAAAGCGACTCCATAATCTTCTTTGAATTTACCTCCCACAGACATCCACTTGTCTTGCAGATTTGAGGGTAGTTTCTCTACTATGGGATTAGTGCCTCTAGCTGTATCTAGGTATGAAAGCCCTGGCAAGTAGCCATCCTCTTTGACGTATTCTATCTCTAGTAGAAGATCAGTTCTTGTAACCGCACGTTGTCTCTGTAGCCCACCTTGGGAAAGACTTCAGGTTTTTTCAACAGTGCTCCTTCTATTACCTCTGGGGATCCATACGTTTCTTCTAGTCTTTTCCAGGTCATGTTGAGTCCTGCTGCAGGGTTGAACAGGTTTGCTCTTCTCATCCTCTTAGCATGCTCTGCTGACTCTGTACCAAGCCATTTTATCATTAAATTAAGAATTTCTGCTGGTGAAAAGTTCAGACCTTCGGTGGCATTCAGAAAGGAAGATTTCCATGCCCAATAGTTTTCAGGACAGTCATCAAATTGGAGAAAGCCTGAGCTTACCATTTCTTTGCAGATGAGATATTTGGTGACATCCACTGCACATTGTTGTTCGCACATGTAATCTATAGGTTGAGGTGATGGGAACACTTGTTTTTTGTTCTTAGGGGTTTCTGGTGCTTCATTCTTGGTTTGCTGGCAGCCGCTGACCTCATGTGGTTGATTGGGCCTGCTCAGGGGGCTTATTGATTTTGGCCTGAATTCCTTTGCTTCAGGTTTAAGAGACTGTTCCTTTGCATGTGCAGTAGTAAGGTTCTGGATGTACTCACTTGTACGATCTGCAGAGAATAGAGGTTTTCCTGGAACCTCTGAGTCTTTATATGATTTTTCACTTCCAGAACGACTTGTTCCCATGTAGGCAGCGGCCTCTGCTTCAGCTGTTGCAGCAGCAATCTGTCGCTGCAGGATGAGCAGTTTTGATTCTAATTCCGCTTCTTCTTGTGCGATGGCAGCTTTCTTTGCTGCTAACTCCTGCATCATCATGGCTTCTTTTTCTGCGTACTGTAGCTGGATGCGGCAGCTTCTGCCTTGGCGTGAGCTTTAACTGCTGAGGACATCTTGCTAGCCCATGAAGATCTGGACACATGCGAATGTGCATCGTCTTGCTGGGCACTGGGAATGTTCTCCCTGCCTTGCTGTGTTGGCGGTAGCATGTCATCAGCCTGGTACTTTGTTCCTGATCTGAGACTCATGCTGCAGTAATGGCATCTCAGTTTATTCCAGACTGCCATGTGGTTGTCTTTTTACTGTTCTGCTTTGCGTTATTGAATTGTTGTATAACACTAGTCAGACAGCTTAACAATAATTCAGAAGTCAAGAAACGTGAGACATCAGATCTGTATGTATTCTTTATCCCGAATAACTTTGTAAAACTACAACATAAGCATAAACAAAACATATGTGTCAGTACATTAAATATTATACAGCAGCCTCACTCTATCAGTGAGAGTACTCACAGACAATTCTATCATTAGTCCAGGAATGGTTTAAGAGCTCTTCTACATGCAGTCTGTTAGATGCAGGAGCAGTAATGAAATGAAGGAAATACAGTTCCAGGTTAAAGGTTACTGCCTTTTACTATGAGGAGAATCCTACTTCCTTCAAGCTCTGGCAAAGTAATAACCATCTCTGACCACTAGATGGCAACAACATAAACTAACATTACAGTATAAACTGTAACAGCACATAGCACATATTATTATGAACAATATGTGCAGAACACTTTGAGATCACTTCTCACATAGAGACAGACCCCTCCACTTTTCTTTTTTTACCCTGTCTCTCCAAAAGAGTGCATAGCCAGGAATATTAAATAACCCAGTCATGTGAGGATTGAAGCCAAGTTTCAGCAATACCGATTATATCATAGCCCTCCTCATGCACCAGAGCTTCCAACTCACCTATTTTGCTTGTCAGACTTCTGGCATTGGTGAACAAACACTTTAATGCATTATTCAATTTTGCTCTGGTGTTTTTCATATCATTTTTAGTAGTACAAATGGCACTATAGTTTCCAATGGCTGTTTGCAACATGGGAACTTTCTTGTCACCTGCCATAACCCTCCCCCCAACTATACCCATTCCACCCTCCATTAATGTCTGACCCCTAAGTAACCTGTCTGCCCGATGTAATTCTAGTTCACTGTCCCCCCTCAATCCTGGTTTAAATACTCCTCCTCCAGCCTTCCCATAAACGTCTCCCCCAGCACAGCAGACCCCCTTCCATTCTTTAGCATATAGGTTGCACCCCAATGAAAAGTCAGCCCAGTGCTCTAGAGACCCTGGTTATTAACTCTCCACTTTAGTTCAAAATTCCACTTATGTTCACAAAATCCACAAGCAAGCCACCATCAGCAGGGTCAAGTCCCATAGTGTTGGTCCCGAAGCCAGATGACACTATAAGGTTTTGTAATGATTTCAGGAAGTTGAACAGCGTGACCAAATTTGATGCATACCCAATGCCTCGGGTTGATGAGCTTGTTCACAGATTAGGAAGTGCCCGGTACATAACTACTTTGGATCTGACTAAAGGTTATTGGCAGAATCTGCAAAAGAGAAGACGGCCTTTTCTACCCCTGAGGGGTAATTTCAGTATAAGCGGATGCCTTTTGATTTGCATAGTGCTCCTGCCTCATTCCAGAGAATGATGGACAAGACATTGAGTCCACATTGCCAAAATGCAGTCGCCTATTTAGACGATATCATCCACAGCCCAGATTGGGAATCTCATTTGCCCTGGGTGCAAGCTGTAGTAGATTCCTTTAGGAAAGCAGGACTCACTGCCAACCACAAAAAGTGTGCCATAGGCTTGGAGGAGGCCAAATACCTTGGCTACATTATTGGTCGAGGGCTGATCAAGCCTCAGATTAACAAGATTGAGGCCATTCAAAAGTGGCCCCAACCTATAAATAAAAAGCAAGTGCCTGCATTTCTTGGGATCACAGGGTACTACAGGTGTTTTACACCCAATTTTTCTACCATTGCAGCCCCACTGACAGATCTGACCAAAGGTAGATGCTCGGTCATGATTAAGTGGAATTCTGAGGCAGAGAAGGCATTTCAAATGTTGATGCAGGCTCTTTATGCACAACATTTGCTCATGACTCCAGATTTTACAAAGGAGTTTGTGGTACAGACAGATGCCTCTAATGTGAAATAGGGTGCTGTACTGTCCCAAATCAGAGATGGGGAGGAGCACCCATGGTCTACCTGAGCAGAACGCTTAACAGAAATGAGAAAAACAATGTCATTGTTGAGAAGGAATGTTTAGCTATCAAATGGGCCTTAGATGCCCTACAATATTACTTGTTGGGGAGACCATTCAAACAAATCACTGATCATGCCCCTCTTAAATGGATGTGTGATAACAAGGAGAAAAAACAGTTGGGTGACAAGGTGGTTCCTTGTCCTTCAAGTTTTTAAGTTCACAGGAGACCATAGAGCTGGGAAACTCCAGAATAATGCAGATGCCCTTTCCTGTGTCCATTGTCTGGTTGGGCTTGAGCAGAGGGGAGGGATATGTGACATTATGAAAGGCAAGGTGATTGATGGACCTTATATTTCACCTTGCATGCGTTCATTTGTGGAGGAATCCAGTCCAGATTTAAACAGCCATATTGGCAGGGTTAGCTCTCTACCAGATTTTGCAGTCCACTTGTGTCCGCCAACAGTTGGTATAAATAAAACAGGACTGCAGAAAAGAATTACTCCTGGCCTGGGACTCAGGAAGCCAAAACCTGAGAGAGCTGCTGATGTGAAGTTTGCTTTGTGAGAGAAAGAAAAGGTTTGCATTATTATTATTGTTTTGTGGGTGACTGGGAGAAGCCTTCACCCATGAGTTAGGAACCTGTAATGTTTAGTTAATGCCTGGATGGCAAGGATTTATTTTCTGTTTCGTTTAATATTCACGCAACCTTTTAAAATAAAACTGGCTACAAGTCAGATTTTAAGAAAACCTGCCGTTTGGACTACCCTTTTCTCAAGGAAGGTGATCCCCATTGAGCAAACCCCTGACACTACATATTGTCTTACAAAAAACAAAACAAACAAAAAAAAATGCAGCGCTGTGTGATACTGAACCTTACAAAATGCATAGATAGTGCCATAAACAATGAAAATCAATAATGCTAAAAAATGTAACTATGAACATAAAAAAAAAATTTTAGTGTAACAAGCAAGCTAACAGTGAAAAAAATGTAGTATTAATCCTTAGTATCAAGTGTCCAAAAAAATGAGATTTTTTCTCCCAATTTTCATCAATCCACAGAGACAAAAGTGCAAATTGGGGTATTATACATGTTACTGTCCAAAAGGTGACTTTAGTAATGGTAATCCTGATCAGAAGAGGGTGACTTCACACGGGAACTTTTCAAAATAGTCGCCCAATCAATGAACCCAACCTGCTTAGAGCCCCCAGCAAACGATACTCAAGAATTCTGCAATGAGTTATCTCATTTTTTCATTGACAAAATCGACAGCATTCGGAAATCAATTCAACAGAAAAAAGAGACCAACCTTACCCATCCAAAGCAAAAAGAGGACATTGACGCGAACAGCACACAACCGCCAGACTTCTTCTCGACCCCAATCACCACTGACACGACTAAAAACATTATGAGAAGCCTTCGAGACAGCACATCACCAAATGACATCATTCCCACGAAACTCCTGAAAGAATGCTCCGACATCCTGGCTCCCACTATAACACACCTCATAAATCAGTCGTTCAAAGAAGGGATTGTGCCAACCACCCTCAAGCAAGGCATCGTCAAACCCCTGCTAAAGAAACCCAATCTCGACCCTAAAGACCCTAACCACCGCAGACCGATAACAAGCCTCAACACCGTCTCCAAAATTATGGAGAAAGTGGTACCTGGACACGCATCAACTTCTGGACACTCTACAATCAGGTTTCCGCCCAGGCCATGGCACGAAAACTGCACTTCTCAAAATATGGGACGATGCACTCGAAGCAGCAGATGACGGAGAATCATGTCTCCTGGTACTGTTAGACCTCAGTGCAGCATTTGACACAGTGGACCACAATACTCTGCTTGTCCAGCTTACAGAAGTAGCAGGAGCCACAGATTCTAGTCTAAAATGGTTAGCATCCTTCTTAGAGAATCGCTCGCAGACAGTGAAACTAGGAGCATTCACCTCGGAAACCCGGGCAATCTCCTGTGGAGTCCCCCAGGGTTCACCCTTGTCACCAGTGCTATTCAACATCTACATCCGCCCTCTCCTCAAAATCATCCAAAAATCAGACCTCTGCTTCCACTCATATGCAGACGATACCCAAATCTACTTTCGGATCACCGGACAAAAAGACCACCATCAGCAACTAGAGAAATGCCTCACTTTAATAGATGACCATTAGTTCCCTCAAACTCAATGGGTCAAAAACAGAACTTCTCTACCTACACACTAACCAAAATCCCAAAACCAAGACTCCATGGATACCTCCCACCATCTTTTGGACAAACCATCTCTCCGAGCACCAAAGCCAAAAGTCTAGAAGTTATCTTTGACTCAGAAATGACAATGGATGCACAAATAGGATCAGTAGTTAGCGGATCTCACCATCTCCTCCGCCTGTTACGCAGACTCATCTCCTTCATCCCAGAAGATGACAAAGCAGCAGTAGTTGGAACAATCATCAATTCCCGTCTCGACTACCCTAACTCACTCTACATAGGATTACCCCAATATCAGCTTGCGCTCCTACAGGCCATTCAAAACGCGGCGGCAAGACTGCTAACAGGAAAAAAACCCTGGGAGACTATCTCCCTATCCCTGAGGAGCCTACATTGGCTAACAGTAAAAAATTGAATCACATTCAAGACCCTCTGCCTCACCCACAAATGCATACAAGGTAACGCCCCTCAATACCTCAGAGAGAAAATAAAACATTACACACCGAATCGCAATCTGTGATCATCTAGCCAAAACCTCCTCCTCGTTCCCAAATACCTCTACAAAGCAAGGGGAGAACGAAGGTTCGCAGTCCAGGGACCTCGGCTACGGAACTCTCTTCCGACTCACATCCGCATGGAAGAAAACCATCTGGCCTTCAGGAAAAAACTCAAGACTTACCTCTTTTAATGAAGCTGACAACACAACGCACCAGCGTCTTGAGGCGATTCAGTTCGCATTTGCAGCGCTTTACAAATCATTCATTTATTCATTCATTCACTATCCTGGGAAGGGTTTGACCTCCTTAAACCCTTTAGAACTTGGTTAACTTGAAAAAAGGAAGTAAGAGCAGGTAAACCTGCGAATTTTAGAAAAAATGATACACCCGCTAAAATCTTGCTAACAGATGCTGGGCTGAGTTGTGACTGTATTAATGAGGACATAAATGACAAAGCAACATAAGAGGACACGTTCAACTCATCCAGACCTAAACCTTGACAAAAGGAAGACCATCTGGACCATGAAAGCCTATAATCCGACCACGTCTTCTGTGCCACCGAAATTTCTATGGCTGGAAAGAATCAGTTCTGGGCAAGGAGAGCCATGCTGATCTGCTGTTGGAGCCAATTCCCGAAATTTCTCGAACTGTGAAGGAGACAAAGCGTCGGCAATGTTATTTCATACACCAGCTATGTGTTCAGCTTTCAACCAAATATTAAAATGCATGCAGTGAAGGACAAGAAAACATAGCAGCTTAAATCACAGGTTCATATTTAGAGGATAACGTATTAACGGCAAAGAAAACAGCTTTGTTAGCAATGTGAACTGTAATTCTACAATTCTCGAATACATCCTTCCAAATTGCTCCAAAGCAAGATGACCCGGCCGCGTCCGTAAAGAATTCCAGTTGATTGTTATCAATAAATTCTTGCTGCCGTATTGCTGAACCATTAAAATTGCACAGAAAGGCATCACAAATCCTAAGGTCTTCCTTAATACCCTTGGAAATACGAATATGGGAATAAGGGTTCCTAAGAACCCTAATGGCCAGGGAGAATCTGTGAGAGAATACTCTAGCTATAGGAATAATTCTAGCTGTAAACGCAAAAAGACCCAGTAATGATTGAGCCTCCTTCAGAAGGACCTTCCTCCTTAATAGAAAAGACAAGATCAACAATCTCATTTTCTGAATCTTGGGCAATGGCAGTCTAAACTCCATAGCAGCTGAATCTATGGCAATTCCAAGAAATTCGATAGAAGTCGATGGAAGGACCGTTTTTTCATGTGCAAGAGGAATGCCAAAGTATTCGCACAAATTGAAAAACATCTGTAGGGATTCTAAACAGGAAGGGGAGTCATCTGGGCCAATAAATAAAAAATCATCCAGATAATGGAGAAAACCTCCTTGGGGTAACATTTCCGACAAAACCCAGTGTAAAAAAGGTGGAGAATGCTTTGAAGTAAAAACAAGACATTGAGAACCCCATGGGCAAACATTTGTCAAAGTAAAATTGTCCCATAAATTGAAAACCTAATGAGTTGTAACCTTGAGGGTGAACTGGAAGAAGCCGAAAGGCCGATTTAATATCAGCTTTAGCTAACAGTGAGCCTTGGCCGAAATGTCATAACATAACCAAAGCATCATCAAATGAAGAATAGCACACTGGGGCTTCCACAGAGACTTCATTGTGAATGAGGAGTCTAAGGGATAAGAAAGGTGGTGTATCATACGATAACACCCACTTTCCTCTTTAGGAACTATACCTAGCGGAGAAAGCTGAAAGTCCCGAAATGGAGGAACAGAAAAGGGGCCTGCAATCTTGCCATCCGCCAGTTCCTTGGAGATTTTATCCTACACCACCGAAGCATATGTATGAGCAGATTTGAAATTTTTGACTATAGTGCAACCCACTCCCTTAAATGATGGAACCAAAAAACCTTCCTTGAACCCTTCGATTAGCAGAGCCGCCATCCTGTGATCGGGATAGTGCTCTCACCATGGAAGCATTCTTGCTAGCTTCACTGGAGTCAGTGCCTTTCCCATGAGTGTCTCTGGGAAGTGGCTGAAAAGAGGATGTGGCAGATTCACGAAAACACCTACTGGTCGCGTGGTTCCCATTACAATGGGAGCATTTGTGCTTATACCTGCAATTTGTTAGGAATTTGCATTGACCTTCATTAAAGGCAAAGCAAAAGCCTTTCCGTAACGTATTGTGTGGACTAGATGCTAATCTAGGAGTGAACTGGGCTCTAGGTGGTAACATAAGATTTAACCACAAACCCACGTCTTTCGACCCCCAATGTAATGAGGGGTGAACTGCTAATTTTTGACGGAAATTCTCGTCATACGTGTACCATGCAGATCCTCGAAAATGGCGAAAAGCCTCCACAATTATATCCAAATGCTGGAATAAACCTGAACATTTCCCAGGGAAGCATTCCCCCATGACTGCTGCATAAATACAAAAGGCCTGCAACCAATTCTGAAAGGTTTTTGGGATAGTCCTCCTCCTATCCTCCTCGGAACTATCGCCTGGTTGCTTGTCTGTTTTAGACAAAAATTCCTTTGAAGCAGGTAAAAGTGATAATATGTCAAGAAATTCGCCCCTCCAAATTGTTTCCTTTACCGCCTTAGGCAAATGAAAGCCTAATGGTGACAATACACATGGCAGGGGCTCTTTAAAGGAGGATTCCTCGACAGTTAAAGCTGAGGGTCTAAGAGGCAAGGGGGGTTTAACCAGCAGTGAGGGGTTAATAACCTTAGATCGGGATAGAATTTCTTTATCTTCATCCTGCAAATCAGGTTCACACAAACCTTGCCAACTGAACCAACATCATTCATAAATTCTGAGCATTGTATATTATCTACAGCACCATAAGAATGTGCCCCTGAATGTAATATATCCATGTCATCATAAACCGTATTATCAGCACCAGTGACCTGTGCCCTCTGATATTTTTTAGCAGCAGCACCACTCAGCTGCATATCATGCTCTGCACCAGTAACCTGTGCCCGTGAAAATTCACCAATATTCATTCTTTTTGATTGCAAAGCATCTTCTGCACCAGAAACCTGTGCTCCTTGTGTTTTCATAACCTTATTAGCACCAGTAGCGTGTGCTCCCTTGAATTTTTGTAACACTGTAGATAACGAATCAACTAAGCATGAAAATTCAGACACATGAGCTAACATGCATTTCTCACCCTCAGTAACTGCTGTTGTATGCTCACTCGCTTCAGCTGAAGGTTGAGTAGTGCTGCTCTTCCTCTTATGAGGTGCACTCTGTGAGACCGTACCGTCGGCTCCCTCCCTGCTTGTCGGGCGAGGAGAAGCAGCTGTTCTAAGACACTTCTTCTTCCTCCCTGGCTGTTGTCTCGTTCCGCCCCCGACTGGGGCTGACTTTTCTTTCGCTTCAGGGGGTGTGGACGAAGGTGGAGCTGAGTCACTCTCCTCCAGGCCCTGCATTAGCCTTTCCTCACCGCCTTCACTCTCCGCCTTCTCTAACAGGCGGCGTAGGAGAGACTCGTGGCTGCTAGGAGAACGGCCCTTCATGCTGCGGGGAGCCCCTTTGCTGTCTGGTCCAACGGTCAGTGCGAATACCTCACCAGGCCCTTTTATAGGCTTCCTCCGTGCAGGCTTTAACCCCGCCATATTTGACCAATCAGCTGCTCTGCTTTTTGCACCAATCCCATGGCTGTTGCTGCCCAGGGATACTGCAGCAACCCCTGGTAACCTGTAAAATAAAACAAGACAGGAGACTGCACATCTCCTTTGAGCTATGCCATGGTGGTACAGCATATTTCTATGACCTTTCATTATCGCTAGTTTAAAAATTTATTTAGAAAACATAACATCAGTGTACTCACACATTTTAGGTGCTTCCAGCGCACCAAACTATAAAAGCATTAAGCATAGGATTCCTCTCCAAACGACTTCCAAACTTGTATGTGTCAGCAGTTTGTACAAACAAGCATGTATCTGAGCTCCTCCACCATCCTGGCCCCTCCCCTACATGTGACGACACAGGGCTAATCACATGTCTTCCTCATGGGGATCCGATTGGATGGTGGAGATTACTAGAATATATACTATGCCAGCGGCCATTGAAGTTTAGCCACGATATGCGCCATTTTATTGTAGGTGTATTCAAATAACCACAACCGCGGCCATATTAATGAATCCGCAAGTCGCCACCATAGGCACCATTTTATTGTGGTTCTACCCGAAAGATAAAAAACACATTCGAGGCCATATAGATAAAAAACGCCAGTAACAAAGCTAATTACAAAAAATTATGGAAAACTTCACTAAATACAGGATGGGGAGGACACACAAGAAGGAAGCCACCTGGGGAGAAATAAATAAATACAATGCATATAATATATTCCCCATTCAACAACTAGTAATTACAATAAGAGCCCGTTTATAATTCCTCTAATAACAAATATAATTGAAATTAACCACTTCCCGCCCGCCCTATGGCGGATTGACGTCCGGGAAGTGGTTCTGTTATCCTGACTGGACGTCATATGACGTCCAGCAGGATAACATGCCGCAGCGCGCCCCCGGGGGCACGCATCGCGGCAATCGGTGGAGCGGTGTGTCAGTCTGACACACCGCTCCACCGATCTTGGTAAAGAGCCTCCGGCGGAGGCTCTTTACCACGTGATCAGCCGTGTCCAATCACGGCTGATCACGCTGTCAATAGGCAGAGCCGTTGTTCGGCTCTTCTTCACTCGCGTCTGACAGACGCGAGTAGAGGAGAGCCAATCGGCGGCTCTCCTGGCAGGGGGGGTCTGCGCTGATTGTTTATCAGCGCAGCCCCCCCGCAGATCACCACACTGGACCACCAGGGATCGCCACTAGGACCACCAGGGAAGGGGCAATATGTGGATGGCCAGGTATGTACCCCATGGCCATCCACATGTGCCAAGTGTGCCAAATCTGTGCCAATCAGTGCCCACAAATGGGCACTGATTGGCACCATCATGTTGCAGTGATGCCCAGCAATGCCACCCTTAGGGGCATCACTGTAAACAAGCAGTGCCATCAGTGCCACCCATCAGTGTCCATTCATGCCACCTGTCAGTGCCCATCCGTGCCCATCAGTGCCCATATATCAGTGCCCATCCGTGCCCATCTGTACCAACTATCAGTGCCACCCATAAGTAACCATCAATGCCACCTACGAGTGCCCATCAATGCCACCTATGAGTGCCCATCAGTGCCGCCTATAAGTGCCCATCCGTGCCACCTATGAGTGCCCATCAGTGCCGCATACCAGTGCCACCTATCAGTGCCCGTCAGTGCCACCTCATCAGTGCCACCTCATTGGTGCCACCTAGTCGGTGCCCATCAGTGCTGCCGTATCAGTGCCTGTCAGTGCAGCCATATCAGTGCCCGTCATTGAAGAAGAAAACGTACTTATTTACAAAAAGTTTTAACAGAAACAAAGAAAAACTTGTTTTTTTTCAAAATTTTTTTATTTGTTGCGCAAAAAATAAAAACCGCAGAGGTGATCAAATACCACCAAAAGAAAGCTCTATTTGTGGGAACAAAATGATAAAAAATTTGTCATTCAAATTGTGACAGCACTGAAAGGTGAAAATTGGGCTGGGCGGGAAGGTGTCTAAGTGCCTGGTATTGAAGTGGTTAAAACACATCAAGAACCCCCATGTAATAATCCCTCTAAATAATGCACATAGTGTCATGGGTAGGACTTGAACCCATTTAGCCACTGTAGTTTACATTCTAATGATTGCTTAAAAAACACTGGAGATCAAATTCTTGGTTTAATGCCCCCGGTGATAAAGTCCCCAATTTGTATATCCACCAGGACTCGGCTTGCTGATTTCTCTAATACAATTGCATCCTCTTAAATGATGCCTCTATCCCCCAAAATTGCATCCCCGTCTGGTTTCTGTTGTGTTTGTCCCTAAAATGAATGGATAGGTGGTGTTTGTCAAATCCATGTCTAATATTTCTTACGTGTTCTTCCATTCTGACTTTGAGATCTCTCTTTGTTCTGTCTATGTAAATTAAATTGCAGGGACATTTGATGGCATAAACTACCCCTTTAGTTTCACAGGTAATAGAATCCCTGATGTTGTATGCCCTAATATTCTTGGGGTTAATAAAGGTTTTTAATTTCTTAACATTCTTTGGGACTCGACACAGCTATAGCAACGACCACATCCATAAAAAACCCTTAATGTCCCAGAACATTAATGGTCTGGATGGTGGAGGTTCTACTACGTTGTGTACAATTCTGTCCTTTAGGTTAGGGGCCCTTTTATAACCAATTTTTGGTTTATTGGGTAAAGAATCACATAATGATACATCCTGCTTTAGCACCTGCCAATACTTAGTAACGATCCTTTCTACATCCTTATTCTGAATGTTAAAATCCAAAACCAAACTGATCTCATTACCTACGTTCCTCTCCCTACCTGTAGTGTCCTCCAGTAATTTTTCTCTGTCCATATCCCTAATTTTAATCCTTTCTCTCTCCAGGAAGTCGGCTTCATATCCTTTATCCCTAAACACCTTCGTTAACTTATCAGTTTATCAAAATCTCCAATGCTCGTACAATTCCTTTTTATTTGCATGCATTGTCCCCTGGGAATGTTAACAATCCAGGGTTTGTAATGGCAACTCATTGTGGGAAAGTAAGAATTCTGATCTGTAACCTTAAAATATGTAATCGTCTCCAAACCATATTGTGTGTTACTAATCCTTAGTCCAAAAAGTGTATATTTTTATCACTGATTTCTCATGTAAGACTTATATTGTGGTCATTTTCATTCATTGTTAACAGGGATTCCACATCATTTACCTCTCCTTCCCAAACAATAATCAGATCGTCAATAAATCATTTGTATAAAATCATTTGTATAAAAGAATTCTAAGGTCAGGATTCAATAGAACACCCTCCTCCTCCCACTTTGCCATATACAAGTTAGCCACGCTGGGTGCAAACTTTGCCCCCAATGCGACACACCTTACCTGCAAATAATAAATGTTATTGTACCAAAAATAATTGTGTCAAACAAAATTTCAAACTCTTTTAAAATAAACTTTAACTCCTCACGTATATACTTCTGACTTGTTTTTAATGCCCACTTAACTGCTTGTATAGCTCCATGGTGATCTATATTAGTACAGTGGGGACAGAAAGTATTCGGACCCCCTTAAATTTTTCCCTCTTTGTTATATTGCAGCCATTTGCTAACATCATTTAAGTTCATTTTTTTCTTCATTAATGTACACACAGCACCCCATATTGACAGAAAAAAAAAAAACAGAATTGTTGACATTTTTGCAGATTTATTAAAAAAGAAAAGCTGAAATATCACATGGTCTTAAGTATTCAGACCCTTTGCTGTGACACTCATATATTTAACTCAGGTGCTGTCCATTTCTTCTGATCATCCTTGAGATGGTTCTACACTTTCATTTGAGTCCAGCTGTGTTTGATTATACTGATTGGACTTGATTAGGAAAGCCACACACCTGTCTATATAAGACCTTACAGCTCACAGTGTATGTCAGAGCAAATGAGAATCATGAGGTCAAAGGAACTGCCCGAAGAGCTCAGAGACAGAATTGTGGCAAGGCACAGATCTGGCCAAGGTTACAAAAAAATTTCTGCTGCACTAAAGGTTCTTAAGAGCACAGTGGCCTCCATAATCCTTAAATGGAAGACGTTTGGGACAACCAGAACCCTTCCTAGAGCTGAGCGTCTGGCCAAACTGAGGTATCGGGGGAGAAGAGCCTTGGTGAGAGAGGTAAAGAAGAACCCAAAGATCACTGTGGCTGAGCTGGAGAGATGCAGTCGGGAGATGGGAGAAAGTTGTAGAAAGTCAACCATCACTGCAGCCCTCCACCAGTCGGGGCTTTATGGTAGAGTGGCCTGACAGAAGCCTCTCCTCAGTGCAAGACACATGAAAGCCCGCATGGAGTTTGCTACCACCTGAAGGACTCCAAAATGGTGAGAAATAAGATTCTCTGGTCTGAAGAGACCAAGATAGAACTTTTTGGCCTTAATTCTAAGCGGTATGTGTGGAGAAAACCAGGCACTGCTCATCACCTGTCCAATACAGTCCTAACAGTGAAGCATGGTGGTGGCAGCATCATGCTGTGGGGGTGTTTTTCAGCTGCAGGGACAGGACAACTGGTTGCAATCAAGGGAAAGATGAATGCGCCCAAGTACAGGGATATCCTGGACAAAAACCTTCTCCAGAGTGCTCAGGACCTCAGACTGGGCCAAAGGTTTACCTTCCAACAAGACAATGACCCTAAGCACACAGCTAAAATAACAAAGGAGTGGCTTCAAACCAACTCAGTGACTGTTCTTGAATGGCCCAGCCAGAGCCCTGACTTAAACCCAATTGAACATCTCTGGAGAGACCTAAAAATGGCTGTCCACCAATGTTTACCATCCAACCTGACAGAGCTGGAGAGGATCTGCAAGGAGGAATGGCAGAGGATCCCCAAATCCAGGTGTGAAAAACTTGTTGCATCTTTCCCAAAAAGACTCATGGCTGTATTAGATCAAAAGGGTGCTTCTACTAAATACTGAGCAAAGGGTCTGAATACTTACGACTAGGGACGAGCTTCGAGTCGAACCCATGTTCAACTCAAACAAACATTGCATGTTTAACCGTTCTTAGAATTTCGAATGTTATGGGCCGTTTGCGCCAAATTCAAGTGGCACATCACTGCCCATAATTTACTACGGCATTGCAGTGCATTGCTGGCTGATGATTGGCCAAGCATGCACTATGACCCGCTTGCTTTGGCCAATCACAGCGCGGTAAGAACGGAGAGCCATAATTGGCCAAAGCCAGGGTGGCTTTGGATAATTATGGCTCAGGCAGCCTTGTGTAGTGTGTTACGGTGGCAGCAGAGAGATAGACAGAGAGACAGTGTAGAGTAGGTTAGGTTAGAGTAGGCAGGCGAGTCAGTGTATATACATACATATATACACACACACATATATACACACATACACACACAGTATTCAGTTTAGCTAGATCCGTTCCTATTATTCTCTTCCTGATAGGCAGGCGTTTTTACAGCTACCTGAAAAAAATTGCTGGTGTTCTTCTGATCCTATTAATCCTATTAGCTACCATATTTACAGTTAGTGTAATGCATCCTCTGCACAGTGTGCACCTAAAGCTACCTGAAGACAATTGCTGTTGTTCTGATCCTATTAATACCGCAGGCAGGCAGCTACAGTATTTACAGTTAGTGTACTGTGTCCTCTGCACAGTGTGCACCTAAAGCTACCTAAAGACAATTGCTGGTGTTCTTCTGATCCTATTAGTACCGCAGGCAGCTGTAGTATTTACAAGTTAATGTAGTGCGTCCTCTGCACAGTGTGCACCTAAAAGCTACCTGAAGACAATTGCTGTTGTTCTGATCCCATTAATACCATGGGCAGGCAGCTACAGTATTTACAGTTAGTGTACTGTGTCCTCTTCAGGTAGCTTTTAGGTGCACACCGTGCAGAGGACACAGTACACTAACTGTAAATACTGTAGCTGCCTGCCCGTGGTATTAATAGGATCAGAACAACAGCAATTGTCTTCAGGTAGCTTTTAGGTGCACACTGTGCAGACAATTGCTGTTGTTCTGATCCTATTAATACCACGGGCAGGCAGCTACAGTATTTACAGTTAGTGTACTGTGTCCTCTGCACAGTGTGCACCTAAAGCTACCTGAAGAAAATTGGTGGTTTTCTTCTGATCCTATTAGTACCACAGGCAGGCAGTTGATTCTGCTAGCTGCAGTGTGTGTATATATATATATATATATATATATATATATATATATATATATATATATATATATATATACACACACACACACATATATAAACACAATAAGGGTGATGAGCCCCTCTAGGTTTAAAAGGGCAGTGCCACATCCAATATACAGATACATATAAAGAGAGGTTCCCCTAAGTGGACTTTAACGGCACTTTTAAAAGATTGTAAGTAGTGAAAGAGTATAACAAAATATTAAAAGTAACACATTTTTATTTGAAAACAAATTATATTAAAAACATTGTATACATAGAGTACAACGAAACATTAACATGTTAGAGAAATTCCTTAATGTCACCATACGATGGGTTTATGAGGAGGCTCTTTTCACACCCAACGCGTTTCGGGATATAAAGTATTTTAGTCCTTCTTCAGGGATGTGGAAGAAAATAGAGATTCATCTAGCTTAATTAAAATGTAGGATGATAAGTAAATTACCACAACATGTAGATATATACAGTAATCTACCTGAAGTTCAATAATCGACAGATCACTTACATAGTATGGGGAGTAAAGTACATTGTTGGTATGTTTCGTTATGTTAAGTTAAATAGCATTGGACATTAATGCTGATGGGGTCGCTGTCCCTTTAACACCATATTTATCATAGAGTGATGTTACTTAATGGTAACCTTATTCCGGGGGTGTTCTCCCCGCCTTCCACGGATGCGTCTCGGCCAGAGTGGTATACTGAGACAAAAAGGAAACCCTACAAGTAAAGAAAAAATTAAAATGAATCTAAAGAGGGAGAGAGCCTCTAATTGATTTAAAAATAAAAATGTATAGTATGAAGCGTGCGATAAAGAGTTGTTATGTAAATACCGTATGTCAGATGTGAATTGAGACAAATATGGTAGAAGGTGATTGTCAAACAGGTTGATACCTGAAAACAAACAATATATAGGGTTGTATGGTGTTGTATTGTCAGGAATAATTAAAAGAATTAATAGTACCTGTTAGGGTGATGAAAATAGGATTTGTGATAGTATTGTTACCCATAACCTATCATTATATTATAATAACAATAATAAATAACATCATACCATCATAATAGTGCTAGTATAATTATATAATTATCGTTGCAATGTAGAAAAACCATTCTATTTTTACAGGCATATAATTAGCCAATATAGATAAATACTTATGCCGCGTACACACGAGCGGACTTTACGGCAGACTTTGCCCGGCGGACGGGATTTTGTCAGACAATTCGATCGTGTGTGGGCTCCAGCGGACTTTGTTTTCTCAAAAGTTGGACAGACTTAGATTTGAAACATGTTTTAAATCAATCCGTTGAAATCGAGTCCGGTCGAAAAGTCCGCTCGTCTGTATGCTAGTTCGATGGACAAAAAGCCACGCTAGGGCAGCTATTGGCTACTGGCTATGAACTTCCTTGTTTTAGTCCGGTCGTACGTCATCACGTATGAATTCGACATACTTTGGTGGATTGTGTGTAGGCAAGTCCGTTCATTCAGAAAGTCCATCGTAAAGTACGTCGAAAAGTCTGCCGGGCAAAGTCTGCCGTAAAGTCCGACCGTGTGTACGCAGCATTAGTGTCTTGCTAGATTAGCAGCTATAGTGGTAAGCCTGTGTATGGCATTTAGAGATCTAATATTTACTCATTTGTTATAGAGTGTGTTTGTTATGTATTACATAACGGCTCATGAGGCATATAAACAATTGTCTAGGAGCTTATAGGTCCTTATTGTAGAAATATGTCAGTAGAGGCAAAAATATTTGAAGGCGTATATGTCATGGAATAAGAATGAGAAGTTTCATACGCAAATAGGCTATAAGTTGTACTTAATTAATATATTGATATGCAAGTATAAAGATGTTATGTAAACTGAGAAACAAACCCCGATGATGGTACACAAGAGAGATGGTAAAAATGAGAAATAGTGATGTAATTAATATAGCTGAATACAAGGCTTGTATTGGGAATAGTTAGGGGTTAGTTCTTTTTCCATTCCGCCAGAGCAGAAACCTTCAAGGAATGGTTTAAAACAGACAGCTTTGTTTAAACCTGGAGGTGCGATGGCCATTAATAGATAGATCCACCTCAGTTCTCTTTGGAGGAGGACCTTATTCCAGTCACCCCCCCTAGGACTAGGGTGTATCCGATCTAATATTAAAAATGTAATCCTAGGAAAAATTCCGCCATGTACTAAAGAGACATGGCGGCCTAGGGGGAGATCAGGATCACAAGTTTGAATACATAGTATGTGTCTATAGGCTCTTCTCCAGAATTTCAATTTCATTACTTACAATCTTTTAAAAGTGCCGTTAAAGTCCACTTAGGGGAACCTCTCTTTATATGTACACACACTCACATAAACATACATATATACACACACACACACACATTCCAGCTTTGTGCAGCTACGTCTCACTGCAGGCCATTAGTATGTCTGGAAGGCCAACAAGGAGAGGCAGACAGTCACAAGCCAATAAAAGAGGGCAAGCAGGCTCTGTGTCTAGAGGCAACAGTGCTGGTCTTGGAGACGGTGCATCCTCATCAACATGTGGCCGTGGGACACGCTTGTCCTTTTTTTCGGCAGCTGGCCATGTTGAGCCGCAACATGTGGAAGACTTGGTAGAGTGGATGACCAAGCCGTCATCATCCTCCTCATCCTCTTTCACCCAGGCTCAGGGTACTTTGGCAAAGCAGCTGCCAACGCGGCCTCTTCCCTCGACTCAATGGCATCAGTCGCTCCTTCCCTAGTCCCACCATGTCCTCCTGAGGAGTCCCCTGAACTGTTTGACCACAGTGTTGGGTACATGCTCCAGGAGGATGCCCAGCGGTTTGAAGGTTCTGAATATGGTACCCAGCTAGAGGAAGGCAGTAATGTGAGCCCAGAGAGATGGGGTGCCCAAGAAGGACAGCAATCTGGTAGTCATGTTCCCCCAGCTGCAGCATACTGCCAGCTTTGCTCCAGTGATGAGGAGGGAGTGGATGATGAGGTCACTGACTCCATGTGGGTGCCTGATAGGAGAGAGGAGGAGGAGGAGCCACATCACACCTCAGCACACCGACTGCATCACACCGCAGAGCTCTGCATGTGCAGGGCGCTGCTGTCTCTGCGCGTTATTCCAAAAGTTCTTTGGTGTGGGCCTTTTTTGAGACGAGTGCATCAGATCCCACTGCTGCTATTTGCAACATATGTCTCAAGCGTATCTCGTGTGGCCAAAACATCACCAAACATCACCCGCTTGGGCACCACATGCTTGACCAGATATATGTCGCCCTGCCATGCAGTTCGTTGGCAAGCGTACCTAAAAGATCCACACCAAAGAACAAAGCAGACCTCTCCTTGCTCCTCGTCAGCTGGGATCTCCAACCCCACTATACCTTCAGTCCTCTCTGAAACCTGCACTGAGAGGAATGAAGGTGTAGAAGTACTTGCGGCAATCTGCTATCGGTATACCGACCTCATGTTGTACCAGGCAAATTTCCCTGGCCCCAGCTGCTGCACCACCGAAAGAAGTTCGCTCCCAGCCATCCACATGCCCAGCAGTTGAATGCTAGCTTGGCTAAATTGCTAGCACTTCAACTGCTGCCTTCCGTGAGTTTGTGGAATCTGCGGTCCCCAGTGGCAGGTTCGCTGGACAGGGCGGTCATTGGTAAGGTGCATATTACCGCTGACTGTTGGTCCAGCAGGCATGGAGAGGGATGTTACCTATCTTTCACCGCTCACTGGGTGACTCTTCTGGCAGCTGGGAAGGATGCAGGACAGGGTGCAGTAGTGTTGGAAGTTGTTCCGCCACCATGCCTCCAAAATTCTACTAGTGGTGATTCTGCCACACCTCTCTCCTCCACCCCCTCCTCTTCTTCTTCCTTCATGGCCTCTTCCTGTGCTGATTTGTCCTCAGAACCAACAGTGCTCTGTAGGCGTTCAAGGGGCTACGCAAGCACGCAGGCCAAAACATGCCATGTGGTGCTTGAGCTGGTGTGCTTGGGAACAGGAGCCACAATAGGGCAGAGATTCTGTCAGCTCTGCAGGTTCAGAGGTAGTTGACGCCACGCCAGCTTAAGGCAGGTATGGTAGTTTGTGACAATGGCACCAACCTCCTCTCTGCCCTCCGACAGGGACAACTGACCCATGTGCCCTGTTTGGCTCACGTCCTTAACTTTGTGGTGCAGCAGTTCTTGGGCAGGTACCCGGGCTTACAGGATATCCTGAGGCAGGCCAGGAAAGTCTGTTTGCATTTCCGCAGGTCATATAATTCCAGTGCTCGGCTGGCTGACCTCCAAAAAAAATTTAACCTGCCCAAGAACCGCCTAATCTGTGACATGCCCACCAGGTGGAACTCAACGTTGGCCATTCTGCAGTGGCTGCACATGCAGCAGAGGGCCATCAATGAGTACCTATGCGACTATGGCACCAGGACAAGGTCAGAGGACCTTGGTTTTTTCCCCACGCCAGTGGGCTATGATCAGGGATGCATGCACTGTCCTGTCACCATTTGAGGAGGCCACGAGGATGGTGAGCAGTGACAGTGCATGCATCAGTGACACTGTCCCTCTTGTCCACCTGTTGGAGCACATGCTGCGTGGAATAATGAACAGGGAACTTGAGGCAGAACAGAGGGAGGAAGAGGAGGACTTCCTTAGCTCTCAAGGCCCCCTTTATCCAGACAGTGTTCCTGCGTGCCCGCCGATCACGGAGGAGGAGGAGGAGGATTGTGTCAGCATGGAGGTGGAGCCTGGCACTCAGCATCAGCAGCAGTCTTCAAGGGATCATTTACAGTCCCAAGAAACCCATGGACTTGTATGTGGCTGGGAGGAGGTGGCTGCGGATCATGTCATCCTTAGTGACCCAGAGGACTCTGGACTGAATGCCTCAGCAAACCTATGCTGCATGGCCTCCCTGATCCTGCAAAGCCTGCGGAAGGATCCTCGTATTCGTGGTATCAAGGGGAGGGGCGATTACTGGCTGGCAACCCTCCTTGATCCACGTTACAAGGGTAAGGTTGCAGACCTTATCTTGCCATCGCAGAAGGAGCAGAGGATGAAACATCTTCGGGAGGCCTTGCAGAAAGGTTTGTGCAATGCGTTTCCAGAGCCTGGGAGGTTACAATTTCCTGGTCCTCCTGGACAACGTGTTGCTGAGGCTTCAGTCAGTCAAAGAAGGAGCGATGGAGAAGGTGGCCGTCTGACCGATGCGTTCAGACAATTTTTTTAGTCCGCAGGCCCAAGGTCTGATCGGTTCCAGCAACCATCGCCAGCGTCTGATTCACATGGTGCAGGATTACCTAGGGGCAAGATCAGACTTGGACACCTTTCCCACCAAAAATCCTCTGGGTTACTGGGTCTTGAGGATGGATCACTAGCCAGAGCTTGCACAGTATGCAATTGAGCTACTGGCCTGTCCTGCATCCAGCGTTCTTTTGGAACGCACATTCAGTGCTGCTGGAGGCTTTGTAACCGATCACAGGGTGCGCCTGTCCACCGAAACGGTCAATCGGCTGACCTTCATAAAAATGTATCAGTCTTGGATCACCAGCTACCAAGAACCTGATGCTGATGTAACCGATTGATTTTTTTTTTTAATGTGAGATCCCTTCAAGATTGCCTATGCTGATGCTGAGTGACTATCCTGTTATGTTGAGTCACAATCCTCTTCCTCCTCAATTTTCATGCTGATAGCTTGTAAGAACATTTTTGGTTCTGGGCACCACCACCAGTGGCCAAGGCCCAATTTTTCTGCCCCTGTTTAACAGGGGCATGTAATTAAAATTTTTGATGCAATACTTTGCAGCAGGGCTCATTCCTGCGCTCCAACTATAGCATATGTGAGGGGTTGCAGTGTTGTTGCACCAGTGCCTAAGGCCCAATTTTTCTGCTCCTGTTCAACAGGGATATGCAATTACAATTCTTGATCTAATATTTCACAGCAGGGCCCATTCCTGCGCCCGCCAAGAGTAACTGTGAGGGCTTACAGTGTTGTGACAACACCACCACCAAAAGGCCCAATTTGTCTGCCCCTGTTCAACAGGTGCATGTAATTACAATTCTTGATATAATATTTCACAGCAGGGCCTGTTCCAGCGCCCACCAAGAGTAACTGTGAGGACTTACAGTGTTGTGGCACCAGCAAAGGCCCAATTTTTCTACCACTGTTCAACAATGGCATGTAATTACAATTCTTGATCTAATATTTCACAGCAGGGCCCGTTCCTGCGCCCAACAAGAGTAACTGTGAGGGCTTACAGTGTTGTGGCAACACCAACACCTAAGGCCCCAATTTCTGCAGAGTATATAGGGCAGGCCCCTACTTTCAAACATCCAACTTACAAACGACTTCTACTTGCAAAGGGAAGGAGACAACAGGAAGTGAGATGAAATCTACTCCTAGAAAGGGAAATTCTCTCCTGTAAGAGTTAATATGGAAAAAATGTGTCTCCTCTTCACTGAGGCTTTATCACCAATCCTTGTTTCACTAAAACCCCCAAATTTTCAAAAAACTATTTGTCATTGGGACAGAAAGCGAGGTGAAATCTTCTGAATAGGTGCACAGACAGCAAAACAAATGTTACAGGGGTGATAACCCTTCCCTATGTTTTCCAAAAAGCTTAAAAATAGATTTTTTGGCTGGAGCTACACTTTAAAAATGTACCAGTTCAAAATTACAAACAGATTCTACTTAACAACAAACCTACAGTCCTGGGGGCCCCACGCCTTTCTTTTTTTTAATTTGGGTGCGGGGTTCCCCTTAATATCCATACAAGACCCAAAGGGCCTGGTAATGGACTGGGTGGGTGGGGGGTACCCATGGCGTTTGTCTCACTGATTTTCATCCATATTCCGGGACCCGACATTACATTAAAGTCGCAAGCAGTTTTAAATGACTTATTCCTTTAAAAATGTCATTTTGTATATCCCCATTTGTCACGTCAAACTAGGTTTTACACCATATTTCCTCTTTCTACTTTTTGACTACAAGTCTGTATACGATTCAGTGACTGGGTCTTCCTTCCTGGACGGGGGGGGGGTATTGCTTCATGGCACAAGTTGAGGGTTCCTATGGTTTAAGGGTTAAAGCTTGCAAGTACCCTTACATGTTAGTACCCCCCCCAATATTCGGCAATAAGTCGATACCCCGGGCAGTGGGTCATAGGTTTAACAGGGTTGAGTTTTCCCCCTTGTCCCCTTGTCTTCCGGCTGTTTGGGACGGGAGTTCGAGGGGACTACGTGTCCTGGAAGGGATTTTTATTTGCTATTTACACAGTTTACAAGGTTTTTTTTTTTTTAATATATATAGTTTTAGGACGCTCTTTCACACGTCGATTATAGACTCACAGGAAGTCTTCAGTTAGAGAGTATTGAGGTGCTGGGGCTGTGGTGGACTCAGTGCACCTCCCTCAGAGCCCAGGTCTACCTTTGGCAGCCTTGGACTCTCTCTCTGGTACCCCTTTTCTAGGCCGTACTGGTCTATTCAGTTGTTGGGGTAGGAATGTTTAGCCATTCCATCCTTTGGGGTTGGGTGGGGTCAGGGGACCCCAATGTTATTTATATTCAGCGATCACTCAAGAATACTCAATGTTTATTGCATTTACATCATTGTTTAACCTTCTTCTTTCTCTTCATTTCTTTCTCTCCCCCTCTACTTACTATCCTCTCATATTATGGTACAGGCTCTCTCGGATTTCAGGGAGGCTTCTGGATCCAAGTCCCAGGCTCGAGCAGGGTGAATCCACATTTCTATGGGCTTCTAGGTGAGTTCTCCCCTCCGTTCAGAGGTAAGAAGCAGATGTTTTGGATAACCCCCCCCCCTCTGGACCATGGCTAATACAAATAACCCTTCCCTTTCCCTCAAAATTGTCTCACACAACACGCAGGGTCTTAATTCTCCCATCAAGCGTAGGAAACTTTTCCAATCATATCACTCCATGCATGCGGACATCTTACTATTACAAGAGACGCACTTCCCGGCTACCTACACTCCCAAATTTCTCCACCAGCACTACCCCCAATTTTTCTTGGCATCAGCTAATAACAAAACTAAGAGAGTAGCCATATGCCTTGCTAAACACATCAATATGTCCCAGCCGGAGGTGATAGTCGACCCCCTGGGACGTTTTCTGGTAGTGTCTGGCCACAGACGGTGAACTTTTTACTTTTATTTCATATTACTCCCCCAACAAGGGCCAGAGACCTCTTTTTGAATCTATGCTCAGTAAACTGCGAGCACACCTGAAGGGGATGGTTATTATAGGAGAAGACTCAAATACCGCCTTTGACTTCGCTCTAGACAAGTCAGCAAATGGGAAACCGAAACCAAAGCGGCCTTCTAGGCAAAGCACTAAAATAGCTAACCTTCTTCATGAAGAAGGGTTGATAGACGTCTGGAGAGAAGCCAACCCACACAATACGGACTACACCCATTTTTCAGCTCCCCACAACTCCTTCGCCAGGATAGACCACATCTTCACCCGGTCCCATACAATCCCACTTATTTTAGGCTCTAAAAAAATCGATTTTTCACTGTCCGACCACTCGATGGTCACTGTGACGATCCGGAAAGCGGGAGGCCCTAGGAGATATCCCCGTTGGCACCTTCAGGAATCCCTCCTAAGCGACCCGATCCAGTGCTCGGTTCTGGAAGCAGCCATTAGAGAATATTTCTGTATCAATCAGTCGAGCGGTGTGTCCCCCTTAACAGTTTGCGCAGCACATAAAACAGTAATCAGGGGTCATATCATTCAGATAATCTCGAAACTCAAAGCTGAACATAAAGCGGACATACTGAAACTCACAGCAGAATACCGCTCGTTAGCTCAGTTACACAAGAAACACCCCACTCACACTGAGTCACTGAAGGCCCTTGACAAGTCACGAGCTCTCGTTAACCCGTCCCTAACGACAGCTGCAGAGAAACATTTGAGGTGGACCGGGGCTAAATTTTATTCTCAAACCGACAGGATTGGGTCCAGACTGGCAGCGAAGCTCAGTCCTAAACAACGTTCCTTAGCATTCCCCAAAATTAAGACCTCTTCAGGGGACTTAACTTAGAACCCAACAAAGATAATAGAAGAGTTCTCACGTTTCTATTCTGATCTATACAATCCAAAAAAGCATCCCCCTCAATGGCAAAGGGACCAATTCCTTGATAATATTCCGCTGCCCATTCTAACAAAAGAACACAGGGAGCTCATGGAGAGCCCGTTCCCTACCGAAGAGATATTAGATACCATTAGTTCTCTTAAAAGTTTGTAACTAAGTAATTTTTCGCTTTCACTGATGTGCGCTGATGAGGCGGCACCTATGGGCACTGATAGGCTGTACTGGTGGGCATTGATGAGGTGGCACTTATGGGCACTGATGAGGTTGCCCTGTTGATTAGGCACTAATATGCCGCACTTATGGGCACTGATAGGTGGCACTGTTAGGTGGCAGTGGCGGGCACGGATGGGCGGCACTGGTGGGCATAGAAAGGCAGCATGGATTGGCGGCACGGATAGGCAGTACAGATGGGCACTGATGGGCGACACTAATGGGCATTGATGGACAGCACTGATAGGCAGCACTGATTGGCATGGCTAATTGGTGGCACTTGTGGGCAGTGGTGGGCACTGATTGCTGCTACTGGTGGGCACTGTATTGTGACACTATATTTCTTTATTGTAATCAGGGCACTGATGATCAGTGCCCTGATTACATTCCTACATGTTCCCCTGTGAGGAGATGCCGCTGATCGGCTCTCCTCGCCTCACACTCTGTCACTCTGTCAGTGTGAGGTGAGGAGAGCTAATTACCGGCATCTCCGTGTTTACATGTGACCGGTTGTGATCACATCGGGGTTGCGCCGTGTCCTAGCAACACGGCACGGCCGCAATTTCTGCGCTGCACTCCCCTACGGGCGCGCACAAGTGCGGCTGTTTTGGGAAGCCGTCATACGACGGCGTCCCAGAACAAGAGCCGCACCACCCTGCCATCATTTGACGGTGGGCGTGTGGCAGGCAGTTAAGCAATTGTAACGTGTGTTTTGTATCTTTAAGGAATGCTCTAGTATCCCTTTTTAAGGGCTGGAAATGGAGATCTATGTACTCCCCCAACCTAGCGGTTAGCGAATCAATCCCACTGACAATGGGTCTACCTGGGGAGTTTGTCCTATCCTTATGAATTTTCAGTATATAGTATATAACTGGAGTTCTACAAGCGGTAGGTACTAAATAGTTTTCCTCATGCTTATTCAATATATTTTTACTCACTCCATATTGGACTAACTCTGCTAATTCTTATATTGCTTTATAGGATTTGTATTTAGAATTTCATAAGTCTCTCTATCGTCCAATATCTTATTCATTTCCTGTTTATACTGGTTAGTAGATAGCACCACAATCCCCCCCTTTTGCGAACAACAATATCTTTACGTGTTTCCAAAAGTTTGATACCTTTTTTGATATCCCTCTGTTCATATATTTTTTTTAATCGGTAATTTCTCAAGGTCAGCTGTGACAAGTCGTTTGAACATGTCAACATACTTATTATTCACAATTTTAGGATTAAAAACAGATTTGTTCCTAAGTCCTGTGTGACTCCCCTCCATTACTGCTCTCTCAATTGGATTCTGTGCATAATATTTTTTAATATTTAGTTTCCTGATAAATTTCTGTATCGAACTTATTAAGACCTTTCTTAGGGGCATATTTAATCCCCTTATCAAGAGTAATCAATTCTTCCCTGGTCAAATTAGTCCTACTGAGATTATAGATCCCTGAACCTAAATTATCCCGTCTTCTTTTTCTGTTGTACCCTTCTACCTGCTCTCCCTCCTCTTTTTCTACATTTCTTCCTCCATGGGTGGGGTCCACCCAACCCTTCTCTAAAAAAGTCACCGTACACATTGTCCTGGTCCCCCACATAGAGTGGTTGATATCCGTTATGGGTTGCAACCTCATAAACATCCTGTGGTGGTTCATTAGATCTAAATCTTTGGGGTTTGGGTGAATAATACGTGTGATCTCCCTGTGGAGGACCCCTATAAGGAGGGGGTCCTCCATAAGGATAATAATCACCATGCGGGGGGGCCCCTAAAAGGAGGAGGTCCACCCCGTTGGGGGGGTTCTATTCGGATAACCTTGTTGATACTGACCCCCCTGTTGTTGACCCCTGTAATAGGGAACACCCCCATGGGGATTCCCTCTCACTTGGTTATTTTTTCCTTGGTGGCCTATTCTAGGGGCCCCTATTAGGAGCATACCCCTGCTGAAAAGGGGGTCTCCCGCCATTGTGGTGATTACCTCTATTATCATACTGATGGGGTTGATTAGGTCTCTTATTGTAGGGTGGAACTACATAACCGCCTTGCCCTCTATTGGGGGGGTGTAAAATCCTATCGTCCCTACCATAAGGGGCCGACCCATAATGGGAATTAACCTGCTGTTGTGATGTTCGTTCATTCGGGGTTTTAAATTCCACATTCCTATCCCCTATGTTCTGTCCACCTCTATCAGGAGAAGCATGGGACATGGTACTATTGTTGGCAGTCAAATTAGCCTGCCATTTAAATACCTGCTTTTTCTGATAGTCATTCAAATCGTGAAGATATTTCTTTTTCTTTATATTTTTATACTCCAAGTCTTTCTTTTGCACACCCTTATGGAGTTCCCCCATGCGCTTAATATATTCAGCCGATTCCTTCATTGGCTCAATCTTATCTCTTATTTCTTTTATCTGTGCCTCTATCGATCTCATTTTTCTCTTCATTAAAAATGTCATTACCTCCTTTCTTTTACCATTAAAAAATGTACAGTGGAACCCCGGATTACGAGCATAATCCATTCCAGGAGTATGCTCGCAATCCAAAATACTCGCATATCAAAGCGAGTTTTCCCATTGAAGAAAAATAATTTGTTCCGCATTGACTTCAATGGCATGCAATACCACATGCGGCCAGAGGCGGGGGATGCCAGAGAGCCTCGGAAACGGCCGAAAAGGCCCGAGCACACTTCGGCTGACCTCGACAAACCTGGGAAAGACTTCCTACCTGAGATTTGCCAAGGTCAAACCTGAGACTGTAATCAGCATAAGGTATAAAGTAACCTGAGGTTACAACCTAGCATCAGATGTGGTATAACAATTCCTGTGAAACAAAGTGCAAATTCACCGCTGCTAAGCATTGATCAAATGCATAGATAGTGCCATAAACAATGAAATCAATATTGCTAAAAAATGTAACTATGAACATAAAAAAAAATTTGTATAACAAGCAAGCTCACAGTGAAAAAAATGTAGTATTTAATGCTTAGTATCAAGCGTCCAATAAAAAGAGATTTTTTCTCACAATTTTCATCAATCCACAGAGACAAAAGTGCAAATGGGGGTATTATACATGTTACTGTCCAAAAGGTGACTTTAGTGATGGTAATCCTGATCAGAAGAGGGTGACTTCACACACGTGCTTCCTCCCCCCCCCCCTGTGTGAATGCGTTCACCTCCAACAGTGTGACCACACACTTAAGTTTGGTCCACATAAGCAGTTGAACCACTCCTGGGCTCTAAGTGAAACTGGCTTAGCAGAATCCCACAGGAAAATCCAGATAAGTTGTCCTCAATTTAAAACCAGAAAGAGGCTGGATAGTGCATTATCACTAGTTTAAAAATGTATTTAGAAAACATAACATCAGGGTACTCACACATTTTAGGTGCTTCTAGCGCACCAAACTATAGAAGCATTAAGCATAGGATTCCTTTCCAAACTTGTATGTGTCAGCAGTTTGTACAAACAAGCATGTATCTGAGCTCCTCCACTGTACTGGCCCCTCCCCTACATGTGATGACACAGGGCTAATTACATGTCTTCCTCAAGGGGATCTGATTGGATGGTGGAGATTACTAGAATATATACTATGCCGGTGGCCATTGAAGTGTAGCCACGATATGCGCCATTTTGTTGTAGGTGTATTTAAATGATAACCACAACCGCGGCCATATTAATGAAGCCGCAAGTCGTCACCATAGGCACCATTTTATTGTGGTTCTACCCAAATGATAAAACCCATCCGTGGCCATATAGATAAAAAACGCCAGTAACAAAGCTAATTACAAAAAAATATGGAAAACTTCACTAAATACAGGACGGGGAGGACACACAAGAAGGAAGCCACCTGGGGAGAAATAAATAAATACAATACATATAATATATTCCCCATTCAACAACTAGTAATTACAATAAGAGCCTGTTTATAATTCCTCTAATAACAAATATAATTGAAATTAACCACTTGACCACCGGGCACTTAAACCCCCTTCCTAACCAGACCAATTTTCAGCTTTCGGTGCTCTCACGCTTTGAATGACAATTACTCAGTCATACAACACTGTACCCATATGAAGTTTTTGTCCTTTTTTCACACAAATAGAGCTTTCTTTTGGTGGTATTTAATCACCGTTGGGTTTTTTATTTTTTGCGCTATAAAAGAAAAAACTGAAAATTCGGTAAAAAAATTACATTTTCTTTGTTTCTGTTATAAAATTTAGCAAATTAGTAATTTTTCTTAGGAAATTTTGCACACAATTTATACTGCTACATATTTTTGGTAAAAATAAGTACAAATTGGTGTATATTATTTGGTCTTTGTAAAAGTTATAGAGTCTAAAAGCTATGATGCCAATATCTGAAAATTGATCACATCTGAAGTACTGACGGCCTATCTATATTCTTGAGACCCTAACATGCCAGAAAAGTACAAATACCCCCCAAATGACCCCTTTATGGAAAGAAGACATTCCAAGGTATTTTAGAAAGATGCATGATGAGTTTTTTGAAGTTGTAATTTTTTCCCACAATTCTTTGCAAAATCAAGATTTTTTTTTTCTTTTTTTTTCACAAAATTGTCATATTAGCAGGTTATTTCTCACACACCGCATATGCATACCACAAATTACACTCCAAAACACATTCTGTTATTACTCCCGAGTACGGCGATACCACATGTGTGAGACTTTTTCACAGCGTGGCCACATACAGAGGCCCATCATGCAGGGAGCACCTTCAGGCGTTCTGGAGCACCCAGGCCAATTCTGACATTTCTCTCCTACATGTAAAAATAATCATTTATTTGCTAGAAAATTACATAGAACCCCAAAACATTATATATGTTTTTTTTAGCAAAGACCCTAGAGAATACAATGGCGATTGTTGCAACTTTTTATCTTGTGCGGTATTTGCGCACCAATTTTTTGAACGCTTTTTTTTGGCCCAATATTTTGGCATAATGTGAAAGATGAAGTTACGCCGAGTAAACAGATACCTAACATGTCACCCTTCAAAATTGCAGACGCTCGTGGAATGGCGCCAAACTTCGCTACTTAAAAATCCATATAGGCGACGCTTTAAAAATTTTTATTGGTTACATGTTTTGAGTTACAGAGGAAGTCTAGGGCCAAAATTATTGCTCTCGCTCTAACGTTCGCACCGATACCTCACATGTGTGGTTTGAATACCGTTTTCATATGTGGGTGGGACTTACGTGTGCATTTGGTTCCGCATGAGAGCACACAGACAGGGGCGCTTTACTTTTTTTTTCTTTTTATTGTTCATTTTACTTTATTTATTTTAGTTTGACACTTTTTTCCAGAAAAAAAAAATTTTGATCACTTTTATTATTGTTTTAATGTAAACATCCCTTGTAATAGCATTATGGCATGACAGATCCTCTTTACAGTAAGATATGGGGTCAATAAGACTCCACATCTCACCTCTAGGCTGGGAAGCCTGAAATAAAAAAAAAAAAAGATCCTGGCTTCGATCATAGCGGTGAGTCGGTAGAAGCACCGGAGGGTGGCGGGAAGGGGGGGGCGTCCCCTCTCGCCTCCCATAAGAACTATCAAGCAGTGGAACAGCTGCTATGATCATTCTTATGCTGTAGGGAATCGCCGGCTGATAAATCTGATATCTGAATGATGCCTGTAGCTGCAGGCATAATTCAGATATCCCCGCACAAAGTCAAGGACATCATATGACGGCGGGCGGGAAGTGGTTAAAACACATTTTTTTTAACACAAAGTTGTCCATTTATACAATATTTCTAACACATAGCATGTACATACCAAAAATTACACCCCAAAATAGATTCTCCTACTCCTCCTGAGTACGGTGATACCACGTGTGAGACTTCCACAGCCTGGCCACATACAGAGGCCGAGTATGGCTGTGTATTGCAGGGTATCGCTGAGTATGACGGGATGGCTGAGCATGGATAGATGGATGTGACTGTATTTGTCACTGAGCAGCGCTGTGCGCACTACAGATCCCCCCCCTCTCCACCGATCGGTACACAGAGGAACGGACGTCATGACATGAGGCCGGTTTGTTTACATGTGATCGCTCCGCGATCAGCGGCCGTTTACCGTGATCCATGATGCGCCGGGTCCAGAGGAATAAGCCGACCGCGCTGTAGCCGTCTTTCGGCTATGGCCCGCTCGGCATGTGGTTAAAACGCATTAATAACCCCCATGTAATAATCCCTCTAAATAATATACATAGTGTCATGGGTGGGACTTGAACCCATGATCCACTGGCTGCAAGGCAGAAACACTAACCACTTAGCCACTGTAGTATACTCTTTCTCATTTTACCTAATAACAAATATAAATGAAATTAAATGCATCAATAACTCCCATGTAATAATCCCTCTAAAATAATACACAAGGTGTCTTGGGTGGGACTTGAACCCATGATCCACTGGCTGCAAGGCAGAAACACTAACCACTTAGCCACTGTAGTATACTCTTTCTCATTTTACCTAATAACAAATATAAATGAAATTAAATGCATCAATAACTGCCATGTAATAATCCCTCTAAAATAATACACAAGGTATCCTGGTTGGGAATTGAACCCATGACCCACTGGCTGCAAGGCAAAAGCGCTAACCACTTGGCCACTATAGTTTACTCACTCCCAGCACTATTATATGAATATATGAATATAATTACAAAACTATTAAAAACTATTACCAATAGCACAAAGAAGGAAGGATAAAAATCTATCTCTAAAAAAAATATATTTATGTGCAACCATGTAAACTCATTAATCAGAGAGCCAGAAATCATCTCATTCTAACGATTGCTTAAAAAACACTGGAGTTCAAATTCTTTGTTTAATCCACCCAGTGATAAAGTCCCCAATTGGTGTATCCACCAGGACTTGCGTTTGCTGATTTCTCTAATATAATTGCATCCTCTCCAATGATGCTTAGGGGCCTCTATCCCGCAAAATTGCATCCCCTACGGGTTTTTGTTGTGTTTGTCCCCAAAATGAATGGATAGGTGGTGTTTGTCAAATACATGTCTAAATACATGTCTGGGGGGGGGGGGGGGCGGAGCACGTGTGTGAAGTCACCCTCTTCTGAACAGGATTACCAACACTAAAGTCACCTTTTGGACAGTAACACGTATAATACCCCAATTTGCACTTTTGTCTCTGTGGATTGATGAAAATTGTGAGAAAAAAATCTCTTTTTTTTTGGACACTTGATACTAAGGATTAATACTACATTTTTTCACTAATAATTTATGAAGCTGCCAGTAAAGTCACAAAAGTATGAAAACAACATCAGCGATGCTTTCAGGATATGCTTTTCTAGCTACAAAGAGGAATTCCAGGTAGGCAAATTTTTGATTGGTAAAAAAATGTTAAAAGGACACTCTTTTGCTGTCAGTGGACCTTCTGGAATTATAGCAGCTTGCTTGTTACAAAAAATATTTTTTTATGTTCATAGTTACATTTTTCAGCAATATTGATTTTCATTGTTTATGGCACTATCTACGCATTTGTAAGGTTCAGTATCACACAGCGCTGCATTTATTTATTTTTTTGTGTATATATGTTTTCACAAATTATGGGATTGCGATCAATGCTTAGCAGCTGTGAATTTGCACTTTGTTTCACAGGAATTGTTATACCACACCTGATGCTAGGTTGTAACCTCAGGGTACTTTATACCAGACGCTGATTGCAGTGTCAGGTTTTTCTAGAGTAGCTCACAAGATTTATATATTTTTATATTGACTACATATTGTCTTGATTGCCCTTTTGTTATATTCACATGATCACAAATGCCTGTTTGCTACTCTCACACTGGCATGATTGCCCATTTGTTGATTGTGTATTGTCAATATTGCCTCTGAACCAACCTCACCCCCTACTCTACCCCCATTCTCAGGAACTACAATTTTCAAAAGTTCCGATGTATAATTTATGCCTAAAAGGCTCCATTTTTGCTTTACATTTAAATTCCTCAAATAACATTAGAGGGGGCATCACTTCACACACTATTCAGTGCAGGCATGTGATATGGAAGATGAGGCTGGGAAAAAGAGGTCCTGGTGCTTGGGCAGGGCTGTGAGCTTTGAAAAATTAAAACACATTTTACTAGGCACCTCTTTATCTACCACAAAGAGCTCAATGGTTGCTATAATTCCAAAAGGTCCATTGACAGCAAAAGAGTGTCCTTTTAACATTTTGTTACCAATCAAAAATCTGCCTACCTGGAATTCCTCTTTGTAGCTAGAAAAGCATAACCTGAAAGCATCGCTGATGTTGTTTTCATACTTTTGTGACTTTACTGGCAGCTTCATAAATTATTAGTATTATAAACATTTATTACTGTTTATTTTTTTCTTTCCCGTCGTGTCTATTTAACTACAATACTGTAACTGATTCAAATCATACAAGGCTTTGGATGATTAGGGGTTTTTCTGAGTGAAATATATTCTGGTAATTTAGATTAAGCAACAACGAGGAAGACCATGCATTATGTGCTGCCAAATTTGTATTCTTGTAGGACAATATGTTATCTTATGATTTGGCTCAGTTTCTAGGCTTTATTTTGCAAGTACATTTTCAAACTTCCCTGAACATGACTGGTTGTTTAAGCAGAACATACAGTAGATTCACCACAACTTCTGGTTCTGGTGACACAGTGGTGTAGTGGTAGCACTCTTGCCTAGCAGTAAGAAGGGTCACTGGTTCAAATCCCAACCATGACACTACCTGCTTGGAGTTTGCATGTTCTCCCTGTGCCTGCATGGGTTTCCTCACACACTCCAAAGACATGCTGGTAGGTTAATTGGATCCTGTCTAAATTGTCCCTAGTATGTATGAATGTGGGTTAGGGACCTTAGATTGTAAGCCCCTTGAGGGTAGGGACTGATGTGAATGTACAATGTATATGTAAAAGCGCTGCGTAAATTGACGGTGCTATATAAGTACCATAAATAAATAAAATAAATAAACTTACTTTACACTTGGTAAATTTGCCCCAGGATCTCCTCAATTCACTATGCTTCAGCTGACTTTACTGCACTTTATAATGTAGTAAATCATACACAATTTTTCAATTAACGTCATACCAGGTGTCTGCAGTTAATTCGCCTAATTTGGGGGAGAAATTGTCCTTCACAGAAAACAATGGCCCTTGGAAAAAATGTAATGACCTCCAAGGCTGCCTTCATCCAATCCTCACAGTTCCAATGAGGCTGTTAAAAAGGAAATAAAGATATAAAAGAAAATTCATATGGGTGATTGCCGGGTCCAGGTACAGGGAATGTCATAACTGAGAGTAGCTGGGAGGACCCATATTTCCAATGGCTCTTTAGGGGGTTGTCAAATGAGTGGTTCTACTAAATACCATGCTGCTTTTACATAGCAATGAAAGTAGTGTTCACAAATCCATGGACATTTTTTATGAAGCACTGAATGACAACTATGTTGCCCCTTAAATAATACGATGAAAGGAGGAAAGCTTACACATATTTGAAAACTTCATCTCTTGGGAATCCTTGTATCATGCATGCAGTTCTCTGATGTGGGTCATCAGATTGAATCTATATAAGCCATAAAGTGTTATGTAGAGACATATTGGCTAGTAGATTGTACCACACAATGCAGCAAGGGACTAGGTAACCAACACCTGGAAGTGTGTCAGGTGCAGAAAATCTCTTAGGCACTATAGTTTTTTAGACATGTGCACACTGAAATAATTTGTTGCGGAATTTCGGTTTCGTCCGAAAAATACATTTATTTAGTTACTCCCGAAATTTGTATTTATTTAGTTTTGTTAAATGCATTAGTCTGAAAATCCGAATTAATTAAAGTCGAATGTGTCAATTGAAGGCTTATGGTGTCTGTCAGATGTTCTAAGAAGATTTGACGAAGCAGCTAAACTGTACAATGCTGTGATCGTACATTTCTGGTCGAATGCTCTGCCCACAAGCTATAGTAGAATTCTAATGTTGTTTGACTAGTAGTAATTATAATTATTAATTATTATTACTAGTCAAACAACATTAGAATTCTTCTATAGCCAATGGTGGAGCATTTGACCGTAAATGTCCACTCACAGCGATTGTATGTTTTTAGCTGCTTCGTCGAATCTTCATGTCTCTTTAATGTCAAATCTTTTCTCTCTATGTCGAATAATCTTGGACTAATAGAGTTAGGTTGGACACATTCAACCGCAGGTTCGATAGACACAGATCGCTATTGTCACCGTCATGTTGAACCTTCTATCTATATCTAACTGTTGTCGTAACGATACGAAAATATAATGGATACGAAAATAAAGCATTTTTTTATTTCGGATCTTTCAGATTTCGGATTCTGCACATTAAAATGAACACGAAAATTCCAGAAATCCGGACGAAAATGCATTCTGACGAAAACTAATGCACATGTCTATAGTTTTTTCAGAGAGAGAAGACAGTTGTCAAAACCTGACAGTGAGGTAAGTATTCTCTATCTTCTTTTGCAGGATGGTTTTTAAATCAAATTAAATCAAAGAACACACGTTGCTCCTTTGATCACATTATTGTCTAGTTTAAATGTAGATAACTATATAGAGAAAATATCCACAGTCTTATCCGTGGACCAACATACAGGCCAGTTGCTTTGCAAGTTCTAAATGTAATATATATTGTACTTAAAGGTTGTTAGAAAACTTATGCCGCGTACACACAAGCGGACTTTACAGCAGACTTTGCTCGGCGGACTTTACACCGGACTTTATGACGGACTTTCCGAATGAACAGACTTGCCTACACACAATCCACCAAAGTCTGTCGAATTCATACGTGATGACGTACGACCGGGCTAAAACAAGGAAGTTCATAGCCAGTAGCCAATAGCTGCCCTAGCATGGCTTTTTGTCCATCGAACTAGCATACAGACGAGCGGATGTTTTGCCCGGACTCGAGTTCGATGGATAGATTTAAAACATGTTTCAAATCTAAGTCCGTCCAACTTTTGAGCAACCAAAGTCCGCTGGAGCCCACACATGATCGAATTGTCCGACGAAATCCCGTCCGCCGGGCAAAGTCTGCCGTAAAGTCCGCTCGTGTGTACGCGGCATAAGGCCCCTTTCACACCATCGGACCGTTCAGTTTTGTCGGCGGATCTGAACGGCGCTCAATGTTAGTCTATGGAGCGACGGATGTCAGCAGTGACATGTCCGACATACACACCTAGTCTAGTCACGTAACAATGTATTTTGTCAGCGCCATAGTATTTTACCCTAAACTCCCCCTAAAATGTTTACAAATGTTATTTGTGTCCTTAAATTCAGGTAGAGTGCAAGAGGCTTTTTTTTGGGGGGGGGGGGCAAACTCATTTGGAACCCTCCCTCCCCCCCAACTGCTAAGTCAGCTGATACCAATCCTCTATCTGCTGACTTTGCCAAACCCATACACACTATACCTACCTCTTTTTTGTGGTCATATTTATGGATGAATTCACCAAAGCATGTAGTGCAAGTGCCTGCCTGAATACTTTCAAATGGTACTGTTTAAAGTTTTGTTCTCCTATTATCTTGATAGGTAATTGCAGAATGTAAAAATGTGCTTCAATTTGGACAGTGTGTATTCCTATTTTTGGATCATGACAATTTTTACCTGTCCAGTGGGCTGCCAATAGTGTAAGTAAGGAGGGGCTGGCCAAGGTAACACACATTATTTATGCATTCAGCTCTCAATGAAGTGGAGAGGGTTACCTGTCCAAAACATCTCCCCCTCTAAAATTTTTACAATGGGCCATCAGAGGGGGTGAGGAATCTGATAAGTGTACCTTATACTTTTGTCTTTAAATACTCCTTAAAATAAATGTTATACTGATGTTGGCCAAGAATGTCTGTGTCTAATCTGCTTGCAATGTTATGTGCAAAAGTACTAATTTTTGTTTTTCTTGTTTGATTCCACAGTTTCCTTCAACCCCACAGGAAAGGCAGACTGTGGCATCCCACTTTGCCCAGCGGTGGGACTTTCCTAACTGCGGAGGGGCAATCAATAGGGCAATCAATAGGGAAAATGCTACGAACTATGTGGCCTCCATTGGGACTGAGGCTGGATTTCCTGATCAATCAAACCTGATGGCACTTTAAGCTGGCCATCCTGGCTTGCCCCCCAAAGTGCCTGCAAAGTCAGACAAAAATATCGGGAGTACTTTGCGGGTAGGGGGGCCATTGATATGCCAGCAAATGTGTAAAACATTTTTAAAATACATTTTTTATAAAAAATGAACTAATATTTAATTTGATTTACTGCTTTTAGCTGTCTCCTAGGTTCTCCAATGGGCTTTTCTTTTTGGCCATTTTCTTCAATAGTGCAAACATAAATTATTTGATACATGAGGTGACAATCTCTTCTTCAGCTAACTATTATGTTGTGGGTCTGCTACACACACACAACACACATTGGTTTTGTTGTTAATGTATGTAATGCATTAATGATGTTAAAAATAATCATCCTTTTCAGCACCATGAATTAATTGTTTAAAGTCCCTAAAATGGCCTGTTTGGGGACAATTTTAGAGCACTGTGGGGGTTATTTACTAAAGGCAAATCCACTTTGCACTGCAAGTGCACTTGAAAGTGCACTTGTAGTGCAAAGTGGATTTGCCTTTAGTAAATAACCCCCATTGTCACTGTACACTAAACACCAACTTACTCCAAAAACTGGTATTGAGCATTGAAAAAAGAAGCCATACATTGTTGAGTATAAAAACATTTTACTCTGTGCACATTCACATGTGCGTTAGAAAAGGGTTTTTGAACAAACCAACATCTTTGGTGTATAACATTTTATGTTTGACATTATAAATAACCCTTTTGATTAAACAGGCTTGTTTAAAACCATAACATACACAATTCAGGAACTTACAAAGTTCAAGTGAAGGCAATATCAGACATTAGTATGCCCAAACTGTGTTGATCTTGCCTTCATCAGATGGGGTGATGTCACCCTTGTAAAAGCCAAATTTTGAACATGCACACAAATTGGGACTCAAAATGTGTATTTCCCTCCTGATCCCATGTCTAATGTCAACATGTGCTAGCTTCCATCATGGGGGATCAATGGACATGTTTCGGGGGTGCAACCCCTTCCTCTCACCTACTTGAGTTGGGAGAAAATGCTTGCACCCCCAAAACATTGATATCCCGTGATGGCAGATAGCACAAATTGACACACTGTGTGCATCTTCAAAATTTACTTTAAAACTTGATAAAAAATAAAATTTTCCTCGACAAAACGGTACAATTTTTGTGTGTTTTAGATGCTGCCTAAAACATCAATGATGTTCTTCATTTTTTATTGAACATCATTGATGTTTTCCTTTATCTTTTCTAAATCATGATTGCACACCATGATCTCCCCGATGAGGACGTGTGCACTTGCACTGGTGAAATGAGTTTCTTCTTCCACAACATCCACATCACCTAAAAAGCATAAAACACACCATGTATTATAAATATGCAGGCATACATCTATTACCTGAAGCTGTGGTCTCAGACACTCACCTGTTGTGGTCACTAATTCAACCACGTCATGAACCTCTCCTCCCTCCACATCCTCAGGTTATGATGTGGTGACTTCCTCTTCTTTAGAAGGTTGGGATCCCTGGTGTCCTCTGATGTCCCGAGTCTTTTCTCCCCTATGTGAATACAAAAAGGGTATACTTAGAACACAGATATTTGAGGCAAAAAATATGAATATGAAACATTGCTTGGAAGTGTCGTACAATTGTCTGTTTTGGCAGAGTTCCAAGTTGAAGACATGCTTTTTTTCCCTTTGTTAAAGCTGGAATACTTACCTTTTTTGGTAAAGTATCACACATGGAGACACCTCTAGTATCCACTGGAGCACCTGCGTGGGACACCCTAAAAAGGGTGTTCTGGTGTCCCACACTAGTGCTCCTGCGTCCAGGTGTGTAAACAGCTGCTGAGTGTCCTCTCCTTACACTGAATCAAGTTTGCATTTCATTCTAGTTACAAACCCATCTAAACAACAAACTTCTTTTAATACAAATAGGCCTGAACAAATGTAGTTAACCTGCATCTGCTAAAAACATCGTATTAGTGAGCGAACAAACAATGTTTATTTACGATTGATTGCTGTGCCCACGAACCTGAAACTTGCCATTTTAAACTGTACAACAGTAAAGAAAAGCACATGGAGCAGCACAAAAGTAATAATAATAACAGGAACACACGACAAAATACTTACTTTTTTGTAGCACTCTCTTGATTCTTCTGTACTGATCGTGCTCCCTCAAGATTCAACGATCATGACTTCCTCCCCAACTTCATTGATAAATACAGAGAGCTGCTCTGTCTGTGGCAGGTGAAACACCCTTTTTATAATAATAAAATAAAGAGGAAGGCAGCGCTGGATCAATTGTTGGAATTGGTGATTCCTTCGGCAACCATCCTCTATTTGAAGTGCAAAATTTGTGGCCTGAGGAGCACATATAATAGGGAGCGCAAGAAGGTCCAGGATTCCATGAGATCTGGAGCAGCAGCATATAACGTTTATGTCCCTAGGCTCTGGTACTACGACAGACTGTGTTTTTTGTCAGACCAGACTGAAATCAGGCCATCACTCTCAACCCTTCCTTCCACCTCAAATGAGGCTTCAGAAGTCCAACCTGAGCCTTCCACCTAGGAAGAAGTGGAGGAGACCAGCTTGAGTCAGGTATAGCATTGTTCAACATATTTCTTGTCACAAAATGAATGATGTTAACTAGATGTTATTATTTATCACTAATTTCTGATTTAACAAAGTGGTTTATATATCAGAGAAATAGGAAAGGGTACTAATAAAGTAACCAAAATTGGACTTTTAAGGCATGGAAACAATGGGGAGGCAAACAAAACAAATAGTAATAATAATAATATTTATTGAAAAAGGTTCATAATATATCACAATGTTCAAGAAAGTTAAAAACATGCAAAAATGATTTTGTACAGTGAGCCCTTGTGCGTTTACGCGTTTCGCCGTGAGGCTTCTTCAGGACACGATCAAGGTTCAAATGCGTAACATATACAAGAAAATCTCACTATCTTAAAGGGACTAGGCCTCCTGTACAAGTTTGTAGTAGCCGGGAGGTTTCCAAAAACCATAGGATATTTATAGCAAATAGTATGTAGCCTTTAGGCAATCCTACGGCAGGAGCAAGAGTGCAGCTTGTGTTCAAGGGGAAAATATATAGCATATAGCACCTGGCTGTCTCCCAGGGGCACATTTATTCTGTCCAACTTTCATGCAGTGCATGCTAGTCTGGGCTGTATTACTGTACTGTATTTTTCCCCTTTGGATCCTGGTTTTTCCAGTGTTATTGTTCTGGTGGCTACTTTCCTCAGAACCACCCCCAATCTTCAAGAGGTCTATGCTTGCATGGCAGCCAGAAAAATTCAGGAAATGGAGGTGGGCCAATACCTCATTTGTGTGGAAGTCATCTATCAGGCCCTAAATAAGGGGGTGATGGGCGAACTCACAAAAAAAAAGTCACGTATGTGAGTTGGACCATACTCCTCCTCCACCTCCTGCCACAACTCCAACACCACAGCCACAGCCTGGAAGGAAGCATGCAAGGAAGTCTTAAAGGATGGCCTGGGTTCGGTCTGGTCTGGCAAAAGACACAGGCTGTTGTAAGACCACAGCCTGGGGACATATGTGTCATCTGCTGCTACTCTCGATCTCTCGGAGTCCTGGACCGGATTGTGCTCCCTTTTAAATGGACTCCTCAGGCTACCAATTTTGCCTGTGAAAAAAAAAAAAAAATTATATATATATATATATATATATATATATATATATATATATATATATATATATGGACCAAAGCACCAAAAGGATTACTACCAATATAAATCACCTCATGTATGTATTAATATCATGGATAAAAGTAAAAATTACCACACGATTTGAGCAGCTGCAGTGTGAAAATGGTGTAAACAATTGATGATAAAAAATAAATAATAAATATACCGCGCTAAATGCTATATGCAATATATTGCTACATACAGAAAATAAATGTAAAATACTGAAAACAATCAATAAATAAATAAAACAGCCCCCAGTGAAAAGTGCTGGTGATTATGGAACAATGACAAAAAAACTCATATACAGTGCTGTGACTTGATAAGCAGTTCCGTGCTCCTTATGTGCTTAAATAGGGTGCCCCCCTAATAGATGTGCACTCACCCTTGGGATTGGACCAACTATTGCTAGTAAGGTCAAATGCGTGTGTGGGGCGACCCCTGTAGATATCCTCTGGACCGTTGGTTAACTATGATGAATTTTCCTCAGATAGATGGATAAAAGAATTTTTATTCCAAAGAATTAAAAGATATTCAACTCGCATGTATGAGTGCCTGTATCCTGGTACCCGGAGTGAACAGCAGATAAAAAATATCATCCGTGAAAAAGTTGTCACGACCACGTGACTCAACCTCTATGCATTTTGGCCTATCAGATTGATCATCCTCAGGAAGTTACAATTTCGCTATTTTGGTTGAGGGCATAAAAACCTTCAACATAGATCACGTGTTATAACGTAGCCACTAGCATTAATTTACCTGCTATTAACTTGGGACTGCTCACAATCTAACTTCAAATGCATTTAGGCAGCGTAGAAAATATTAAAAAATATGATTGATAAAATACAATTAGAACTGATCAAGAAAATACAGTAAATATTATAATTGCAAATTATAAAACATTAATAAAACAGAGACACCCAATGTGGACAATATATAACCTAGCTAGTTTAGCAATGTAGCGACTCCTAGTGGTGAGCTTGCACCTGGTATTCCCAAGCAGTCACTCAACCAGGTACTAACCAGGCCCGACCCTGCTTAGCCTCTGAGATCAGACGAGATCAGGCACTTTCAGGGTGATGTGATCGTAGGCTTGTACTGCTAATCTATACACATTAACCTAATAGATAGCTCAAAAGTCATCCTTGATGTGAATTGTTTACTCATGTGCTACAGCCCACTAGGTGGCCACCTGCTGGCCACAGGTATTAACTGTCCAAAATTAGGTGGTCTGGGATAAATGCAATAAAATTAAAAATTAAAAATTGCAAATTACTTTCTTCTGAAGAACTCCAAGAAGACCGAAAAAACCATAAGCGAGGGGAAAAACCAAGGAACAGAAAGGGGGATCTAATAATTGGTGATGAAGCAATTGAGGTCCAGCTCATAGGGGGCACCCTATTTAAGCACATAAGGAGCACAAAACTACTTATCAAGTACTCACCAGCACTTTTCACTTGAGACTGTTTTATTTATTGATTGTTTTCAGTATTTTACATTTATTTTTCTTTATGTAGAAATATATTGCAAATAGCATTTAGTGCGGTATATTTATTATTTATTTTTTACCAATTTTGCCTGTCAAATAATTGATGTCTGCCCCGGGGTACAAGGGCTTCGCCAATTTCAACAGTTTATCCAGCGTTGCCTTCCTCCTTATTTTGTTATGACCCCTAATAAATGTCTATTTTATTTTTACAAATACTTGGCTATGTGTTTTACTTCAAAAAGGACGGTTTGTTTGTGAGTAGGCAGGTACATTTCAAAAATACAATGTCAAATTAACAAGGGACACCGACACCAACCAATCTCCTTGAGGTTAAAAAATATAAGATAATAATGGTGTTGTGGTAACTTGACACACAAAATGACAAAAATATTATGGAGATCACTAGAAAAAAAACTTTAAAAAAAAATCAGGAGATCTTGATTAAAAAAAAAAAGGAGATCACTATAAAAAAAATAGAAACATTATTTTGGAGATCTGGCGAAAAAAAAAAAATAAGGATTATTCAGGAGATCATGAGAAATAAAAAAGAAATCAGTTTGTCAGAACTCTGTGTGAACATCAGCAGCAAAACAACTTCATTATTCTAGCATTATAAAGAAGAGAATGTGTTGCTTTAAAAGATTAAAAAATTTGCAGTGTGACGAATGTGCTATCTCCATTATGAACGCTAGTTTTACCAGACTGAGCACTTCCATCTCATACTTGATTCAGAGCATGCATGGAATTTTGTGCGTCGGAATTGTGTACACACGCTTGGAAGTTATGACAATGGATTTTGTTGTCGTAAAATTTGAGATCCAGCTCTCAAACATCTGTTGACGGAAATTCCGACACGAAATGTCAGATGAAGCCTACACACAGTCGGAACTTCAGACAACAAGCTCACATCGAACATTTGTGGTTGGAGATTACGATCGTCTGTATGTGGCATTAGGCTCCAGTGACACCTGAGTGCAGCAATTTACTGGAGTTTTCCAGGTATTTTTTTAAGCATTTTTGCACCTTTTTACAAGTGTTTTTAAAGTGTTAAAGAAGCCTATTACAAGCCTCTAACAGCTTCAGGTGTTTTTGTTTGGCCAATAGAAAGCACTACGGGGAGGAGAAGGAGAGGAAATTAGGGGTGAAGAGCTGCTGTTTGAGCAAAAAACGAGCAACAAAACGCTTGTAAAATGCTTAAGTCAGGCATTTCTATTGAAGTCTATGGGGCCAAAAAATGCTTGCAATCTGCCAAAAAAGAAGCTCATGTACTTTTTTGAGTGACAGGCGTTTTGCTCAGGCGCAAAGCGCTCATATGTGAACAGGGGCCGTTGAAATGAATGGGATTTAGTATGTTGAGCGTTTTAGAGCTACAAGCTTCAAGCAGAATATCTCTCAGGTGAGAATGTGGTCTCAAAGGAACCAGAAAGACCTTCACTAAACCAGTGGAAAGCATACTGAACCTTTTTTTACAACTAAAGGCTCCTGTATGACAGTCTATGTGCTCCCCCTCCCAGACACAACAGTGATGTTAATCTAGAAAGCCTGTCAGGCTGACTTGTTGTGGCCAGGTGATGATTGACAAGCTACAGTCTTGTGAATCAGCGCTAATAATGTTGATAACTGCACCAGCTGCAACAACTTTTTGTATCCCACTGTAGTCAAGAGTAGTGTATAAAATGACAACTCTGCTCTGAATTCAGGTTTAGTGCAGCATTTTTGGCACACCAAAACAGAAAGCTGTATTAGATGGACTTCATTGGCAGCATCAACAATTTGTGGGGTATTTGTGGAGCTTTGTAAGGAAGATAAGGAAATACTGTAAATATAGACAAAATAGGGGGTGATTAGTTCCCCTAGGTTTGAGAAGCAGTGCCACATTCAATGTACAAATACATATAAAGAAAGGATTCCCCTAAGTGGACTTTAACGGCACTTATAAAAGAGTATAGATAGTAAAAAGATATAGTAATATTTAAAAAGTAAAAAAGTTTATTTATTTGAAAACAATATATGTTAAAACATTGTATACATAAGGTTCAACGAAACATCTATATTATATCAACATATATATATAAGTATGCAGAGTTATTCAATTTATTCCCATATATTAGTTGCTTATACTTGCCATTTAGGTGCAAAACAAATGCAATGAAAAAGAGAGAACATGACAGGACAAAAGCATATTAGTTGCGTCACTTATTTGGTTTGTGTGGTATACTGTACATAATGTATGTGGTGTTAGATATATTGTGTGTGGTTTTTGTGTTTAGTGTACCTGTTAGTAGTAATGGTCACTTTCAAGTTCACATCTTGCACGCACTTCTCCTGGATCCCCTTTCCTGGCTTCTAATTTCTATTAGGGATCAATCACTTTTCAAGTGGGGACAATGTCTTATGAACCAAGGTGGCTGCAAAGATTGGCTAGAGCGATGCCTTCAGAAGTTCCAAAAGGAACATGCAGATGGGCACTGTTTTGATGCACCCTCACAGTGCAGAATTGCAGTGATGGTAAAGGATTTACCCAATTCTACATCACTCTATTCCTATCCAGAGAAGATCCCACTCTATTCAATGGTCTATCTAGGTGGAAGTGTGTATCCCCTTAGCCTCTATGGATGATGCAGCTAGGGTGTGGGCCTTTTACAGCTTTTCTCCTTTTGCAGAGTTGGTTGCAGGCCATGGCCATTCCTTAATTGCTCCCAATCAGGATTCTTTACTACCTCCATTGAAATAGACTGGAGTTCCTGAGAGACAGTTGTTTGAAATTTTTCTCCTTTTGGATATCATGTAAAATGGCTAATAAAGAGAAAATTTGGAAAGGTGAATCTATTGATATTTTATCACTTTTGCTCCAGTTTATGACAGGAAAGATTCCGATTAAACTGATGATGCTGGTCATAAGCCTGTAGTTCCATCCTTTAATACTGGCTACAGTCTTTTTGTATTTTTGCAAGCAGGTTGAGTGAGAAGTATCCAAAACATGACTGAGCATTTCCAAAATTCCAACATTACTACCTGCATTTGCTTGTGTTTTACATATCATGTAAATCTCGTTTAGGTTTTGAACACAAGGTTGTGAAAAAAATTGTGGTTTGCGGGAAGATAGGTTTGCAGGCCCTTTCTCTAGCCCTTTGATATTTTTAGAGTAGCTTACTTGGGTCTGGTCCCAAAGAAAGAAACGTTATAGACTTATACATTTCTTTATATGTTATACATTACTTATAATTCACATATCAAAATCATGTCTTTAAATGCATAAAGTTATATAATTTCCCATGATCTTAGTAACATTACATATTTACCTTTTGACAATACCTAATGGATATTATTAGACCACTCGACCAATATTCACTATTAGCAAAACATATTTAAAATCATCATTTAGAACTGGTTCACACCAGATGCATTTCAGTGCATTTTTTTTTTTGCATCAAAAATGCATACACCGTGCTATTCATGTATTCCAATGGCCCTAGTTCACACCAGTGCAGTCAGTTCTAGTCAGTTTATGGTGCAGAACAAAAAGTTGAACATGCTGCATTTTTTCTGCACAGACCTGTACTGGAACATACTGTAGCAAAACATATGCGGAGTGTGGTGTGTGGTGTGAACTGGCCCTTAGACATCTACCTCACTCTACCACAATCTGTTAACTTATCGGATATTTTTGAGGACCAGTGATTTTTTTTTTGACTGTTCTTAAGGCTGCTTTCACACTGAGGTGCTTTTCAGGTGTTTTAGAGCTAAAAATAGAGCCTGTAAAGTGCCTGAAACCTGCCTCCCATTCATCTCAATGGATGCTTTCACACTGGGGCGTTGCGCTGGCGGGGCATTGAGAAGTCCTGCAAGCAGCATCTTTGGAATTTGTTTGTAGCGCTGAAAAAAGCGCTTCAAAACGCCCCAAGTCCATTGAAATGAATGGGAAGCACTTTAAAAGCGGCTTAAAAGCACCTGAAAACCATCCTGAAGCTGTGGGACGGTCACATGACCGCAGTGCAGTGTAGGATGCTGGGATACAGGAAATCCTGTTGAGAGGTGTTGAGGAGAGAAAAGAGAGCATGGATGCAGATAACCGGATGCAAGACAGTGGAGAAAATGTGGCAAGACCATCCAGGTTCAATTCAGCAGAAGCAATAGAACTGGAGGTGTTTATTCAATCAATGCGGGACCACCTTGAACTTTGGGACATCAAAAATCCCTGGTATGCCAACCGCAGCAAAAAGTCTTTAGGATGGTATGCCCTTGCTGAACATCATATTGAGGACTGGAATGACCTTCCAAGAAAACAAAAAGCCGCCAAAAGTGAGTACCAATCCTATAATCCTTGTCAGATAAGCAGGAGTGTGATTCTCACTCCCACTCCCGCTAATCCCAAACCCCATAACTAACCCTAATCCCAGTCAGACCAGTCCCAAAACACATAAATTTAACCCTAATCCCAGTTAGAATAGTCCCAAAACACAAAAGTGTAACCCTAATCCCAGTCAGAATAGTCCCAAATTCCTAATCCCACTTCTACTAGTCACAAATCCCTAATCCTAATTCCACCCCCACTAGTCCCAAATCCCTAACCCTAACCCTAATCCTGCCCCCACTAGTCCCAAATACCTAACCCTAATTCCACTTTTACTAGTCCCAAATCCCTAACCCTAACCTTAATACCACTCCTACAATTCCCAAATCCCTAACCCCAACCCGCCCCCACTAGTCCCAAATCCCTAACCCTAATCCCACTTCTACTAGTCCCAAATGCCTTACCCCAACCCTAATCCCTCCTACACTAGTCCCAAATCCCTAGCGCTAACCCTAACCTAATTTGAGTTAGGATTGTCATAGAATAAGCATAAGGTTAGGCTTTGTTCAGTTATTATAGGGTTATCTGTAGGATTAGCATAAGGTTCATGTTAACTAGGGATGAGCCAAACACCCCCCTGGTTCGGTTTGCGGCAGAACATGTGAACGGACCGAAAGTTTGCTTGAACATTTGAACACCGTTAAACTCTATGGGACCCAAATGTGAAAAATCAAAAGTGTGAATTTTAAAGGCTAATATGCAAGTTATTGTCCTAAAAAAGTGTTTGGGGACCCGGGTCCTGCCCCAGGAGACATGTATCAATGCAAAAAAAAGTTTTAAAAACGGACGTTTTTTCGGGAGCAGTGATTTTAATAATGCTTAAAGTCTCACTCCCACTCCCGCTAATCCCAAACCCCATAACTAACCCTAATCCCAGTCAGACCAGTCCCAAAACACAACAGTTTAACCATAATCCCAGTCAGAATAGTCCCAAAACACAAAAGTTTAACCCTAATCCCAGTTAGATTAGTCCCAAAACACCAAAGTGTAACCCTAATCCCAGTCAGAATAGTCCCAAATCCCTAATCCCACTTCTACTAATCACAAATACCTAATCCTAATTCCACCCCCCACTAGTCCCAAATCCCTAACCCTAACCCTAATCCCACTTCTACTAGTCCCTAACCCTAATCCCACTTCTACTAGTCCCAAATCCCTAACCCTAACCCTAATCCTGCACCCACTAATCCCAAATCCCTAACCCTAATCCCATTTCTACTAGTACCAAATCCCTAACCCTAATCCTGCCCCCACTAGTCTCAAAACCCTAACCCTAATCCCACTTCTACTAGTCCCCAATCCCTAACCCTAATCTAACTTCTACTAGTCCCAAATCCCTAATCCTAACCCTAATCCCGCCCCCACTAGTCCCAAATCCCTAACCCTAATCCCAGTCCTTGTAGTCCCAAATCCCCAAATCTAAGTCATTGTAAGTTTATGTATATTATTGTTATTATTGAACTCCTAAAGAAAGTATAAACAACATCAAAGTAAACGTGTTTTTATTGTCTTAATTAATACAGCAATAAACAAATATTCAGAATCCATAACAATATGCAATTATTTTTGAAAGAATATACTTGCAAACAAGAGAAAATATTCAATGAAACATAGTAATGATCATTTTTATTTGATATGTCAAAGTTTTAAAACATATTTCCTTGCCAACTTACAGGGCTCATAAAATAATCTGCCAATTCATCCCTAATTCTGAAACCCACTGTTGGACCACAAATATGAGAGAAATCAGCAGGTTCCAAATTGTGAGCCAATGTGTCCTCAAAATTGACGCCATCCCTATCCCTTACCATATTGTGCAACACACATCCTGCCTTTATTAATTTGCATGCAGTTTCGACCTTGAGATTGATAGGTTTATGGAACATTTGCCATTTATTGGCAAGAATGCCAAAGGAACATTCAACCAGTCTACGTGCCCGACAGAGACTTTCAGTACCAGGCAATGGTCGGTTTTCAGGCAAATTGAGTCGATTAGATTGAAGATGCTTCTCAAACCTCAAATTCAGGAAAACGGAAGATTCTGCAGAACTCCTAAATGCTCCTACATCAATAAATATGAATTTATAGTCTGCATCAACCACAGCCATTAGCACAACAGAAAAATATTTTTTTAATTATAATATCGACTACCACTGTGACAGGGTTTTATGTTAGCCGAATGTGTTTTCCATCAATTGCTCCCAAGCAGTTTGGAAAGTTTGTTTTGCTCCAGAACTGCTTAGCAACATCATTTCATTTCTCTTTATTTGGAATAGGCATGAATGTATTTTTCAAAGTCCAAATAGCATCACATGTTAGCTTCACAATTTCTCCAGTTGTCGATATCCCTGTTCTGAATTCATAGTGTAGTGATGTATAGGTATTTCCTGTGGCAAGATATTTGTAATATAAAACCAAAAAATCTTATTTTTTTCAGTACTACTAATAAAGAAATGGTGGAAGACTATGAGGGATAACTATAGGAGAGAACACAGTCTACAAACTAAGATAAGGAGGGGTTCTGGTGGGAAGAGAAAAGGTAGAGTGCATTGTCACTATGAGGAACTCATGTTCCTGAAGCCCGTCATAGAGATGAGACCATAAGTATAACAACATTTAAGTAATTGGATTGGATTATTTAGATAGAATTGTCTAATATTACATTTTTATTTTTAGGAGTGCATGGTATAACAAAAATTTTACCAAGTTTTACAAATTGTCTATTTTTCTGTTTTCAGAATAGAAAGCAATATGGAGTCTGAAAGTAAAGAGGACCTTGAGGATGCAGAGGAGATTGACGAATTAGATGCAATTCGCAATTAAATGAAACTGAAGCTGAAACACCAGAAGCAACATTGCCCACCAACAGAGTAAAACGAAGGAAACTAACAAAGCAACAACTGTCAGAGGACTTCCTAGATGTTGTTAAACAATGGTTTAACAAACAACGTTTAACAATGGTTTAACCTGGAAGCCTGGTTCCTCAAATGGCCAAAGTATCATCCGATTATCACTGTGATATGCGCTCTGAAGTAATGCGTCTCATTCAGTACTACCAGCAGCAATCTGCACAAAATAGAGATGCACTATATGAGGGAAACATTACTAATCAGTTTTCTGGGAGGTACGATGGTCCAGCTACCTCACACTCACACACATACGCATCTGCTACAGCTTCCAGATTTCAAATCATGTCCCAAAGGTTTAACCAACCTCGTTTTCATGGAGGAGTTTACGAAATGCAGCAATATTTTCGACATGTCCAACCTCCCCCTCCCACCCCTCTAGAGAAGACACACCATCCTCCTCCCACCTATCATAATCTGTGACAGTTTTTGTTTGATATCTTTTTTGTAAAGTTTTACATTGGTTAATAGAATGTTTTCCTAAAAATGCACATGTTGATAGTATATCATAAAACATTTTGTGTTTTGCACACGTTGTGCATTTTTGTTAATATATGCAACAATAAATATATAATTGTTGTCAATTTTTTTTATGGCCATTTTATTACGTGTTTAAATGTGCACTTATTAACCACTTCAGCCCCGGAAGATTTGGCTGCTCAATGACCGGCACTGCATTGCTTTAACTGACAATTGCACAGTCGTGCGACACTGTACCCAAACAAAATTGACGGCCTTTTTTACCCACAAATGGAGCTTTCTTTTGGTGCTATTTGATCATCTCTGCGGTTTTTATTTTTTGCACTATAAACAAAAGAAGAGCGACAATTTTGAAAAAAAAAAAACACAATATTTTGTACTTTTTGCTATAATACCCCCATTTTTTTTTTTTTAAAGCGAATTTTTTTCTCAGTTTAGGCCGATATGTATTATTCTACATATTTTTGGTAAAAAAAATCGCAATAAGCGTATATTGATTGGTTTGCGCAAAAGTTATAGCGTTTACAAAATAGGGGATAGATTTTATGGCATTTTTATTTATATTTTTTTTTTACTAGTAATAGCGTCAATCTGCAATTTTTATCATGACTGCGACATTATAGAGGACACATCGGACACTTTTGACACATTTTTGGGACGATTGATAATTATACAGCGATCAGTGCTATAAAAATGCACTGATTACTGTATAAATTTCACTGGCAGGGAAGGGGTTAACACTAGGGGGTGATCAAGGGGTTAACTGTGTTCCCTGACTGTGTGTTCTAACTGTAGGGGGAGGGAACTGACTAGTGGGGAAGACAGATCGTGGTTCCTAGCTATTAGGAACTCACGATCTGTCTCTCCTCACAGAACAGGGATTTGTGTGTTTACAAACACACGTCCCTGTTCTGCCTCTCATGCCCGCGATCGCTAGTGGCCGTCGGTCATCGCGACCATCGGCCACGAGCATCGGCACCCCCACAGTGCAGTGGGCGTGTGCGCGTGCCTGTGCCTGCTATCCTGCTTAAAGGAGCCTGACGTATAGCTACGACGGCTCGCGGGATCGTGCCGACCTGCCGCTGTATAATGGCGGCGAGCGGTTAAATATACATATATACCTACCTTAGCGTTATAAGTAGATGTTCACATGGTGATATTGCAGGCCACTCTGCAATTGGTATCCTGTCTTAATAAGTCAGGGGTTAAAATGCTAAGCAGAAAGTCAAATCTGGTAAAGCAAATAGGAAAATTTTGTTTTTAAAACTTTAGAAAATCCACTGCTAACCATAATCCAAACACAACACTGTTAACATTAGGGATGCACTGATACCATTTTTTTACAAGTATCAATACTTTTTTAAGTACTCACCAATACCTACCGCAACTGTTTTGTTTTTACTTCAGCTATAAGCAATGGTACAAAGCATTGAAAAGTTATTTACAAATGAATTTTTAATAATTTTAATAACATTTTTAATTTTGCGCTTTTTCAATGTGAAATGTGTAAATACCGTATATGTTAATATATATGTGTAAAAATATTCACTAACAAAGCAAACAAAAAAAAGATATAATTGTTTATCGTTTATAAAATAGATGTGAACAAAAAAAAAAAAGCAGTAAAATAATTAAATGGAGGAGAATAGGGAGTTAATTAAGGCTAATTAGAGTAAATTCAGGGTTTATAAGGGGTTAAACAGAGGAACATTTGTTCATCCCTTTGATCTGCAGATGAAGAAACAGAAGGATTCAAAAAGAAACAATGTTTCTTTTTATAATGTGAAAAATGCAGCGCTTAAAAGTATATATGTATATAAAACACATAGCATCATTTTTCATTACACCCATGCGGTCATGTGCCCTTTGTTGTTGTTCTGTGCATGGTGCGTCATCACGCCACCAACTAGCAGGCCCTGGACACTCCGGATTTGCGGGAGCAGTTTCTATTCCCCCTATGGAGGGCCACAAGAAGTTCCCTTCTCATTTTCAGGGGCTTTTGTGGCGCAGTTTCAACTGCATGTTAGCAGTTTATTTTTGATTATGGGTGTAATGAAAAATGATGCTATTGGCTGGGGCTATTATACAAACTTTATATTGGATATTCAAACTGAGGCTTGGAGTGCAAAGCAACAGCTGACCACTCCTCGTCCAATTACAAGCCGGTTGTTTTTAGGTCTCATGAATGGACTTTGATTGGGTATGTAATTTTTAGGATATATATTTGTATGCAATATGGGAGAACAATTTAATGCCCCTGTAGAAGTCCAATTTGGACAAAACGCGTCGGACAAGGCTCTTCGTTCCCTACATTGCTTTTATATTTTATACATTTTTTATGTGATCACTTTTTATACTACCGCACATTGGTTGGTTCCAATAAATATACCCTTTTGATTTGCACCATCGGAGCATTCTATATTTTTTCTCCCATACCTTTTGGTTTCACAAGAGATCTGGATTTTCCCATTGGATGTGTCGTTTTCTCAGTCCGGTGGATATCAGTACAGCCGTTCCAGTCTAGAGGAGATATCTTTGGAGATCTTGGACCCATATTACCACCTGGAAGAACCATTCATCTGGATTGCTAAGCTTGTTTGATTCGGTGTCATTGGCATTCGAATCCATCTGCTCCGGTAAGAGTATTTACACCTTCCTCACTTCAAAAGTTATTATCAGACGAATTGCATGTCGGAAGATTTCCTTACTTCCATTGGATTGGTCACCTATTTTATTGTTTGGACTTGATTATTTTTATATGTTTTCTCACATATATATTGCACTGGGCCAATACCCATTTATCACTGAACCTTGTTCGTTCACACATATGTGTTTTATATACATATATAGTTTTAGCGCTGCATTTTTCACATTATCCTACTAGAATTTTAGTCACTTTCTTGTGTAGCTGCTTGCCATTTTATTCCATTGGGTTAGCGCAGTTATATCACTTGCACTTGATTCTTTTTATTTTAGTGTTTCAAACATTTGCAAACATTGATGGCTGCCTTTTTTTGACAGCTCCAATTACCGGACTTCTTTAACACTTCAGCTGTCAACAGGGGAGACCCACTGACAGCTCAAAGAACTGAACCTGAAAGTATCGGTTTCAGGTATCAGTGCATTTGCACGAGTACCGATACTTGTGCAAATACTCTATATTGGCACCGATACCGATACTAGTATCGGTGCAACCCTAGTAAACATTAGGGATGAGCTTTATGTTCGGGTCGAACATGAGTTTGACTCGAACATTGGCTGTTCGAGCGTTCATTGAAATACGAACATTATGGGGCGTTCGTGTCAAATTCGAGCGGCGCGTCATGCCCCATAATGCACTGCGACATTGCAGTGCATTGCTGTCTGATGGTTGGCCAAGTATGCACTATGACCCACATGCTTTGGTTAATCACAGCGCCATCAGCAAAGAGAGCCATAATTGGCCAAAGGCATGGTGCCTTTGGCCAATTATGGCTCAGGGGTTAAGTCCACGCCCTACACTATATAAGGCCGCCTGTGTGTAGTGTGTTGCTGGCAATGACCAAGAGAGTGTCATTTCATTGAGCAGGCAGGCGAATCTGTTCGCTGCAGTGTATTTAATATACATATATACAGTCAGTCTCGTATATATATATATATATATATATATATATATATATATATATCCACTGTATCCAGTTTAGCTAGATCTGACTGCAGTCCGTTCCTGGTGTACTGTTTCTAATATACTTCAGGCAGGCAGGTTATTCAGTTAGCTGCAGTGCATTTAATATATATATATATATATACACTTAAGAGCAATCTGCAACAAAAAGTGCACGCCTTATAGTATTACCAGTAGGGGAGGTGTAGATAAAGGTGTCACAGTAATCCAATATACATATAAGCGGTTCAACCGGAATATTAATATCCAATACCCTATTCAAGGTACCAATCACCTCCACCCAGTATCTTTGAAGTTTTGGACATCGCCACAAAAGATGTATTAATTTACCTGTGTTACCGCATCTAGCACAGGCTGGCTCAGATTTCAGTCCAGTTGCACAGAGAAACTGCGGAGTTCTATAGGCCCTATGGAGAATAAAAATCTGGGTCAGTCTGTGCGATGGAGAAAGAGACACCCTGCAGGGGGACCGGAGGACATCGTCCCAAATCTCCTCAGAGATTTGACCAATATCTTTCTCCTAGCTAACCTGAGAACGGATGGGGAAGTTCAATAGAAACCCATCTGACAGTACCCTATAAGTAACCGAGGTAAGACCCTTTGTTGACCCTGCCCGTACTATTTTATCCAAGACAGGGATAGAGGGAAAAAATATCCTAGAAGAAGAAAACTGGGCATATAGAGCATGTCTTAATTGAAGGAATTGGTAAAACCAGTTGGATTCTACAGAGAACTCTCCCCTCAGATCTTCAAAGGATTTAAGTATACCATTCTGATATAGATGAGCTAAAGTAGTTATTCCTAGTTTTGCCCATCTCTGAAAGCCTCTAAGAGCCAAAATTTGAGAAAGTCTATCATTTTCCCATATGGGAGTGTATCTAGTGGGATATGAGACACCCAACATTTTTTTAACTTTATCCCATACTTTCCAGATTAACATACAAGTAGGCATATCAGCAAGTGAGACACCCCCTTCTGCACCATCGAGGACAAAGAGTGGAGACTGACCCTTAAATGCAAAAAAAATAATAATTCGAGCAGGAAAGGATATCTTTTCAGACTCCCATCCGGCAAAATGCTGTAGTTGGGAGGCGAGAAAATATAGCCTTGGATTAGGAACTGCCAGGCTGCCGGCATTTGTGGGATGCTGTAAAGTCTCCAGTTTGATACGAGGGGTTTTGTTCCACAGTATTAATCGCCTAAATATAGTGTTTATCTTAATAAAGATCCGGATAGGTATCCAAATCGGGGCATTATGTAAAAATAGAAAAGCTGAGGCATCCATATCATTTTTATTAAATTGATACGACCTATTAGTGATAAAGGGAGCTTAGTCCAGGTTTTACTCTGATTTTGAAATCTAATAAGTAATGGAAATATATTATCTACAATATATGACTGTGGGGAGTCCGACATACCCAAGTATTTTATAGATGATACAACCTTAAAATGAGAATGTATAGGTGGTAGAAGATCCAGAAAGGGGTCTAAAGGCATCAACATGGATTTCTCCCAGTTTATACCTAGACCGGAAAACCTTCCAAACTCCTTAACGTGTTCCATTACTACCGGCAGGGATGAACAAACATTAGACATGAAAAAGAGAACATCATCTGCATATAGTGATATCTTTTCCTCCATGTCTCCCCTAATCAGACCAGTAACATCAGGAGAGGCCCATATAAGATATGTCAAAGGCTCTATGGCCAGGGCAAAAAGCAGGGGAGACAGCGGACACCCCTGCCTAGTGCCCCGGAAAAGTCTGAAACTAGGACATTGAAAGCCATTCATCCTAACCTATGCACACGGAGCAGTGCATAACAACCGGACCCACTTACAAAAACTAGAACCAAGCCTAAATTTATCAAGAATGGTCCACAAATATGACCATTCGACACAATCAAAGGCCTTGATTGCGTCTAGTGCTAAGAAAGCACGGTTTGAATGGCCCGGAGCCGGAACCTGCATATTTAAATATGCACATCTGATATTAAATGCAGTTGATTTGTTGGACATAAATCCTACCTGATCTGGATGAATAATACTGTTAATAACCTTATTTAGTCTAGTTGCAAGTATCTCAAGAATTTTAACGTCTGTAGATAATAGAGAAATCGGTCTATAAGATTCAGGGTGTAGCAAATTTGTATCCTTTTTGGGTATGACTACTATTACGGATTGTGTGCTAAGAAGAGCGGGAAGCAATTTATTATATTTTTTATAGGTCTCAATAGGGAGGCCATCATTCCCTGGGGCCTTGGCATTGGGAAAACTAGCCACTGCATTTTCTACTTCCATTAACCACTTGCCGACCGCCTAACGCAGATATACTGCGGCTGAATGGCACGGACAGGCAAAATCAAGTACCTGGTACGTGATCTGCCTCCCGTGGGCGGGGAGCGCATCGCGCCTCCCCCCGGTGCCCGAGGCGGTCGGCTTCATTAGGGGAGTGATCCAGGCTTAGGGGGAGGCCACTCATTCATGGCCACCCCCTCGCGATCGCTCCCAACGAATGACAATCTTCCTCTGCTGCTGTAATGTAAACAGCGGCAGAGGAAGTGACGTCATCTCTCCTCGAGTCGGTCTTTTCGTTCCGGCGCAGAGGAGAGCAGACATCGATGTGAGTTGCACCAACACTACACTAACAGTAGAACACACTAGGCACACTTTTCACTCCCCATCACCCCCCGATCACCCCCTGATCACCCCCCTGTACCCCCTGTCACAGTGACACCAATAGAAGTTTTTTTTTGCATTGGTGTCAGTTTGTGACAGTTATAAGTGGTAGGGCAGTTAGTGGTAGCCCCTTTTAGGTCTAGGATACCCCCCTAACCCCCCCAATAAAGTTTTAACCCCTTGATCACCCCCATCGCCAGTGTCACTAAGCGATCGTTTTTCAGATTGCTGTATTAGTGTCACAGGTCATGCTAGTTAGGGAGGTAAGTATATAGGTTCGCCGTCAGTGTTTTATAGCATCAGGGACCCCCGTATACTACCTAATAAAGGTTTTAACCCCCTGATTGCCCCCTAGTTAACCCTTTCACCAGTGATCACCGTATAACTGTTACGGGTGACGCTGGTTAGTTAGGTTGTTTTTTATAGTTTCAGGGCACCCGCCGTTTATTGCCTAATAAAGGTTTAACCCAATAATCGCCCGGCGGTGATATAAGTTAAGTTTTAGGGTCAGATAAGGTCTGCATCGCACCAGGCAACGTCAGGTTAGCGCCCTACTGCTAACACCCACACACGCAGCATACACCTCCCTTAGTGGTATAGTATCTGAACGGATCAATATCTGATCCGAACAGATCTATACTAGCGTCCCCAGCAGTTTAGGGTTCCCAAAAATGCAGTGTTAGCAGGATCAGCCTAGATACCTGCTAGCACCTGCTTTTTGCCCCTCGGCCCAGTCCTTTCCAGCCCACCCAAGTGCAGTATCGATCGATCACTGTCACTTACAAAACACTAAACACACATAACTGCAGAGTTCGCAGAGTCAGGCCTGATCCCTGTGATCGCTTTTTGGTAGCGTTTTGATACAGTCGCTAACAGTCAGGAGCTTTTTTACCTGTGAGTCTCACTAGTGTACCACTAAATTTAGAGCCCAAAATGGCAAATCGAAGGTACACTAGTGAAGAGGCCTACACGTTTTTGAGCATGACAGATAGTGAAGAGGAAGTCACTCATCTGTCAGATTCAGGCTCAGAATACGATCCTGTAGAGGACAGCGGCTCCATGACAAATAGCTCTGACGACGGAGTTGTGGACCCTGCCAAGGTCAGGCATACCAGACCCCAAACTTCTTCTTCTGTCCTTGATGTGCAAGAACCGCAGGTCCCTCGTATGGAGCAGAGCAGCACTAGCGCCGCTATTCCTTCTGGTGAACTGGCAAGCACCAGTGGCCTAGTACACCCTGGTTGTACATCCAGCACTGCAGTAACACTTGGTGACGTGGCGAGTCCCATAAGTGCAGTTCAAGCTGGCAAGGTGGCAAGCACAAGTAGTGTCCCGCTGCCAACAAGAAGACGAACACAGGCCCGTCGTGCCCATAGTGCCCTTCCTGCTGCATTCGCCAATCCGAATTGGGAACCCACCACTTCTGCAGCACCCGTACTTCCCCCATTCACTGGCCAACCTGGCATTCAGGTGGAAACAGTTGATTTTACGTCACTTGATTTTTATTCGCTGTTTTTCACCGAAGATCTCTATAGATCTATTGTGGACCAAAGCAATTTGTACGCTGGTCAACACATTGCCACTATTCCCCAGTCCTCCCTTGCCAGAGATTGGAGACCAATTACGGTCTCTGAATTTAAGCTCTTTCTGGGCCTTTCCCTCAACATGGGCATAACCAAAAAGAGTGAGTTGCGGTCATATTGGTCCACTGACCCACTTCACCATATGCCCTTGTTCTCTGCCTCCATGACCAGGGCACGATACGAGCAGATCTTGCGGTTCATGCACTTCAATGACATGAACTCTGTCGTCCTCGTGGAGACCCTGGATACGATCGGCTCTACAAAATTCAGCCCCTTGTAAACCATTTCAACCAACGTTTTGCAGACTTGTTTACTCCCCATCAAGTTGTCTGCGTTGATAAGTCCCTGATTAAGTTTTCTGGCCACTTGTCATTCAAACAGTACCTTCCCAGCAAGCATGCCAGATGGGTCAAGATGTATAAGCTCTGTGACAGGGCCACAGGCTATACATGTAGTTTTATGGTTTATGAGGGAAAATATAGTCACGTAGAGCCAACAAGCTGCCCTGACTACATAGGAAGTGCTGGCAAGATTGTGTGGGACTTGGTGTCACCCTTATTCAGAAAGGGGTACCACTTGTACGTGGACAATTATTACACGAGCGTTCCACTTTTTAGTCACTTGTTTGATCAGCAGATTGGAGCATGTGGCACCATGCGACCTAATCATCGGGGCTTTCCCCAGCAGCTTGTAGTTTCCCGTCTTAGGCTGGGGGAGAGAGCTTGCTTGCAGTGTAATAATTTGCTCACTATGAAGTGGAGGGATAATAAGAATGTTTTCATTCTTACCTCCCTTCATGCAGACAAAACGGTCCAAATTCCTACGGCGACTGGTGTTGTGGAGAAACCCCTCTGTATCCACGAATATAACCAAAATATGGGAGTGGTGGACTTCAATGACCAGTTGTTGGCGCCGTACCTAGTTGCTCGTAAGGCCAGATGCTGGTACAAAAAAAGTGTCTGTTTATTTATTTCAATTGGCTTTGCTGAACGCTTATGTGCTATACAGAGCTTCAGGACGGACTGGATCCTTCCTTAAATTCCAGGAAGAGATCGTCAGAGCCCTTCTGTTTCCAGACAGTGCTCCACCTCACCTTCCCCAACCAAATGAAGTAAGCCGTCTGCATGAGAGGCATTTTCCTTATGTCCTCCCGAGTAACCTTACCCAACGAGCCCCCCAAAAAAGATGTTGTGTCTGCAGCAAGCGCGGATATAGGCTTGACACCCGCTATTATTGTCCCTCCTGTCCTGACAATCCTGGTCTTTGCATTGGTAAAGGTTTTGAACGCTACCATACACTAGTTGAGTATTAGTGTAGGGTACAGCACTGCACAGACTAGGACACACTTTCGCAAACAAGAAACAACGACTCCTGCGCACAGGTGGATCACCATGTAGAGATGCGTCAACACAGGCCTTGCTGCCCTCAAGGATGGGAAATCCTAGTGCAAACTGAAATAAGAGAAAAACAGGGGCGCACCAGCCTTGTGTATTAACTTTTTTTTTTTTAAATGTATTAAAATGCTAAAAAGAAACAACTCACAAGCAATGGGTGGAAGGGGCACAACATAAAGTGTATCGACAGCCAGCATGCGACTTTAGGATGAGCGATGCCTTCCAAAGATCGTGGAGAGATGCATACACGTCACAATCAGCTAACGCGTTTCGAAGGGAACGTCCCTTCTTCATGAGAGCTATGCAGTGATCCCTCCTTCAGCAGTCACTCCTTATAAATGCCTGAGTGTCAATGAGACAAAGGTGGGATATGGGGCTCCTCCCCCTCAGGGGATCCCTCCCTCTTGTGCCCTCCAATCATATGGGCAGCACTCCAATTGGTGAACAAACAATAGTTTGTGTAATAAAAAATGATAATAATAATAATAGCAGTATATATATATATATATATATATATATATATATATATATATATATATATATACACATATTATATATATATATATACACATACACATACGCATACATATACACACATACACATGCAGCATGAAACACAATATATTATATAATGAGCGCATATATATATATATATATATATATATATATATATATATATCAAATAAAAGAGGAAACCACCGCGCTATATACTATACACAATTAACACAATCAAGTAAGTAAATAAGGAACAATTGAAAAAAGAGCAGCCGCTTAAAGGTGAGATACACACACTACAAATTAAATAAACAAAAGAAGCAGCGCTATAAATCAAATATGTGATACTAAACCACAATTAGTGATTAATGGTATATAAAGTTCATGTACAATCAAGTGACACAGTAAAGTTCAATCAGTGAATGGAAGTCTTCAAAGGTGCAATGGATGAGAAACCAGACAACTGGGTCCCTTGTTAGGCAAACACAGATGGGACTGGATATACCTTCACCACACCACAGTGTTATGAATAAAATGGACGCTTACCAAATGGCAAGCTTAAAAAAGCTAGTGACCTTAACCCGGTCGGGGCCTTTTCTGAGATGGAAACACCTTTAGACCACTCTTCAGACCGTGGATGGCTCACTATCCTCCACATAAGGAAACCAGGATACAGGGAATACTATACTCCTATCTTGGAGTTGTTCTCACAAACAATGCCCCAAAAAAAAGGAAGAGCACATAGCGTAATCCTGGATGGATATTTATTAAAGAACAATAAAATTACACTTACAGTGTGTCGAATAAAAACAGCATGGAAAGCTGGCCGGCTAGCACGAACACCCGTCCTACAGACGGTAGATACGGCACGTCAGCACGTCAGCACGCCCGACGTACGTTTCGTCACACTTCTGACGTCGTCTGGGGCACGGGCGACGCACTGACGTGTCGCTCATATATAACAAACAAATGTAACCAAGCCTCGAAATGAAAACAAAGCCGGAAATCACCTTGCGCTCCACCGAGTAAGGGCGGAAGATATGGAAACGCCATCTTGACTAGGGGATCCCATGTTAATACGGGTGCCAATTTTGTTATTATGGCAGGCGTTATAAATTAATGGGAAAGGGAGGGAGGGGAAAAAAATATATAATAGGCTCACTTTTACCAAGTTTGAAGGCGAATGCCAAGTTAGATTGAAGTTAAATTGGTTATTCAAACTTTAAAGGGGCCCGACTTCCCAATGGTAAGGGGCACACCTTGGCTTAAATATGACGCCTAAATCGGTGAACTTATAATTAATCCGATTAGTGTTGGCCTAATAAAAAGGCGCCGAAAAGGGACATTATCCTAGGTGACATAGCTAGAGAGGGAAAGGAGATTTCTCAGGCTCGTATAAACAACCAGTTCAGAAATTAGGTAATAACAAGCAATAACTCCATTATTACATAATCATATAAAAATTAAAATTAGAATTAGAAAATAAAAATAAAAAAGTATAATATTAAACATAATAAATGGCATCAAACCACCATCACACTAAAAAAAAAAAAAAAACGTGGGACTAGGGTCAGAGCATATGGTAAGTGCATAAACACCAGTTGGTTAATAATCAATGGGCTAGACATAGGGAGTTCATTATGAGTTATCAATAAAGGCATTAGTGTCGGTATCCACATTGAGTCCATATGGGACGTAGCATTTAATTTTATGTATCCAGAGCATCTCAAGTTTAGAGATGCTCCTAATCAGGGAGCTTCCCCTCCAGTGAGGCCGATACCTGTCGATCCCTAAAAATAAAGTCTTAGAGGGATCTTTGTTGTGAGAAACCAGATAATGTTTTGAAACAGAATGTTTAGGAAAGCCATTTTTGATGTTAGTAATATGTTCATTCAAACGAACAGAGAGGGGTCGTCTAGTCCTGCCCACATATTGTAGGCCACACGGGCACTGTAGTAGGTAGACGACCCCCTCTGTAGTGCAAGTGATAAAAGGTTTTATATCATGCTCCTCTTGTGTGTTAGAGGAGGTAAATTTAAGGGTTCGTCTAGATGGTACAGAATTTAGCCTGCAAACCCGGCATCTCCCACATTTGTAATACCCCTTAAGGTTATCAAAAAGACCTTGAATACCCCTAACGGGGGGATCAAGAGCGTTCGGGGCTAATCTATTCCTAAGGGATGATGCTCCCTTAAAAATCACTTGTGGCTTATCTGGGATAACCCCTCTTAGGATGGGATCATTGCCCAATAAGTGCCAGTGTTTATTAAGTAGGTTTTTAATATTGTCATGTTGGATAGAATAGGTGGTGATAAAGGGCAGAGTTATAGAATTCTCTCTGGGAAGCACCCTCTCACTCAGTAGTTGTCTCCTATCTATACCCTTTACCCCCTCCAAAGCATGAGTCAGAGATTCTCTGGTGTACCCTTTTTCCACAAACCTATTTATCAAAATACCGGCCTGTTGCAAAAACTGAGAGTCATCAGAGCAGTTGCGTTTAAGTCGCATGAATTGGCTCTTAGGTACAGACCGAAGCCATGACCTATGATGGCAGCTACTCAGAGGAATATAGGAGTTACGATCCGTTTTCTTAAAAAACGTAGAGGTCATAAACTGGTCATCCTGTATGGTAATATTAAGGTCTAAAAATTGAACATTAGATTGGCTAGCCTCAAATTTAAGTACAATGCCCCTATTATTCTGGTTAAGTTCCTCCATGAAGAGGTCAAGGTCGCTGCGGTTCCCATCCCAAAGGAGGAGGATGTCGTCAATGTACCTAGCCCACAGCTTGAGCTGGGGCCTCTGGCAAACATGGACGACATCCTCCTCCCACAGGGCCATAAATAGGTTCGCAAGACTGGGGGCGTATTTAGCCCCCATCGCGACTCCACGGTCCTGTCGGTAAAAACATTGGTCGAACCAAAAGTAATTGTGGGACGCAGCATATCTTAAAAGTATCATGATGAAATTAATTTGTTCATCATATAAACCTGAATCCCTTCTTAGATAATATTCAACTGCATAAAGGCCTAACTCATGGGGAATAATCGTGTATAGGGACGTTACATCCGCCGTAACTATCCACATGGTAGGGGTGGGGGTATGTTTAGTAAGTAAATTGATAATGTATTTAGAATCCCTAACAAAGGAACGCATTTTTCCCACTAGGGGTTGTAGAAAAAAATCAATATACCTGCCCACCCGGGACGTAAGGGAATCAATCCCACTTACAATGGGACGCCCCGGGGGGCAGGTGGGGTGTTTATGTACTTTCGGTAGATAGTAGATAAGAGGAGTGCGGGGGGCCTTGGGTACTAAATAAGCCTTTTCTTTTTTATTTAGAATCCCTTGGCTATGACCATATTCGACCACCTTTTTTAGTTCTTTGAGATATGGAATTTTGGGGTCTGATCCGAGAGGAGTATATGTCTCTCTATCTCCGAGAATCCTATACATTTCCTGGAAATAATCTTCTCTGTTAAGAACCACAATGCCTCCCCCTTTATCGGCGGGTCTAATAACCAAATCCTTATTGTTACACAGGGAATCAAGACCAGTAAGGAGTTCACGATCTAACTTAGCTCTTTTGATGGGCATCTTCTCTAGATCCCTCAACATCACCTCCTTAAAAACTTTGATGGAAGGTGCCAGGGCTCCTGGAGGATTAAAAAGGGAGGAGTTAGCCAGTCCTGAATGTTGATAATCACTGGGAAATGTATTTCTCTCTTGGACTGGGTTAGATAGCATATATCTCTTAATATTAATTTTCCGAACAAATTTGTGAATATCGATATAGGTTTCGAACTTATTTAACTTCCTAGGTAATGCAAACTTTAAACCTTTGTCTAGCACCAGTTTTTCTTCCTGACTGAGAACCACGGTGCTTAGATTAAAAATTCCTGTCCCAACTAGAGCTTTTTTCTTTTTTGCTCGAATACGTTTGCCTCCTCTGGTACCTCTCCCCGCTCTGCCAATCGTTTGGTACCTTGGCCTGGCCTGTGAAAACCCTGGGGATTAGGGCCCAGGGGACCTGGATAATAGGACGATCCCATCCTGTCATTCATAAAGGCTGATGATGGACCAGGGGTACCTCCCTCCTCAGGGTAAGGGGAATCAAGTGGGCCCACATCTCCCTCTGGTGGACCAGCAAGATCCCGTAAAGGGTAAAACCGATTCTGGGTAGTACCACCATAACCAAAATAGTTATCAGTGGTGGGACCAACCAATGGATTATTGGTAGGAACTCCTGTCGTATGGGAGTACCGATCACTATGGTAGGTGGGATAATCCATATTATTATGAGGGGGAGGAACCTCTGACGTTCTCCCACCTGGGTAATTCCCCGTCCGGGGTGGAGGACCCCGTCTGGGGTTATACCCTACATTTGGTTGTGGGGTATCTAGAGGGTAAGGACCCCATCCTTGATTGTAATTATGCCCCCACTGTGTATTAGGTGGATTCCAATAGGGATTTTGTTGAGGGACATTGTGATTCCGACCACCTTTCTTATTGATGTGAGGTTTAAAGGAACCCTTAGGAGGTCCTAGTTGATAATAAGGGGGTGGTGGTGGTCCCCCTCTATTGGAATAATGTTGTCTCTGAAGGGACTGGCGAAAGCCCTGTGACCTAGTATCTCTGGTCTTCTGTACATTATTAGGTACAGACATTTTACTCCCATTAGAGTTGGCAGAAGTGGAAACCTCCATGGCGGTGCTGTCTGGAGTGGCATTATCGGCACTGGCTGCCAGTAATTTTTTTCTGCCACTCAAACACCACCCCACCCTGGTAGTCCGCAAGATCTCTGTTGTATTTTTTCTTTTTTTTGTATGTTTGTTCCCTATCTTCCTTTTCTAGGAGATTCAACAGTGTTTGAGACTTATCTTTGTATTCGGTTGTATCCTGTAGAGGAATAAATTTTTCCCGAAGAGTTTTTATCTCTTCGTCTAGCCTGGATAATTTATGTAACTTCCTATCAATAAGGAATCTGAGGAGCCCAACCCCAGCTTCATTGAAATATTTGTACCATTCATCTAAGTGGATGTCACCTTTCTGGGGACTGACCTCCCACCTAAGGCTCCGAGGTACCATATTAGATTTGACATAGGTCTCCAGGTAGGCCACATCCCATTTAGTATGAATTTCTGAGATAGTAAGGTTTTTTAATCTAATAAAGAGGCCACCCAAGTCCCCTTCTTCATTTTTATAGGGTTCAAAAACCCCACTAGTGTTAACTTTCATGGAGACCCTATAATCGAAAATATCCATTATAATAGTGTAAACAAACAAAGCAGCAGTGTTGAAGTATCAAATGTAGCAAATAAAAGAGGAAACCACCGCGCTATATACTATGCACAATTAACACAATCAAGTAAGTAAATAAGGAACAATTGAAAAAAGAGCAGCCGCTTAAAGGTGAGATACACACACTACAAATTAAATAAACAAAAGAAGCAGCTCTATAAATCAAATATGTGATACTAAACCACAATTAGTGATTAATGGTATATAAAGTTCATGTACAATCAAGTGACACAGTAAAGTTCAATCAGTGAATGGAAGTCTTCAAAGGTGCAATGGATGAGAAACCAGACAACTGGGTCCCTTGTTAGGCAAACACAGATGGGACTGGATATACCTTCACCACACCACAGTGTTATGAATAAAATGGACGCTTACCAAATGGCAAGCTTAAAAAAGCTAGTGACCTTAACCCGGTCGGGGCCTTTTCTGAGATGGAAACACCTTTAGACCACTCTTCAGACCGTGGATGGCTCACTATCCTCCACATAAGGAAACCAGGATACAGGGAATACTATACTCCTATCTTGGAGTTGTTCTCACAAACAATGCCCCAAAAAAAAGGAACAATCAACTGTTATCTGAAATTGAATAGATTGAATACAATAGGAATGGATAATACACTGAACCTGTAGCTTAGTTATAGATAGTGCGAGAAGGGGGTGGGGGGGGGGAAGGAGGGAGGGGAGAGGATTATTTTGTGTTATGAGGCGGGGGAAACTAGGGAGGCAAAAAAGTGGCCGACGAACTCTAAAGATCAAACAATTGTGTGAACCTCAGGATCCTCATTTAACCCCACAGGGGTCATGCTACCTAAGGTGAAGATCCAATAGGCCTCATGTTTGCAGAACCTCTGGTGTCTTCTACCTCTATCAAGGTCACCCCTGATGGACTCAATCCCAAATACTTTCATGCCAGACGGATCCCGGTGGTGTGCATCATGAAAGTGACGAGGAACAGGGTATTTGACTCGTTTGTTGGTAATATCACATTTGTGCTCGCCAATGCGCACCCTCATGGGGCGAGAGGTGCGGCCAACATAAAGACGCCCGTATGGGCAAATAATGCCATACACCACATGGTCCGTCCCACAGTTGATAAATTGCTTCAAAAGGTGGACTCTACCATCGCTCCCAGTGACAGACTTTTTCTGTGCCACATGAATTGACAAGTGCCACAGTTCCTGACGCTACACTTGTAACTACCTTTCTGATCAAAAATAGTTGACCAGACATTTGTGGACTTATTCAAGGGTTTCTTCACCATGCTTGGAGCTATCAAGCTTCTTAGGTCCCGTGGTTTTCTATAGACTATACTCGGTCTATCAGGGAGGTGCTTACTAAGGACCGGATCGCGTTTAAGGATATTCCAGTTCTTCCATAAAATGCTTTGTATTTCAAAGGCTTTGTTGTTATATTGGGTGGAGAACCGGGTTTGTATAGTATCCTGGTCCCTGGCAGAGGTAGACCGTGGATCATGTGGCTGGGGCTCCTCATATAGGTGACCATATTTATTACAGGCAGTATCAATTAAAGTAGAGTCATAGCCCTTTTTAAGGAATTTGTTCCGAAGGATCTTACTCTGTTCTAGATAATCGCTTTTCATTGTACAGGTACGCCTTAGATGGCAGAACTGCCCATATGGGATGTTCCTTATCCATCTGAGATGATGGTTGCTCTCAGCATGTAGAAAGGAATTACCACTGCTGGGTTTGAAGTGTGTTTTGGAGATGATATTACCATCAGGATCATTCCTGAGCTCCAGATCTAAGAAGACAAGACAATCACTACTGATGACATGTGTGAACTCAATCCCAAAAGGATTGTCTCTACAGTGCTCAAGGAATAAACATAGCTCCTGATCAGATCCGTCCCAAATAATAAGGATATCATCGATATACTTGGCGAAGAGAACCAGGTTCGCCCCAAAGGGGTTGTTGTTCCAGATGGACAGCTCCTCCCAATAGCCCATAAAAATGTTGGCATAGCTGGGGGCGAACCTGGCCCCCATAGCAGTACCCTTAATCTGCAAATAATGTTCTCCAAGGAACGAGAAATGATTGTTTTTGAGAGAGAATTCAACACAATCAAGTATAAACTTTGCCTGTATCGAATTAAGTGCACCTTCTTTGGACAGATAGTGATTGACTGCTCTTAAGCCATAGATGTGATCGATCGATGTATAGAGCGAGGCTACATCTAAAGAAAGCCATCTGTATCCAGGCTGCCATACATAATGCGATAAAATTTCCAACATATGGCTCGAGTCCCTAAAAAAGGATCGGAGATTGGTAACTATTCCCTGTAAAAAATAATCAATGTAGCATCCCACATTGCTGGTAATGCTGTCAATGCCTGCAATGATGGGTCTACCAGGGGGATCAACCTCGCTTTTATGCACCTTTGGAATGTGGTAGAAGTGTGGGGTCAGGGCATGTCTGTTGTAGAGAAAGTGGTACTCATTTTTAGTGAGGACCACATCTAATAAGGCTTGATCTAAAAGTGATTTCAGATCTTTCGTATATTCTATAACAGGGTCACTTTTTAGTTTAATATAGGTACCTGTATCCCCCAATAGCCTCATAGTCTCGGCAATATAATCTTCTCTATTTTGAATAACTAAACTGCCACCTTTATCCGCTTTCCGAATAATGACGTCATGATTCTGCCTAAGGCTCATAACAGATAGCCCCAGCGGGTCGAGGTGTTTATTATACTTGTTCCCTTTGTTGTTGGCATGGTGGAATCTCATTCTAAAGGATTCGAAGACCACGTCATAGAATGTTGAGATATATTTCCCTGTGGCCCAATGTGGAAAAAAGGAAGATTTCGGGGCAAAGGAAGTGTGGACTATCGCTGTGTCGCTAGGAGGCTCGCAGGAAGAGGGTGATGGATCACTATGTTCTGCCTCTGCATAAAGTTCCTCTAAGATATTTAGGGCCGAGTCGTCGTCAATACTCTTGTCCAAAGGTGGACTAGACAGCGGTTCTGCATTCCTAATAGTTACAGAAGATTTACCAGTGTCTTTTAGTATGCGGTAACGCTGTAAGGTGAGATTACGCACATATTTGTTGAGATCAACAAACAGTTCAACGAGGTTAGGGACACTAGGAGGGGCATAATTAAGCCCTTTCCTAAGTAGATCTAGGTCTGTGTCAGTGAACACAGAGCTAGATAGATTATAGATCCTAATAGTTGCAGGAGTATGATTTATACCCTGCCTCTTTTTGTGTCTCTTACCACCTCTTCTGCCTCTTCTAGTTCCTCCTCCCTTTTCCTTGACTTCTTTGTTGACAGAGTGCATGACAGAGGGTTCAACAACTCATGCTCCATTGCAATCCCCTCTAGCCTTGCAACTTCTGTCTCTAAAAAAGACAATGGGGGTGTTACGTTGGCAATACTGCCATTGTTGAGATCAGATTCTAAGTTCTCCAAGATGGAAAAAGGATTATGAGTAACTATGGAGGGATCAAATGTTATCTCAAGATCAGGAGCTGAAGAGGGAACCACAGGCCTGATGGTAGGAGGCGGTGGTGAGGCTGCATGGATGGTAGAACAGCGCCTCATGAGGAGTGAGGGGCTACCAGAACCTCTACCTCCAGCACCTGTTATTCTAGTAGCAGCGGCATTGGGTAATGGTGTAAGATGAGAGACCCTATTCCCATTCATACGATCCTCAATAGAGGGTTGATGTCTACGAAGTGTGTTTTTATTATTTTTATTCTTTTTGAAAAATGGTTTACCAATCTTGTTGTGTGATCGACCAATCCTAGTATGACTAGGATCTTTAGTATACTTAGTATACTGAGGCTGAGCTGACTCTACAGCCTGAGATGGACTGGTGGAATGCTTCTTCTCATTAGTGGTATAATTATTCCTGTTCGCTCCATTATGTTTACGAGTCTTGTTATTGTGGTTATTTGACCTATTCTTAACGTTATTCACCCCTTTTGGCTTATCAGTAGGAGACCTGGGCTTCTTCCAGCTGAATTCCCTATTATTAAGGTAATCCAACCGGTCTCGCTCAAATTTCCCTGATTTTTTACTGATAAGGTTAGTCTCATACACCGTCACCTGTTCATTGATTTTACGGTCCCAGCTTTCAAATGTTGCAACATCTGAATATGTGGACAAACTCTCTTGTAGAGTATTGATATCAATACGGATTTTATCGAGATTACGCTCCCTCTGAAGATGATGTATTGCAACCATAATTGGTTGCAGTCATGTAAACAGGAGATCCACTTATCTTTAAGATCATCGTCAAGAAATGAGCACAATTTAGTGATTCTAAGGCCCCTAGGGACTCGTTTAAATTCAACATACTTTTGTAAGAGCAAAATGTCCCACCATTGTAACATCTCCTTTTCCAGTAAATCCTTTAATCTGTGAAACAAAGATATCATTTTGTCCTCTCTCTTGATGGGGTTGGCTCATCAGCCGCATATGCTGTTATTCCTTCATTGGTGGGATTCTGAACTTCAAACGAATCAATACTTGTAGTGAATCCCTTAGCCAATGAGGATCTTCTTAACTGTCTTTCTTCAATAGATAAAACCATAGTCAGTGAGTCAAATTAGAGCCTGATGAAAACCACTTTGCAGCTGGAGAGCCCACACATGCAGTACTTTAGCAAACAAGAAACAACGATTCCTGCGCACAGGTGGATCACCATGTAGAGATGCGTCAACACAGGCCTTGCTGCCCTCAAGGATGGGAAATCTCAGTGCAAACCGAAATAAGAGAAAAACAGGGGTGCACGAGCCTTGATTGGAGGGCACAAGAGGGAGGGATCTCCTGAGGGGGAGGAGCCCCATATCTCACCCTTGTCTCATTGACACTCAGGCATTTATAAGGAGTGACTGCTGAAGGAAGGATCACTGCATAGCTCTCATGAAGAAGGGACGTTCCCTTCGAAACACATTAGCTGATTGTGATGTGTATGCATCTCTCCACGATCTTTGGAAGGCATCGCTCATCCTAAAGTCGCATGCTGGCTGTCGGTACACTTTATGTTTTGCCACTTCCACCCATTGCTTGTGAGTTGTTTCTTTTTATCATTTTAATAAATTAAAAAAAAAAAAGTTAATACACAAGGCTGGTGTGCCCCTGTTTTTCTCTTATTTCGGTAGGACACACTTTCACAGGGTCTCCCAAGATGCCATCGCATTTTGAGAGACCCGAACCTGGAAATGGTTACAGTTACAAAAAAAAGTGTAAAAAAAAAAAAAGTAAAAAAAAAAAAAAAAAAAAAACCACAAAAAAATATATAAAATAAAAAAAACAAAAATAGTTGTCGTTTTATTGTTCTCTCTCTATTCTCTCTCTATTGTTCTGCTCTTTTTTACTGTATTCTATTCTGCAATGTTTTATCATGTTTGCTTTATAGGTATGCAATTTTTTTATACTTTACTGTTTACTGTGTTTTATTGTTAACCATTTTTTTGTTTTCAGGTACGCCATTCAGCTGCAGAGCGGATTTATTTATCTTGACAGCAGCAGCGTTTGCTTGCAAGATACATAAAGCCATGACTCCAGCACTGTCGGAGGTGATTTCACCACCACAGTTACATACTTCAGCATATATGCTGAAGCATGGGGGCAGCAGGGGTGGAGGATGCCCCCATGCTTCGGCATATATATATTTTAGGCACAGGTTGCGTTAAATGTTTTATTTTTTACTATTTTTTTTGTATTTGCTTTGCAGGTATGATAAGTCTTACTGTTATACTGTAATGTTACTTTTTTTATTGTTAACCATCATTTGCTTAGAAGGTACGCCATTCAGTTGCAGCGCAGATTTATTTATCTTGACAGTAACAGCGTTTGCTCCCACGATACATAAAGCCATGACTCCAGCGCTGTAGGAGGTGATTTCACCACCACAGTTAAAAAAAAGAGCATATCAAACTATCTTCATCAATACCAAAGTTATTAACAGTACCTTTCTAACTGAATTATTTAGCCTAGGGCAAGACTAACCATATACAACCACCCTGGAATAAATAATTTCAACAAAAACTATATTCTGCACTCCAATTAATGAAACATCATTTTGATGTCTTTTGACATAACACTTCTCTCCTGTAAGCGGAAGATCCGTGTACCCCCATTAGCCCTCCTCATTCTCCCAACCATATTATGTGGGAGTGTGACGAAGGCACTTATTCCCCTGAGAGAGATATTTATTCTCTTTCACGGGTAAATTGTGATTACTTGCAAAAAATAATTTATACAATGTATCATCTAATCTCATATGTTTTTTGTTTACTCTTTACTCCAGAATTCACTGGTTTCTTTTCTATCTATTCATCTCTTCAGTCCACACAGGTTGATCTGCGCAGTCAGCTCTGCATAACAAAAAGTAAGTCAAAACTATTTGATCTATTGCCATGGCACCACTGAATATACTTTCCCTGAATGTTCAGGGAATAAATGTCCCTCAAAAAAGGACCAAAGCCTTCCGTACTTTCCATAACAAGAAGGCTCACATAGTATGCCTCCAAGAAACACACTTCACCAAAGATTCTACTCCAAAATATATTTCTCCTTTTTATCAACAAATTTACACGGCTTCTGCCTGTACCAAGCAAAGGGGAACTCTAATTGCATTTCACCGATCCACACCATTCACCTTATCATCAGAAATTAAAGACCCAGAAGGTAGATACCTGATACTCATGGGTTATATAATGGATACAGCAATCACGGTGATTTCCTACTACGCTCCTAACAAACAACCTACACCATTCCTCTCACATATATTACAAGTGATTAATACACACAAAATAGGAACAGTGATAATGTGTGGGGATTCGAACCAGGTCCTCCTCCCATTTCTAGATAAATCACCTTTTACACCATCCAAAATAACCTCTAGATTACCTTTTTCTCAACTTCTTTCCAAATACAATCTGGTAGATTCGTGGAGAGAAAGTAACCCAATGAAAAAGAAATTCACTTATTTCTCGCACCCTCATCAAACCTTCACCAGAATAGATCATATTTTTCTAACAATAGGAATGACACCAGAAATTATTGCATCAGATATAATTTTGATGTCTGACCATAATGCAGTATACACTACTATAGCCTCAGCCATACCAAAAGCGCATGACCCAACGTGGTACTTACCGGACATAATGCTCAAACACCCACTACATCAGATGGCCATTGAACAAGCTTTAAAGGAATACATATCAATTAATAATACAACAGACATCTCCCCAATAACACTGTGGGAAGCTCATAAGCCTGTCTTGCGTGGTACAATACAAAGACAAATGGCACTATTTAAACGGGAACGCAAAAATCTAGCAAAAAAACTAGAACTCAATTTTAATGCAGCCTACATATCATTTCAAGATAATCCATCTCAGAGTACAAAATCTCATCTGGAAAAATCTAGATTGGAATACGATCTATTTCTCACTGAGTCAGTTGATAAATCCCTCAAACGCTCCAAACACAATCTCTACATGAATACAAACAAACCAGGTACATATTTGGCTCGGGCATTAAATTCAACTAACAAATCTTTCAAACCAATACGTTTGAAATTATCAAAAAATTTTTACACTTGTAATCCAGTTAAAATAGTCCATAAATTTCACTCACATCTCGCAACTTTATATAAGACAAACAATGAATTTAATCCTACAGAGGCTGAATCCTTCTTCTCAAAAATAACCTTACCTGAGTTATCTCAGAATCAAAAAAGCAGTTTGGATGAGCCTATAACTATAGATGAAGTTGCTAACGCCATAAAAGACCTAAAACTTAACAAAAGACCAGGCCCAGACGGCTACTCGGCTTTATACTATAAAACATTCTCAGAAATACTCTCTCCCATTCTCACTGAAACGTTTAACAAACTTCTAGATGGACATTCTTTTCGGCAAGAAACACTAATGGCAATTGTTTGTATGATCCCAAAACCCCTTTCTGATGATACTTCCTGTGTGAATTATCGGCCTATCTCTCTGTTAAACCTCGATATTAAATTATTAGCAAAAATAATAGCAAAACGCCTTAATAGCATTATAGGAAAATTAATACATAGAGATCAAGTAGGCTTCATGCCAAATAGACAGGCAGGCGATAATATACGCAGGGCAGTGTTATTGGCACATATTGCTAAAAAACGGAAAATCCCTTTATGTTTTCTATCTCTCGATATTAAGAGGGCATTTGACACAGTATCCTGGCAATATATGCAATATTCATTACAAAAATGGGGTTTTGGACACCACTTTTTAACATGGATCAAAGCATTATATAATAAACCCAAAGCCTATATAAAATATGCTGGATACAAATCTGAAGCCTTTAATATCGAAAGAGGTACCCGACAGGGTTGCCCATTATCTCCCTTATTATTTGCCCTTATACTCGAACCCATGGCCCAATACATCAGAACAAACCAAACTATAACTGGCATTGAAGTAGGAGGTATTACACACAAATTATGTATATTTGCAGACGATATATTACTTTTTCTATCATCACCACAGGTCTCTGGTCCTAACTTAATACCAGCTCTTGATGGATTTGCAGCCCTATCCGGCCTTATGATTAATCCTAAGAAATGCCTAATGCTTAATATTTCACTCACAAACATGGAATTGATCCCGGCTAGGGCTGCACTTCCATTCACATGGGCAGAAAAATCAATCCCATATCTTGGAATTCATTTAACAGCATCTCATTCTGACTTATTCTCAACCAATTATCCTCCTGTATTAAGACAGATCACAAATCTAATAAAACAATGGTCGCAACTTCCTTTATCCTGGATAGGGAAGATTAATGCAATCAAAATGACTATTCTACCCAAATTGCTTTATCTATTCAGAGTCCTCCCTATTCCAATTCCTTCCTATTTTTTGAGAATAGTACAAAAAAGAGCAACTTCGTTTATATGGGGCTCTTCTAAACCACGTATACCTATACACACACTACATCTTCCCAAAAATAAAGGAGGCCTGGGATACCCTAATTTTACTAACTACTACAGAGCAGCACATTTGGCCAGTCTGTCCAAATACCATGCAAAACAGGAAATCCCATTATGGGTATTTATAGAGGCTTCAGAAAATGACCCTCTATTAATATCAAATTTATTATGGCTTGATCCTAAAGACCGCTTTAAAATTCATAATCCCATAACTAAACACTTCTTATCTCTCTGGGATAAACTAAATAACTAAAACCAAATATCAGTTACAATCTCCACACAATCCTCTCCTTTCTTTTATCAGAAATCCGGCCTTTTATCCGGCATGGATCTACCCAAATTCTTTTAAAGCTTGGACAACATCAGGCATTCAGACACTAAATGACTTCATAGCATCTAAATCATTCCTTTCATTCCCATCGCTTAGAGAAAAATATGATCTACTAAACTCTGAGATATTTAGATATCTCCAAATCAAAAATTTCTATACACCATTCCTAAAGGGGGATACACCATTATCCCAATTATCCATTTTTGAATCAATCTGTACAAAAGATCCATTTGCTAAAGGTACAATTTCATCACTTTATAATCAATTATATGGAGTAGCAAATCTTAATAGACCCTCTTACGTTCAGAGGTGGGAGGAGGACCTGGGACGAACTTTAGAAGACACGGACTGGTCTAACATATGGCTCACATCTAAGTCATCTTCACCCAACATCTTAGCACTGGAGACAAATTATAAAGTCCTAACTCGCTGGTACCTTGTACCCGCTAGAGTGGCAAAATATTCACCTAATACCTCAACTCTTTGTTTTCGAGGATGCCCAGAAATAGGCACATATTTACACATATGGTGGACGTGCCCAGTAATCCAAACCTTCTGGAAGGAAGTCTTCGTGATTGCATCTAAAATATTTAAAAAAATAATACAACCAGATCCATATTTAACTTTACTTAATCTAAAACCGGAATGGTTAACACTCTCTTAATTCAAACTTATGATCCAACTAATAACGGCTGCAAAACAAACAGTGGCCAAGGCATGGAAATCTCCTACATTGGTACTAGCAGAAACAATTCACAGAATGAATAATACAATGTCCCATGCTAAGATGGTAGCCATTGATCAAAATCAAATTCCAAAATTTGAAAAACTTTGGCATCCTTGGATAAAACAACAGTTCCTGTCAAACTTCAATGACTCTGTCCTGTTGCCATGGTAACAGATTAAATGACTTACAGAGACACCCATTCTAAGGCTTCAAAGAGAACTAAAAAGAATAATAAACTGACGAGCGGGACAACCTTGTGGACCATACCTCTACCTTTCAACCCTTTTTCTTCTTTTTCTTTCCTTTTCTCCACCTTACGATTAAAGCTCATTATCAGAATTTATTTGACCTATATACACTCTACTTGTAAACAATATGTATAGTAGGTATAAATCATTTAAATACCTACAAAAGTAACTAAGGAAATGATATATATCTTTAATTTAGGTTTACGTAAACCCAATGTTTAATATTTGAAATTTCATTATATTTACCTATAGAAACCCTACTGTAAAACAATGAGCTTACTTTATAGATCCTTGTAAACTTACTTTATGTATCTTTATAACATTGTATACTCAATAAACTTCTTTTGACAAGGAAAAAAAAGAGCATATATGCCAAAGCATGGGGGCAGCAGGGGCGGAGGAGCGATTTGCTCCTACTTTTTGGAGCGGATGCCCCCATGCTTCGGCATATATAAACGGTGCATGTATGCCCATCATTAGAAGTGGGTGGATGAAGGGAAGTATTCTAATGGTGGGCATACCCACAGATCAATCTCTTTTTTTCATGCAGCCCACAGGCTGCATGAAAAAAAAGTTTACAATATATACCCAACAAGGACCAGCAACGTACTAGTATGTTGCTGGACTTTGAGTGGTTATGCCAGAATGATGCCTGCAGGTTTAGGTATCATCTTGGTATCATTCTTTTCAGCCAGCGGTCGGCTTTCCTGTAAAAGCAATACTAGCGGCTAATTAGCCTCTAGACTGCTTTTACAAGCAGTGGGAGGGAATGACCCCCCACCGTCTTCCATGTTTTTCTTTGGCTCTCCTGTCCCAACAGGGAACATGAGAATGCAGCCGGTGATTCAGCCAGATGACCATAGAGCTGATCAGAGACCAGAATGGCTCCAAACACCTCTATGGCCTCAGAAACCAGAAGCTACGAGCATTTCATGACTTAGATTTCGCCGGATGTAAACAGCGCCACTGGGAAATTGGGAAAGCATTTTATCACACTGATCTTGGTGTGGTCAGATGCTTTGAGGGCAGAGGAGAGATCTAGGGTCTAATAGACCCCATTTTTTTCAAAAAAGAGTACCTGTCACTACCTATTGCTATCATAGGGGATATTTACATTCCCTGAGATAACAATAAAAATGATTAAAAATAAAAAAAGAAAGGAACAGTTTAAAAATAAGATAAAAAAGCAAAAAAAAAAAAGCAAAAAAAAAAAAAAAGGCGAACGCAAGCGTCGGTCTGGCGTCAAATGTAAATAGCAATTGCACCATGCATGTGAGGTATCACCGCGAAGGTCAGATCGAGGGCAGTAATTTTAGCAGTAGACCTCCTCTGTAAATCTAAAGTGGTAATCTGTAAAGGCTTTTAAAGGCTTTTAAAAATGTATTTAGTTTGTTGCCACTGTGCAATTTTAAAGCATGTCGTGTTTGGTATCCATGTACTCGGCCTAAGATCATCTTTTTTATTTCATCAAACATTTGAGCAATATAGTGTGTTTTAGTGCATAAAAATTTTAAAAAGTGTGTTTTTTCCCCAAAAAATGCATTTGAAAAATAGCTGTGCAAATACTGTGTGAAAAAAAAATTATTATAATAAATAATTTTTTCATGTAAACAAAAAGTGTCAGAAAGGGCTTTGTCTTCAAGTGGTTAGAAGAGTGGGTGATGTGTGACATAAGCTTCTAAATGTTGTGCATAAAATGCCAGGACAGTTCTAAACCCCCAAATGACCCCATTTTGGAAAGTAGACACCCCAAGCTATTTGCTGAAAGGCATGTCAAGTCCATGGAATATTTTATATTGTGACACAAGTTGCGGGAAAAGACACATTTTTTTTTTTTTTTGCACAAAGTTGTCACTAAATGATATATTGCTCAAACATGCCATGGGAATATGTGAAATTACACCCCAAAATACATTCTGTTGCTTCTCCTGAGTACGGGGATACCACATGTGTGAGACTTTTTGGGAGCCTAGCCGTGTACGGGACCCCGAAAACCAAGCACCGCCTTCAGGCTTTCCAAGGGCGTAAATTTTTGATTTCACTCTTCACTACCTATAAAAGTTTTGGAGGCCATGGAATGCCCAGGTGGCACAAACCCCCCAAATGACCCCATTTTGGAAAGTAGACACCCCAAGCTATTTGTTGAGTGGTATAGTGAGTATTTTGCAGACCTCACTTTTTGTCACAGAGTTTTGAAAATTGAAAAAAGAAAAAAAAACATTTTTTTTCTTGTCTTTCTTCATTTTCAAAAACAAATGAGAGCTGCAAAATACTCACCATGCCTCTCAGCAAATAGCTTGGGGCGTCTACTTTCCAAAATTTGGTCATTTGGGGGGGGGGGGGATTGTGCCATCTTGGCATTTTATGGCCTTCAAAACTATGATAGGTAGTGAGGAGTGAAATCAAAAATTTACGCCCTTAGAAATCCTGAAGGCGGTGCTTGGTTTCGGGGGCCCTGTACGCAGCTAGGCTCACAAAAAGTCCCACACATGTGGTATCCCCTTACTCAGGAGAAGCAGCAGAATGTATTTTGGGGTGTAATTCCACATATGCCTATGGCATGTTTGAGCAATATATCATTTAGTGACAACTTTGTGCAAAAAAAAAAAAGTTTGTAATTTTCTAGCAACTTTTGCCAAAATATAAAATATTCCATGGACTCAACATGCCTCTCAGCAAATAGCTTGGGGTGTCTACTTTCCAAAATGGGGTAATTTGGGGGGGTTTGTGCCATCTTGGCATTTTATGGCCTTCAAAACTGTGATAGGTAGTGAGGAGTGAAATCAAAAATTTACTCCCTTAGAAATCCTGAAGGCAGTGCTTGGTTTTCGGGGCCCTTCGCGGCTAGGCTCCCAAAAAGTCTCACACATGTGGTATCCCCGTACTCAGTAGAAGCAGCTAAATGTATTTTGGGGTGCAATTCCACATATGCCCATGGCCTGTGTGAGCAATATATCATTTAGTGACAACTTTTTGTAATTTCTTTTTTTTTTGTCATTATTCAATCACTTGGGACAAAAAAAAATTAATATTAAATGGGCTCAACATGCCTCTCAGCAATTTCCTTGGGGTGTCCACTTTCCAAAATGGGGTTATTTGGGGAGGTTTTGTACTGCCCTGCCATTTTAGCACCTCAAGAAATGACATAGGCAGTCATAAACTAAAAGCTGTGTAAATTCCAGAAAATGTACCCTAGTTTGTAGACGCTATAACTTTTGCACAAACCAATAAATATATGCTTATTGACATTTTTTTTTACCAAAGACATGTGGCTGAATACATTTTGGACTAAATGTATGACTAAAATTGAGTTTATTGTATTTTTTTTTTATAACAAAAAGTAGAAAATATCATTTTTTTTTTTTTAAATTCGGTCTTTTTCCATTTATAACGCAAAAAATAAAAACCACAGAGGTGACCAAATACCATCAAAAGAAAGCTCTGTTTCTGCTTTGTGGGAAGAAAAGGAAGCAAATTTTGTTTGGGTACAGCATTGCATGAGCGCACAATTAGCAGTTAAAGCGACGCAGTGCCAAATTGTAAAAAGTGCTCTGCTCAGGAAGGGGGTTAATCCTTCCGGGGCTGAAGTGGTGGGGCATTGAGAATTTCTCTCTCTTCTAAATAGCCGGGAGATCAATACTGACCATGTATCTAGATAGCTCTGCAAGGGTAAAATCTGCCCTGGAAGGATATAAATCTTGATAATAGGACTTAAAGATAGATATAATTGAACTAGTCTGGTTACAAACCTCCCCCTCTACATTCATTAAAGCTGAAACATGTGTAGGGTTAGATTGGGACCTTACTATCTGAGCCAATAATCTACCGTTCGCGTCTCCCTCAGCCCAGCTAAGTCTCTTCTGAAAAAAGAGTTAATTCCTGGCCCTAGATTCCGAAAGTTTGTTCAGTCTATTTTGAGATGAAAGCCATTCCTGTTGGATATCCAGAGAAGGATTTTGAATATATATGGCTTCCGCCGCAGAGGTCTCCACCTTCGCCAGCTCGAGCTCTCTACGGGAAGCACTTTTGATAATGCTTATATTCTGGATTAACAATCCCCAAAGATAGGCCTTTAGCCCATCCCATACAATCTGAATGGAAGTGGAGCCTAAGTTGAGTCACCAAAAATCCAGGATATGGTTAGGAATGACGTCCTCCTTAGGAAATAATTCCATCCAAAAGGGATTCAGCCGCCAAGACATATTAGATGCCTGACGCCCTGATGTTAAAGTAACTAACAGAGGAGAATGGTCTGAGATACCTTGAGGTTTGATACTCACATCCAACACATATGGTATAAAATCAGCCGAGCACAGAGCTTGATAGTGTGTTATATGTTTTAGAATAACATGTATAGGCATTTTCTTCAGGGTGTAGCTTCCTCCACATATCATACAGTCCTACCTCCGACATAGTCCTCCAAAGGGGGAGAGGCACCCATTGGTCATTGACCTTGCAGATGGGTCATCTGTCCCACCTCATATTGACAACACTTTTGAAATCCCCAAGTACCAATAAGGGTATCTGAGGAGAGACCCCTGCAAAGGAAATAAGCTGATGAATTATTTCTGAATTATATGGGGGAGGTATATATATAGCGGCAAGAATCAACTCAAGATCATCCAGCTTGCATTGTAAAAAAATATATTTGCCGTTATCATCTACCATAGTCCTACTGCAGGAGAATACCACACCAGCATAGACCAGGATTGTAACCCCCCTTGAGTGAGTGGTATATAACGAGTGATAAGCCTCTCTAACCTATCGGCGATTCAGAAACCTAGTCGTGTTGGATGTGGCATGTGTCTCCTGCAGACAAACGAGGGCAGGACGAAAAGAAGCAATATAGTCAAATATAGATTGTCTTTTTAAAGCATTGTTCCTACCCCTAACATTCCAAGAAAGTATTCTAACTGATTGATTTACCATAGGTACAATGGCATAAGAACATCACTAATCAACCAACCTGTACTGTTCACAAAAATATGATATATATAAATGCAAAACATAAAAAAAAATCCAAGATAAACCCCCACAAAAAAAAAAAATGGTTCCTCACGGGAAAAAAAGCGACCGATGTAGAAAAAAAAAAACATTCAGTGGCTTTTGCTGATTAGGCCTCCGACAGCCTGGCTTCAATTAAAAAAAAAACAAGGGGGAAAAAAATATATAAATATATCAATGCTCCATCATTTCATACTGTATACATATATAAATTTACTATTTATAAATTTATAAATTGAACCTATCACCCCAAAGTCTGAGTTTTAACCTGACCATCAAGCCAGTCCTGTGCATCCTGTGGAATATTGGAATATTTGTACATTGCCTTCATAGTTCAGACGGGCAGGGTATAGCATTGAACATTTAAGCCCTTGGAGCAATGTTTCTTCACCTCTTGAAAATTTGCCCTCCGTTTCTGAACCTCTGGTGAAAAGTCAGGAAAAAACATAATTTTGGCTCCATTATATCTAATATCATTTAGGACCCGTGCCTGCTGCAGAATATTTTCTTTGTCTCTATAATTTAGAAGACGTATTAAAAAAGGTCGAGGTGTTTTTCTCATTTTCTGAAAACGTATCTTGCCGAAGATTTCAATAAGCCATCGTTCAGCTAAGTTAACTGGGTCATTACACTCTGCATTCTCTGGTATGCAAAACACTCAACATTATTAGAGCATAAACGATTCTCAAAGTCTTCAATTTTAGAGATAGTAGTATTTAACTTCCGGGTAGATGCCTTCATCTCTGTTACCATGGGAGGAAAAGTATCCTCTATGCCACTCACCCTGTTTTCTAAGATCTTAGTGTGTTCTTGTACTTTTTGGAGGTCCTCACGTATAAAGACAACTTCTTCCCGTATGGCCTGAACCTGGTCTATGAGCACAGAAAGGGAGGAAGAGCAATGTTGTATCAAAAAATAAACATCCCTTAATGTGGGTTCAAAAGCCTTTCCAACTGTACTCTTCCCTTCGGTTGATTTCTGACTAGGATCTGTTTGGGTGGTTTGAACAGTTAAAGAGTTAGTGTTCATACTCACATTGAGCATAGAAGCGGGTGAACTCGGGCGGGCTTTCATTGTTGCCACAGGGATACGGCATAGGCTGGGGATCCATATTGGTGGTTTGTGAGGAGGGTGCTTCTATGCGAGAGACCACCCTGCAGTCCTCCAGTTGTCCATGGTGGTCTGGCATTAAGTTAGTGTCATCCTGGCAAGCGGCAATTCCTTTTGCAGTTTTTGCTCTTGTAGTCGATCTATAAAGAGAAGCAGAGGTAGACACCACTCCAGTATTCGCTGGTCCTCTAGAATTTGACATAGCTTTAATAGAAGTAGTAATAGTTGTACCTTTACCCTCCTTAATTTTCGACATAATGAATAAAAAAAAAAAAAAAAAACGACACACGGAAATAGGAATAGGAGATATTGCACCAACAGGTAGTTGCTCTCAAGAAAAAAAAAAAAAAGATTTTAAACAATCTATAGGTCTCAACCTCTCTGCGACTCTGCTTCGCAAACTTCATTCTCAGCTCAGTATGAAACAGTATGAAACAGTACCCAGGTAGTTACTCTCCAAAAAAAAATTAAGAATTTTAAACAATTTATAGGTCTCAACTTCTCTGCGACTTCTCTGTGACTCTGCTGTATAAATTTCTGCTTCGTGAACTTCAGCTCAGTATCAATCAGTATCCACGTAGTTACTCTCCAAAAAAAAAAGAAGAATTTTAAACAATCTATAGGTCTCAGCTTCTCACTGACTTCTCTGGGACTCTGCTTCAAAAACTTCAATATCAGCTCAGTATAAAACAGTACTGAGCAGTACCCAGCCCCCCCACACAATACCCAATCAACAAACGCAACTGTCCTGTCATGAAAGACGTTCTGCTAGTTCAGCCGTCGGCGGAAGATCGGTTAACAGAGATACTGTCAGTAGAGCAAGAGGACGCGTTCGGAGGCGCGTTGACGCGAACGGACGCATGCGGGTGCGCGCTAATACGAGCGGGTGTATGCGGGTACACGATGAGACGAACGGGCACATACGATCGGTACTTGGGCGTGCACGTGTGCATGCGGCGGCGCGCAGACGTGCAGTGTGACAGCCTTTGGTGCCATTAGGCCTATTTAAGGGTACCTGTCAGCATGCTTCCTTGCTGTCCGGTCTACAGCGTTTCCTGTGACCCTAAGCTTTCAGTATACCTGTTTACCTGATTCCTGTTACCCGGCTTGTTCCTGACTTCTCCTGTTTGCTGCCTGTCTCCGACCTTGGCTTGTCTGACGATTCTCCTGCCTCATCCTTCAGTTATTACCTGCCTGTCCGTTGCCGACCCGGTCCGTGCCCTGACTACTCTCCTGATTCCGTTTTGTACCTGCTATGCTTGCCTGTGTTTGACCCGGCCTGTCTGACTTTGCTAGTGCTTCAGTGGTACTACAGAACACCTCCCTGCTGCCTGCTTGTTCGTGGGTTCCTGCTAGCTACAGTGCTTCTCTATCCAGTCAACAGTTCCAGTGTTCCTGCCAAGAGTTCCGGTTCTTCTACCAGTTGTTCCAGTGCTTCAGTTGTACTACAGAACACCTCCCTGTTGCCTGTTGTTCCTGAGTTCCTGCCAGTGGATCCAGTGTTCCTGTCAGTCCTCCTGCTGCTTCACCAGAGGTCCGGACCAACTCTACACCTGCCACTTACCAAGCACTTGTGGCCCCCTGCGCTCCTGAGTCCCTGTCTTCTCTATCAGGGGCTCTCGAACCAGAGGCACACGAGAGGCTACTCCTTGCATTCTGGGCTCCACCACCAGGTACGTGACAGTACCGGACAGCCATGTCTGAGCCCACGCAGGGAGCCTCTCCCATGGATGAACTCTGCCGCCATCTTGCTGGACTTACCCAGGCAGTAAAAAGCCTACAAGAAGGCTACACCCAGCTGGAAGGCCGAGTCCAGGCCCTAGCAGCTTCTACACCTCCAGTATCCGGGACTTCTGCTTCACCATCAGTGGTCATGTTGCCGCCTGAACCCAGGGTCCCCACGCCTGAAAGATTTTCGGGTAACCGGAGCAAATTCAGGTCCTTCCGCAACTCGTGTGAGCTCTTTTTTGCCCTTCAACCAAGGACTTTCTCCCTGGAAGCCACCAAGGTGGGGTTCGTGATCTCGCTGCTGACCGGCGAGCCCCAGTCCTGGGCTCATCGCTTATTAGAAAAGAAAGATACCTCACTTGATACCCTGGATACCTTCTTTCGGGCTATGTCAGCACTATATGAAGACCCACAGCTGACCGCCACGGCAGAGACAGCCTTGCACTCCCTACAGCAAGGCCGCAGACCTGTTGAAGACTATGTGTCAGAATTCAGACGCTGGAGTTCCGATACAAACTGGAACAATGCCGCCCTACGGTATCAGTTCCGTATGGGCCTTTCAGAATCCTTGAAGGATGAACTAGCCCGAGTGGGCATTCCTGAGACTTTAGAGGACCTCATAGACCTTTCCATCCAAATAGACAGACGCTTGAGAGAACGACGTACGGAGCGATCTTCTGGTTCTGCTCGCCCTGTCTGGATGCTGCCCCGGGTGCCTAGTTCTCCCCACTCCGCTCCTCCAGCTTCTACTACCATGACCTCAGATACACCGGAACCAATGCAGCTGGGACTCTTACGGCCATCCCTCACTCCTGAAGAGCGTCAATGCCGTCGGGCTGGTAACCTGTGCCTATATTGTGGGGAACCCGGACACTTTGTACGAACATGCCCGGTCAAGCTTCGTAAGTGCCTCTCTGTCTCTCCTGCTCTTACCCCAGCTGCACTGAATAATATGTCTCACCTGGCTGTTCCGCTTCTTTTACAGCTCCCAGGAGGGAATATACCAACCAGCGCTATCATTGATTCCGGGGCCTGCAGTGGCTTTATAGACTTTTCCTTCGCTTCCAGACATCACATTCCCATCCGGCCCAGGGCGAAAGGACTTTCCGTATATCTGGCCGATGGTTCTACCCTCAGATCAGGACCAGTAACCCAGGAAACAGTACCTATGCTCACTACCATTGCTGGCACTCATCAAGAGCTACTTTGCCTGGATGTCATTGAATCTCCTCTATTCCCCATCATATTGGGCATGCCATGGCTCAAGGCCCATAACCCACAAGTTGACTGGGCCTCAGGGAAAATTGAGTTACCCTCCTCTTATTGCCACCAACACTGTCTACCAGAAGTTACTCAAGCTCCCTCTGCCCTGTTGTGTCTGGAAACTGATGCCGAGACCCATCAAGTTGTACCCGAAGTCTACCATAGCTTTCTGGACGTTTTCAGTCAAAAAGGGGCCGAGACCCTTCCTCCTCACCGGCCATATGACTGTCCGATTGAGCTTCTCCCAGGGGCAGAGATTCCTTTTGGGAGAATATTTCCTTTGTCAGAGTTGGAACTAGGAGTATTAAAGACTTACATTGACGACAATCTAAAGAAAGGCTTCATCCAACCCTCCACGTCCCCGGCAGGAGCAGGAATTTTTTTTGTGGAAAAGAAAGACCATTCATTGCGCCCTTGTGTAGATTATCGGGCACTCAATAAAATCACGATCAAGAACCGTTATCCCTTACCATTAGTGCCAGAACTTTTTCAGAGGCTGGGGTCTGCAGTAGTGTTTTCTAAGTTAGATCTTCGTGGTGCCTACAATCTTGTCCGCATTCGCAAGGGAGACGAATGGAAGACTGCTTTCCGTACCCGGTTTGGGCACTTCGAATATTTAGTCATGCCTTTCGGACTTTGTAATGCTCCTGCTACATTTCAGCATTTTGTAAATGACATTTTCAGAGACTACCTTGACCTGTTTGTTGTTATTTATCTAGATGACATTCTAATCTTCTCTTCCTCCCTAGTTGAACACCGTGAACATGTCAGAAACGTTTTGACCCGACTTCGCCTGCACGGCCTTTACGCCAAGCCTAAGAAATGTGTCTTCGAGCAGGAGAGTATTCAGTTCCTTGGTCTTATTATCTCAGTGGAAGGCATCAAAATGGACCCTCAGAAGGTCTCCGCCATTTTGGACTGGCCCGCTCCTACTGACAAAAGAGGGATTCAAAGTTTCGTGGGATTTGCGAATTTTTATAGAAAATTCATCAAGGGATTCTCCACCATCATTTCTCCCATTACAAGATTAACCCAACAGGGCCTCAAGTTCCACTGGTCTACGGAAGCTCAGATGGCCTTTACTACACTGAAGGATCTGTTTGTCTCGGCCTCAGTTTTAAAACATCCTGATTCCACGTTGCCCTACATCCTGGAGGTGGACGCCTCGGAGATAGCGGTCGGCGCAGTACTCTCCCAAAGACAGGGGCCTAGGGCTCTTCTGCACCCAGTCGCTTTTTTTTCCCGTAAATTATCGGAAGCAGAAAGGAACTATGACGTGGGTGATCGAGAATTGTTAGTGATCAAAGCTGCGCTGGAGGAATGGCGATACCTGTTAGAGGGAGCAGCCCACCCGATTCTTGTTTATACAGATCACAAGAATCTAGAATATTTAAAGACTGCCAAGAGGTTGAAACCACGACAGGCCAGATGGGCACTGTTCTTTACTAGATTTTCTTTCCATATTACCTACCGTCCTGGGTCAAAGAATATCAAGCCTGACGCTCTGTCACGGATGTACAGTGATTCAGAAGCACCTTCTCCACCAGATACCATCTTGTCCTCAGGGAACTTTCTGTTACTCCAAGGGGATCTACTGTCACAGATCAAGCAAGCCTCCAGGAACGTTTCCACTCCACCTGATACAACCCTACAGGCCAGAGATGATCTTCTGTGGTTTAAGGATAGGATCTTCGTACCTCAGGAGGCGCGAACGGCAGCTCTTAGTTCTTGCCATGACCATATGTTAGCCAGCCATTTCGGAGTACATAAAACATCTGAACTTCTTCAGCGCACGTTCTGGTGGCCATCATTAAGAAAGGACTGCAAGGACTACGTGGAAGCTACACTACGATCTTCGTAATAGTGGATAGACTATCCAAGATGGCACATTTCCTACCAATGAAAGGTACCCCTACTGCTGCTGAAACTGCCAGGACATTCATTAAGGAGGTGGTGAGGCTTCATGGCATCCCTGCCAATATTACTTCTGATCGGGGGGTACAATTCACCTCTAGGTTCTGGAGAGCTCTTTGTGAATCCCTGAAAATTGATCTTGCCTTCTCTTCTGCCTATCACCCCCAAACAAATGGCCAGACAGAGAGAACGAATCAGACGCTGGAGCAGTATCTGCGCTGTTTTTCCTCGTTTTCTCAGGATGATTGGGCTCCGCTTCTTCCCCTTGCCGAATTTGCATACAACAACTCTGTTCATTCCGCTACAAAACAAACACCATTTTTTGCAAATTATGGGTTCCATCCTCTGTTCTTGTCCATTAACATTCCGGAGTGTCCAGTACCAGCTGTGCAAGAAAACCTAAACTTCTTTGAATCAAATAATAAGCTTCTGCAAGAGACTATGGCAAGGACCCAGGACTATAACAAAGAGGTGTTTGACAAGAAGAGAAGGGGGGAGCTTGATCTTAAACCTGGAGATTTGGTTTGGTTATCCACTTTGAATTTAAGATTGGCTTGTCCTTCCAAAAAATTGGGTCCCAAGTTCGTGGGTCCTTTTCCAGTGACAAGAAAAATTAATAATGTGGCCTACAAACTAAAGCTACCAGAATCATTCCGGATTCATCCGGTCTTTCATGTTGCCCTACTGAAACCTGCAGTTCCTGATCCTTTTGTCAACCGGATGGTCAATCCCCCTGAGCCCGTGATCATTGACGGAGAAACCGAATATGAGGTTGAGTCCATTCTGGATTGTAGGAAGAGACGTAATCAAGACCAGTTCTTGGTAAAATGGAAGGGGTATGGGCCTGAGCAAAACTCCTGGGAGCCGGAGTCCAACATCCATGCTAGGAGGTTGATTCTTGCCTTTAAAAGATCTCATCCAAGTAAGATGGCACAGTTGGGCATCCGGAGGCTGCCCCTTGGGGGGGGCAATGTCATGAAAGACGTTCTGCTAGTTCAGCCGTCGGCGGAAGATCGGTTAACAGAGCTACTGTCATTAGAGGACGCGTTCGGAGGCGCGTTGACGCGAACGGACGCATGCGGTTGCGCGCTAATACGAGCGGGTGTACGCGGGTACACGATGAGACGAACTGGCACGTATGATCGGTACTCGGGCATGCACGTGTGCACGCGGCGGCTTTCAGTATACCTGTTTACCTGATTCCTGTTACTCGGCTTGTTCCTGACTTCTCCTGTTTGCTGCCTGTCTCCGACCTCGGCTTGTCTGACGATTCTCCTGCCTCATCCTTCAGTTATTACCTGCCTGTCCGTTGCCGACCCGGTCCGCGCCCTGACTACTCTCCTGATTCTGTTTTGTACCTGCTCTGCTTGCTTGTGTTTGACCCGGCCTGTCTGACTTTGCTAGTGCTTCAGTGGTACTACAGAACACCTCCCTGCTGCCTGCTTGTTCGTGGGTTCCTGCTACCTACAGTGCTTCTCTATCCAGTCAACAGTTCCAGTGTTCCTGCCAAGAGTTCCGGTTCTTCTACCAGTTGTTCCAGTGCTTCAGTTGTACTACAGAACACCTCCCTGTTGCCTGTTGTTCCTGAGTTCCTGCCAGTGGATCCAGTGTTCCTGTCAGTCCTCCTGCTGCTTCACCAGAGGTCCGGATCAACTCTACACCTGCCACTCACCAAGCACTTGTGGCCCCCTGCGCTCCTGGGTCCCTGTCTTCTCTATCAGGGGCTCTCAAACCAGAGGCACACGAGAGGCTACTCCTTGCATTCTGGGCTCCACCACCAGGTACGTGACATGTCCAAAGCGTGGAGGCAGGCGGGGGGTGAGAAAGGCCGACCAGTTAACCAGCCAGCTAGCTAGTCAGTCCAGCTGGATATTTATTACAATGTCTATCTCTCAGCAAAAATCACACACCTCACGGCTGCAGATGGATTGAAGAGGGAGGACCCTCCGGAAAGGCGGGCAGGTGATTCAGTGAGCTGCAGTGCATTAAATATATATACAGTCTCCTACATATACATATCCACTGCATTCCAGTCTAGCCAAGCCTATATCTGACTGCAGGCCATTCCTGGTGTACTTTTTCAAATATACTTTTAAGCAGGCAGGCAGGTAATTCAGTGAGCTGCAGTGCATTAAATATATATACACAGTCTCCTACATATATATATATATATATATATATATATATATATATATATATATATATATATATATATATATATATATATTTATTATATATATATATATATATATATATATATATATATATATATATATATATATATATATATATATATATATATATATATATATATATATATATATATATATATATATATATTATATATATATATATATATATATACATATATATATATATATATATATATCCACTGCATTCTAGTCTAGCCAAACCTATATCTGTATATCTGTGTACTTTTTCTAGTAAACATCAGGCATTGTTTTGCTAATAAAATTTTACAGCATGTCTGGAAGGCCACCAAGGAGAGGCAGACGCTCACAGTGCTGAGGACACGGTGCATCCTCAGCACATGGCCATGGGGCACGCTTGTCCTTTTTTTCGGCAGCTGGCTGCGTTGATCCACAACATGCAGAAAAATTGGTAAAGTGGATAACTAAACTGTCCTCATCCTCCTCATCCTCTGTCACCCAGGCTCAGAGAAGTTTGCCTGCCAATGCAGCTGCCAAAGTGGCCTATTCTATCGGCTCAATGTCATCAGTCACTCCTTCCCTAGCCCCACCATCATGCATGGAGGAGTCCCCCGAACTGTTCAACCACAGTGTTGGGTACATGCTGCAGGAGGATGTGCAGCATTTTGAAGGCTACGATGATGTTATCCAGGTTGATGAAGACAGTAACATGAGCCCAGAGAGAGGGGGTGCCCAAGAAGGACAAGAAACTAGCAATCATGTTCCCCCAGCTGCAGCATACTGTCAGGTTTGCTCCAGTGAAGAGGAGGGAGGGGATGATGAGGTCACTGACTCTACGTGGGTGCCTGATAGAAGAGAGGAGGAGGAGGAGGAGGCACATCTCCAACGAGGCAGGATGCCCTCCAGGGGCCAGCTTAAGGGCAGCCACCCGACTGCATCACACCACAGAGCTCCGCATGTGCAGGGCGCTGCTGACCCGTATTTTGAAAAGTTCTTTGGTGTGGGCCTTTTTTGATACGTGTGCAGCAGATCGCACGATTGCTGTTTGCAACATATGTCTGAAGCATATCAAGCGTGGCCAAAACAGCAGCCACTTGGGCACCACATGTTTGACCAGACATATGTCGACCTCCCATGCAGTCCGTTGGCAACAGCACTTAAAAGACCCACACCAAGCAACAATGCGGACCTCTCCTTGCTCCTCATCAGCTGGGATCTCCAACCCCACTATACCTTCAGTCCTCTCAGAAACCTGCACTGAGAGGAATGAAGGTGTAGAATTAGGTGTTCCAAGTACTTGCAGGTAATCTGCTATTGCTACACCAACATCCGATTGTAGCAGGCAAATTTCCCTACCCCAGTTGCTAAACCGTCAAAAGAAATTCAGTCCCAGCCATCCACATGCTCAGCGGCTGAATGCTAGCTTGGCTAAATTGCTAGCACTCCAACTGATGCCTTTTCAGCTGGTAGACTCTGCCCCCTTTCGTGAATTTGTGGAATGTGCGGTACCTCAGTGGTAGGTTCCCAAACACCATTTCTTTTCATGGAAGGCCATTCCGGCTCTCTACCGGCATCTGGAAGGCAATGTCTTGGCCTCGTTGGACAGGGCAGTCAGTGGTAATGTGCATATTACCACTGACTCATGGTCCAGCAGGCATGGACAGGGACATTACCTTTCTTTCACGGCACACTGGGTAACTCTGCTTGCAGCTGGGAAGGATGCAGGACAGGGTGCAGTATTGTTGAAGCTTGTTCCACCACCACGCCTCCAAAATGCTAGTAGTGGTGATTCTTCCACACCATTCTCTTCCACCTTCTCCTCTTTTTCCTCTATGGCCTCTTCCTCTGCAGATTTCAGAACCAGCGGTGCTCCATAGGCGTTCAAGGGGCTATGCAAGCACTCAGGCAAAAAGATGCCATGCGGTGCTTGAGTTGTTTAACAGGGGCATGTAATTACAATATTTGCTGTAATATTAAACAGCAGGGCTCATTCCTGCGCTCAACAACAGAATCTGTGAGGGGTTTCAATGTTGTGGCACCACCACCACTGCCTAAGACCCAATTTTTCTGCCCCTGTTCAAAAGGGGCAAATAATTACAATTCTTGATTTAAGATTTTACAGCAGGGCCAGTTCCAGTGCCCACCCAGAGTAACTGTGAGGGCTTACAGCATTCTGGTACCACCAACACCTAAGGCCCAATTTTCTGCAGAGTATATAGGACAGGCCATATAGTATTTACAGGTGGTCCCCTACTTTCAAACATTCGACTTACAAACGACTCCTACTTACAAATGGAGGGAGACAACAGGAAGTGAGAGGAAATCTACCCCTAGGAATGGAAATTCTCTCCTGTAAGAGTTAGTATGGAAAAAAGGTGTCTCCACTGATGCTTTATCATCAATCCTTGTTTCCCTAATAACACCAAATTTTCAAAATCCAATTGTCATTGGGACAGAAAGGGGGGGTACCCATGCCGTTTTTCTCAATAATTTTCATCCATATTGCCGGGACCCCACATTACATTACAGCCTCAAGCAGTTTTAAATGACTTTTATTCCTTTAGAAATGTCATTTTTTGCAGGGACTGTTCTAAACACGGGAAACACGCACCACTTTACAGGCATACTATAGTCACCCCCCAGGTACAATATTTAAAGGAATGTTTCACTTTTATTTTTTTACTTTAAGCATTATTAAAATCACTGCTCCCGAAAAAAACGGCCATTCTGAAAACTTTTTTGCATTGATACGTCTCCTGGGGCAGGACCCAGGTCCCCAAACACTTTTTAGGACAATAACTTGCATATTAGCCTTTAAAATTCACACTTTTTATTTTTCACATTCGGGTCACATAGAGTTTAACAGTGTCTGAATGTTCAAGCGAACTTTTGGTCCGTTTGCATGTTCTGCCACGAACCGAACCAGGGGGGTGTTCGGCTCATCCCTAGTTAACATGAACCTTATGCTAGTGACAATGCACTCTCCCTTTTCTCTTCCCACCAGAACCACTCCGTATCTTAGTTTGTAGATTGTGTTCTCTCCTATAGTTATCCCTCATAGTCTTCCACCATTTCTTTATTAGTAGTACTGAAAAAAAATAAGATTTTTTGGTTTTATATTACAAATATCTTGCCACAGGAAATACCTATACATCATTACACTATGAATTCAGAACAGGGATATCGACAATTGGAGAAATTGTGAAGCTAACATGTGATGCTATTTGGACTTTGAAAAATACATTCATGCCTATTCCAAATAAAGAGAAATGAAATGATGTTGCTAAGCAGTTCTGGAGCAAAACAAACTTTCCAAACTGCTTGGGAGCAATTGATGGAAAACACATTCAGCTAACAAAAACCCTGTCACAGTGGTAGTCGATATTATAATTAAAAAAATATTTTTCTGTTGTGCTAATGGCTGTGGTTGATGCAGACTATAAATTCATATTTATTGATGTAGGAGCATTTGGGAGTTCTGCAGAATCTTCTGTTTTCCTGAATTTGAGATTTGGGAAGCATCTTCAATCTAATCGACTCAATTTGCCTGAAAACCAAGCATTGCCTGGTACTGAAAGTCTCTGTCGGGCACGTAGACTGGTTGAATGTTCCTTTGGCATTCTTGCCAATAAATGGCAAATATTCCATAAACCTATCAATCTCAAGGTCAAAACTGCATGCAAATTAATAAAGGCAGGATGTGTGTTGCACAATATGGTAAGGGATAGGGATGGCGTCAATTTTGAGGACAGATTGGCTCACAATTTGGAACCTGCTGATTTCTCTCATATTTGTGGTCCAACAGTGGGTTTCAGAATTAGGGATGAATTGGCAGATTATTTTATGAGCCCTGCTGGGGCAGTAAGTTGGCAAGGAAATATGATTTAAAACTTTGACATATCAAATAAAAATGATCATTACTATGTTTCTTTGAATATTTTCTCTTGTTTGCAAGTATATTCTTTCAAAAATAATTGCATATTGTTATGGATTCTGAATATTTGTTTATTGCTGTATTGATTAAGACAATATAAACACGTTTACTTTGATGTTGTTTATACTTTCTTTAGGAGTTCAATAATAACAATAATATACATAAACTTACAATGACTTAGATTTGGGGATTTGGGACTACAAGGACTGGGATTAGGGTTAGGGTTTTGGGACTAGTGGGGGCGAGATTAGGGTTAGTGTTAGGGATTTGGGACTAGTGGGGGCAGGATTAGGGTTAGGATTAGGGATTTGGGACTAGTAGAAGTGGGATTAGGGTTAGGGTTTTGAGACTAGTGGGGGCAGGATTAGGGTTAGGGATTTGGTACTAGTAGAAATGGGATTAGGGTTAGGGATTTGGGACTAGTGGGGGCAGGATTAGGGTTAGGGTTAGGGATTTGGAACTAGTAGAAGTGGGATTAGGGTTAGGGACTAGTAGAAGTGGGATTAGGGTTAGGGTTAGGGATTTGGGACTAGTGGGGGTGGAATTAGGATTAGGGATTTGTTTTTAGTAGAAGTGGGATTAGGGATTTGGGACTATTCTGACTGGGATTAGGGTTACACTTTTGTGTTTTGGGACTATTCTAACTGAGATTAGGGTTAAACTTTTGTGTTTTGGGACTATTCTGACTGGGATTACAGTTAAACTGTTGTTTTTTGGGACTGGTCTGACTGGGATTAGGGTTAGTTATGGGGTTTGGGATTAGCGGGAGTGGGAGTGAGACTTTAAGCATTATTAAAATCACTGCTCCCGAAAAAAAGGCCATTTTTAAAACTTTTTTTTGCATTGATACATGTCTCCTGGGACAGGACCCGGGTCCCCAAACACTTTTTTAGGACAATAACTTGCATATTAGCCTTTAAAATTCACACTTTTGATTTTTCACATTCGGGTCCCATAGAGTTTAACAGTGTTCAAATGTTCAAGCAAACTTTCGGTCCGTTCGCATGTTCTGCCGCAAACCGAACCGGGGGGTGTTCTGCTCATCCCTAGTTAACATGAACCTTATGCTAATCCTACAGATAACCCTATAATAACTGAACAAAGCCTAACCTTATGCTTACTCTATGACAATCCTAACTCAAATCAGTTTAGGGTTAGCGCTAGGGATTTGGGACTAGTGTAGGCGGGATTAGGGTTAGGGTAAGGGATTTGGGACTAGTAGAAGTGGGATTAGGGTTAGGGTTAGGGATTTGGGACTAGTGGGGGCGGGTTAGGATTAGGGATTTGGGACTAGTAGGAGTGGTATTAGGGTTAGGGTTAGGGATTTGGGACTAGTGGGAGCGGGGTTAGGGTTAGATTTTGGGACTAGTAGAAGTGGGATTAGGGTTAGGGTTAGGGATTTGGGACTAGTGGGGGTGGGATTAGGGTTAGGGATTTGGGAATAGTCCCAATGGGATGGGATATTATCACTTATGCTGCCATGCTCATCCGTGTGTAATTTCTGAACTTTAGTGGGTGCTCTCTCAAGTCCTGATAGAGTAATGCCGCGTACACATGAATGGACTTTACGGCAGACTTTGCCCGGCGGACTTTTCGACATAATTTACGACGGACTTTCTGAATGAACGGACTTGCCTACACACAATCCACCAAAGTCCTTCGAATTCGTACGTGATGACGTACGACCGGACTAAAACAAGGAAGTTCATAGCCAGTAGCCAATAGCTGCCCTAGCGTGGCTTTATGTCCGTCGAACTAGCATACAGACGGCAGACTTTTCGACCGGACTCGATTTCGACGGATTAATTTAAAACATGTTTCAAATCTAAGTCTGTCCAACTTTTGAGAAAACAAAGTCCACTGGAGCCCACACACGATCAAATTGTCCGACCAAATCCCGCCCGCCGGGCAAAGTCTGCCGTAAAGTCCGCTCGTGTGTACGCGGCATAACACAAATTGTCCTCCTTTAGGAGTATGTTTGTAGGATGGGATGAATCCAATAGCGACGTTCCTGCCTCTGTTTCAGGATATGTTCCCAAAACATTAGCACAAAAAGTAACAGCAGCTCAGTAAACTCCATTTTCTCTTTGTTCAGTCTCTTTACCCACAAAATACCAGAAAGTGTACAGGATGTGATGTGATGTAATGGGGTGGGATTGTAAGCTAATGCTAATGGTTCAAAAGCGCATCAAAAATGAGTTAAAGAAGCAAAAGCGCTAGGCGTTTTATAGGCCTTTTTTAAACGCCTGTGTGAAAGTAGCCTAATGTCCTTTACACACGGTCGGATTTTCCGATGGAAAAAGTGTGATTGGATTGTGTTGTCGGATATTCCGATCATGTGTGGGCTCCATCGGACTTTTTCCGTCGGAATTTCTGACACACAAAGTTTGAGAGCAGGCTATTAAATTTTCGACAACAAATATCCGATCAGTTAAATTCCGATCATGTGTATACAAATCCGACACTCCACTAAGGTGAGATCTGGTTCCTGTAATGCATTGTATTTACTTAATGATTTCGTATTCTCTGGACCTGCAAAGTTCCCTGAATGTATAGATAATTTTATTTTTGTTTTCTTATATTTGTGAGGAATTCGGAGATCCTTTAGCAAATGAGAAGTTGGTCTCCACTACTACATGTTTAGTATTGTTTTTAGCTTAATAATTTTTATTCACAATTTGCTTGTCAGGTTAAGCCCACGTTCACATCGGCCCGTTTTGACATGCAATCTGACATGTCAAATTGCATGTCAAATCACCACCTATTGCTGGCAACGGCACCATCTGAATCGATGCGACACCGCACTGATTTCCAAAAGTAGTTCCTGCACTACTTTTGGCGTCATCGGAGCGATTTCAATAGACATCTGTGCAGGAACCTGCATAGATGTCTCTGAAATCGCTCCCGAAGTCAGACTGACATGCAGGTTTGAAATTGTGTGAGTTCACCTTAACTCGGACGATTTCAAACCCGCATCAGTGTGAACCTAGACTAAAGTTCACAGAAGCAAACATAGCATATACATATGAGGAGATCTACAAATAGATAGCGTTACAAATTGGTAACAGGTGCAAAGCTTAGCAAAGTAGATCATCAATAATGGCATATCTATGCCATAGGTAGATAAACAGGTAAACAGTAGTGTTGGGGGAACAGTTTGGCCTGAGCATGAGTTTGGTTAGATAATTGACTGTTCGCCCATTCGACAAATACCCAAATTATCGGGGCGTTCGACTGTTTGTTTGGCCGAACGACCACAATGCACTGTGCCACCAATCAGGGCACATAGTGCTGTCAGAGTCATGATTGGACACTGTCAGGATGACTCTATCCAATCATGACTCATTACTCTAATGCAGGCCATACACGGTCGAATTTCAAACAAATTTTCTTTTCAAAATCAGAATGTTCGTTTTTTTGTGATCCGATGATGCCACCATTGATTTTTGAAATTCGGCCGACCAAGCCTTCAATTTCACCGCATGTTGCTACAGAAAAGAATTTTTGTGGCCGGGAATCTTCTTTTCTCCCCGTAAATTTTCTTTTCTTATTACATTTCTCGCACGATTCTCCCATCATTGATTAGAAAATCATTCGTTTTTCTAAAAATTTCCAACATGTCCGATTCCTCAAATTTGATTGCCGCATGAAAATCGGCCGTTGTTGCAGCCCATGGTGCGAAATTCATACTAAAATTCTTTCATACGATTTTTGAAAGAAAATTCTTACGAAATTTGAACCGTGTATGGCCAGCATTAGTCACACACACTATAAAAAATATTCTTCCCATTGCAACCATTTTCAATGTGATATTGGTATGGAGAGAGCTAGAACAGGGCTCTGTTCAGTGCTCCTAGTGAGTTAGTGTACTATAGTATACTCTTATGTGAATCTAGTAATAGTACAGTGTGAGAGTAGTGCGACTTTTCATTTAAACTTTAATGTCATTTTATTTTGTCAGGGCAGGTTTCCTGCAGTATATTTCAGTGCATTACTGCACATTTACCACAGTATATTGCAGTGCCTTATTGCAAGTTTACCACAGTAGATTTCAGTGTGTTATTGCAAATTTACCATAGTATATTGCAGTGCGTTACTGCACATTTAACACAGTAGATTTCAGTGCGTTATTGCAGGTTTAACGCAGTATATTTCAGTGCATTATTGCATGTTTACTGCAGTATATTGCAGTGTGTTATTGCACGTTCAATGCAATATATTTCAGGGCGTTATTGCAGGCTTATGGCAGTATATTGCAGTGCATCACTGCGCATTTAACGCAGTATATTTCAGTGCATTATTGCAGGTTTACCACAGTATATTGCTGTGCGTTAGTGCACGTTTAACGCAGTATATTTCAGTGTGTTGGTGAACGTTTACTGCAGTATATTGCAGTGCGTTGCTGCACGCTTAACACAGTATATTTCAGTGCATTACTACATATTTAATGCAGTATATTTCAGTGCATTATTGCAGGTTTAATGCAGTATATTGCAGTATGCTAGTGCACGTTTAACATAGTATATTTCAAGGAAGATAGAAACTTGAACCTACAGAGAGGGGAGAACACTGGTAAACAACAAATTGGCAGTCATGTTCTCCCAGCCGCCGCAGCATATCGCCAAGTTGGCTCCAGTGATGATGAGGATGGAGGGGGTGATAATGAGCTCACTGACATGACTTGGGTGCCAGATAGAGCAGAGGAGTAAAGTGAAGGTGAGGCAATACCCCAACAAGGCAGCCACCATGGAAGAGTAGAGAGTAGCTACCCTATTCCACCAGATTGTAGAACTATTATCTCCTGGCCCACTTCCCACAGCTCAGCTGTCTGGGCCTTTTTTTAGCACATATGCAGCCGAATGCACTGTTGCAATTTGCAAACTTTGCCTCAAGCAGATCAACTGTGGCAAAAACACTAGCCATTTGGGTAACACACGCTTGACAAGGCATTTAACGTCCCACCACTCAGCCTTTTGGCAAAAGCACCTGAAAGCCACACAAAAGGGAAGTAATTCTGCTCCTCCTCATTTTTCATCTTTCAGGTCTACCCCAGCTATACCTCATGGCCTTTCAGCAGCCTCCACTGACAGGGATGATGGTATAGCGAAGGGTGTAACAGGTCCTTGCACTACTTCTGCCAGTAGCACACCACCAGCTGTAGACTATAGCAGGCAAATTTGTCTGCTCCATCTGCTGCAGTGAAAAAAAAAGTCACTGCCACCCACATGCCCAGCATCTAAACTCAAGCTTGCCAAAGCTGCTGGCTTTACAACTCCTGCCTTTCTGTCTGGTGGATTCTGCCCCTTCTGTAATTTTGCAGAATGTGCTGTACCACAATGGTAGGTTCCCAGTCGCTATTTCTTTTCACGTGGTCATGTGTGGTCCAGCAAGCATGACCAGGGATGCTATATTTCATTCACAGCACACTGGGTATCTCTGCTTGCAACTCTGAAGGATGGATGACAGGGCTCAGTGCTGCAGCTTATTGTGCCACCATGTCTCCATACAGCTACTGGTGATGATGTAGGATTTGTCAGTTCTAGCCCCTCCTCCTCCTCCATGCCCTCCTCTGCTGAAATGTCCTATGAACCACCAGTACCCCCTAAGCGTTCAAGGGGCTATTCCATGAGTCAGGCTATAAGGTGCCATGCAGTGCTTCAGCTGGTCTGTGTACGGGGAAGGAGCAGAGATTTTTTCAGCTCTGCAGGGGTAGGCCCATAGGTGGTTCATGCCACACCAGCTGGAGCCAGGAATGGTGGTGTGCAATAATGGCACAGGGAAAAGTTAGACAGGGAAAGTTAACACATGTGCCATGCCTAGCACATGTCCTCAATTTGGTGGTGCAGTATTTCAGCAGGAATTCCACTTGCCTGTAAACCACCTAATTTGTGACATGCCCACAAGATGGAACTCGAATTTGGCAATGCTGCAGGGCCGTCAACGAGTACCTGTGTAAGTATGGCCCAACAACAGGTTCAGGCCAGGTCGCCTTTTTTTCCCCATGCCGATGGTTGCTGATAAAAGATGAATGTACTGTACTGTCACCATCTGAGGAGGTCAGAAGGATGGTGAGCCACGACAATGCATGCATCAGTGACACAATCCCTATTGTGTTCCTGCTGGAGCAGACTCTATATGCCATTATGGACAGGGCACTCGAGGTAGAGCAGCAGTGCAGGTCCCCTGTTTCTGGAGGAGGCTCTCTGGTGCTGGGACATACCGGTGGGGTCCGTGTAGGGTCCAGAAATCCACCGGATCAGGCTATTTGTGCTGCTGTATGTGAGGAGCTGTGGAGGTCTGCTTTCACACTCGGCCATGTCCAAGCCACGCCCCCCCAAGAAACTAATTTTAATGACAAATCCTCTCCAAAATTCCTCAGCACTTCCTATCCTCAATTCTACTTAGCTTCAGCCTCAACCAAACATCCTGTTACTCTAGTTGGCTTCCACTGTTCCACACCATTCTCCCTCACATCCCATATCAAGGATCCTGAGGGTAGGTACCTGATCCTTACGGGACATATATCAGACACTGCCATCACAATTGTGTCCTATTACGCCCCTAACAAACGCCCGACTGCCTTTATGTCGCACCTTCTCCAGAAGGTTGATAGACATAAATTCGGAATGGTGGTTCTTTGTGGAGATTCTAACCAAGTAATATTTCCATTTCTGGATAAATCCCCTCCAGCCCCGTCCTCTAGCCCGGGTAAATTGACTCATTACTTGCACCCACACAAATCTTTCTCTCGCATTAACCTTATCTTTCTTACAGCAAGCATGATCCCAGCAATTTTATCCTCAATTATTATTCCCTTTTCATGAACAGACCCTTGTGCAGTGTGCACCACAATTACCTCTCCAATACCTAGAGCGCAAGATACATCCCGGTGTATCAATAATACCACTCTCTCCCACCCCTCTCACAGATTCAACATAGAAATTGCTCTTAAAGATTATCTTTCCAACAATGCCACCAACAATATTCCTGCACTGACACTATGGGAAGCTCATAAACCCATTATTCGGGACAAATTGATCCAACAAGCAGCGCCCCTTAAGTGTTATCGCAAGACACTATACCAAAAATTAGAAACGAACTTCAATGCATGCCACACAGCCTTTCAGTCTAACCCTAATCTTACCTGCCAACTCGCTCCTAGATAAAGCCCGTCTCGACTTCGACTTATTCCTTACCGATTCTGCGGACAAACTTCTTTGCAAGCGCCAGCCTATCTCAAGGCCAATAAACCCGACACACCTATGGCACGCACATTGTGGGTGATTCACCACCCCACAACAGTTCATATGTTTAAAAACAGCTTGCAATACACACACAAGTAATCTCATTAAAATGCTGGAAGTGTTTCGTTCAAACCTCGCCAAACTTTACTCACCTTCCCAAGAATTTGACCCCATTAATGCAGATGCCCTTTTTTCCCGTATTTCCCTTCAAACACTTAACCAAGACCAGCAGGATCTACTTGAGCGTCCTATTATGAATGTGGAAGTAACTACGGCAATCAAAGTGTTGAAACCCAATAAAAGGCCAGGACCCGAAGGGTTTTTGGCAACCTATTATAAGCAATTTTCACCCATTCTGACGCCAGTGCTTACGAGTGCCTTCAACTCTCTGCTAAGTGGAAAACGTTGACCTTTATTATTTCCATGTTACCCAAACCCAAATCAGATACCTCTGCTTGGACAAACTAACGTCCCATCTCTCTCCTAAACCTCAATATCAAACTACTGGCCAATATCCTCACAACTCGTTTGAATACCATTATAGGTAATTTAATACACCGCGACCAAACAGGTTTTGTTCCAATTCGTCAAGCTGGTGACAATGTTAGGCGCTCCCTCTTATTCTCCCACGCTGACAAAATTAGATGCAGAAAGCATTACATGCTTTCTATCCCTTGACATCAGGAAGGCATTTGACTCAGTCACCTGGCCATATTTACCTTACACCCTTCAACACTGGGGTTTTGGGGATCACTTCTTGTCCTAGGTCTCCTCTCTATTTAATAGCCCACAGGCTTACATTAAGTACGCTGGCTATAAATCTGTGATGTTTGACATTGGGAGGGGCACTAGACAGGGTTATTATTTTCTCTACTCATCGAACCTTTGGAACAACTGGATCATATCAGATCCTGATGTCAAGGGAATAGAACTGGGAGGCCACCATCACAAAGTGTGCTGGTGCTTTGCTGATGACTAGGGATGAGCCGAACACCCCCCTGCACCAGAACATGCGAACAGGCAAAAAATTTGTTCAAACACGCAAACACCGTTAAAGTCTATGGGCCACGAACATGAATAATCAAAAGTGCTAATTTTAAAGGCTTATATGCAAGTTATTGTCATAAAAAGTGTTTGGGGACCCGGGTCCTGCCCCAGGGTACATGGATCAATGCAAAAAAAGTTTTAAAAACTGCCGTTTTTTCAGGAGCAGTGATTTTAATAATGCTTAAAGTGAAACAATAAAAGTGTAATATTTCTTTAAATTTCATACCTGGGGGATGTCTAGAGTATGCCTGCAAAGGGGCACATGTTTCCCATGTTTAGAACAGTCTGACAGCAAAATGACATTTCAAAGGAAAAAAAGTCATTTAAAACTACTCGTGGCTATTAATGAATTGCTGGTCCTACAATACACATAAAAGTTCATTGATAAAAACGGCATGGGAATTCCCCACAGGGAAAATTTTTTTTAAAAAAATGATGTAGGGGTTCCTACTAAATTCCATACCAGGCCTTTCAGGTCTGGTATGGATATTAAGGGGAACCCCGGCCAAAATTTTTTTTAAAAATGGCGTGGGGTCCCCCTCAAAATCTATACCAGACCCTTCAGGTCTGGTATGGATTTTAAGGGGAACCCCATGCCAAAATTTTTTTAAAAATGGCGTGGGGTCTCCCCAAAAATCCATACCAGACCCTTATCTGAGCATGCAACCTGGCAGGCCACAGGAAACGAGGGGGGGACGAGAGAGCGCTCCCCCTTCCTGAACCTGTACCAGGCCACATGCCCTCAACATTGGGAGGGTGCTTTGGGGTAGCCCCCCAAAACACCTTGTCCCCATGTTGATGGGTACAAGGGCCTCATCCCCACAACCCTTTTCCAGTGGTTGTGGGGGTCTGCGGGCGGGGGGCTTATCGGAACCTGGAAGCCCCCTTTAACAAGGGGACCCCCAGATCCCAGCCCTCCCCCTGTGTGAAATGGTACCATTTCACAAAAAAGTGTCAAAAATGTTAAAAATGACAAGAGACAGTTTTTGACAATTCCTTTATTTAAATGCTTCTTCTTTCTTCTTTCTTCTTTCTTCTTTCTTCTATCTTCTTTCTTCTATCTTCTATCTTCCTTCGGTTTCTTCCTCCATCTTCTTCTGGTTCTTCTGGTTCTTCTGGTTCTTCCTCCGGTGTTCTCGTCCAGCATCTTCCTTCGTGGCACCGGCGTCTTCTTCCCTTCGCCTTCTTGGGCCGCTCCGCATCCAGCATGGTGGGAGGCTTCCACTGTGTGACACTTCTCCTCTTCTGATGGTTCTTAAATCATGGAGGGCGGGGCCACCCGGTGACCCTGCCCCCTCTGACACATGGGGACTTGACGGGGACTGTGGCATTCCCCGTGATGTCAGAGGGGGCGGACAGGGAAGTCACTGTGCGTCAGAGGGGGTGGGGTCACTGGGTGGCACCGCCCACCGTTATTTAAGAACCATCAGAAGAGGAGAAGCGTCATACAGCGGGAGCCTCCCACCATGCTGGATGCGGAGCAGCCCGAGAAGACGAAGGGAAGAAGACGCCGGCGCCGCGGAGGAAGATGCCGGACGAGAACACCGGAGGAAGAACCAGAAGAACCAGAAGAAGAAGATGGAGGAAGAAACCAAAGGAAGATAGAAGACAGAAGAAAGAAGAAGCATTTAAATAAAGGAATTGTCAAAAACTGTCTCTTGTCATTTTTAAAATTTTTGACACTTTTTTTGTGAAATGGTAGGGGTACTTTTGAACCCCTTTACAATTTCGCACAGGGGGGAGGGCCGGGATCTAGGGGTCCCCTTGTTAAAGGGGGCTTCCAGATTCCGATTAGCCCCTTTCCCGCAGACCCCCACAACCACCGGGCAAGGGTTGTGGGGATGAGGCCCTTGTCCCCATCAACATGGGGACAAGGTGTTTTGGGGGGCTACCCCAAAGCACCCTCCCAATGTTGAGGGCATGTGGCCTGGTATGGTTCAGGAGGGGGGGCGCTCTCTCATCTCCCCCTCTTTTCCTGCGGCCTGCCAGGTTGCGTGCTCAGATAAGGGTCTGGTATAGATTTTGAGGGGGACCCATGCCATTTTTTTAAAAATTTTGGCCAGGGTTCCCCTTAATATCCATACCAAACCTGAAGGGCCTGGTATGGAATTTAGGGGGACCCCCACGTCATTTTTTTTTTAAATTTTGGTTCGGGGTTCCCCTGTGGGGAATTCCCATGCCGTTTTTATCAATGAACTTTTATGTGTATTGTCGGACCAGCAATTCATGGGGACAAGGTGTTTTGGGGGGCTACCCCAAAGCACCCTCCCAATGTTGAGGGCATGTGGCCTGGTACAGTTCAGGAGGGGGGGCGCTCTCTCATCCCCCCCTCGTTTCCTGCAGCCTGCCAGGTTGCATGCTCGGATGAGGGTCTGGTATGGATTTTTGGAGAGACCCCACGCCATTTTTTTAAAATTTTGGCGTGGGGTTCCATTTAATATCCATACCAGACCTGAAGGGCCTGGTATGGAATTTAGGGGGACCCCCCACGTCATTTAAAAAAAAAAAAAATTCCCTGTGGGGAATTCCCATGCCCTTTTTATCAATTAACTTTTATGTGTATTGTAGGACTGGTATCTTGCCGAGAAAGTTCCCTCGGCGGATAAGGACCCCCCTGTACTGCGCAAGCGCTGTGCTTGCGCAGTACGAATGACTAGGAGCCACCGAAAATAGCCAAAGATGAAAATCTTCAATCAGCTGTACGCGGTGCCTGCGCCCTGGGTCCAGGCTGAAGCCCCACCATCCAAGTGGACCTAGAGGGGGAATAAAAAAGTGCCGAGTGAAGCGAGGCCGTGCCCAAAGCCCGCAAGGGGCCCTCTTACAGGCGCCGTGTACAGCTGATTTCTTCTCTATTTCGCTTCAGCTATTTCCACTGGCTCCTACTGCGCAGGCGCTGCGCCTGCGCAGTAGAGGGGGGTCCTTATCCGCCGAGAGGAACTTTCTCGGCAGAACACCAGCAATTCATTAATAGCCGTGAGTAGTTTTAAATGACTTTTTTCCTTTGAAATATAATTTTGCTGTCAGCCTGTTCTAAACACGGGAAACATGCGCCCCTTTACAGGCATACTATAGCCACCCCCCAGGTATGAAATTTAAAGGAATATTACACTTTTATTGTTTCACTTTAAGCATTATTAAAATCACTGCTCCTGAAAAACGGCCATTTTTAAAACATTTTTTTGCTTTGATCCATGTCCCCTGGGGCAGGACCCAGGTCCCCAAACAATTTTTATGACAATAACTTGCATATAAGCCTTTAAAATTAGCACTTTTGATTTCTCCCATAGACTTTTAAAGGGTGTTCCGCGGCTTTCGAATTTGTCGCGAACACCCCAAATTGTTCGCTGTTCAGCGAACTGGCCAACAGCCGATGTTCGAGTCAAACATGAGTTCGACTCAAACTCAAAGCTCATCCCTACTGATGACATACTCGTCTTTTTATCTTACCCTCACACTTCTGCCCCCAAATTGCTCTCTATATTAAGGGACTTCACCCACATCTCAGGTCTATGCGTCAACCCAAGCAAATCAAACTCTCTCAACATAACCTTATCACCGTCAGAACTCCAACAAGCCAAATCCCCTCTGCCATTCACATGGGTGCAGCACCACTTCCCATACTTGGGGGTACAACTTATTGCCTCTATGTCTGATCTTTTTACTATCAATTATCTCCCCCTCCTGAAACAGGTTACTAGCCTCATGGGCCAATGGTACTCTCTTCCCCTGTCCTGGCTAGGTAGAGCCAACGCTGTAAAAATGTCTATACTCTTTTTATACCTTTTCAGAGTACTTATTAAAAGTAAAATAGTTGCGCGCTATTATGTAATAACAAGAATTATTAATATAAACAACCAAATATGCTACTGCTGTCACTACAAGTGCTCCGACAGTAAAGACAGAATATGAAATATAAATGCGACAGCGCTGCATCAATGTTTAGCAAATCCACAAATTGATGAAAGTGATGTGCAAAAAAAATTAAATAAAATAAAAGTCCAAAAGTGAAATTTTTCTTCTATAAACATGCAGAGAGATGCAAAGTATTTCTTTACTTCACACAGCCTCTATGTGCATAATGCTCCCACCACCGCATGAAGTAATCTCTCACCTCCTTACTAGACCCTGAAAGGGTCAAACACACCTTGCACTATGTGCAACAATCCCTTCAGGAAAAACCTTGCTGGTCCTTGGTGACCTCTATTGGACTCTCAAGACCCAGATAATGGTACAAATCTGATGGGGGTTCCTTCCACTGTGCTACCTCCAAATTGGGTCCAATGCAATCCACATTGGGCACGGTAATTTCAACAGTACATGGAAAAAAAGAAAGTGCCTCCAATAGTGCAGTATCCTATGGATTAAAAATGAACCCTCTGAAATTGGAAAAGGTATGGCAACCTTGGGTTAAGCTCTGCTTACCCCTGGATTTTGACCATTCATTATTGTTGCCTTGGTAGTCGAACCTCTCTTATATTCGCGCGTAACAAATCATGGACTGAGCCGCTCTACCGTATTGTGAGTCCTCTCCCCTTCAAGACCTGTCCCTCTCTCTTCCCTACCTGACTCTCTGGGAGTGCGAGCTCTACATAATGGAAAGACAGGAAAATTGGGACTTTATAGGTGCAAAATAAATTGTCAAAATATCGAATATAGTATATAAAAAATCTTTTATTTTGAGGAGCAAAATAAGAATCAATTTTTTTTTAAAAAAGGGAGAAGGAGATATACAAATGGCTAGTACAGTTGGTTACAATTTCAACAGCGCAGCAATGTAAGGTGAACTTCCCAACCTGTTTCGCCCATATGTCGGGCTTCCTCAGGGGATGCTGTCCATTTAGAATGTACAATGCCTTCTATCAAAGAACACAAACAATTATACATATTAGATTGATTTAGAATTCATATACAGTATATGCAAACATTTACATCTATATTATTATTGTGCATATGTGTCTCCTCTGTCAGGTTACCACTTCTTACCTATATCTCCTAGAGAAAGGGATCCAAGAACTGCCGGGATGGTTAGATATTTAGCTGCATCAGAGAAACCATGCATTGCAGGTGACTATAGATGGCAGACAAGGACCAGCTAAAAGGTGGAAAAATATTGGATGCATTTAAATATCTGAAGGAATGATGAAGTATCCTTCCTTATATGAAAAGGCGAAGGACTATAATGAAGTCAACTTACAGAAATAAATTCTGCAGCTAGCTTAATGCCAAGGGCCACACACTTCCAGATGCTTTAGCTACTCTAATGCCGTGTACACACGACCGGTTTTCCCGTCGGACTAAACTCTGATGGTTTATCCGACGGAATTCCAACAGAATTCTTGCTGAAACAGTCTTGCGTACACACGATCACACCAAAGTCTGACCGTCCAGAACGTACAGCATGTACAACGGGACTAGAAAAAGGACGTTCAATAGCCAGTAGTCAATAGCTTCCATCTCTTACTTGCTTCGGAGCATGCATTGTTTTAGGTCCGTCGGAGCAGCATACAGACGGCATACAGACGAGCGGTTTTCCCGATAGGAATAGGTTCTGGCAGAAAGATTTAAAACATGTTTTATTTCTAGGTCCGTCAGAATTTTTTTTAAAAAAAGGTCCGGTGAGGCATACACATGAGCCGATTATACGATGAAACGACTCCGTCTGACTTTTTCTGTCAGACATTCCGCTCGTGTGTATGCGGAATTAGGCTGTCTGATAAACACAATTAGAAAAACGATTACAACTTGCAGTACAATGCCGGCAAGAAGAGATAATGATGGATAATAATGGAAATCACCATCATAGGAGAAAAAGAGGAGCTATTTTTCAAAATTTTAGCTGACTAGAAGTTACCTGGGTAGAGGAAAATGACGTGCTTGTATCCCTTGGTTCCCACAGTGTCTCAATGCTGCACACAGCGGCCTTATATACCATCTATCCAGTATGAAAACCGGATGCGGACGTAAGGACCGTGCCATGCATGCGCGAGCCTCGTCACTCCACATAGCCCATCCATTCCTGCAGGGTTCTAAGGCTCGGTTAGAAGAATGGAACCAGGGCTCCCTCTGGTGGATAGGAGGGGAAATCTCACCTGTCAGGAGACATGTGAAGATCCCAGGGTAGATGGCGAGGTACACACAAGCCGCACAGTGAATCGGGTGCCTGGCTTTGTTGGCAGGAACACCCTGGGCGTCCATATGGTCACCGAAGGTACGCAAGGAGATCCAATGACCAAAAACATCCCATAACGACAGGGCGATCAGCTTGATGTAAATCTTAGAAAAAGTGTGGATATTAGGGAACAGTGCATAACCGTAGACATGAAGACGCACATGCATTTACAAAACAGATTTTGATAGTGAAAAGAAAAAAGATGAAAAATAATAAGGAATAAAAAAATAATAAAAAAGGGGAGAACAAAAAGGAAAAAAAAAACAGCAATAGACATATTAACCGCTTGCCGATCACCGCCTGTACATTTATGTCAGCAGAATGGCGTGGCTGCACAAATGAGCGTACCTGTACGTCCCTTTGAATTTGCCGCCGTGCTATCGCATGCGCGCCACCATGAGCTTCGTGAGTAGGATCGCGGGTCCCGCGGACTCAATGTCTGTGGGGATACCCGCGATCGTCTCACAGAGAGGAAAAACAGGGAGATGCTAATGTAAACAAGCATCTCCCCATTCTGCCTAGTGACACTGACACTGATCACAGCTCCCTGTGATCGGGAGCGGTGATCAGTGATGTGTCACTCGTAGCCTCGCTCCCTAACAGTTAGAATCACTCCCTAGGACACACTTAACCCCTTCCTAGCCAGCTAGTGGTTAACCCCTTCACTGCCAGTGTCATTTTTACAGTAATCAGTGCAATTTTATAGCTGCGATCGCTGTAAAAATGACAATGGTCCCAAAAATGTGTCAAAATTGTCCAATGTGTCAGTCATAATGTCGCAGTCAAGGTAAAAATCGCAGATCGCCGTCATTACTAGTAAAAAAAAAAACTTATTAATAAAAATGCCATAAAACTATTCCCTAGTTTGTAGATGTTATAACTTTTGCGCATACCAATCAATAAAGCCTTATTGTCATTTTTTTACCAAACATATGTAAAAGGATACGTATCGGCCTAAGCTGAGGAAAAAAATTTTTTTTCATATTTTTTGGGGATATTTATTATAGTAAAAAATAATGTGTTTTTTTTCAAAATTGTCGCTCTATTTTTGTTTATAGCGCAAAAAATAATCAATCAAATACCACCAAAAGAAAGCTCTATTTGTGGGAAAAAAGGACATCAATTTTGTTTGGGAACCATGTTGCAAGACCGCGCAATTGTCAGTTAAAGCAACGCAGTGCCGAATCGCAAAAAGTGCTCTGGCCTTTTGGCCAGCCAAATGGTCCAGGACTGAAAATAATTTCAAGTATTCGTAACAGTATAAATAAAAGTAAATAACAGTTAGTAGTCTATTAACTGAAGATTCATCATATCACCCAAGAGACAATAATGATTTTTATCTATGAGTAGACATGTGCACACTGATATATTTCGTTTCGGAATTTCGTTTTCGTCCGAAAAATAAATTTATTTAGTTACTCCCGAAATTCGTTTTTATTTATTTCGTTTTTCGTTAAAAATTTGTCCGAAAATCCAAATTATGGTCGAATCTGTCATTGAAGGCTTATGGTGTCTGTCGAATGTTCAAAGAAGATTCGACGGAGCAGCTAAACTGTACGACGCTGTATAGTTTACCTGCTCCGTCGAATCTTCTTAGAACTTTCAACAGACACCATAAGCCAAAGTACGTGTGTACTTAGTTCTAGCTATTTTACTGCTCCTCCTCTTGGGTTACAATCAGCCAATAACATTCATCATTATCATTATTTTTATTCATCTTTTCTCCCCTACGTTTAATCTTTTCTCCCCTACGTTTAATCTTTTCTCCCCTACGTCGAATCTTTTCTCCCCTACGTCGAATCTTTCCTCTCTATGTCGAAACTTTTCTCTCTATGTAGAATAATCACGGACTAATAGAGTTAAGGTTAGGCACATTCGACCACAGGTTTGATGGACACAGATTGTTATTGTCATCATCATGTCGAATCTCCTATCTATATCGAACTGTTGTAGCAACGAAAACGAAAATAAAGCATTTGTTTATGTTGGATCTTTCGTTTTTCGGATTCTGCACTTTCGTTATCGTTTGTTAAAACGTTAACGAAAATACCTGAAATTCGGACGAAAATTCATTTGGACGAAAACGAATGCACATGTCTATTTATGAGTAATTTGTTTGCCTAAATATGATATTAATCATATTTAATTACTATGGGCAGGGGAAGACAATTCCGGGGGGGGGATATGTTGTTAATATCTTTAGGGGCAATGACAAAGAAGGGAGAGGAGGGGGATCGAAGGGGAAGGAAGGGGAAGGAAGGGGAGGGGGGGAGGTTGGCTTTTGGAGGTGGAGGGGGGGAAGGAAATACAAGGAGAGGAAAAGGGGGGATGAAAAGTCAGAGGGATACATATCAAGGTAGAATAGCAATGTACCATAATTAAGAGTATTGTAAAAATGGTTTGTAATTAAGTGTTTTGTTTAGCCCAGGATACACCGTGGCTTTTAATAAATAAATCCAGCGTGATTCTAATTGCAGAAGCTTTTGGTCATTGCTACCTCCTCTGACATCAGGAGGGATATGTTCAAGGGCCATAAATTTGATGGTGTTCAAACTAAAGCCATGAAATAACCCCACGTAGCAACTTATTGGTGTTTCCATGTTCTGTTTCTTTATAAGAGATATATGATCATTAATTCTTCTATGGAAAGGACAATTTGTTTTCCCAATATAAAAACATTTATATGTACATTGCATAAGGTATACAATACCCGGAGTTTGGCATGTCACTCTATTGCCCCGTACACACGGTCGGACTTTGTTCGGACATTCCGACAACAAAATCCTAGGATTTTTTCCGACGGATGTTGGCTCAAACTTGTTTTGCGTACACACGGTCGCACAAAGTTGTCGGAATTTCCGATCGCCAACCACGCAGTCACGTACACCACGTACGACGAGACTAGAAAGGCCAGTTCAGAACCAAGCGTGGCACCCTTTGGGCTCCTTTTGCTAATCTTGTGTTAGTAAAAGTTTGGTGAGAGACGATTCGCGCTTTTTCAGACTCGTGGCTTTCAGATCGTTTTCTGCGGTTTAGTTTGTGCTTGTGGGTTTGTATCTGCTCTTCAGTGCGTGCAGTAAGTTCGTATTAGAGTTTTCTGTGTGATCTTGCCCGCTCGTTGCTGTTTTTCAGGTCGCTCTTCACAGGCCTTGCTGTTCTTCAGTGCGTTCTGTTACTTCGTTCTGAGCAGCCGACCGTTTTCTAGCCATGTTGCGTATACGTACTCCTCGTAGAGTTCGTGCTGTGCGGGGGCTTGGTGTTGGGGTCCTGACCTTGACACAAGTCCAGTCCATGAAGAGGGTGGGGAGGAGTTCATGGACCAAGAATTGGTTGCTTGAGAGGGGGGAGGGGGAATATGATAGGTGTACCTTATACTTTGGTGTTGTAAAATTCCCCTTAATAAATGTGATCTGGATGTTGGACAAGAATGTTTTGTGTCTACAATCTGCTTTCCATGGTTATGTGCAATAATAATATTGTTTTTTTTTTTCCTCAACAGTTTCCTTCCACGCCACAGGAATGGCAGACTGTGGCCTCCCACTTTGCCCAGCGGTGGGACTTTCCTAACTGCAGAGGGGCAATTGATGGGAAACACGTCCACATCGTCCCACCACCCAACTCGAGGTCGTACTATTACAACTACAAGGGGTTCAATAGTATTGTGATGTTGGCGGTGGTGTCGGCTACTTATGAGTTCCTGTATGTGGACGTGGGGAAAAATGGCTGGATGTCTGATGGTGGAGTCATCACCCAGATGGAGTTTTACAGGCGTCTCCAGAATGGCAGCTTGGACTTGCCACCTCCAGAAGACAATGTGGAAGGACTCCCATTCGTCTTCGTTGCGGATGAAGCCTTTGCGCCGGGGGACCATCTTATGCGGCCATTCTCGATGAGGACCCTCACCCCGGAACAGAGGGTTTTTAATTACCGGCTGGCCAGAGCCAGAAGAGTGGTGGAGAACACATTTGGAATCATGGCCAGCCGGTTCTGCCTATTTCTGACACCCATCCATATGGTGGAGTATAAACTTAATCATCTAATCCTGGCGTGCTGTGTTCTACATAGCTTTTTACGCAAACATTCTGCCAACTATGCTGGCTCAGTTGGGCCTGAGGCCAGAATGATCAAAGAACTAACCCTGACGGCGCTTGAAAGTGGCCGTCCTGGCTTGCCCTCCCTGAGTGCCCGTGATGTCCGGTTAAGATACCTTGAGTTCTTTGCGGGTAGGGGGGCCATCAACATGCCAGACAATTTGTGAAGCCTTTATCAAATAAAAAAAAACAAATCTTTGGTGACATTTCCTGCTTGTGTTTGTTTTACCTGACCCTGTCAGAAATGTGGGGAGTCCTGAAAATGGCGTGATTGTGTAACCTTATACAAATGGAGAGGCAAATTTTGCAGAGGGAGGGGTATTAAAACATATACCCCCAGGGACTTTTAAGGTGCTATTTAGATAAACAATATACTTGAAAGTCAGTGAATCTGTACAATCATTTTTAAAAAAATATCTATACTTTTATTAGAACAATCATGAATTAAAAACCTATGTCTCCAACGAATGAGACATCATCATAAGAATGTCATACAAAAAGTGGTAAATCCAAAAAAAAGCACATTAAAGGCACAACAACATAGAGCTACTTAAATGATTTTGTGACAAGTATTTAAGTAGCTCTATGTTGTTGTGCCTTTAATGTGCTTTTTGTGTATTTACCACTTTTTGTATGACATTCTTATGATGATGTCTCATTCATTGGAGACATAGGTTTTTAATTCATGATTGTTCTAATAAAAGTATAGATATTTTTTTAAAAATGATTGTACAGATTCACTGACTTTCGAGTATATTGTTTATCTAAATAGCACCTTAAAAGTCCCTGGGGTATATGTTTTAATACCCCTCCCTCGGCAAAATTTGCCTCTCCATTTGTATTTGACACATGGGATGTGGTGCTTTCTGTTGACTATCTCTGCCCTTATTAACCTTATACAAAGCACTGTTGGGTGTTATTTACTAAAGGCAAAGACACTTTGCACTACAAGTGCACTTGCAACTGTACTGAAACTGCACTTGTAGTGCAAAGAGGATTTGCCCTTAGGAAATAACCCCCATTTTCACAGAAAACACCACTTACATCACCACCAAAGTGTTTTAGCGTTGACACAATAATCCACACATTCTTCATTAACAATCATTTTAATACCTGCACAATCACATGTGCATTTAGAAAAGGTTTTTAAAACAAACCAACATGTTTGTTGTATAACAATTTTTGGGGTTGCATTATCACAAATAGAAATGTCCATTTAAGATAAAACAGGCATGTGTAAAACCAACAAGAAAGACATAAATCTTGGAACTTTTGGTAGAACTTGAAGGCAATATCAGACATGAGTATTTGGGAACTGTGTTTGATATTGCGTTCAGATGGGGTGAAGTCACCCCAGGAAAAGCCAAATTTGGAAGATGCACACCAATTTACGAATGTCAACATGTGCTAGCTGCCATCACGGGGGATCAAGGGACGTGTTTTGGGGAGAAACCCCTTTCTCTCAGCTACTTTATTATTGAGGAAGGGGTTGCACCCCCAAAACGTGTCCATTGATCTCCCATGATGGCAGATAGCACATGTTGGCACACTGTGTGCATCCTCCAAATTTAGCTTTTAGAAAAATCGCTAAAACATTTTAAAATTTGTAGAACACAAAAGAAGAAAGTGATTTTGAGGGGTTTTAAACTCGCCCCAAAACATCAATGATGTTCTTATTTTTTTGGATAACATCAGTGATGTTTTTCTTGAGGTTTTCCAATTGTAAATTACTTTCCATGATCTCCCCAATCAGGATCTGGGCACTTTCTGATGTGAAAGGATCTGGATCCACAACATCACGTTTACCTAAAAAGAGAGCAAAACAAAAACAGGTATCAAAAATATGCCGGCATCCTTCTCTTACCTGAGCCTGTGGTCGCAGACACTCACCTGTTATGGTGACAATTTCCACCACGTCTTCTTCCTCCTGCTCTTCTTGGGTTGGGGGTATTTCCCCTTCTTCCAGAGGTGGGGGATCTGTGGTCTCCTCGGATGAGGGGTGTCCTCCGAGTCTTTTCTCCCCTATGTAAAACAAAAATGCTATACTTAGCATACAGATATTTGATGGCAGAACTATAAATAGGAAACATTGCTTGGAAGTGGGGTACAATTGTCAGTTTTAGCAGAGTTCCAAGATGTAGCATTTTCAGTGTCCTTTGTCAAGCTGCAATACTTTACCTGTTTTGTACAAGCTTCACAGATGGAGACCCCCCTATAGTATACACTGGAGCACCTGTGTGGCCCCCCTAATAAAAATGGTGTTCTGGTGTCCCACACTAGTGCTCCAGCGTCCAGATGTGAAAACAGCTGCTTAGTGTCCTCTCCTTACACAGAATCTAGTTTGCATTTCATTCTAGTAACAAAGCCATCTGTACAACCAAATTAGTTTCATACAAGTAGGGCGTGAAAAATGTGGCCAAATGCATATGGCCAAAACAATGGTGTTTTATAGTCCGAAAGAAAAATGTTTGATATGAACGAATAATGTGCCCATGAACATGAAAGTTGACATTTTAAAATGTACACTTTTAAGAAAAGCACATGGAGCAGCACGAACGTAATAAACATAAAGAATAGGAACACAGCACAACTACTTACTTTTTTGCAGCACTCTCCGGATCTTTCTGTACTGCTCATGTTCTCGTAATTTGAGGTCCAACCACCGCTTCCTTAGCTGATCTTTCGATTGTCGTACCCCGAAATGCCGGTGCAGACTCTTGACTATTTTCGCCATGATCTTGGCCTTTCGGACATTGGGGTTGGGGTAAGGTCCATACTTCTCATCATAGTAGGCCTTCTTGAGGATGTCGACCATCTCCAACATCTCCCCAAAGGACATATTTGAGGCCTTAAATCTCCTTCTGGATCGGGATGTCTCCGGATTCGGGCTTTCCTCCTCCTCGTTCCTGTAATTAGCACGCACCTACTGTCTATCCTTCATGTTCTCTTCCCCCACTGCAAAGAACGAAAAGGGACGGGGAATAGACTAGAAAGAACGTCTGGGGCAGGCAGAGTTACACGCATGCGCAGTGTGTATAAAGCGTACCACACGTGCGTATTACGTATGACCTGTGAGCGGAGGAAGGAGCATTGGAGGCGCCGATCGTAAGAACGAAGGTAAGAGACATACTTGTGCCTATACTGCTTCTACATTGAGGCCTATATTGTAACAAGATTAGGAGAGTTTGGCCTGACATTAGGGTTTGTCTTGTGTTGTGTCTTGCAGTGAAAATGGATATCTTTCAAGATACTGACTTCATGGCAATATTCATTGACATGTTCAGGGAGCTGCCTTGTCTGTGGGAGATCAACCACCCACATTACAGGAACCAAACAAAGAGGAAGGCAGCGCTGGATCAATTGTTGGAAATTGTGAAGCAGGTGATCCCCACAGCAGATATCACATATTTGAAGATCCTAATTGGTGGCCTGAGGAGCACATATGTAAGGGAGCGCCAGAAAGTCCAGGATTCGCAGAGATCCGGAGCAGCAGATGACATCTATGTCCCCAGGATGTGGTACTCTGACAGGCTGCATTTTCTGGCAGGCCAGACTGAACCCAGGTCATCACTCTCCAGTCTTCCTTCCACGCTTCCTTCCCCTCCAGCTGAGGCTTCTGACGCTCAACCTGGGCCTTCCAGACAGCGACATGTGGAGGAGCCCAGATTGAGCCAAGTATAGCATTCCTCTAAATATTTCTGCTTGTCCAATCAATGATGTTAACTAGATGTTAGTTTGGAGTACTAATTTATGATTGTGATTGATGATGCAAAAACTAAAACCATGTCCCTTTTTCATACACAGGGAAGTCTCAGCCAGGAGGTGGCTGGGCCGAGCAGGCTGCCTGATCTGCAGGTCCCTCCCCTACACCTGGAAAGAGAAAGTGGCAGGAGGAGGAGTGCCCTAGACGAGGCTGCCATAGGCCTCTTTTGGAAGGCTACAGAGGCCCTGGGAGCACCACACACCGTGGAGGAGGACTTCACTGCCATCATTGCCTGTAAAATGCAGAGGATGGAGGAGGGACAACAACTCATGTGTGAGTCCTTAATGTTGGAGGCTCTCAATAAGGGGTTGAGGGCCCAAATAACATCTGATACACACCTTTGTGGCCTCACACATGGTCCCCCTCCTCCTCCTCCAGGTCCTCCTCCTCCTTCTCCTCCAGGTCCTACTAGTCCTCCTCCTCCTCCAGGTCCTACTCCTCCTTCTGCCACATTTCCAACAGCAGAGCCACAGCGTGGAAGGAAGCGTGGAAGGAAGACCAGAGAGTGATGACCCTGGATCCAGTCTGGTCTGGCAAAGATGCAGCCTCTTGTGGTACCACAGCCTGGGGACACAGATGTCATCTGCTGCTTTCCGGATCTCTGGGACTTCTGGACCAGACTGCCCTCCCTTACATATAGACTCCTCAGGCCACCAATTTGGATGTTCAAGAATTGATGTCTGCCCTGGGGGTCAAAGGCTTCGCTGATTTCTGCTGTTTATCCAGCGTTGCCTCCCTCTTTGTTTGGTTCTGAGCCCTTAATAAAGAAATTTTGGTTTGAATTATACTTGCCTATGTGTGTTTTACTTCAAAAAGGACAGTTTGTTTGTGAGGATTCAGGTACATTTCAAATATACAATGTGAAATTAACAAGGGACACCAACACCAAACAATCTCCTTGAGCTTCAATAATAAAAGATATCAATGGTGTTGTGGTAACTTGACACACAAAACACACACAAAAATATTCTGGAGTAAAACTAAAAATAACATATACAATAAAATAAAAATGGCTTTAAAAAAAAAAGAAAAATTATTTATGTCAGATGTGACAAATAAAAATATATTCAGGTAATCCCAATAAAAAATAAAGAAAGAAGTTTGTGAGAAGTGTGTGTGAATATGAGCAGCAAAACTACTTCATTCTTCTCACATTATAAAGAAGAAGAGAGTGCGCTGTATTAAACCATTTTTAACATTGCAGCGTGACGAAAGTGCTGTATCCATTGCGAACGCTAATTTTACCAGACCGAGCTGTTCCGTGTCGGAATTTCTTCTGAGCATGCGTGGCACTTTGTGCATCGGAACAGGCCACACACACGGTCGGAATTGACGTGATCGGATTTTGTTGTCGGAAAATTTTATAGCCTGCTCTCAAACTTTGTGTGTCGGAAAATCTGATGGAAAATGTCCGATGGAGCCCACACATGGTCGGAATTTCCGACAACACGCTCCGATCGGACATTTTCCATCGGAAAATCCGACCGTGTGTACGGGGCATTAGTCTAATCATGTGAATCTGTTCATTTGGTAATTTTATTTCATTGTTGTTTCATTGTTATTTTGCATGAATCGACATTTATCACATTTTCTGCATGAAAAATTACCAGGAAATTGACTAGGTGGCACAGGAATGTTATAGTGAATTTGAGTTAATTTGTCTTTTAGAGATTTGGCTCGTCTGTACATAATTTGCGACTGTCTTTCTACATACTTATTAGCAATCGGATCTGCCAATAATAATGGCCAGTATTTGTCAACAATGTAATTTGTCTCACTTGCTTATGCTGCTTGGTATACGATGTAATTATTCTAACAAAAAAAGTTCCAACCTTTTATGCCTTATCTAAGGTCCACAAATCCTTAACTAACCCTCCAGGCCGGCCTATTATTCTGGGGCGCGGGTATTTGACGGAAAATGCTAGTATCCTAATAGACACCTATTTACGTCCTCACGTGAAGTCATTGTTCTCATTTGTTCAAGATACAATTGATCTCATCAAATTGAATGAAGGCATCTCGGTTCCTGAAGATGCATGGCTTGTTACCATTGGCATAGAAAGTCTGTACAATACAATCCCACATGAGTTGGAATTGAACGTACTAGCCATTTGTATATCTCCTTCTGCCTTTTTAAAAAAAAAATTGATTCTTATTTTGCTCCTCAAAATAAAAGAATTTTTATATACTATATTTGATATTTTGACAATTTATTTTGCACTTATAAAGTCCCAATTTTGCTGTCTTTCCATTATCAATTTCTGGGATGTGGTGCTAAAAACTAATTGGTGTGTTCGTGTTCATAAAAAACTATTTCATCTGCGTGCTCTACAGTTGACAATCCTTGGCAACGCACCTTCTAGGATCCGAGACACGCTTGTTGTACCCAACTTTTCTCTTTCACCCCTCCTCTAGTTTCGCACTACATTTTCTTATATCTGATACATCTGCTAGCGTAATCGTCACTTGTTCCCATCCTCATCCTACGATGGGTTCACTTTTAGTTTACTATATCAGTGACAACTGTTTACTTTTTTTTAAGATTGTTAGTTTATTAGGGTAGTTGACAATATCTTTCGTAGTGAACCCCAGTCATTGCTCGTTCTCTACAAAACTGTATGTGTTTGGATGCTGTTGACCCATTTGTAATGTATGAGATGATTCTCCTGTGTCTATGTGCATACTTGCTTTTCTTGTACCTACAATAAAAACTTTGACAAAAAAAATGCATATAAAAGCAAAGGAGAATACCTTCAAAAAATACAAGGTTGAGGGATCATCATCAGCATTCAGACGTTATAAAGAATGCAACAAGAAATGTAAGGGTGCAATTAGGGCAGCTAATTGCACCTAATACAGATAGAACATGAAAGACACATAGCGGAGAAGAGTACCTAATATAGATAGAACATGAAAGACGCATAGCGGAGGAGAGCAAAAAACATTCCAAAAAATCCTTTAAGTATGTAAACAGTAAAAAAGGTAGGACAGACCATACTGGCCCCATAAAGAATGAGGAAGGACATCTGGTTACAAAGGATGGGGAGATGGCGAAGGTATTGAATTTATTCTTCTCCTAAGTCCTCACAAGGAAATCTCGGGGGGCTTCAGTAACCAAAACTGCAGTGTTTATCCTCATGACACATCACAGGAAGCACCTCCAAGGTTAACAGAGGACAGAATTAAAACTAGACCAGGGAACTCAGTCAAGTAATTGCCAGACCATTGTTCCTAATTTTTTCTGACAGTCTACTGACTGGAATGGTACCAGCTGATTGGAGAAAAGCCAATGTAAAATCAATATTTAAAAAGGGCCCAAAATACATCCCAGGGAATTACAGACCAGTTAGCCTAACATCAATATTGATGCAAGCTCTTGGAGGGGATGATAAGGGACTATATACAAGATTTTAGTAATGAGAACGGTATCATTAGCAGTAATCAGCATGAATTCATGAAGAATCGTTCTTGCCAAAAAAATCTATTAACCTTCTATGAGGAGGTGAGTTGCCATCTAGATAAAGGAAGACCCATAGACGTGGTGTATGTGGATTTTGCAAAAGCATTTGACACAGTTCCCCATAAAAGTTTACTGTACAAAATAAGGTCCGTTGGCATAGACCATAGGGTTAGTACATGGATTGGAAACTGGCTACAAGGGCAAGTTCAGAGGGTGGTGATAAATGGAAAGTACTCGCAATGGTCAGGGGTGGGTAGTGGGGTTCCCCAGGGTTCTGTGCTGGGACCAATCCTATTTAATTTCTTCATAAACCACCTGGAGGATGGGGTAAATGGTAAAATCTCTGTATTTGATACTAATACAATACTAAGCTTAGCAGGGGAATAACTTCTCCACAGGATGTGGAAATCTTGCAAAAAGATCTGAACAAATTATGGGGTGGGCAACTACATGGCAAATGAGGTTTAATGTAGAAAAATTTAAAATAATGCATTTGGGTGGCAAAAATATGAATGCAATCTATACACTGGGGGGGAGAACCTCTGGGGGAATCTAGGATGGAAAAGGACCTGGGGGTCCTAGTAGATGACATCTACTGCTAACAAAGCAAACAGAATATTGGCATGCATTAAAAAGGGGATTAACTTCAGAGATAAAATGATAATTCTCCCGCTCTACAAGACTCTGGTCCGGCCGCACGTAGAGTATGCTGTCCAGTTCTGGGCACCAGTCCTCAGGAAGGATGTACTGGAAATGGAGCAAGTACAAAGAAGGGCAGCAAAGCTAATAAAGGGTCTGGAGGATATTAGTTATGAGGATAGTTTGCGAGCACTGAACTTTTTCTCTCTGGAGAAGAAACGCTTGAGAGGGGATATGATTTCAATTTACAAATACCGTACTGGTGACCCCACAATAGGGTTGAAACTTTTTTGTGGAAGGGAGTTTAACAAGAGATATGGCCACTCAATAAAATTAGAAGAAAAGAGGTTTAACCTTAAACTACGTAGAGGGTTCTTTACTGTAAGGCCCAAAGTGTCAATATTTTGTGTGGCCACCATTATTTTCCAGCACTGCCTTAACCCTCTTGGGCATGGAGTTCACCAGAGCTTCACAGGTTGCCACTGGAGTCCTCTTTCACTGCATGACGACATCACGGAGCTGATGGATGTTAGAGACCTTGCACTCCTCCACCTTCCGTTTGAGGATGCTACACAGATGCTCAATAGGGTTTAGGTTTGAAAACATGCTTGGGCAGTCCATCACCTTTACCCTCAGCTTCTTTAGCAAGGCAGTGGTCGTCTCGGAGGTTTGCTTGGGGTCGTTATCATGTTGGAATACTGTCCTGCAGCCCAGTCTCCGAAGGGAGGGGATCATGCTCTGCTTCAGTAAGTCACAGTACATGTTAGCATTCATGGTTCCCTCAATGAACTGTAGCTCCCCAGTGCCAGCAGCACTCATGCAGCCCCAGACCATGATACTTCCATCACCATGCTTGACTGTAGGCAAGACACACTTGTCTTTGTATTCCTCACCTGGTTTCCGCCACACACGCTTGACACCATCTGAACCAAATAAGTTTATCTTGGTCTCATCAGACCACAGGACTTGGTTCCAGTAATCTATGTCCTTAATCTGCTTCAGTGGGCTTTCTTGTGCATCATCTTTAGAAGAGGCTTCCTTATGGGATGACAGCAATGCAGACCAATTTGATGCAGTGTGTAGCATATGGTCTGAGCACTGACAGGCTGACCCCACCCCTTCAACCTCTACAGCAATGCTGGCAGCACTCATATGTCTATTTCCCAAAGACAACCTCTGGATATGACGCTGAGCCGTACACTCACCTCTTTTGGTTGACGATGACGGGGCCTGTTCTGAGTGGAATCTGTCCTGTTAAACTGCTGTATGCTCTTGGCCATCGTGCTGCTGCTCAATTTCAGGGACTTGGCTAGGGATGAGCCGAACACCCCCCGGTTGGGTTCGCACCAGAACCTGTGAACGGACTGAAAATTTGCGCCAGCTTTAGAAACCCATTGAAGTCTATGGTACTCGAACACAAAAGTGCTAATTTTAAAGGCTAATTTGCATGGTATTGTCCAAAAAAGGGTTTGGGGACCTGGGTCCTGCCCCAGGGGACAAGTATGAATGCAAAAAAAAGTTTTAAAAACTACCGTTTTTTCGGGAGCAGTGATTTTAATGACGCTTAAAGTGAAAAAAAAGTGAAATATTACTCTAAATATCGTACCTGGGGGGTGTCTATAGTATGCCTGTAAAGTGGCGCGTGTTTCCCGTGCTTAGAACAGTCCCTGCACAAAATTACATTTTAAAGGAATAAAAGTCATTTAAAACTGCTTGTGGCTTTAATGTAGTGTTGGGTCCCGGCAATATGGATGAAAATTAGTGAGACAAACGGCATGGGTACCCCCCCCCCAGTCCATTACCAGGCCCTTTGGGTCTTGTATGGATATTAAGGGGAACCCCGCACCCAAATTAAAAAAAGGAAAGGCGTGGGGCCCCCAGGCCCTATATACTCTGAACAGCAGTATACAGGCGGTGCAAACAAGACAGGGACTGTAGGTTTGTTGTTAAGTAGAATCTGTTTGTAATTTTGAACTGGTACATTTTTAAAGTGTAGTTCCAGCCAAAAAATCTATTTTAAGCTTTTTGGAAAACATAGGGAAGGGTTATCACCCCTGTGACATTTGTTTTGCTGTCTGTGCACCTCTTCAGAAGATTTCACCTCACTTTCTGTCCTAATGACAAATGTTTTTTGATAATTTGGGGTTTTAGTGAAACAAGGATTGGTGATAAAGCATAAGTGAAGAGGAGACAGACACGTTTTTCCCATATTAACTCTTACAGGAGAGAATTTCCCTTCCTAGGGGTAGATTTCATCTCCTTCCGTTTGCAAGTAGGAGTTATTTGTAAGTTGGATGTTTGAAAGTAAGGGCCTGCCCTATATACTCTGCAGAAATTGGGGCCTTAGGTGTTGGTGTTGCCACAACACTGTAAGCCCTCGCAGTTACTCTTGGTGGGCACAGGAACGGGCTCTGCTGTGAAATATTAAAATATTAGATCAAGAATTGTAATTACATGCCCCTGTTGAACAGGGTCAGAAAAATTGGGCCTTTGGTGGTGGTGGTGGTGGTGCTGGTGCCACAACACTGTAAGTCCTCACAGTTACTCTTGGTGGGCGCAGAAACGGGCCCTGCTGTGAAATATTAGGTCAAGAATTGTAATTACATGCCCCTGTTGAACAGGGGCAGAAAAATTGGGCCTTTGGTGGTGGTGGTGGTGGTGTTGCCACAACACTGTGAGTCCTCACAGTTACTCTTGGTGGGCGCTGGAACGGGCCCTGCTGTGAAATATTAGGTCAAGAATTGTAATTACATGCCCCTGTTGAACAGGGGCAGAAAAATTGGGCCTTTGGTGGTGGTGGTGGTGGTGTTGCCACAACACTGTGAGTCCTCACAGTTACTCTTGGTAGGCACAGAAACGGGCCCTGCTGTGAAATATTAGATCAAGAATTGCAATTACATGTCCCTGTTGAACAGGGGCAGAAAAATTGGGCCTTAGGCACTGGTGCCACAACACTGCAATCCCTCACAGATACTCTAGTTGAGCGCAGCAACATACCCTCCTTGCAAAATATTGCATCAAAAATTGTAATTACACACCCCTATTAAACAGGGGCTGAAAAATTGGGCTCAGCATCAGCATAGGCAGTCTTTAAGGGATCTGACATTTCAGAAAAAATTATTTGGTTACATCAGCATCAGGTGCTTGGTAGCTGGTGGTGATCCAAGACTGATTCATTTTTATGAAGGTCAGTCGATCGACCGAGTCGTTGGCCAGGCGCACCCTGTGATCGGTTACAAAGCCTCCAGCAGCACTGAATGTGCTTTTTGAAAGAACACTGGATGCAGGACAGGCCAGTAGCTCAATTGCATACTGTGCAAGCTCTGGCCAGTGATCCATCCCCAAGACCCAGTAACCCAGAGGATTATCGGTGGGAAAGGTGTCCAAGTCAGATCTTGCCCCTAGGTATTCCTGCACCATGTAAAACAGACGCTGACGATGGTTGCTGGAACCGATCATACCTTGGGGCTGCGGACTAAAAAATTGTCTGAACACATCGGTCAGCCGGCCACCTTCTCCACCGCTCCTTCTTTGACTGACCGAAGCCTCAGCAACACGTTGTCCAGGAACAGGAGTTTGTAACCTCCCAGTCTCTGGGAACGCGTTGCACAGACCTTTCTGCAAGGCCTCCCGAAGATGTTTCATCCTCTGCAACGGCAAGATAAGGTCTGCAACCTTACCCTTGTAACGTGGATCAAGGAGGGTTGCCAGCTAGTATTGATCCCTCTCCTTGATACCACGAATACGAGGATCCTTCCGCAGGCTTTGCAGGATCAGGGAGGCCATACAGCGTAGGTTTGCTGAGGCATTCGGTCCGGAGTCCTCTGGGTCACTAAGGACGATATGATCCGCAGCCAACTCCTTCCAGCCATGTCCATGGGTTTCTTGGGACTGTAAATGATCCCTTAAAAACTGCTGCTGATGCTGAGTGCCAGGCTCCACCTCCATGCTGACACAATCCTCCTCCTCCTCTTCCTGTGTGATCAGCAGGCACGCAGGAACACTGTCTGGATAAAGGGGGCCTTGAGAGCTAAGGAAGTCCTCCTCTTCCTGCCTCTGTTCTGCCTCAAGTGCCCTGTCCATTATTCCAACAGGTGGAAAAGGGGGACAGTGTCACTGATGCATGCACTGTCACTGCTCACCATCCTCGTGGCCTCCTCAAATGGTGACAGGACAGTGCATGCATCCCTGATCATGGCCCACTGGCGTGGGGAAAAAAAACAAGCTCCCCTGACCCTGGTGCCATAGTCGCATAGGTACTCATTGATGGCCCTCTGCTGTGTGTGAAGCCGCTGCAGCATGGCCAACGTTGAGTTTCACCTGGTGGTCATGTCACAGATTAAGCGGTTCTTGGGATGGTTAAATTCCTTTTGGAGGTCAGCCAGCTGAGCACTGGCATTATAAGACCTGCGGAAATGCACACAGACTTTCCTGGCCTGCCTCAGGACATCCAAGGACATGAGCCAAACAGGGCACATGGGTCAGTTGTCCCTGTCGGAGGGAGGAGAGGAGGTTGGTGCCATTGTCGCAAACCACCATACCTTCCTTAAGCTGGCGTGGCGTCAACCACCTCTGAACCTGCCCCTGCAGAGCTGACAGAATCTCTGCCCCAGTGTGGCTCCTGTCCCCCAAGCGCACCAGCTCAAGAACTGCATGGCATCTTTTTGCCTGCATGCTTGCATAGCCCCTTGAACGCCTACGGAGCACTGCTGGTTCCAAAGACAAATCAGCACAGGAAAAGGCCATGGAGGAAGAAAATGAGGAGAGGGTGGAGGAGAGAGGTGTGGCAGAATCACCACTAGTAGAATTTTGGTGGCAGGGTGGTGGAACAACCTCCAACACTACTGCACCCTGTCCTGCATCCTTCCTAGCTGCCAGACGAGTCACCCAGTGCGCTGTGAAAGATAGGTAATGTCCCTGTTCATGCCTGCTGGACCATGAGTCAGCGGTAATACGCACCTTACCGCTGACCACCCTGTCCAGCGAGGCCAAGACATTGCCTTCCACATACCGGTAGAGAGCTGGAATCGCCTTCCATGAGAAAAAGTGGCGTTTGGGAACCTGCCACTGAGGAACCGCACATTTCTCAAACTCATGGAAGGGGGCAGAGTCTACCAAGTGAAAAGGCAGCAGTTGAAGTGCTAGCAATTTAGCCAAGCTAGCATTTAACCGCTGGGCATGTAGATGACTGGGAGTGAACTTCTGCAGTTCAGCATCTGGGGCAGGGTAATTTACCTGGTACAATCTGACGTCGGTGTACAGATAGCAGATTGCCCCCAAGTACTTGGCTGTGACACACATAATTCTACACCTTCATTCCTCTCAGTGCAGGTCTCAGAGAGGACTGAAGGTATAGTGGGGTTGGAGATCCCAGCTGATGAGGATCAAGGAGAGGTCCTCTTTGTTCTTTCTTGTGGGTCTTTTAGGTACGCTTGCCAACGAACTGCATGGCAGGTCGACATATGTCTGGTCAAGCATGTGGTGCCCAAGCGGGTGATGTTTTGGCCATGCGAGATACGCTTGAGACATATGTTGCCAATAGCAGTGGTGGGATCTGATGCACTTGTCTCAAAAAAGACCCACACCAAAGAAATTTTGGAATAACGTACAGAGACAGCAGCGCACTGCACATGTGGAGCTCTGCGGTGTGATGCAGTTGGTGTGCTGCCCTTAGGCTGGCCCCTGGAGGGCATCCTGCCTTGTTGGTAATGTGCCTCCTCCTCCTCTTTCCTATCAGGCACCCACGTGGAGTCAGTGACCTCATCATCCCCTCCCTCCTCATCACTGGAGCAAAGCTGGCAGTATGCTGCAGCTGGGGGATTATGACTGCCAGATTGCTGACCTTCTTGGGCAATCCCCTCTTTCTGGGCTCATGTTACTGCCTTCCTCTGTGCAGAGGACGCACTACACTAACTTGTAAATACTACAGCTGCCTGCAGTACTAATAGGATCAGAAGAACACCACCAATTTTCTTCAGGTAGCTTTAGGTGCACACTGTGCAGAGGACGCACTACACTAACTTGTAAATACTACAGCTGCCTGCGGTACTAATAGGATCA